>NC_136279.1:6091735-7291735 GCF_964198595.1 Lampetra fluviatilis | reverse complement strand
TACTGTTCGCAAACGGACGCCTGCCCGTGGCCCAGCTTCAGCGCCGGGTATGGCCGTGTGGTTATGAATAAATGTGTCACGAGGCGTGGGATTGGAGCCACTGTTTGCCAAGCCCTGCTTCCCGTTGGCACCAAAAAAAGGCTTAGAAAACGAGATTTCGCCAACACTGCTCAGCAACGCGGTTTGGTTTAAAGGAGCGTTGTTTTAGGGACGTTTTTTCGTTCAGTGTAAATTTTTGTGTGGCAGATTTTTCTGCTTCCTAACCTACAACATTGGGGCTAGGAGATGGCCTCTGTTCGGCAGCAGGAAAGTTTGGCACAAATAAAGAACTGAGAAGAAGAACAACAACAACCGAACAGACACGCTTACGAGTAGATAAGTACAATGGGTGAAGATAATGGAGAGAAGCATAGTGATTGTGAACAACCATTTTAGTTATAGCCCAAGTACAGAAAAAGAAAACCGAAAAGAACAGAACTCAAATGTCAACTTCACATCCCATAGTAGTGTCCCAGGAAGCCGTCGCCCATGACTGTCTGCCAGAGCTCATTTACTCCACTTAAGCCAACGGCTTAGCCTGGGGCCACACCCCAGCCTACAACTGAGTCTGGGCCCACACTTTGGCCTATCGCCTGAACTGGAGCCAGGCGATAGGCCTGCCATGAGCTCATACTCCAAGCCTATAAACTACCCTGTGCCCACACTCCGGCCTAAAGCCAGCCCCCAGCAACAGTCCGAACTAGGGCCACACGCCATTCTACAGACTGGCATGAGCCCACACTCTGGTCTAAAGCCGCGTCTGGGCCTCAGGCATGAACGAAGCCTCCACGCTGCTGGCCTTCTCCATGCGCGCGGCGCGGTCCGCCGCCGCCGCCACGCCCCCGGCGCCCAGCGGGCCCTCGGCGCCCTCCAGCCAGCCCCGCGGCCGGCTGTCGAAGTCCACAGATCGCTGCCGGCAGGGGAAGGACGGCAACGAGCCCTTGGGTGGTTTCTTGGGCACCGGAGGCGGTACCTTCCGCTCCTCGCGGAAGAAAGCGGCGCGCCGCTCCTCCACCATCAGCGGCGGCGGTAGCATGTGCAGAGGCGGCAGCGGCGGCGAGGAGCTCCGGGACGACTTGGACTCTTCCAGGGGAGACGGCGCCCTCTTGTCTGCCTGGGCGGTTGGGGCCACCCTCCTGTCGTCCTGCTCTCGCTGAACAGCAGAGGAATAATACAAAGATTAAATATAGCATATATAATGATACATATGCAGAATAAATATTGGCTGTGATGAGCGGGAAGCTGGCACTTTTCGGACACAGATGTGGGATGGGCAACAACAGGAAAATTAAAAGTGCGTTGTTCTGGAAAAATGGAATGAGCCGGAAAAAGAGGAAGACCTAACAGAGAAGGCTTGACGGCATAAGAGCTTGGTGCAAGGAAGATGTGACACTACTTGAGCATATTGGCACAAGACAGAGGAAAGTGGAAAAATGTGATGAAATATGCTGTGAACACATACGGCTATCTGCCCATGGATCGTGATGATTACATATAGCAGCTATATTGATCAAATGAACTGGGGCAGTGGTGCTTATTTTATGTTTACGATTATATTCATGTTATAATTTAATAATAGGACAATCACTGTTGACTTTTACGAGATTGTTAATTATTTTATCAGCCTTGGAAGACTGACGGACTGAGTCGATTCCTGATCTGGACTTGGAAATAGTCAACCCATACTACCTGTAGAAAATGTACACATACGTACAACTTTCCACAAAACACAAGGTGAAACACGAGGACAATGGATTCGAATATGAGATTCACCTGCCTGTGATTAAAATAGGTTCTCAAGTGTAGCGATTTTCGAGGTGTCAGCCTGGTCAACAATAGCTAATATAGAGACTCGTTGAGTTATACAGAGACCCACAGACTCACATAGAGACATAGAGACTATAATAAAGACCCAAAGACTTACACAGATTGAAATGTGATGACACAAGGCTCTCAAGTGTACCGAGTTGATGGTCTAAGCCTGCTCACGAAGACGGCATGAGCAAACCCATCAAAATAAATTGGGGTTTTCACACAACATGGACACATTTCACCTCTGAGAATGAAAAACATTGCAATTTGACCACCTTGGGAAAAAAATTAATCCCTATTCCAGGCATGTGGTAAGTGCATCGCCACGTGTGTAGATTCAAAGTGATCTCGGAAGCAGTTCTACAATATCTCCCTCTGCGGGACGCTTTCTGAGACACGCGGTGACGCATGGACTCCTGTGAGAGTTCTCAGGACATGATGCCGATGTGCATTTCCAGCCCTTCTCTCAAGCCACTGCCGGACGAGTGCCTTTCCACGCCACGTCGGGGTGTTTTTACAACATTGGTGAAGATGAGGAGCAAAGACGCCAGAGCACAGAGAAGATCACAGCAATGGATTCTGCTGCAGTGTCCCCTGCCCACACTGTAGCCTCGCAGCAGCAGCCTAGGACACCAGTTTGTGTGTATGTTGAACTTTTTTTTCGCACTGTACGTAGTCAATCCTTGCTAATTGGAGGTGGTCACTCATCTAAGCCCTATCCAGGCGCCTCCGATACGAGACCAGGCGCACTGCAGGTGATTTGTTTATAAGTTGGATGCCGACAACGCAACTGCAATCAAATCGTGGACAAAGCCAAACAAATAGTACAAATTCAACCCTGCGGATAATTGCACGAACCCCACACCCCCCCTCCCTCAACTACCGTCCCCACGACCAGCGGCGGCACCGGTACTCGCCTTGCGCTCGCCGTTCTCGGCCGCTTTCCAGTCGTTCGCTCGGAGCTGCAGCAGCTCGTCGAACTTGAGGCTGATCTCCTCGATGGAGAGCTGCAGCGTTTCCCAGAAGCGTGCCATCTCCTGCGACGTAGCCCACGCGTCCGCGCCAGGGTCCTGGGGGCAGCCGGGGACACGAAGTGGGAGGCCCCCAGAGGAGGGGGCAGTTGATGCGATTAGATAAACACAGCGGTGGGGAAACCTCCTTCTTGCCAAAGATCGGGGGCACCAGGATGGTGAGATGTTAACTACCTCGCCTGGTATACAGGAGGTGGTGGGTTCGATCCTGACCTATTTATATATAGAAAAACATTACATATATTTGTATTATTATTATTATTATTCTTTTACCAGGTAAGGCCCACTGAGCTACATAGCTCTTTTTCAGAAGCGACCTGACCACAAATGATAGCTCAACAACCACGGGGAGAACATGCAAACTCCAAATTTACAGGCATCAGGGTCGGGATCAAACCCACAATCCCCCCGTAGTCGCATGGATTTTTGAAGGGAACTTAGAAGTAGCTCTGTGAAATCCGCTTCTATGGGCCATTCTTTTAAACGAAGGGTTGCAGTGCTCTGCGAGAGAGTCTAACTGATTTTTCATTTTGCGATGTGACAATGATAGTACAAACAGGATAACATTTTATAAAACATATTTTTGTTGTTTAACAAAAATATCAGTGATTGGCCAATCTGAAGTCACTATAGCCTCTAACCCTAACCTTATAACACTGACCACTAAAAAAAACCATGAAGACAGCTGCAATTCCATCCCCACTGATGATATAAAGGGAGAGATTCCTCAAACTTTTCAGGCTTAGGTTGCGTGAAAGAGCAATCCGCAGCAGCGGCCAGCTCACTTAATTCATCTTAATCCTGACGGCAGCTTTTGTTAACCCATTCACGGTCCCCATTCTCCCCCCCCACTCCGCACACTTGCATCCCAAGCGGCAAACGAGAGTGCGGCAGTGATTTATGGTCACATTGCGGTGGCGTCTCAGTTTATGCTAATCATGCGCCCAGACGATCGGAAACATCCTCACCGCGACCGCCACGGTCGGGACCTTGCGTCCCATTTGCGTTTGGCCCTTATTTTGTCTCCGCCGTTTGATGCGCAATTAGCCGCAATGAAGATAAAAAATATTTGCCCAAGGGGTTTTGAGTCACGCAATCCTCCTCCCGAGGCACGGGCGAGCGAAAGGCCGCCTGCGAAAGCCCTCGCTCGCAACGCAAATAAACTGCGGCACAGCGGAATGAAGGAATAACGCCGAGTGCGTAACAAGCAAATGCCGACGGATGAACGTGCAGCTGTACAATCAGTGGGCGTATAAGATTTCCATCTCCCCCATCACCACCACCACCGCCACCATTGGCCATAGAGACTCCGTGATTATCATCACGGAATCTGGGTTGGGATGCAATTTGAGTAAAAATTGGTTATTTCTTATCATGGGACCTTTTTTCAAGTATCAAAGTATGAAAAATAAGAATAGGTTTTACCCTTTCTGGCAATAAAACAGGAGGTGTTAAGTTGTTCAAACACCAAATAGTTACCTTTTTCAAGGAATCAAGTCTGCATTAACCACACGTACTTGTGGTGAACATGCAAACAAACATGCTCTGATAATGTATGCATTGTCTTTGAAACTGGTGTTGGCCAATCAGTGTTTGGTGTTTGAACATATTATTTCTTGTCTTGCTTTTACCATATTGATTGCGTTGCTTCTCTCTTTTGTATTGCTCCGTCTCATTTGTACGATTTTTTGTTCCACTCCATTAGGCTAAACGTGACAATTGTCACATAATTTGAAAACAATCTGCGTCAAAAACATCATCGTTTCTCGCGAGCGGCATTCTACGCATGTAGCGCGAGTGCAATCATCTATTTTAATCGATGAAGAAGAAGTGACTGAACGGGGTATATACATTGAAACGTTGTGTTGTCGGGTCGACACAATTCTCCCATTCTGGTACCCGATTCGTGCGGCTAAAAAACAGCTGCAGTGACACACGACGAGCGTTTGCCGGCCATTTTCGAAACGGTAGGCCGAGTGAAACGGAGGTCACGAGGTCACGTGCCGCCCGCGTGCTGTGGCCTCCCCCGCCCCTGCTGGTGGGACTGTGTGTGTGCGCGACGTCGCGGCAGCGGCTCACCGTGCACTGGTAACACAGCTCGTGGAACTGCTGGAACTTCTCCGTCATGAGCTCGTGGGCGCTGCCCACGGCGTTGGCGATCTTGCCGAGCACTGCCGGAGGGGCAAGGAGCCGGAGTTAAAACAACGACCACGTCCCTTCATCGGTGTCATCAGAATCTTTTTTTAGACCGGAGGAATCTGATAAGCGTGAAGCTCTGCTTCACACCACATGTCCAGTATGGGTGGGCCGGCATCATCATCCTCAGCCGTGCTCTATCCACGGCTGGATGCAGCCTACTCACACACACCAACACGTCACTCGCAGGAGGAGGTCTGTTGTTGACTACCCGACAAAGTTATTGAATTTTTTTAGCTCTTGAGATGCGATGGGCTGGCTCAATGCCTGATTTGCGAGTCCAGCATCCAGCCAGGTAAACAATAGCGTGGCAATGATAATTCCATGTTTTGCTTCAATAGAGGACTAATGAATGAGTCCCCTCTATTGAAGCCTCGTCATCGTGTCCATGTGCAATCACGTCAAAGTGTTTTTGTGCCACTCATTTCACTTTCATTGAAAGCGACACAGGTGCTCTTTGTTGCTAAAGTGGAATAATGACGACTGCCACCCCACCGTGCAACACAACTACAGGCAGCACCACCACAACCACTGCCACCATCAGAACCACAGCACCACCACAACCACTGCCACCATCAGAACCATAGCACCACCACAACCACTGCCACCATCGCAGCCACAGCACCACCACAACCACTGCCAACATCATAACCACAGCACGGCCACAATCACTGCTACCATCACAACCACAGCACCACCACCACCAACCACCACAGACAGACAGCACCACTCCTAAACTCATGTCTTTACAACTTCTTCTTGTGTTTAGTTTGTTGTCAATTCCCCGCACCTCCAATGAGCACGGTTGGCTATGTACGGTGCGAATGAAGTTCAACAAACAAACATCCTTACCACCTAAACCATACTAATTTGAGGCCGAGTCGACTTAGGGGAGGTCCAGGACCGGTTCAGATAACCGTCACTGGCGTTGGCTGTGGAGCGGAAATTGAACTCGGGTCGTCGAGTTCGTAATTCAGCGTTTAACCACTGTGCCACTGCTCCCCACCTCCGCCACCAGAACCAGGACTGCCACCTTCCACCACCACAAGGACATGAGGTATCGTACCTCGGTTAAAACTGTTTTGTGTGAGCAAATGCCTCCATCCACAGGAGTCTTCTAATTGACTACATTTAGTGATCCCCGCAGGACCACGGGCATGAGCAGAGTAGGCTTATTCAGGCGGGCTCCAAGTGTCCATCCCTGCCACCCGATTTGCCATACCCACAATCCCTCATTACTCACTAGCAGAGCAAGACTTAAGGGTAGAAGTAGTATTCATTCAAGAATTACACCTCCAAAACAGCTTGGAGAGAGAAAGAGAGGTGAGGGGTGGGGGGGAGATGGAAAAGTCTGACAGAACAAAACACAGTCCAAGGGAAAGTTCGACGGACGCACTGAACGGCTGACCCGGGCCTGTCATGTGGAGCCCTAAATATGTGGCAAAAAAATGTGTCACGGAGATGGACGGGTGACATTCTTGTGGGCAAAAACACCACGAACACCACCAGCACCAGCAGCAGCAGCACGAGCACTCCACCAACCTTCCTGCGGGAGCTCATTCTCGCGGGCTTCTCGCTCCATCTGGTGGCACCACCCCTCCATGCGCTCCCGCTCCGCGCGCAGCAACCGAGCAAACCACGGCCCGTCGTGCCGGGACAGATGGTGCGGGGGGGGCGGCACCGGCGGCGGCGGCGGTGGCGGCGGCGGCGGCGGAGGCGGTGGCGGAGGCGGTGGCGGAGGCGGTGGCAGCATGAAGGGCAGCGGCACGGGCGATGGCCCCATCGCGTCGTTGGGCATCCACGGCTCGGGGGGCGGTAGCCCCGCCGGGTCAAAATCTGCCAGGCTGTCGTCCAGCTCCACCTCCGCCTGCCGCTGGATCTGCGCGAAGCGGGGGCTGCCGCCGTGGTAGTGGTGGTGGTGGTTCGGTCGCGCCGGCTCAGGCCCGGCGGGGGCCACGCTCGGGGGGGGCGGCCCAGGCGAGCCGTGGGCCGCGGTGCCGGCGGTGGCGTAGCCACGCGTCACGTGCGGGTGCGCGGCGACGGCGGCCGCCGCCGCCACCGCGGCTTCGGCGGCCGCGGCCACGGCGGCGGCGGCGGCGGCGGAAGCCGAGGCGGATGCGGAGGCGGCGAGGGCGTCGGAGTCGGAGCTCCGGCGTGGGGGAGGGGGAGGGGGGGGCGGCTTGAGGCCGCGGTAAGAGTGGACGCGGTCCAGGCCGCCGGTTGCCGGCGCCGGCGTGTCACCCTCGTACAGGTTCGCCTGCACGCTCGCCGAGATGCTGTTGGAGCGCGCGAAGCGGTGGTGGGACCTGGGGGCGGAGAGGGGATGCCGGCTCAGCCTGCGAGGTGGCCAGGAGGTGGAAGTACATGTTGCATGTGAACACGTTGCGGTTGTTTAATTGTATTTGACCGGGTAAGAAGGCCCCCTGGGCTATACAGCTCTTTTTGAGAAGGGACCTGACCACAAATGATAGCTCAACGAAGTGGCTTATCACGTGGAAATGTATAACGTGTGTTGATTCTAAATGTGGAGGGAAAAACAGGAGGAGCCAGAGAAAATTCCACGCGATCACGGAGAGAACATGCAAACTCCAAATATGTAGACGTCAGGGTCAGGATCGAACCCACGACCTCCTGTTAATCAGGCGAGGTAGTTAACATCTCGCCAACGTTTAATATCAAGGCAGCAATGCCGACCGAACTCTTTGGGAGAATTTTCTCACGACTCCTAAGCCTCTGCAATGCATTGTTTTAGTTTGGCTGTTAGGCCAAGTGGGCTCGTGAACCCGTCCGTGTGGAATTGGCCAAACATCCCAATACAGGAACCTTCTGAAAAGGTGTCTTTGGACCCAGTGAGTATTTCTTGGATAAACATAGGACATTATAATAATTATGATACTTTTTTTAAAATCCCTTCAAATCATCTCGATGTTGCATGTCGCCTTCAAGCGGCACATCTCTTTGAGACGTGGCCGCGTTAGGACGATTCATGAATTCCAATCGTTTCACGAGAGTCAGGTTCCTATACGCTCCGAGCCGGAATGTTCACCTCTTCTCATCCTCCACCTGGATGCCGATGGATTGGAAGCGGCTGACCTTCTTCACCTCGACCGACGAGTCGGAGGACTTTGCCGGGCTGTCCACCTGAGGCACAACAATGAAGTCAACAGCCTAACGAATTGGTGCCGCTCATCGCAGGCAATCACGGACGCACAACAAGCCTGAGCCACAATCACCGCGTCGCCCAGGAAAACATCCGGCACCGCACCTTCGATTAACACGGTTGGCGTTCAACATACAGACATATAACAGGCACGGAACGATGTACGGGTTCATCATGCATCCAAACATGGCCGTGATAGCACATTACAATTGCTACAAGTTGTACGTTCATGGGTTCGCGTGACCCCTGCAGCCACTAAATGTGCTACATTGACCGCAATGTTGACAGCAACAGCAAAAAAAGTTTTCTTGTGAATCAAAGTGATGCCAAACTGTGACGATGACTTGAATCACGAGGCGGGGGCGAATTATTACAGGCCCCGTAGCAAACGGTGGAAATCCCCCACATTTTTATGACGGGGGACAGTTTTCAAATTTACACACTTCACCAACCCCGAGAGATATGTGGTGCGCCGAGTCGTGTCCAAACAGAAATTTGAATGTGCGCCTTTCTGCGTGTGAAACAGGTGCCCCGATCGCAGCGCTTGCGGGGCCGCTCGGCCCGACTGCCTCGCATTTGTCCCCAACGTCCACGCCACGGAAGCAAGGCCGGAGTGGGGGCCGCGTTGTGGCCGCTGCCGGCGTGGGCGGCCGTCTCTCACCTGAATGCCGATGGATGAGCGCCGCTCGTCAACCTCCGCAACAGACACGTCCGCCAGCGCCAGCGCTGCCCTCTCCACCGGCAGCTCCGCCGTGGGGCCCCGCTCCGCCGCGGCGCCTCGCTCCGCCGTGGGGCCTCGCTCCGCCGTGGGGCCCCGCTCCGCCGTGGGGCCCCGTTCCGCCGTGGGGCCCCGCTCCGCCGTGGGGCCCCGCTCCGCCGTGGGGCTCTGTTGCCGACGCTGCGCTGGGCGCTGCAAGGGCCACCGGCATTCATCCTCCATCTCCTTGCTCTCCCTCTCCCTCTCCTGCTCCCTCTCCTGCTCCCGTTCCCTCTCTCGCTCTCGTTCCCTCTCCCTCTCTTCCTCTTTCTCCCGCTCCCGTTTCCGCTCCCTCTCTGTCTGTGCAACCCTCTCCCTCTCCTCCTGCTCCTCCTCGTCATCCTCATCCTCGTCGTCGTCATCATCATCATCATCATCCTCTTCCTCCTCTTCCTTCCTCTTGACCTCTATTTCCTCTTCATCTTCCTCCTCTGACTCCGAGTCGTCCTCTTCTTCCTCTGCCTCCTCCTCCTCTTCCTCCTCTTCTTCTTCCTCCTCGTCTTCCTCCTCCACCGTGGGGCTCTGCTCCACCAGGGGTCCGGGCCCGTGTATCTGAGCGGCCGCCGCGTCCATGGCGGCCGTGAGGGCCTTGGCGCTGTCGAGGCTCTCCGAGGAGTTGCTGAGCCCCTCCGTGTCCTGGTTGAAGGACGAGTTGGTGGTCTGCGAGCTCAGATCGCCGGCCCGGTGCAGCTGCCGAGGCTGCGTCTGCGTCTGGGCCTGCATCTGAGCCTGCGGCTGGCTCTGCGTCGGCGTCTGAGTCTGGGGCAGCGGCTGTCCTTGTTGGTGCTGTCCGTGCACAGCGTGGTGGTGATGGTGCTGCTGTTGCTGCTGCTGGTGTTGGTGCTGCTGCTGCTGTTGTTGCTGATGGTGGTGGTGGTGGTGGTGCGGTTGGTGGTGGTGGTGGTGGTGATGGTGGTGGGCGTGCGGTCTGCTCTCCATGTACGCGTCTTGTGCCGACTCGGTGCTGCTCTGCGCCGTGACGGAGATGAACGGCTTCGAAGTGGTGCGAGGAGGCACGGGCGGCGGGGTCTTCTTGTACGTGGTGATGGTGACTGCGGAGGGCGGTGGGCAGGCAGGGTCGCTGTCATCGTCATTGTTATCGCAATCATGGTCAACATCATCATTAAAATTAATTTTCTATTGTATCACCATTATGACACAACCGTCGTCATGATCATCATCATCTTCATGATACAAACCTCGACCACCATGATCATCACAACCACCTCTAGTATGATCGCCATCATCATCACCACCACAATCACCTCCAACACCACCGTCGTCACAACCAATTCGATCAGAATCAAAACCATCACCACCACCATTGTCATCATCATCATCATCAACGCAATCACTTCCATCATCAATAACACCACCACCTTAATCATGATCATCACCAGCATAACCACTACCACAACTGTCTTTGTATTCGGATCATATGATTGTAAGCATGTACGCCATCAGATCGTGACTGGAAGAAAAACTAAAATGAAATAACTTTATGGGTACTGAGGCTCCCACGAAGCCATGCGGGAGGATGTTGAGTAACAGTTTGGCGCCGGCGATCGTAGAATGCGGGCATGTCGCTACAGTTCTCTGCGGTGAGTACGATGTCTTTAAAAACAACGGCTATATGCCTCTCTAAACAAGGTCCGATATGCCTCTCTAAATAAAATTAATGCATCGCGATCGTTGTCTCTCTCTGCTGCAACGCGAGCCCTCCTCCCTTGCTATTTCTTCGGCGGCTTTAAGCGAACCAAGCGGAAGCCCCAATGCAGAATCCTCGCATGGCTTTTAGAAACGGACGGAGCAGTGCCATCGTTCAGCATGGGGCGATCATAACGACGTGCATCGCGATCCACCGATTAGAACGGACGGACTCTTATGCCGCCTGCCATACGTGCGGCCGTGGCTACGGGGAGAATGGTGGCACGTGGCACTTGATTTCTCACTGAATAAATTCTGGATCACTAGAGTATCCACGGCAATAGGGAGAGGTTTACTGGGCGTGGTGCAGAAATATTTTTCCAGTTTGCTGGACACTCCCTACCCCATACCTCCCCCCCCCGCCCGCCCTCCTCCCAAGTCCGGCAGAGCATTTGGAGTCTCCTATCCATCGATCTGGACCGCTCTGTCACATGACCTTCGACCCCATCCCATCTCACGAAACGGTTCCAAACACACTTTTTTTTGTTTTTTGTTAAACCATCGTTGTTGTAGCCTTGGGGGGGGGGGGGCAAAGCAAAAGTCAGCGGCGCCTCTCCACTCGATCATCGCCACAGCCTCCGACATCGTCTGTGAGACACGGCGCTGAACAAACGAATGTCATTATTATCATCATCATCATCGCTCAAAATTATCCCCTGCAACCCTTAGCCAGGAAGAAAGAGGACGCCGTCGGTGTCTGAGCAGAGCCGGGAGGGGGGGGGGGAGGCGAGATCGCGCGCCGGAACCCCCACCGGTCTTGATGGTGCTGATCGTGGCGGTGGCGGGGGGCGGCAGCGGCGGCGGTGGCGAGGTGGACTGCAGCGAGGAGGCGGCGTCGTCGTCCTCGTCGCGCACGTACCCCGCCTGGATGGCGCGCAGGTAGCTGTGCGAGCGCGTGCGGAAGCAGCCGGGCAGGTCGAGCGCCTCCACCGCCTGCGCCTCCACCTCGCTGAACACCGACTCGCACACCGTCTCAAACTGCCCGTTCACCTCCACCTCGCTCAGCTGGGGGTTGACGGGCGCCCGCGGCGTGCGGGCGAGCGAGTGGGCGAGCGGGTCGGTTGGGCGAGCAAGGGGTGGACGAGTGGAGGCGACGAGTGTGCGGGGATGCGGAGACGCAGAGACAGACGGACGCAGAGAGGGACACGTGCAGCACCACGCATGCGAACGTACAGGAGCACAGAGACGCAGGAGCACAGACAGAGACACGCAGGCAGAGATGCATATGCAGAGACACACACAGATGTACAGAGACACCGGCGCACAGAGAGAGACACGCAGGCAGAGACACACGCAGACACAAACACAGATGTACAGAGACACTGGTGCACAGAGAGAGACACGCAGGCAGAGACACACGCAGACTCAAACACAGATGTACAGAGACACAGGCGCACAGAGAGAGACACGCAGGCAGAGACACACGCAGACACAAACACAGATGTACAGAGACACTGGTGCACAGAGAGAGACACGCAGGCAGAGAAACACGCAGACACAAACACAGATGTACAGAGACACCGGTGCACAGAGAGAGACACGCAGGCATAGATGCACATACAGAGACACACACACACAGATTTACAGAGACACACAATGAAACATGCACACAGACCATATGCACAGCCACACACGGGCACAAACACAAATGCACACATTAACACAGACACAGTAATACACATGCAGAAAAGCGGACATGCGCATACGCAAGCATGCAGACAGACGCACACACACACATGGAAACAGAGAGGCAATTGGAGACACAATCATGCATATACACACATAGTACACACACGCACACCAAAACATGCAGATTCAAACACACAAGGAACATACATACAAACACACACAAAGACACACACAGGAACATATGTGTTATTGGATGGCCAGATGTTCTGATTTAATCAGAGTGGTTCTGCATTAAACACAGAGATTTTCTGATATAAAAATAATGTAATAATACCACTGTTTTAAAAAATCAGGTCACCCTAATATGCATATAGATGGACAATGTTTCGAATACACTCACACTTTACATATTTTGCAATACCACGCACGCTGCCTGCTCATACCACTCAGCTGGTGCAAGGATCACTGAAACATGTACAGAGAAAGAAACCACACAAAGATTCCCCGCATAGCCATGCAGACTTAGGGTAAGCATTGTTAGCGAGCCACGCTCGGCTGCCTTTGTCTCCCCAGCGCTGACATTTACGCATTGCAAAACAATAAGGCTGAGCTGACCTAGGAAATGGCCAGCGGTGGGTCGAATATCAATCACCAGTGATGTCAAGCTGTGGCCAGGAATTGAACTTGTCATAATGCAATGTAGTGTGCTAATCACTGCGCCACCGCTACCCGCTCGAGCACGCACACACACACACACACGCGTGTGCACAGAGACACGTGTAAATATACGCACGCACAAAAACACGTGCACTTGCGTACCCTCAAACACACACAAAAAATCTACACACACGCGTACACACGTGCACATGCGCACGCACGCAACGCATGTACACGTACACCTGCGCCCTCGCATACAAGCACAAGTGCGAATTAACATTAGCTCCCCATGTTACATTTACAGACGAACGTCGGGACAAGTGCATAGAAAGACACGCGCACACACACTCAGCCAGGACAATGACGCACACATTTTCCACAAACACACCCACGAACGCGGCGCCAAATATTTTGGGGGGGAAACTGGTAAACATGCAACCGGTCTCTTGGTTCTTTTCAAGAATAAAATGAGCTGGAAATTGTACACTCAAAGCGATCAGGTTTTTAGATATGGATGTGGCACTATGGCAGCAGCTGTCTCCTGATTTGACCGTTTCGGGTGATACATATTCATGGATATTTGGACATAATCTCCTCCAAATACTGCATCCATATTCACGGCTATTTGGAGGAAAATATCCTCAACTGTTGATTTAGCAAGCTGTTGACACAGTTAAAAATCGTATTCGAACCTCTATGATGGAGTCAACGTGTGGCTTTAGCAGTAAAACGACGGGTCGGTTCTTATTCGAGGGCTGAAACACATTGTCTACATTTTGAATTTGGGAGTCAATTAATCAGATTTCTGCCCAATTCCTACGGGGCGTTCTTCGCTTCTCATTACCGTGCTTGGTTCGCCATTCATTTAATTGCATACCATAAATTTGATTTTAAAAAAAAGTGTGTTCATGGAAGAATAATTTATGCTGAAAGACCTGAAAAGACCGACACACCACCACGTTTCCTGTCCATGGTGTTCAAACCAAAGTGCAAATGGCTTTTATAAGCGATATTTGGCAGCATCCTATGTGAAAAAGACTTTTTGCCTGCATGATTATATATGTTTTATGTATTCATGAGCCCCAAATGCTGTTTTTTTTTAAACGGGAGCCCCTTGCAATACCATTAAACACGTTACGAGGCTCTGCTATTAAAGGTGTCAAATTCAATGAATACCAAGGTGTTGATTCTCATTTAAATGTATCAAACGTGGACACCGTACACAACCTCATAAATAAAGCACCAAGGTTGTTGGGCTCTTCTATGTAAATAACGTTTCTCGTTAACCACCCACTGCCAACGTGTTGCTTCTTCCTGCTTGCCTATTATTATCGTGACATAGTTTATGAATTAGAGATGTTAACTACCTCGCCTGGTATACAGGAGGTGGGTGGGTTCCATCCTGACCCAGACGCCTGTATATTTGGAGTTTGCATGTTCTCCCTGTGGAAGCATGGATTTTTCTCCGGGTCCTCATGTTTTCCCCTCCACATTGAGAGTATTTGGCTGCTATAAATGTCCATACGATAAGTCACTTCAGTGAGCTATAATTTATGGCCAGGTTGCTTCTGAAAAATAAATATATAGCTCAGTGGGCCTTCGGTGGTAAAATAAATAAAAAAAATTGTAGTTTAGTAACAAAAAAACGGATTCTTGTAGATTATTATAGACGTCCACAGCTTTACTCTTTGGTTCTTTCGGTAAAGTCACGTGGGTATAAAAAATGAATAATAAATCACGACGTTTCGATCGCAACACAAGCAATCATCATCAGGCAGAAAGACACAGCAGCAGAACTGCTGAACTTGCAGAAAGAATGACGATTGCTTGTGTTGCGATCGAAACGTCGTGATTTATTTTTTCTACCTACGTGACTTTACCGAAAGAACCAAAGAGTATGGATTCGTGCAGTCACGAAAACTTCAAGTAAAGATTGAACCGTTCACAGCTTTGTTTATTATTCACATTAGCAATTCCTGCAGGACCTCGAAATGGCGTGCAGGTAAGGTTGCGTTCAGGTAGGCACGCTTCATTTCCCGTGTTCCCCTACCCACAGCGCCACACTTACGAGCAGAGAACGTTGTGAACTGAATAACAAGATGAGCTGCCTCCCACTGTCAATACAGAGAGACACGCACTGGATTAAGCTGATCTTTATGCAGTTAAGAAATTACCACCACGCTTATCTGGTTTATTAAATCCACGCGATATTCTTTGCAATGCAAGACGTAGGGAATGGAACGGCGCCCGAGATGACACCTGCCGATGAGATGGAGGAATGAAATCAGCTCATGTGCAAGGTGGATTATTACATCGAGAGAGCGCAATTGCCGGGGTGGGTGGGGGGGAGGGCCTTTGTCAAGTAGTGGATTGGCCATGGCTGATGACGATGATGATTTGAGATGTGCCTCGAAATTCTATGTTCCAAAAGAAAATACTAAGTTTGAAAACTGTACTTTCTAACACGATGCTACTTGTACATTTAACAATATCTCATCTCTCTTGTGTTAAAAAAAACCATTCACTCCCAGTGGGTAATTAATGAGAAACTGACTCATTGCTTAGTCAGGGTGATTATAAGTGCTTATGAATTATGCCTCATATGTCATCTTGAAATGCATCTCACTGATATTTTAAGTTACATATTTTGCAAACTTAATAGAGAGTATTCTTTGGATCTTTTGGTAAAGTCACGTAGATAGGTTCAAAGAAAATTTAAAAAAATTACGACGTTTCCATCGCAACACAAGCGGTCGTCATCAGGAAAAGGGGGTTAGCTTCTAAAGGCAAACTGTTTATAAAGGTTTAAAATGGACGTCGCTCAAATGTCAGCAGCATGGGTGGAGCAGCTAATGTTAATGTAGGTGATGGGCAGTGACCGCGATTGGCGGTGGGTTTCCACCAATTAAAGTGCTGCCAGGTAAAAATTAGGATGTTAATGTAAGATTGGTGAGCGGCCTCCACGGCGAGCGCGCTGAGGTGGCTATGTTGATGTGAGAGATTAGCATGTTAATGTAAGGTCGCAGAGCCACCGCCACGTCGAGGTACGGCGCGCGAAGATGGCTGTGTTGGTGTGAGAAATTTAACCTGTTAATGTGAAATTGGAGAGCCAAAAATAACAACTAACATTGGAAGGTGGCAGAATGGGAACATCACAGCCAGTTATGACTTAAACTGGTTGACAACGTCCTTTCAATGATTGCTAAGTTTGTACCCATCTTCTCGGTTGAAATTGTGTCTGTGTCTGTATATATGGATGGCTTCATGAACAAATTTTCATTGATAGCCAGTGGGTTTGCAAAGTACCTTCGTCTTAGAGAAATACATTTTGAGTGAGCCCACCGCATTAAAACAATGATCAGCCACGGCCGAGGTAAGGGTCCTACCGTGTTTAAAATCTGCCTTATGTTCACGAACACAGTCCGAGACATGTCGCTTAGTTTCCCCAATGTAACAACTGCTGCAGGCACAGCTTAGTTTGTAGGTGCCGGGGTATTGCATGTCAGGGATCACATCCTTCACAGATGGGATCAGATCAGAAATTTTATGTACTGTGTTAAATCGGACCTGGATCTTGTGTTTGCTCATGATTTTGGAAATATTTTTAGTGACCCCTGCTATGTATGGCAAGGTGATGGTTTTGATTGGGTCCTCAGATGGTTCTTTCCCAATGGTTGGGGTGATAGCTTTCCGGATTGTGTAGTCTGAATATCCATTCATCTTGAGAGCTTGGTGTACGTGTCCCAGTTCACTGGCTAGGTGATGATGGTCGGAAATACATCGAGCTCTATGGTGTAGAGTTTTGATGAGGGAATTCTTCTGGGATGGATGGTGGTGGGAGTCAGGTTTTAGGTAGCCACCCATCCAGATGCTACTTTTTACTTGGCAGCCCTTTAATTGGTGGAAACCCACCGCCAATCGCGGTCGCTACCCATCACTTACATTAACATTAGCTGCCCCACCCATGCTGTTGATATTTGGGCTACGCCCATTTTGAACCTTTATAAACAATTTGCCTTTAGAAGCTAACCCCCTTTTCCTGATGACGACCACTTGTGTTGCAATCAAAACGTCGTAGTTTTTTGTTATTTTCTTTGAACCTATATATGTGACTTTACCAAAAGAGCCAAAGAATATGAATTCCTGCAGTCACAAAAGCTTTAAGTCAAGATTTATACAGAGTGATGATTTTTATATCGCTCAACATCACACTTCACCTGTGTATGATGATGCTGCTTTGACCTTTTATCACGCATCTATCACACTGATTGTATCACCCAGGTCTCCCTGGCATTAAACACTCGCCTTTATTTTCAATACGGTTTTGCGACGACTGCTTTACGACACAAATACACACACATTTACAAAACGCGCACATGAGCATACACACTCTTACAGAGAGACTGATGAGGAATACAGGCTGGTGTGCCCTATATCACACAGATGTACACCCACCCACTCCCTACCTACATTCTCCCACTGACACTCACTCACCCACACACTTACTTACACACTCTCGCAATTCCTTATCGATATATCCACACGTGGTGAAATGGCTAAAGAACCTGGGCATACATTTATAAGATTTGTTGTCGTCCAAAAGATCAGTTGCGTACGAAATAAGAATAATAACGCACTCACGCATTCACTCTAGCACACAAAGACAACAACAACCGCCATTCACCACTAAGTGGCGGTGACGTCACCACGGCGCTTGTGCCAGGCTATGTGCACGTTGAGGCCACGTGAAGTGTCGAACGCCCGCTGGCAGGAGGTCACGGGGCAGACCCAGGTGCCACGGGTCGACTGACTGAAATGACTGACCAATGCACCACCTGTGCCCCCTACCGGGGGCACAGACACACACATACTGTCATGCACAGACGCACTCACACACACCAGAGGCGGGTCTGGGCGGTTGCGCTGGCCGGGGAAAGCGGCTCGCAACACGCGCTGCGCCCCGCGACTAAGCGCCTCGCCCGAGCGCTGCTCCGTAACGACGGCCCGCGCGGCGGCGGGGGGCGGCGGTGGCGGCGGCGGCTGAGCGGCCGGTCTGCGTGCCGGGGGTGCCTCGGGGGGCCCCCCACCTTGGGGGCCACCGCAGCTTACAGGCGGTTCTCTCTCCAGTGGCGCGGACCACCGCTGACATGGGAACACACGTCAGTACAGGGGGGCGCGCCCGCAGTGGTGCCAGGTCAGAGGTCCCCCCCCCCCCCCACCGTATACCCCCCCTCCTCCATCCCACTCCAGATCTTTAGTGCAGTCACATTGATGATAATCCACAGCCCTTTGTAAATCCACTGCTGGTTGATGTTTTCCACACACTGCGTTTAGGGCATTTGGCCACTTCTTTGAGCTATCGTTTGTGGCCAGGTCTCTTCTGAAAAAGAACTATGTAGCTCAATGGGCCTTACCTAGTAAAATTAAACGTAGTTTCTAGTTGTTGTTTTTAATAGCTTCGTGACGTTATTTATTAATGACCACCGACTCGAATTCACATGCGTTTCGGTCCTTGAAACATTGATTACAAAAAATACCGAATTCGAAAATAATTGCTGTGCTTGTTATTTTGGTTGCCGACCCCTGGTTACGGGGGTTGTTTGAACTGTGAAGGAGGGAGGCTCCAGACGGGTCCAGATATCACTCGCCGCTGATGTTAGCCATCGCAGGGAATCGAACTTACGTTGTCGGGTTTGTAATACGGTGCACTGACCGCTGCGCCACCATTCCACCACTTGGTGCATTCACATAGCGGAATTTTATACACCGTGATGAGTATGTTGGTTGGAAATGTTTCGTGATAAAATCTGGGTGGAAAATATTCCACATGGTGGGAGATAGGAGAGCTGTAGCAGTTGCTCCACCTTAGAGTTAGGATTGTTTCAATGAGCCGGCTTTCAGTCGCATTACGCCATTGCGGTTTCAAGGGAAAAATTTGCATCGTGAATGGGGCAATTACTTGTGCAGCTGCGTCCTTTAATTTTTAATTGTCTTCAAAGGATAAAACACAACATAATTCAGTTTAATGATCTCATGTTCAATTGCACAAGGGCGCCAAATGTCTTTTGATCGTGGAGATCTGACTGCAGCATATTCCGGAACGGACATTGCACAAAGTATCAGTATCGTCAGGAGCGGTGGGGCAGTGGTTTTGCACACTCGGCCTCCGCGGGTTCGTTTCCCGGCCACAGTTTACATCAGTGGCGAGCGGCACGTGGTCCAGTCCTGGGTGCGCCCCTTCCTTTCAACCCACATTGACCAGCGTAGTGAGGAGTGGCTAAACAAACCCCCATGACTTACGTTGTGTGGGTGGGTTGCCTTCGTACATTCGTGGATTGACAAATTTGGGCTGTGAATATATAATCGGAGGACCACTTACGTTTTGCCGAAAAGGGCATTTACATAGATTGCGAAATCATTAAAAATTTATCTTGAAAACTGAAAAACCACCATGGACTAATAATGTCTCATATGATTGGCACCTTTGCAATAAAAGTAGCACTCTAGATAGACTAGAACATAGTTAATTGGTCCATTTCCACTGATCAGTGAAAGCAGTGAAGATTTGGAATGGTATGATTAATAAGAAGAAAAAAAATAAGATACAGGATCGGGCGCGTTTTGTTTTACAAGTACCGGTCTAGAGGTTTTTATTGCCTCTGATCTGGCAACACCGGAGCAAGGACACAGGACACCCGAACCTAAGACCATATTAACCATACGTGCCAAATTTACCGATTTTAACAGTAGGCCACCAGTTTTTTAAACCCCTTTTAGCGCATGGCGATTTTCAAAGCCAAATCATGCCGCTTTTTTACAAATATTTTTTGTAACGTAATGCTTGCTTCTAAAATCGGAATGCGATCTCAAGGGGTTCAGAGAATGGCAGCCGACCTCTTAAATCGGCTGGGGTTATCAAAGTGTGAACGGACAAGTACATCAAATCACAAACTCACAAACTGTCTCGACTAAACGTGACACTTGCGAGTGTTGGCTGCCAAAAATAAATTGCGATTGAGAAACAGCGACGACATTTAGGAGCATTTTGCCTTCTTCAGAGCCCAGGAACGGGCGAGAGAGAGAGCCAAAGGATATTATTTGACTTCATAGAAGGGCAAATTGCTTAGCACTTCGAGGCTATTTTCCTAATAAACATGTGAATTTTTGGAAATAACCGCAGTTGCTAACAGCGATATACAAAAAAGATGGGGATGCTGTACAATTTAATACTCGAACGTACGCAACAGAAATGTCAGCGTTGTGCTCTTTTCCTTTCGATTTTTTTATCCTCTCAAAAATTTAAAAACTCCACTAAATGTCTTTGTTTCTCAGCGAAAGACATTTCGCATGTTTTTGATGGTTTTTAACGAACACAATACATTGCTTACTTGAAGGCATGGTAATGATTCATCAACCCACACTAACAAGTATGGTAAGATAAAGTCAAATGACTCTGAAAGACCCACACAAAGTGGGGAGGCCCTCATCCAGCCGGCGCTTAGCAAATGTCTGTACACGTATACGGCTGTGTGAACAACATTCACTTGTGTTTGCTCACTCCCATCGTTTTTTTTATTGTTTGTTGCTGTAACTTTATGCCCTGCCCCGACTGGGACATCTGTGAAAAAAAGCTCCACACCTCATCAGATTTCTCCAGGATAAAAAAAAATAGCGATTCTGATTCTGAATACAATTTTTGCCAGCTGTGACCGCCAATGGATTCACCCAATCCAATGGAAGGGCACAGCGAAGGCCATCATCCTCTCTGCTAATTGACGAAGTGTTGCTTGGAAAAATCCCCGACCGACGCCGCCAGAGGTGCACGCGCAGACCTCCCAATTAAGGCTCCCCCACACACATCGGGCGCGATGACTCATCAGGGAGATCGACTATCCTAAGCCAGTGCAGGCATCCACGTAAACCCCGCTTCATGACTCGTTTACAGCAATGGCACTGCGTGTCGGAGCGGCGCTTGAATGTGGAGCGACCGAGGGAGCCAGGATTTGTCCCGGACAGTTCTCAGCTATGGCCTGGTGAAAACACACAAAATCCACAAAGCCTATTCGATCTCCATCTTTCATTTTGATCAAGGAAGGCCTCACTGAATCCCACGACTTGTTCAGGAAGACCCCGCTACTTTGGGACGTTTGGCCAAATTCAATAACGAGCAGCTTCCCCTTCTTCAGGAGGAAGGCCTCAGCAAGTGGCGTAAAACGTCGGACGTCATGCCAAACAACACAAAAACACATCGGAGAGCTGGGCAGGCACTTGAACAAATGTCAATGAAGGTGATCCGGTCGCCACTCTAATTAAAGTCTTCCACGAAAGGAAATCCCGGCAACTTTTAACAAGCGGCAAACTGAATGGCAGTCGCTTTAACCGTGACATTAAGCCGTCTCTTATATCAAGCTTCCTCACATGTCCCCTTTTAAAGTTCCCCTTGCTTCTGCTAATTAAACCTCCGAGCTGGTTCAGGAGGAGCAACGGGGAAGACCGTGGTTTCAGGCGTAGAGCATTTGCCAGCTCTGTTCTCCACAATTAACGGGATAATGAATGGCGTTTGCACACAACTCCAATCTCATTCGGCGGCCAGATGAGACGGGAGGGCACGATGGAAGGAGGGGCAGGCCAGCGTATCACACAACTCGCTGCTGGCATTACGAAGGCCAGCCCTGCCATTACCATATGCGTGGGTGCACACGTAAATATGTGCATTCACAGGTGTGTGTGTAAGCCACAGCCGAAGCAAAATACGCCCTTAGAGTCTCACTGCAGATGGTGGGGAACCTATTCCACCAGGAAGCCGTGGGTTTGATCCCGATCCCGACGTTTCCTGTATATTTGGAGTTTGCATGTTTTCTCTCCTCGTGGTCGCGTGGATTTTCCTCTGGGTCCTCCGGTGTTTCCCTCCGCATTTAGAAGCATGCGTTTAGATTATTTGGCCGCGACTATGAAATCCCACATATGATGACAGGTCACCTCCGAAAAAGAGCTAATAGCTGAAGTAGGAGTAGAATAGGACTTTCAAACACCTTTGGGAGGCAACCACACACTGCCACACACACATATACACCTCAGAAGTTTCTGTCCCTTGCAAGAGGTTCTTGCTGTGGCAGACGTACATAGCGTGCCAGGTCGAAAATATCCCCCTGCCAGCACCAGATTAGTGTGGCTGTAATGCTGGCAGCCGGTATAAAGATCAAGTCACGGGCCATATCCAGCCTGTGGGCTGTAAGTTCCCCACAACTGTCTAAATTAACAGGCGGAAATGAAATTACATCACAGGATCGATTAATTAATTCGAATCGATTGTTAAATTCAGAAAACATGCTTTGAATTGTGCACGTGAGAACTGAACACCTGCTATTTAGACACATTATATGCAGAGCTAGATCTAACCTCATGCTTCGGCCAATTGAGCGCATAAAGCTGCACAAACATTGGAGAAAAACACAAGAAACAATACAAATGAGACATTAGATATGAGACGAGAAAGATAATTAATTCTTGAATTAAATCACGACCGCAGAAAATGTATGTTATCAATTAGGGTGGGATAAATCATTGCCATGCCTTCTCATGAGCACACATTTCACCGTCAGTATCATTTGGCAGATTGTGGCCCCACAATGTGCCTACGTGGTAGGTTTGCACGATAAAGAGTTGCAGCTAGCCACATACAATAACAATTTAAACCTTAAATGTGCACAGCATTAACTCACTCTCGATGAGAAAAAACAACTCAGAGGTGCGAGGAAGCACAGACAAGGAGGAAAGGCAGCCGTATAGTTAGATGGCATCAGATTTCACCCAAAGCTCTGAGGTCCTCGATATGTTAAGGTGTTTTTATCCAAATAATGAGTGTTTTCACGTGCCTACATTGCTATGGTAGTCGCGTCACTGTGTAGTTAACACAGATGCAAGCCAGCACAGCATGCAAGCTGGGTGGCATGTCATACATGCCCAGCCACCTTGTACTTTCCGTTACTGACTTCCATGACCACATTGCATCAGCAGGGTTGCCAGATCAAAGGTCTTTACCTCCAGACCTCGCAGTGTGGTTTTTCTTCACGGAACTCTCTCACTGTGTCGGAAATTTCCTAAATGGTGAATTAATATTTGAGATTCTGTTTTTTTTTCCAACCGGAAAGAGAGCACAGTTGTAATGGTGTCGTAGTTCGTCATGTTGGCTGATTTGAAAACATGTTCATTGATCAGAGCGTCTCCAATGTGTTTCCAGCTTGTACCGCGTGTTGTCCGGTATTATGTCTGATGTTTGCTCCACGTGCTGGGAGCTCTGACAAGTGGAGCAGACGGACGCCGTGTCCAACACCCCGTGGCACAACCTGAAGGGAAATCGGAGTGCTACAACAGCTTAACCCAAAACACCTACGTGGTAAAAAAAATTGAAAATGTTTTCAAATCTAGATTTTTTTTTTATTCACAGCATCCTGAAGTATTTTCACAAGCCTGTCAATCCGTCTCGAATAGTTAATGTCCCAGATTTTGCAACATTGCACACCAAGTACTACCTTTATATCTACCTAAGGGGACACACAAGCCAATGGCTGGTGTTGATGTGGTGTTGATGTGCAACATCATGGCCAGGTTTGAGGAATCGTAGGACAGCGCATGCACTCACATATACACACGCTTACACGGGCACCACACGGACACACAAAAAAACAAAGATCCCCCTTATAGCCTTCAGCAGACTGTTGGAGCAAGTGCTGTTCGCGACACGGCGCAGGGGGTGGGTGGGTGGCCAGCACCACGCCCAGCCGCCTTTAGCTCCTCGATGGTGATGTTTACACACTGCACAAGTCACTGATTTGAGGCTGAGTCGACCTAGGGGAAACCCAGGACCGGTTCGTAATATTTGTCACCAATTGTGGTCATAAGCGGGTAGCCAGATTCGTAGCAGCGGTGTGGTAACCACTACACTGCCACTCCCCACACAGACAGACACACAAACGCACACGCTCACGCACAGGATAACAATGACTCCCGTATATAATCAAACACATGCACACAAAAGTGAGCGCACCAACACACACATTCACACACAAAGACTCCCACATGTACAAATGTGTAAACACACACACACACATAAAAGCGAGCACACAAAAGCACACATTCACGCAGTACGTAGAAATGTGTACACACTCTGACACACATAGAAATGCGCTTACAGTCACGTGCACACAAACACGCAGACACAAAGGGACACAGATAGGAACTGTTCATTTACGTGATTGTGGGCACGTGTCATATCATGCACAGCCACAAGTGGCGAGGAAAAAGAAGTGAAAATGCCGATGCGGTGCGCGGATTAAGCTGCATGTTGACAGCCGGTGAGTCTACACCAAAACAGAATCTCCCGATCTCCGTTCTTCACGACTCACTACGCGCACGAATTCACTACTTTGCCTGCATTTGTATCAACATAGGATGTCATTTACATGCTGCACGTGCCTGACGATCAATATGCAGATCTTTTATGTGCACTTGTGTATGCGTGTGTGGAGCGGCGGTGAGCGATAGTGGAGTGATTTAGGGCACTACGCTACAGACCCGGCGATTTGAATTACAGTCTTCATCACGACCAACATCAGTGGTCATTATCTGAACCGGGGTCTGGAAACGACAGCACGATGGAGACAAGAGTGGACGGGCGGACGTGGTGGGGCCATACCACACCATACCTCTTCTTGGTTCTTTCGGTAAAGTCACGTAGAAGGGAGATCATAAAATAATAAATAATAAAACATCATAAAATAATACAATTCTCACGACGTTTCGGCCACAACACAAGCAGCCGTCCTCAGGTGAAGAACAGGTCTGTCGGAAAGACAGTGTCTGAATGAACACCGCCAAGCTTGGCAGCGTATATTTAAGTTGGGTTAGGGGGGGAAGAGCGCCTTGACAAAGGAATTTGCCCCTAACCCAGCTTAAATATACGCCGCCAAGCTTGGCGGTGTTCATTCAGACGCTGTCTTTCCGACAGACCTGTTCTTCACCTGAGGATGGCTGCTTGCGTTGTGGCCGAAACGTCGTGAGAATTGTATTATTTTATTATGTTTTATTTCTTATTATTTTATTATCTCCCTTCTACGTGACTTTACCAAAAGAACCAAGAAGAGGAATCCCTGTAGTCACGAAAGCTGTAAATCGAAATCATACCATACCTGTCAACCCCTCATCAGTGCCCTACCTTATTACAAACCAATTCAGACCTTATTGTTAACCCCGTGCCCTTATAAATCTCAACGTTCATCCTACAATGTCCCATCACAAGGGAGAAACACAAACAAATAGACAATTTGTTTTTTACCCGGATTGAAACGGCTGTACGCCGTATGGACCTGAAAACTCAATTTCCCTGTACAAAAATACGGGTAAACCGTATGAGTGGACACGGTATGCCGTACACGCCTTCCAGGCTTTCATAGGTGCTCGCTAACAGCACTTGACCTTACAGTCTGTAAAAGACTATACACGAGGGGGATAATTGTCTTTGTGCTATTATGTGTGCCTGTGCGTGTCCCTCGTGATGGAGATAGTGCTCTCAATTTGAATCGGCGCTCTCTACTTGGAGTGGAATGTGTTTGGCAATCATCAGGCGAGTGCAACACGTAACGACCTAATTTCCATTTTCAGGTAAAACCTGGACAAGTGAACCACGGTGCACTCTGAGAACTAAATGTTTGTAAAAACCCTGGCCTAGAGACTCAGTGAGGCTGTCCTGGGTAAATAAATATCGATTACAATTATCTTTATTATTATTATTGAACAGAAGCCAATGCGGGACC
This sequence comes from Lampetra fluviatilis, assembly GCF_964198595.1. NCBI lineage: Eukaryota > Metazoa > Chordata > Hyperoartia > Petromyzontiformes > Petromyzontidae > Lampetra > Lampetra fluviatilis. The sequence continues at coordinate 7,265,935 of NC_136279.1, read as the reverse complement.
AGCTCAGTGTCCAGCAAAGCAACATTAGACCTTCATAGGAAAGACCATGAAGGCCACTGTGCCCTCAAGGGTCATCACTCTAATTGTGCTATTGGCGTCCTGTAATGGCATTCAGAAATGTAAAACTACACATTGGGAACACTGCAGTTGAGCAGTGCATCACACTGCGTCAGAGAATGACTCCAGAAGGTGACCACACAGAAATACTTCTGAGGTCACTTCATGAGGTGTCTTCATGTACACTAGAGACACGCCTTACATACATTTATACAGATGCCCTGCAAAGAGTGTTCGTCTCATGTCAATCAAAGTTATTTTTTTTGTACATCTCAGAGTTGAAATTTTGGCAAATTAGGTGACGAACCAAATTTCATTGTGGCGAGTTTTGTGCGCGGTGTAGCCATTGGTAACCACTCTGGACCGTCAGCTCGCTACCGTTTGGGAACCCAGTTTGATAACCAGGGGTGTCTGCCCGCATCCGTACCCAGGATCTCAGTGTTGCCAGGCTCAAGTGTCCCTTGACCACCGAGCCACCGCGGTCACCTTATCCGACTTTGCCGTCAGGTGACTGCCCTTGCTATCGCTGGCCCATTATCTCCACGGCGTTGGTGTGCATCACTCGATCTCCCCCCCACCCACCCTCTCCAAGGTGCTCCTAGCACAAATCAACTCCCCTGCGCCATCGAGCAGCAACGAATTGGCGGCAGTGCTCCAGCGATGATCGGGACGGGTAAGAGAGAGGGGAGCGAGCTCTCGCGGGCACGATTATGCGCGGACGATGAAACGAAACAAATAATGAGAGGGGATCAAGATTTAGTATGCAGATTCGCCCGTGTCGCCACAGCAGCACTGCGCAGATGTGCCGGACGGACGCTGTAACAGCCTTGAGGTGTTACTCTCCGTGTCAGCCTGCTCACTCCTGCGCCCGCTCTCTCTCTCTCTCTCGAGACATCATCTTCATGCTCCCTGAAACTAATAATGCAATTAAGTATGATTATAATAGTAATAATAGCAATGTTGATGATTCATATCAACAATTGTAATCCTAAGTATGTAGCCAGGGAAGTCTCACCGAGTCTCAAGAATCTTTCTTTGGGGAGGTTCCTGCAACATTTAGGAAGGAGCGTTTGGCTTCAAGTCAAAGGAAACTGGAATACATGAAGAAAACCCACACACAAGAGGGGGACATGCTGCTATCCACCCCGCAGTAATCTTGTGCTTCACCCCATGTGTCTGCTGTCCCTCCCCCTTCTCCCCCTACCCTCTGCACTTCCCCCCAACCCCCTCCCCCACCCCCCCAGCATGTTGTAGCTCACCTGGCTGATGCCACTGTTTTACCTGGTGGTACTCGCCGCTCATGCGCAGTGGTTATGCAACAATGGGTTGTGTGTCGCGAGATGTTAACTACCTCGGCTGGTATACAGGAGGTCGTGGATTCGACCCTGACGCCTGCTGCTGTATATTTTGAGTCAGCAATGCTCTCTTCTCTGGGTCCTCCGGTTTTTCCCTCCACATTTGGAATCAACGTGCTATGTACATTTCCACATGATAAGCCACTTCGTTGAGCAATAATTTGTGGCCAGGTCGTTTCTGAAATAGAGCTATATAGCTCAGCGGGGCCTTACCTGGTAAAATAAAACGTTTGTAGTTTCTTAGCACGTGAGAAGTGTGCGCGCACGCGCGAGTCTCACTCACCTGGCTGATGCAGCTTGCCTGGCTGATGGTGCTCATGGCTCGCATGTAGCTCTCGTTGCGCGAGCGGAACTTGGGCGAGCCGAGCAGCGTGCTCGGGTCCAGGCTCTCCATGCTGCGGTTGATGGACACCTCGCTCACTGCGCGCAGGTAGCTGTGGCTCCGCGCGTAGATCTTCGGGGAGCTCCTGTCGGGGGAAACATGCGCCGCTTTTCAAGCCGTCGCTCAGCAGCTCTTCAAACAAACAAACTCTTTATTTTTATCTCACCAGGTAAGGCCCACTGAGCTAATACAGCTGTTTTTTAGAAGCGGACCTGGCCACAAATGATCGCTCAACGAAGAGGCTTATCACGTGGAAATGTAGAGCAGCAGCCAAATGCTCTAAACGCACGTTGATTCTAAATGTGGAGGGAAAAAGCGGAGGGCAGGCATACAAATCCACTCGACCATGGGGAGAACAAGCAAAGTCCAAATATACAGGCGTCAGGGTCCGGATCGAGCCCACGACCTCCTGTATCCCAGGCGAGGTAGTTAGTATCTAGCCACTGCCGTCACCGCCACTGTTATGAGTTAAAGGTGCGGCCCTGCAATGTTCTTGCTCAGGCCACTGCTGGCGAATGGAGAGCCTCCGCTAGAGGGAGCTCAAAGGAGCTGCTCTCGAGAGGGGTCTTTTGCTTGCTTCCTGGAAGATGTGTGAATACATCACCACATTGATCGACTGTGGTGTCCCCATTTATACTGCTGGGTGGACCCAGGTGGGGGGGGGGGGATTTAAGAACGAGTGTGCAAACCATTATAATAATCATCATCACCACCACCGGCCACGATCGCTCTACTGCTTGATGAAAGCCTTCCCAAGCAGCCGATGTCCTTCACTGTTCTACACAAGGGGTTGATTTCATCGCTCCATCTCTGCAGTGGACGTGTCCGTCTGGCGTGCCCCCCCCCCTGGTCATCCCAATTAAGGATTGAGAGAATGGGTGACTGAAGGAATAAATAAACGAATGAGTGAACAACTGAATGGATGGTTGAATGAGAACATCAGTGAATGAATGGGTGAGAGATAGAATCATTGAGCAAATAAATGAACGAGCAAAATTGTGAATGCAAGTAATGCAATGAAAGGCTAAATGGCTGAATGCATGTATTAATGAATGGCTGAATTAACAGGTACATCAATGAGCAACCACCCAAACGAGTCGTCAAACGAACGAAAGAACAAATTAGCATATCAATGCGCGAGTGAATTGAAGGATGATCGCATGACAAAGTGAACACGGCAGCTGTGGTAGGCGGTGGTAGGTGGTGGTAGGTGGTGGTAGGTGGCGGCACGTGGCAGTAGGTGGTGGTAGTTGGCGGTAGGCGGAGGTAGGCGGTGGTACGTGGTGGTAGGTGGTGGTAGGTTGCGGTAGGCGGAGGTAGGCGGTGGTAGGTGGTGGTAGGTGGTGGTAGATGGCGGCACGTGGCAGTAGGTGGTGGTAGTTGGCGGTAGGTGGAGGCAGGCGGTGGTAGGTGGTGGTATGTGGTGGTAGGTTGCGTTAGGCGGAGGTAGGCGGTAGTAAGTGGTGTTAGGTGGTGGTAGGTGGTGGTAGGTGGCGGTAGGCGGTGGTAGGCGGTGGTAGGTGGCGGTAGGTGGTGGCACGTGGTGGCACGTGGTGGTAGGTGGTGGTAGGCGGCGGCACGTGGCGCTCACTTGAGACAGGCCTGCTCGTTCAGGCTCTGGCCCAGGCTCTGCTGTCCCGTCGCCTTGAGGTAGCTCTCGCGCCGGCATGCGCCGTGCAGCGACAGCTTGGGCAGCGGCGCCGCCTCCATCTCGTCGGCCGCCTCGTCCGCCTCGTCGTCGTCTCCCTCGTCGTCGCGATCCTCGCGTGCCCTGTCCTCCTCCTCTTCCTCCTCCTCCTCCTCGTCCTCGTCCTCCTCGTCGGTCTCCTCCTCGTCCATCGCCTTGATGTAGCTGCCGCTGCGCATGCGGCGGCACGGGATCTCGCTGTCGCCGCTGCGGCCGCCGCTCTCGGGCAGCGTGCTCCAGCCTTCACGCGGGACCTGGCGGTGCCAGTCGCGTCGGGAATCAGTCCGACGGATCACAAGCCACGGGGCTCTCGGGGGAAATGGTTGGGGGTGGGCAGGGGTGGGGGGCGGTGGAGGTGGGGGGGGGGTTTGGAGGTGAAGGCTGCTGCATGGATACTGTGCCACGTCGCGGTGACAAATCGCGCAAACATAAAACACACTAAACTAAGCGAATATATGCATTGTTTCATTTTGCCAGGTAAGATCCACTTAGCCATGAGTACCGTCGGCCAGGCCAGCTGCGTCAGCCAGGTGAGTGAGACTCGCGCAGGCATACACACTCGTGTACTAAAAAAAGTAACAAAAATACACTTTTTTATTTTATCAGGTAAGGCCCACTGAGCTCTTTAGCTCTTTTTCAGAAGCAACTTGGCCACAAATGATAGCTCAGCAAAGTGGCTTATGACGTGGAAATTTTTAGCAGCCAAATCCCCTAAACGCGTGTTTATAAATGTGGATGGAAAAACCGGAGGACCCGGAAAAAAATCTACGCAACCATGGGGAGAGAGAACATGCAAACTCCAAATATACAGGTATCAGGGTCGGGATGGAACCCATGACCTATATACCAGGTGAGGCAATTAAAATTTCTCCACCACGGTGCCCAAATACACAACATAAAAAAAATTCATGACTAACGCCGCATTGACGAGAGGAGCGGACGTGTGTTCTCTCTTTATTGTGGCCTTAGTAACCTAGAGGGGGTACGAGGACTGGCCCGGAGGAGCACAAAGAACAGCGGTCTTGATTTGGGTTGAAACCGCCACACCAAAAAATGTTGTGGACCACTGGCTCGTGTCACGCTCTCTAGAGACGCAGTGTGGAGCGTGTCTGGTGAGCGAACCTCCCCGGGAATACGGAGTGATGAAGGTCAACTCCAGGTCAACTCCACACTCACTTCGTCCACAGAGACCCCCCCCACCCACCCCTCCAGTTCTCCTCCTCACCACCTTGTGGTATCGTGCACTATGGGGCGTTAAAACCTTGCATAGGGAGACGAATCTGACACACGTCTTAAACAGTGACTGCTTTCACTTGTGCAGACATCTATGAAAGCCACTGCTGCTATTTTAATTGGGTTCTGCTTAAGCTACCCTCATAGCAAGGGCTTGATTTCTCACTGTGAATGTTTTCTGGGTCGCTGGTAGATTGGAGTCGGTACGTGACTGGTGTGCCATGTGTGAAAATATTTTCCAGCTCAAATGAAGCCCTGCTTAATAGCATGCCGTTGCAATTGAATTACCTCTCATGCCATCTATTGCCCATCACCCCACTCCTGCAGGCTCAATAAAATAGGCACCACGTTGTGGGAAGTAAACAACAGCACAGTACAATGCAATACAGATTTATAAAGGGTCGACACGAACTCTATCCCTAGGTGCCGTAGAAAATCAGTCACGAGTACATTTGGTATTGGTGCCATTGTTATTTATCTTTGAGTGGCAACTTTTGTTTTCATGAACCTAGTTGTTGGCTTGACTTCATGATGATTCAGCTTCTCTCCACGTGGGGAAAATCACGCCCCTTATTTAAACGGCATAAGCAGCAAACCGGTCTTGTAAAGCCAGGAGGCCTTGAAATGTTGTCTTTTTCCAAATGAGTCCCAACTATCGGTGTCATATCTTGAGATGAAGAATCCATTTGTCTCAAAGAGGAGTACAACCCTTCCTGTTAGACAACAGATATCATTGAACTGCTTCTGAATTTCCTTCAAGTGGTGGCAATGTCCTCACAGAACGAGGGGCAGCCCTTTGTGAAATATGCAAAACCACATTTTATATGACTGGGCTGCGACCATTAACTCACAACACATGAAAACCTGGTTTAATCACAGAGGCAGCTTCCTACAGCTGAACGCAGGATCTCAGCAGTGCCAACTCACTTGGCCACTTCTGCTACAATAACTTTTAGATGTAAATACGAGTTACCATTTTTGGCTTTCTAGTGAAATAATTGTGAAATCAAATGCCAGTTAAAGTTAGTTACAGTTCATCAAATCGGGATCATGAGAGGTTGTGGACGCTTTGGGAGGCCTTCATCCAGCAGTTTAGCGATCATGGGCTGACGATAATGATGACGAATTCTGAGGATCTATACTCTACAACAACCACTCGATTAAGGAACAAAACAATTGCACAGAAGTGAACTGGAGAATGAACAAACATTTCTGGAGATCATCAGATGAAAGGAACTGCACCTGAAGATAGTGGCAGGGCCCCGACTTGTCTCCCCGCTCCAGGTTGAGGGACGCCTTGCGGTACACCTCCTGCGCCTTGTTGATGGTGAGAGCCGTCCACGTGCCGTGCTTGATGTACTTTGCCTCATCGGCCGTTTGCGCCGACATCGAGGCTGAGGCCAACGCAGACGAGGAGGGGCCACCGCCACTGCCGCCCGTGCCTGGCGGGGGCAGCTCGTCGTAGCTGGGGCACGGCGGGTCCATGTAGTACGACGTTCCGGGGGGCTCCGAGCCGGGCCCCAAGCCACCCGCCGAGCTCAGGATGCCCATGCCGAGCGCGGTGCTCGCCATGCTGATTCCCCCGCCGCCACCGCCACCGCCGGACCCCACCATCCCCACCGGCGGCATCCCACAGCCTCCGCCTGTCGGCACCATCCCAAATCTCCCTCCGCCGCCGCCACCACCACCACCACCACCACCGGGCGGCCCGGCTCCATGAAGCCCCATGGCCTGGAGGCCTCCACCGGAGCACGACAGGCCCCCCATCCCTCCCACCGGTGATGTCAGAATGCCAATCCCAACGCCCATGTGGTGGTGCTGCTGCTGCTGCTGGTGGTGGTGGTGGTCGAGGGTCGTGTCGGAGCTCCACCAGCTGCTGGCAGACGATCCCCCCGCGCTGCCGCTGCAGGCCTTGTCGAGCGTGCCGCCCACCGGCGGGGCCGCTCCCCCGCCGGCGCCCGCCGGCCCCGCCGCCCCGGGCTTCACTTGTTTGGCGGCAGCGGCGGCGGCAGCGGCGTCCTGTTGCGCGCGGCGGTCCTTGCCACCCTTGCCTTGGCGGCGGTGCGCGTCGGCCCTCAGGCCGCCGTTGAGGCCCTTGCCGGGCCCCTCGAGCGAGTGCGACTTGGTGAAGAGGCGCTGCACCGAGTGCACGAGGTGGCGGATGCGCCCCGAGCTGTTGCTGCGCTGCTCGAGGGTGAGGCGCTGGTACTGCAGCGTGCGGAAGCCGTCGCGCCCGTGCATCGGCAGCTGTCGCTCGAACTGGTCCAACAGGTTGGTGGGCAGGCGGTGGATGCGGCCCGAGAGGCTGCCCGGGTGCGCCAGCGTCATGGAGCCGTCGTCTCGCGGGTCGTAGTAGGAGGGCGAGGGCAGGATGCCGCCGCCGCCACCGCCCCCGCCACCACCGGACATCATGCTGATGCCACCGCCACCACCTCCGCCGCCAGCGTAGTGGTGCATCCTGCGAGGAGGGGGGGGGGGAGGACACGTGTGAGGTTCGAGTCGCTGGGGTTCGGCCCGTTAGATGTTCGTGAAATGTTTTGAGAAATTAATTCATCGTCGAGAGTAGGCCACGATCAATTGAATGCCGGATGAAGGCCTCCGCACGCGGTGTTGGACATTGGGGTTGGTTGCCCATAGTGTCACGTTGTGGAGTGTGACGCCAAAGAGGAGAGTAAGCAAGGGGACAGCCCACTCACTCGTATAAAATAAAAAGGGTCAATAAAACAGGCCGTAAATTCTGCAAAAATGAACACATTATAATCTGTAATAGCGCCCAATGAATATGCTCATGATCTGTAAAAGAGAAAGCTAATAAACAATAGATTTTTAAAATGAAAATTGTATTTTATTGGATGTGGCAGATGTGGGTGTATTAATCACGGTGTCGTGACTCCTAGTTTAATTTCGTATTCCAATTACTGCTGTATGGAGGGCTCCCCTCGCTGCATCAGTCACGAGGGTTGTGTGACCATCATACTTCACCGAGCTGGTTAGCACGAGTTCGCAAAGACGGAGGGCGGTGACGAGGGGGTTCGGGATAGATCGGCAATCACCCGCCACTGATGTTAGGCGTAGCTCGGAAGCAAACCAGTGCACCACCACTCTCCACTGCTTGTAAAGAGTTATGCAGGGTGGTCCAAAAGTCAGGACACAAGGGTTCTATTTATTTTAACAAATGTTCAAACGTATGAAGGTGACCCGTAAGAAAATGTTTTATCCATTCAACCGACCTTCACAAGCAACCTAATGCAGTTATGACTCACAGAATAATGAAATGATGGCATATATAAAACAATCACTCGAAACACACACAGGGGCTTCGCGATCAGTTTATGTTTGATAACTTGAAAAAGGCAGATGGCTCGTAGAGAGATTGAAGGACCTTTGAACTCAAATCCCAGAAAGAAGTGCTGTTGTATTTGTGATGAGCATGTTCCCATGAGCGACTCTTTCAGGATAAGGCTCCCACCCTGTCCCAGTCACCCAATATACATCAGCAATAAGCTGCAGCCCATCCTACAAACGGGGTGAATCTTCTCCAAGCTAATTTCCTAATTACCGCCAATGCCGTTCCTTAACAGCATTGCTCGAGTAACCTGAAACCTCGTTAGGCTCAGAAGGAAAGCATCATGAATGATGCATGGATTAATCAATTCACATCAATTTCTACGCTCGCCACGATAAATTCATTGAATCACGTATGTAACAGTGTATGTTTTTTCATATTTGCACATATTCAGTTCATGTCCTTGCAGTCACTAGCAGCACTACCATTCACCTCAATGTAAAGAATAAATACTTGAATTAATCGTGACCTCCAATCATGACAATTAACCAGATTACCAGGGGAGGGAAATGATGGATTATGAATCTAAATTGGCATTTGTGAAAAGTTGTATCTACTTGTTTAGCCTAGATCCAAATTCATAGATTATGCATAGGTCGTGATCAATACCACAAGTCCCTGGTTCCTGCCAGTGGGAATGAGTCTTTACTCGACTATGTTCAGCCAAAAATTATTCAAGTAAGCGCTGTGAATAGCTGACAGGCAGACTCACAGATGGATAAATGAAATATGCTATGTATATGGATGTGTCAGTCTTACAGGCCACAGGCTACCGTGCTTCAAATACACAGCAACATAAATCACGCGCTACGATTCTACAATTAACATATCTGCCGCACCAATTAAATGGAAATTACGCCGGTCGAATGCGTAACCTGTTGGATGGCTGGAAACCCGTGTATTCTCGCGTGCAAAAAAAATGTAAAATTGTAATGCGTGTGTTTTACGCAAAAAGGGGACAAACGTCTCCCATTTAGCCTTTGGATTTGTCGGGTCAAGTGCCATTAGCTGGTCCATGGCTCGCGTGGTCCTGTAAGAAGGCACACTCAGCACCATGGAGAGCTCCGTGTGTTCCCCAGTGCTGATGTTCACTAAGCACACCAGCTATTCCGGTGATTAGCGCAGGGCACTTTTCTGCCAAACAAAAAGTTTCGAAGACCGAGACTTTTTTAAAACTATAAAGTGAGGACCAGGGGGTGCCCCTTCCTACGGAGCCTAAAATGAGGGGCACGGGCGAAGAGGTCGGGAGATGGGGACGGGTGCAAAGAGGGGCTGTGTCCCTCAGCCGTGAACGGGTCGGAGCGAATCCTTGAGCGGTGGGAGGTTAGTGCATAAGCCCATATGTATGTTTTTTTCATTTGTAGGGGTACTCCTTTGCTTCTATCTTCCCCCCTCCCCCACTCCCCCCGTCCCTGGTTTTCCCTCAGTATGTTAGTCACCTTTCCCTTTCCCCATATAAATCCTCATGTCCCTGCACGTGGTTCCCAATTGGCTGGGGCAGCGAGTGCAATTCCCCCCCCCCCGCCCCCCCACTTTGTACGTTTCCGCCGCAGCAAATTGGAGTTGCTGCTCGCGGAATTTTTGTTCCATTCCAATGGCGATCGGCGTATTGTAGCGGGCTCGCGTTGTTTAGCAATGAAAGCATTTAAAAATAATAATAAAGTGAGATGCAATCCAAAACCAAAACAACAAAGAAACAGCTCTGATGTTATAGATACACATCGGCGTATTGTAGCGGGCTCGCGTTGTGTAGCAATAAAAGCATAAAAAAAAGTAAAGTGAGATGCAATCCAAAACCAAAACAGCTCTGATGTTGTGCCCAGGGCCGCTCGTCCCAGACTCTCCGACACAAGTTCGAAGCTTCATTCCACATTACGGCGCTTTTGTTAATCCACTGCTGTATGAGGACGCCCTCACGCCACGTTGGTCGTGGGGGCTATTTGATCAGACTTCACCTCGCCGCTCAGTGTGGGTCTGTTACGGTGGTGGAAGTACAGTAGAACAATTTATTTTTACTGCACTGTTCTCCGCCTCCAAGAGCCGATTGGTTTGGACGCATATCGGCGGGGGTGATTAATGAGAGATTTAAAAAAAAAACATTCTTTAAAATTTAAGTTCGGAGCACTCCGGTAATGTCACGTCAGCAATCACTGCCACGGCTTTGCATTTGTTATTGCAGTTTGGTATCGCTGGAGCATCGCTGCCTGCGATTTAAAATTGTGTTTAGTTCCTGCGGAAGCCTCGAACTTGCATCAGACGACGATCGGTCACGCGGCGGCATCACCTGGGGAAGGTGCTGCTGGCGCTCAGCTGCTCGGTGAGCACGAGCGGGAACCCGTGTGGGTGGGAGCCGCTGCCCGCCATCCCCGCCATCTCCACCTGCATGGAGGCGCGCGACACCGACGCGGCGCCACCGTGGGGCGGCACGCCGGGCATGATGAGGCCGTGGTGCGCCGCCACGGACGGCGGGCCCCCCCCCGCCACGTGCTCCAGCAGCGGCGGCGGAGGCCCCAGCATGTAGGCCCTCCGCGAGCCGTCGCCCACCGCCGTGGCCCGCAGCGTGTCGTCCGACATCATGGGGCCGCCGCCCCCGCTGAGGCCGCCCAGACTGCCGCCGGAAGCCATCGAGCTCAGCTGCGGCTGAGTGTGGCTTCCCGTGAGTCCCTTCATCGCGACGCGAGTCCGCCGATTGGCCAGTTTTAGCTGTGCTCGCTCGCAGTCGACACTCGGGTTCAGTGGCCTCCACTGGTGCTACTTCAGGTGTCAATCTGGAGATGCTGTGGCAAGTGAATTGTTCGTTCGTCTCTCACCATCCTTCCACTGGAGTCAACATTTGCATTTGCTGCTGCTGCTGCTTCTGTGCTAGCGTTGTCGATTAAAAAACATAGTTTGCTAAGCTGCGTAGGGTTCCGCTGACCGATTACCTCTTCCCTGCAATCTCTTAATTTCAATGTTTTGTTTTGGTCGTCCTTAGGCTGGTTGTAACCGATCTTTTCCACGGTGCCAAGTTAAGTTTCATTGGAAAGAAAATAGATTAAAAAAACAACAAAAAATTGCTCAGGATGGCTTTAACGAATTGATTCCTCAATTTATAGGGTTTAATAATTTTATTCCAAATCAATTTTGCGTCGATTATTAGAGGCTGGGAAATAAAATAATTTTCCTGCTTGCCCAGATGTCATCCCATGCCGCTTCATCGCTGCCCTGTGGGAAAACAAAAACAAAGCACGGGTTGGCGAGATTAACACATTTATTAACCATTACCCAATCCGGTGATGTACGTTTATGTCGTCGGTTTTTCTTCTGATTCTGTTCTGAGAACTCTATTTCTACGTCTTTAGGTCGGAAGACGTACTGAGGATCTCACAAGGCCACGCGGGAGGGCTTGGCAGTTTGTCGCCAGCTATCGTAGGGTGCGGTCCTGTTACCTCAGTTATCTGCGGCGAGTACAATGTCTTGAAAAACAACCGACGCAATGCTTCTCTAAACAAAATTAACGCAAAACGCTCGCGCGTTCCGAGATTCAGCGTTGGACGGGACCCACCTTACAACTTGCAGACGTCTCGGAACCAGAAAGGGTTAAATATGCGCATTGTGCACGACTCTTCAATGTGCAGCAGCGCCGAAATGAATTACAAGTGAATTCATGTTGTTTGCCTTAGTACAAGCGTGCAGGCTTTACAAACATAGCGGCGCACGCGGCTACATTTCATTTTCATTTGGAACCCCTTTCAAAAAAATTAAATCATGTGCAGTGAGGCTCGTAGGTAGTGAATTTCCATGGACGCGAGATGTTAACTACCTCGCCTTGTATGCAGGTCGTGGGTTCGATTCCGACCCTGACGCCTGCTATATGTATGGGGTTTGCATGTTTTCCCCACGGTCGTGTGGATTTTTATCCAGGTCCTCCAGTTTTCCCTCCACATTTAGAATCAACATGCATTTAAATTTCCACATGATGATAAGCCACTATCATTTGTGGCCACGTCGCTTCTGAAAAGAGCTATATAGCTCAGTTGGCCTTACCCGGTAAAATAAAAAAAGATTTTTTAAATATCATTCGACCTCCTTTGCCAGTACCAAAATATAATAATAGGGGTTTTCCCCTTTATTATCAGCGTGCGTTTTCTGTTTGCATCTTGACCACAAGTATTGTGGTTAATGCACACACGATTCCTTGTGAAAAGGTTTCAGTTTTGTTGCCAGAAAAAATGGGAAAACCCCATTATTATATTTTTAAAAATAATTTTAGTTTGAGTGGGCGGCAGAAATTAAAGGTGGCAGGGGCAGGCACACAGCACGGGGCAAATAGCTGCCACACCAAAACTCTCTCTGCCAAACACACAATTGCTTATCGATAAGGGTAAAGAAACTCGGTGAGTATTCGCACTCGACACTGCTTCCTCACAGCGTGCACACACACACACACAATTGTTTGTGCTCGCCAATTAAAAACAAATCGCGTCCGAGGCCTACTTAATTTCCCACCCCCCGTGGCCCCTCTACCAAAGGAATAATAACGTCAAATAAACACCGGGCACGCAAGGCACACGCTCAAAAAATAAATAACCACTGCCAGGAAGTCATACGGACATCTATTAGCGCTTGGAGAGTGCGTAGAATCGCCAAAAATAAAACGTTGGCTGCGGCGACCGAGACAACTCGTTAACATGCATGCGGGGACAGCGACAGCTGTGCAATTTGAACCCCGAGATTCTCACCTTCCCTGCGATCGCGATGGGAGCAGACAGCCCTATCTAGGCGGGATCACTACCCCGTGCAAGGGACGTGGCTGATGGTGCGACGCGTGATGGAGTTGGCGGTTTGTGTTTTTTGCGGGGGAGCCAGGAGGGATGTGAGGATCCTGTGTTTGTGATGCCTCGGATGATGGCTCAAGTCAAAGATCATGTGACATTGCGAGCACTTCCCAAAAACATGGCTATGTTAGCTATGACCACGTTTGTTGTGGGGAGTTTTTTTGTTTTAAGGGAAACAAAGTCAAAAATACAATTTCTATTTAAAGCTTTTGTGATTGTAGGGATTCATTTTCTTGGATCTTTCGGTAAAGTCACGTAGAAGGGAAATAATAAAATAATAAAAATCAAACATTATAAAATTCTCACGACGTTTCGGCCACAATACAAGCAGCCGTCCTCAGGTGAAGAACAGAGCTGTCGGAAAAACAGCGTCCTAATGAAACACGACTAAGCTTGGCAGCGTATTTTAAGCTGGGTGGGAGGAGCAGAGTGCCTTTAAAAAAATACAAGTGGCACCTATGTCATGAGGCCTCCTTTTCCAGTACCAAAATATAATAATAAAGTTTTTCCCCTTTTTTCTGGCGACAAAACTGAAACCTTTTGCAAGGAATCATGTTTACATTAACCACAATACTTGCAGTCAGGATACAAACCAAAAACAACACTCTGATAATTTATGCATTGTCCTTGAAACTGATTGGTCCACACCAGAGACAGCTTTCCTTAGAGCCTAGTCTCATACGGTGTTCGACCAGATGACGCCAAAAGGCACACAGTTCAAAGACAACGCACTATCAGGGTAATGAGGGCTCTGGGTAAGCATCTACTTCATGAGGCCTCCTTTGCCAGTACCAAAATATAATAATAGGGTTTTTTCCCTTTTTTCTGGACCAATCAGTTTCAAGGGACAATGCATAAATTATCAGAGTGTTGTTTTTTGTTTGCATTCTGACTGCAAGTATTGTGGTTAATGTAAACATGATTCCTTGCAAAAGGTTTCAGTTTTGTCGCCAGAAAAAAAGGTGAAAACCCCTATTATTATAGCACCTATGTTTTATGTCATTATACGCCGGTGCAATGGTTAGCTCACTCGCGCTGTGAGCCCAGTAAACTGAGTCTCATTCCAGACCACATCTGGCATCAGTGGCAAGAGATGAACCAGCCCTGGGTGCTACTGTCACCAGCCAACACTGACCAACGTGTTTATTGTTACAACACTGACCAACGTGTTTATTGTTATTGTTGTTACGTCGTTTATTGTGAAAATTCGGTCACAGTTCCTATGATCACTGTTTCATTGCTTCCATGGCTTTATTTTGGTGATTTTGAAAAGTGTTTTGGTTTGGCCATGTTTGTTTTTTGTAGTACGGAGTTATACTGATGGCCTTATTCTAAGTTGTCTTGTGCTTGTTGTTGTTTGACTTGCATCCCACTGGGATTTTTGCACACAGCGTTGGTGTACGGTGCTTTTTCTGCAATATTTTGCTGTCTTTTCTTGGATTTTCTGTTTGCACATAGTCACTTTAAGATGTTTTCTTGTTCATGTTTTTGTTTGTTGCGGTTGCACCCGATTCAAGAGACGAAAGGCTCACAGGGCTATACCTAATAAATGAACATGAACTTGAATCAGTATGGTCAAACAACCCCATAACCGACACAGCATGACGAGGTCTTCATCCAGCGTTTGCATTGACAAAGGGCCATATAATCAAAATAATATCCACAGGGCAAACATAGCAGGTAAAATTTGCTTCCGTTGAACGAAAAATCTGGCAATCGGACTCGAAGAGCATGGCTGCAGAATCAAGTGCCACCATTATATATTTAAAATCAGCAAAAGCCTTCCGTAAATCACGTGACTTCTGTGTGACCACCCCGACTCTGAATCCCTCCCTTCTCCCCACCCCCCGTGAAAAGCAAACGCTGCTCTGCTTGCTGTCAAGGCCCTCATGCAGCCTCTGACTTCTCTATCATCTTTCCTCACCATTTGGTCCTCCGATATCACCGTTCCTTTGCCTCTCAATTCCCATCCTTTCTCATCTCTCTCTCTCTCTTGCCTTTCTCCTTCCTTTGCCCACACATTATATCCTTGACTGGTGGTGGTTTTCAAAGCACCCCTTGGTGTTCTGGGATCCATAAGCTAACATGAGAGCGACCCGCCACATCGCCTCCATCTCACGCCGTGATGCTGGCCGATTTACGACAAGTGATGTCACAGCCACCTGGGCTGTGACATCACTAGGGGGCGCTGCATTCCTGCACCTCGAGTTAGGTGACCCATCATCTCGGGGGTGATCCGTCACCCTCCAAACCCACGAACAACACCGCCGACGCTCGGGTTTGACATCATAATCACTTTATTACCAAAGCTATTGTTCGCTAAGTGTCGGTCAAATAAAGCGGTGCGTTAAAACACGATCACCCTCAAACGCTATCGGTTGGCACAGTAAGGGGTACAGCTGGTGCGCATCTACCAGTCATCTCAAATCAGCCAACCCGTGGCACTTTCTGGGTCTGTCCCAAGACCTCCTTGCCAGCGAGCCTTCGACACTTCGCGTGGCCTCAAAGTGCACCTGGCCTGACACACAGGCGCCGTGGTGACGTCACCGCCACTTAGTGGCGAATGCCGGCTGTGTTGGTATCGCTACACGCCATAATTATTCTACAGAATCCCATTAAATTCATCCTAACCCCAAATCTGTCTCGCGCGCTGCTGTATTGCTACGGCTTGCTTGGCAGCTCTTTCTCCCTTAGGGGCCGTCCATAAATGACGTCACGCACCTAGGGGGAGGGGGCAGAGCTTTGTGACGTCATATTTGAGGGGGGGGTCTGACTTTTTGTGACGCCGTGTGACGAAGTGGGGGGGGGGGGGGGTCAAAAATCGTCCAAAATCGCGTGACGTCATTTATGGACGGCCCCTTAACTCTCCGGGATAAAACTCCACCCCAACCCAAGTCCCCGCCTTACCATCGGCAGCTGCTCTCGTCTTGGCCTCTCACGACTCTGTTCTGCTTCTCTGGTCGTCCCAAAATCTTTCTCCCCTTCACGGCAACTCACACGAGCGCATCCCCGCCCCCGCCCCCGCTCATCCCACCTCCAGCCTTTTGAATCTTCCCGCGTGCAGCTGTAAGGGGCCGTCCATAAATGACGTCACGCGATTTTGGACGATTTTGAACCCCCCCCCCTACTCGTAACACGGCGTCACAAAAAGTCAGACCCCCCCCCTCAAATATGACGTCACAGAGCTCTGCACCCCCCCCCCCCCCAAAATAAAACATGCTTCAAATCGCTTTAAACTATTGTCATTGTAGTACTATTTAATGTGGCGCTGCTCTCTGAAGCTGTAGGAGAAAACATTTATTAAAAGACTATTTAATTAAGTAGAACGCGTTGTCTATATTTATTTAAAATTGCGCATTTTGATGTGACGTCACATTTATCAAACCACCCCCCCTCGTCACACATCGTCACAAATGTCTGACCCCCCCCTAGGTGTGTGACGTCATTTATGGACGGCCCCTAAGGAGCGCGGCGCAGACGAACAAGTGGATGCGTCACACCGGCCTCTGCTCTTTAACAGTTCAGCTCGCAGCAAGGAGATCGCAGTCACCGTCAGTCTGAGACCCCCCCCCCACCTCACTTCAGATTCGTGGTCCGATAATTTTTTTTTTTACCCTTCTATCTGGCAACAAAACTGACACCTTTTTACAAGGAGTCATGTTTACATAGACCGCAATACCTGCAGTCATAATACAAACAAAAGAGACTGCAGGTATTGCGGTCTATGCAAACATGACTCCTTGTTAAAATGTGTCAGTTTTGTTGCCAGATAGAAGGGTAAAAACAACTATTATCATATTTTTACTGGCAAATGAGGTTCCCATAGTGTAGATTCGTGGTCCGCTTAAATAAGCAACAATAACACGAGCGGGGTACGAGGGTCGGGGGAGCCGTCACGTGCGTTCCCAACACAACATCTACAGACGGGCAAGCGAATCAGTCCAAGTCTCGGTATGCATTTACGAAGGCAATAGCTGGATGTTTAAAGGTTATTTATTTTATTCTGCAAGGTAATACTTTTTTAAATATGTCCCCCTCCCACCCACCTAAATGATCTTACTGTTGTCATGACACGAGATGAATAAAATAATGTCCAATTGGTACTCGAGTCGAAAATGGCCCACGGAACTAATTGATGACGCCGTTGCTATGATTTATATTTGCTTCATTATTGGACTTAAGTTTGTTTTCTTCTTCAATGTTAATGCTTTTATCATGTTGGTGACCAGGGTCACTCGTGCAAATTACACTATCCTCGCCTCTCTGCGTTCTTACGTGGGTAAACAAAGTCGCACTAAAACGTATCGGCACGCGAGAGAGAGAGGGGGGGGGGTTACTTACTCACGCGCCCATGGTAATTGTCAATGACGTGGTGGCGGTCAAAGCCACATTTCACTTTTTAACCCTCATTGCTGGAATTTCGCCAAAGATAGGCGTTGTTTTTTTGGAAGCTCATTGGTGACCACGAAGTCCATCAACTCACCACACCTGAGAGCCCAGTTTCAACTACGGGTGTCTAAAAAACCGGATTAGAACAGAGGAGCTCAGCGGTTCCAGCTGCTGTGGTTCGGTCATGTGGAGAGACAACAGGAAAATTGTGGGCCATGAAGGTGCATGCGATGCAAGTGTAAGGAAATAGATCAAGAGGAAAGCAGAAGAAGAGGTGGGGGGGCAATGTGGTACGATCGGACCACGGTGGCCCGAGGAACGCAAAGAGAGATGGCGCAGGACAGGGCAGCGCGGAGAAGGATGGTAAGGACAGCGGAACACCCCACGTGGAAGAAGAAGCTGAGCTCCGAGATGCCCAGGTGACTCAGCTACCACGCCCCAAGGGGAAATGTACAGGGCGTTTCAACAAGATGGACCGGATTTGAAATCGCTATATCTTGAAATTGGGTCCACCAAACAGCTGCGCCTCGTATCGTTAAAATGTTGTGTTGTTGGAGGGCTATTCCTGGATTTACTTTGAAGCACTGTCATTGCGTCTTAATTTTGAGCGTGTTAATTTGACCATCAACGGATTCTCAGTGCACTCGTTCCATCTTTTAAACAGTATCTCCTCTGTAGGAAACACAGCCATCACTTCGACAATGTTCAATACGCCTATTTAAAAAATAAAAGATCATTGGATATCAATGGTGTATCTATAAACGCATCACCCTGTATGCTTCATGTTAAAGTATTCTGCGGATTGTAAGGTGCTCCGGAGGATAAAACACACCCCGAAACTGTGTCTGGCGACAGGTTATAATAAGGACAAAGACCCCCCGTATAGCCTTTGCAGATTGTTGAGCCAAGTGATGTTAGCGAGTAGCACCTATGAAGGCCGGCTCGACAGACGAGGTGGGTGGCAAGTACCACACCTGGCCGCCTTTGTCTCCCCAGTGGCGATGTTTTTTTATATACCGCACCAGATACTCATTTGAGGCAGAGTCGACCTAGGGGAGGCCCAGGCCCAATTCAGATAATTGTCACTGGTGTTAGCCGTGAGCTGGAATCAAACTCGGGTCGGTGGGTTTGTAGCGCAGCGCGCTAAGCGCTACACCACCGGTCCCCACAAACATGGTCTAACACACACCCACCACATTATAAGACACACATCCAATATTTCATATAAAATACGGGTGGGGGGGGGGGGGTTAATATATGCGTCTTAAAATCCGGAGAATATAGTTATTATGCACCGAATTGCATTGTCCTCATTCACTCGGGCAAGCAGCGGAAGTATTGACAGGCGTGGCGTTTCCACAGCACCCAGGAATAGGTATGGTCTGGAGGCATAATTAGACAGTTCACCGTGAATCCTGAACTTTACTCCAAAACCCACGTTTCCCAGTTGACAGCTGTCAAAGGCTCATGAGCGTGCCAATTAGGGAAAATGAGATGTTTGAATCTCAGTCAGGGCTGGTAGGTTTGGAGTGTTTTCATATTGCAGTTCATTAATGGCAACAACGAATCGGCACAGGCAAGATGCATTTCAGCACGGAGTGGTGATTCAGTGGTTAGTGAGCCAGGATTAGCATCCGAGCTCACTCGATACTCGGGGATGGCGAACATCGGTGGCAAGTGGTACCAGAACCAGTCGCACGCCCCCCCACCCCGTTCCCCTTCACCAACCCGCACTGACCAGAATGATGAAGTATGGTCAATAACACGCATGCTGTCGGGCTTCATTCGTTGATGGATTGACAATGGTTGCACACTTTTTAAATCCTTTTTATTAAGTTAACTTACTTGCTTTCTTGCGCGCTTACGACCGTGCAAATCTTTCGGTCGTTTTTTAACCCACTTCCCGTGATCCAATCGAGCTGACATTTTGCACACAGACTCGTTGTGCTTGACAATTTATTTTCGTGAAAACAAATTTCCAAAATTTTCCACTTTTTAGGGAATTTTTTTTTTTTATTTAAAATACCAATGTGATATAAATGAAACTCTTACTCAAGAAAAACAGAAATGAATAATACAATGAAACCGATGCCACGCATATAAAGGATTTATAGTGAAAAACTTTGTTTTTACGGGTTAATTTTTTATACATTGTAATGCTTTCCAACTAAGGATTAATGTGTTACTGCACTCGCTCTCTCTCTGTCTGTCAACACCATGTGAGCAACATAACTTTCATCACGACCATCCGACATGAACAAAATGTGCAGCCAGTATTAAAGGGTTACCCCAAAGCTTGGAAACACTGACAGGGGAAAAACAAAACTCATTGTAAAGCTGAAATTCCGTTTCTCTGTGACAGCTCCCCATGGGCATCCAATGCCCAATTATTAAATACATCCGGCAAGGAAGAATGCACGTTGGAAAGATTTACGGAATCCATTCGTATGCATTGTTTTCTAAATCACTTTTATGTATATTGACATCCCAAGGCGTGTACCACCGATGTTTGAGGACCCCACATCTTCTTATATATAAACTCAACTATTTTTTTTCGCCGGTGACAATTGACAGCAATTACTGCCCTAATCCTGCTTGAGTGTGTCATCATGGCCTTAAGGTTGAGCGCCCAAACAAATCAGCTTAAAATATACAAATGAGCACAGCCTGAAAGCCAGGACCTTGGAGGATTACGCAGAGATCATCGTTGTGAGAATCCCAATACTGAACAGCAGACGGGTTGACGATTCAACTGTGCAGGTTCCTTTTGGCGGTTTCAACGTACGTGTTTAATCTGGGAATGACAGCCAAAGGATGGAACACGCCCAAGGGAACACTCACTATGGAGGAGAATCATTGAAATCAGCTCGTGTGCAGGTGCCAGAAAGAATGTAGCATCACGAGACCAACCTTGACGGATGGCGACAAGTTTGTGAACGCCTTTATCCAGCAGTGGATAGAGCAAAGCCGATTATTATAGCAAACGAGATAGGGGGAAAATAAAAGGCAATACAAATGAGATGGTAAAATTTAAACAGAAATTAATTCCTGGATGGAATCGCAAAGCCACGAATCGCGACGATTTAGCAAATAAGTTCACCTCTAAATGCCAGCCAGCAGTGATGGCAGGTTAAATAGGCCCGTAGTATGAGTGTATAATGTACGTGGCACAGTGCATTCACAATTGTCACCGATAGAGGTGGGCGCTCACAACAAGGATACTCCGAAGCATGCTCATTGCTGAAAATTGTGGCTCAAAGACCGCGAGAGAAAATCCTCAGCAGAGGTGCACAACTGTGTGCCGCTTGCCCACTATCAATAATCCCAAAAGTGATTCAGTGGTCTGTGACTATATTTTTTTAAGTGACGTAGACTGCGTCCTGTAAAATTATGGTTCGAGGAAAGAAAATGCCCTCAAAGAGAGATAAAGAATCTCAACGGGCCCTCTCATTATTAAACAAACAATGCTAAAATTTCAGTGTGGCACAATTATTAAGCTGTAATTCGCATCCTAGGGGGGAAGGAACAAATATTTCACTACCAACCAACAAAATGATTGGCATTAAGAAAATGTGCCGGTTGTGAAATGCCCATGCAATGTGGCATCATTTAATTTCTCTTTGTGCTGTGTGATGGATCGTTCCTTGTAAAATCCACAGATACTAAACCTGAGGTTTGTATCAATTACTACATTCTAGAAGATTAGAAGACAGGGGATATACAAGTGCAGGGGGATTTCACCACAGTATTTTTGCTGTGGGGCACACGTGTTACCACTGTGCTACCCTGCCACCCAAAAAATGACAATCAATAACCAAAATTGTTCTAGGCTTATGATGAAATTAACCATCTTCAAGGGGCATGGGCCTGCTTTATCTCGGCTAAGTGTGAGAGAAGCCTATTGAAGAGACTTCCGGTGATATGGTTCTGTGACATCGTCTCTCAAGGCCGTCCCATGACACGGTGCGATGCAAATCTCATTGACAACATTCAGAAGGATGCTGCATCATCTCTTTACATGACACCTAGAACACAAGTGGGACTTTATCTAGTGATACAAACCCAAATTACTAACGAGTTTCTCCCCAGCCAATTTTTTTTTAAAGGGCCTCTGAAAGAAGGGTCATGCCATTGCATAATGGAAGTTGCTGATAAAAGGTCCGAATCTCCGAATATATCGTGAGCCTATTCAACGCCGGAAATGCATTGCGTCCCAATTTAATTCCAAAATTGTGTCCATTTGGATCATTCCGTATAAGAGCATGGTCCTTGGAAGGTGAAATCACAAAACTACTTCAACCTAGGTGTGCAGCATTTTCCTGCATGCCCTGCTATACAAGAGATGTCATAATCAGAATCTTTATTTATCCTATAGAAATTCGATAAGCTATATTGAAGCTATTTTTCACGGATGTCCAGCATATGTTCATTTAACGACAGACAAATTGATATTTTTCCTCTCAGGGCTGGCGATTAAAACTGTCAGTTGAAAAAGAAATGTTTATTATGGGTTTTGGGGGGCAATCATTTAGTGTCCAGGCTGACCATCAATGCATGACACCGGGAGTGGCCGAAATCTGGATTGAAACGAAAGATCTCAGCAGTGCCAGCTCAGTCCGCTGACCCAAGTCTCTCGTCCACCTCGACTGGAAATCAACTTAAAAGACTTTAATTGGTAATTAAGAAGGAAGGCAGATGTGAGGAATCACTTCCAAAGTTAATCAGCACAGGGTGTTAAGGAAGAGGGTGATGGGTTCCAGAGGTTAGCAGCATGGAGAGTTTAGCGGGACGAAGCAAAGCACTTTGAACACAATTCACATGACGGAATGAAGAGAGGCGTGTGACACAAGTGGGTCGGGCAGACAGACACACAGGTGGAACAATGGACTTCAGAACAACACCGCTCGCAGTAGCACTAGTAAGTGAGCCGTCCATTTGGGCAAAACACAGCACTAAAATCTAAAGGCGTAAACCCTCCGCACTGGCAACCCTGACAACGTCTTCTTCACCATTCTGCTTGCACTTGTTTGTGCAGAACAGCAACAGTAGGCGTGCGACCAGTGGCGTACCTATCGAGATTGCAGGCGTTGCAAATGCAATACTCGCGGGCTACGATGAGTTGGCGAAGATGGACAGCAGGGCCCCCATTTCCTTCCTGCACCAGGGCCCATACCAACCATGTTACGCCACTGCTTGCAATCGTGCACTGGTTCATAGATTGAGATCGCTTCTCAATATATGTGTACGCATCGTATCAGGTGCATAGTTGATGTTTTTTTTAAATATTTGTTATGTTGAATGTGTAGTGACGCAAATGGAGTCACTATGGCGTATAGCGCCAGCTATTGTCACAAGAGTGGAACTGTGCGTCTTGGGCCTCTCTCTGGCACCAGAGTGGGTATGGCATAGAAGCTGCCCTAGAGGGCATGGTCCTGGTGACGATCAGAGGGAGGGCAAGTGAGGACGTGACAGTCTGGGTGAACCCGAGAGGGCACGTGACCGGGACAGGGTAGCGTGGGGGCCCAAAAGGGTGGCTTGAGGGACACGTGATGCTCGGTAGAGAACCTTCTGGTGAGATCCAGAAGGAGGCGTGGCCGAAGGTGGAGCCAGGCCACGCTCGAGAGCATAAACGGGAAGTCCCGAGAGCGATCGCGGCTGTCTGCTGAAATGGAACCCGTCGGTGCTACGTCTCTTCGATCTTCGGTCTCCGGTTTTTACGCTCGGCATCGTGGGTCAGGCAGTATGTTACTGACTGACCCGGTTATGTAGTTACCCCGTTGTGGTCTAGTTAACCAGTGTACGTTTATGTAGTTACCCTGTTGGGGTCGTGTAATAAACGTGTTGCCTCCAAGTTCAAGTGTATGCATCCATAGAACCCACTACAAATGTAAAGGATGCATGCGGCCCCTGTAGCGCAGAGGTCGCAAACGGGTTTTGATTCCTTACCCGTACCCGTACCCGGCCGCACCAGGGTCGCAAATGGGTACCCGTACCCGGCCGGGTACGGGCTCGGGTACCCTACCCGTACTCGTACCCTACCCGAAATGAGTGACAAACGGTTACTCACCAGTGACTCACGGCCTACCCGTACCCGTACCCGGCCGCACCAGGGTCGCAAACGGGTACCCATACCCCGTACCCGGCTGGGTACGGGTAGCCGGATATCGGGTAGGGTACGGGTATCGGGTACCCGGTTGCGACCTCTGCTGTAGCGACTAGAAGGTACACCATTCACCACGGGTTTATTCCACTTCCTGTAAGAAGAGTATACAAAAGTGGCGTCCAAATATGCTACTTTTATATATTAAAACCACAATACTGTTCTTCTCTGCAATCATTCTATTATGGTGAAACATCTGTTAGGCTCATTATAATGATCTAATTACCTTCCTGTCCTCATCAGTTCATCAGTGCTCTAAAGGCATTATCGTATTAAACCCAAGCCCCACAGTGCATATTTTTAAGATGTGTTGCTCAAATTCTACAACGGCACACCAGGAGCTGGTAAATGCATATGCCGGATAAAACGATCATAAACTAATGTAAATATATGGTGAATTAAATAGAAAGTATCTTCTGGTGGGTGTACCAGTCTCACACTTCTCAGCGCTTCTGAAGACTGCCACGGCCAATGTGGGCCATGTTGAGGCCTCGGTCCACTAGAATGTCGTCTCATGCACAGTGTTCAACCACCACACTGCAGGTCACAACACATACTCACTCACTAACCTACCCACCCACTCACTCACCCACCCACCCACTCACCCACCCACCCACTCACCCACCCACCCACCCACTCACTCACTCACTCACCCACCCACCCACCCACTCACTCACCCACCCATCCACCCACCCACTCACCCACCCACTCACTCACTCACCCACCCACCCACTCACCCACCCACTCACCCACTCACTCACTCACTCACCCACCCACTCACTCACCCACTCAATCACCGACCCACCCACCCACTACCAATTACATTGTACGGTTTTTTTTACTATGGAAGGAAACAGGAGAACCCTTCCGAGGCCCTGCGAGAATTGCTAACGTAAATAGTAGACAAAGCTGCAGACGTCAACAACGATCTAGAAGAACCAGTTTTTTTAACTAAACTATTAAAACATTTTACCAGGTAAGGCCCACTGACCAATTTTTCAAAAGCGACCTGGCTATCACAAATGATAGCTCAACGAAGTGGCTTATCACGTGGAAATTTATAGCAACCAAATACTCTAAACGCATGTTTCCAAATGTGGAGGGAAAAACCGGAGGACCCGGAGAAAATTCCACGCAACCATGGGGAGAGAGACATGCAAACGCCAAATATACAGGCGTCAGGGTCAGGATCAAACCCACCACGTCCTTCATATCAGGCGAAGTAGTTCACATCTCGCTGCCAAACCCAGAGGAAACTAATACAGAATAATGGGGAGATGATTGATTGCAGTGCTGGGAGCATAATATCCACTGAATGTAAATGTTGCGCCGCTGTTATGAGCACAGAGCACATTTGCCCAAAAATACTCTCCATATTTCACTCTTTTGGCAGCAACAGCCGTTCGAACACTCTGCCAGATTTCAGCTCAAGCCAATATCCAGCCATGGAGGATAACGTGCGGTTTATAGTACAACGAAAAATAAAACCTCAAACAAAAAAACGCTAAAAAATTGCTTGTGCAACGCATCCGAGGATGTTTTTTCCCTCCTCAGTTTAACAAAAGACATCGCACAACCGGTGTTGCTGCAACAGCGATCGCGAGACATCAGGGCATCAGTGAAACTGCGCAACATTAAACGCCAGACAAAGTAGCGTAGGATAAATGCCGTGCCGTGTCCTCACAGCACCGAACCAAGCCGTGCAGCGGGCTTTCGTTACGATGTTGGAGAAACAATTAAACTTACATGAATCAAAATTATACTAAAGTATATTTATTTGTAACAATAATTTCCCAGATTGAAAATTTGAATTGAAAATGAAATCCTGAATAGCCCACTTTGTACTGTGATTTGGAGGTAATCTGGCCAAGCCGATTTCAGCTGCAGGAACTTTAACGTTAGTGCGCTTCCAATAATTTCGATTCCCATTGCTTTACTTCATCACTGTACTTCGTTTCGTTTGTTTGTGCATTTGAACGTACTGGCGGTATAAAAAGAGCACATTTTTCGCAACAGTTATTAACTTTCCCTCCAACCCCGGTCAGGAAATTTAGCAGGGTGCGTGAAAATCAGTTCTCGTGATGTCGAAACAATCGGAAGACGAATGTTATGAGCATCTGAACACGAAGCTTCGCAGTCTGTTGCCGTACAGCAGCACACAGCCTGATGGCGATTGGCTGCTCCGTGTTCCAAAGGTAAAGATTTGACTCCTCATGCCCTATAGACTTGGCCGATTCAACGGACCCAAATCAACGGTCAATACTGACCTTGTTTAGCAAGTCTCAGTAGACTGACATTCGAATCATGTCAAACTTGGCAACAGGGTCAATTAAAGACTGATACATAGATTTGCTGATTCATATTTAGATTTTAGACTGTTGCATAAGGACCGGTGTGTTATGCTGCACCGGTGTACTGCCAAGGCCTCCATTTCTCATGTTGGTGACCCAGGTCACTCTTGCAAATAAGATACCACGGTCTCTTTGGTTCTTATCAGGTTGACCAAAATAAACCTGAAACTTGATTTATGCATTGTTTTTACAGCGGCCTTCTGATTGGAGTTGCGATCGGACAGAATGTATCATCCGTAGGATATTTCTCCTCTTAATGTGTCCTAAATGCATCTAAAAATATAACTACAGGGTACATTGTTATGCTAGGCTACAGCTTATGAGCAAACATGCGCGTATAACAAAAGTATTCACAAAAACGCAGCACTTGTGAAACCAATTTAAAATAAAAGTCAATTTGAAACTCGCCAGTTGCCTAGACAACGCTGTCTCTTTAGCTTTTAGCTTGGTCTGTACGCGCGATTTGTCATCACACAAACCAGGGGTCTCCTGAGGGAATGGCAGAGATAGCTGCGTGTTTGTTCCCTTACAGAGCCTGGCCCACACGGGTGCTTTGTCAATGCACCATTGCTTCGCGGGTCAGCCAAGAGCATCGTTGCTCCGTCTCCACTCTGTGTCGCGTCACGCGTTACTATATTGAGCGACGACAGGGCAAATATCAACAACATATGGCATTGCCAAGGAGTCAACCGGCAACGATCGTCACATCGCTTTGCCAATCACGGTGCAGTGCTCTTCTGGTCTCACACGAAACGCTTTGGGCGGCAATTAGAGCGAAACCCCCCGTTCAAATTGATTACGCATCCGTGGATAATTGCTCTGTGTAGCTCTGTGAAAATCGCAGAGTGTGGACTGCGCTTTTGCACCGATGCATCACCAATTACAGATAGGCACATTCCTGAAGCTAGAGCAGGCCAATGACGACACCATGTCCAGGCAGGCAAGGAATGGGCGAGGGTGGAGCTAGAGATGTGATAATGAGGACAATGTTTACAAAACGGTGGCATTAATGATAATGGCCGCATTGTGATGAATGATGTTGCACTTTAAAGCTACAGTTTTATACATTAATTGGGTTGTTTAAGTTAGGGAAGATGATACCCAGGGGGAACGAGGCACCAGGGTGAAACAGGATGAACCATTAAAGCTACGTCGTTCCACCCTCCTGATATTGGCACTATCTACGTGTCCGTAAATGAATCATTTTCATTCTTGAGAGGAGCTTACCTATTTAAAAAAAACACAAATTCTGCTGAAAAAGTTTTAAAGAAAGTTACGTTGTTATTTTATTTCCCCTGCTGAGACAGTTTTATTATTGAAGTTACTTCACAGTATAACCTCAAACAGTTTGATTCTTATTCACGTTACTTGAGAAACCATAGGTTCGTTAGGGATAACACCACCACTATAAAAAGCACCCTCCAATTGGCACGGTTGGCTACATCCAGTGCGAAATAAATTCAGCACCCCCCCCTTCCTGCCACACACATTCAGAAGTTTAAAAAATTAACCCTAAAAAACAAAGTTTTTCACTTTAAATCCTTTATATGCGTGGCGGCTAGAGTCCTCTCGTCCTCTGGCTTGAGATGGCTGCCACCTATGGGTCAGATGATTGCCTGCCACCATTAAGCAATTGGTAATTAAATATAATTTATTTTTTCCTAAAAAGTGTAAAAATTTTGAAAAAAAATTTCACGAAAATAAATTGTCACGAACAACGAGTCTGTGTGGAAAATGTCAGCTCGATTGGATCACGGGAAGTGGGTTAATAAACGACCGAAAGATTTGCACGGTCGTAAGCGCGCAAGCAAGCAAGTGAACTTAATATAAAGGATTTACAAAGCATAAGTGTTCGATGAGCTCAGTGAAGACTTACAGGGCTCGTTAAGCCAGCCTTCTTTTTACAGTAGAAGGAATGGAACAACAGAACCTATCAACAATAACGACTGCAGTACGTTTGGTATTTACGCGCCATTTTTTAAGCGCAAAGGCACTATAATTCAGACGTGCATATTCTGACAGTGGTGGGGGCGGTGGGGGGCTGCGATATGGTTTAACACAGTAAAT
This sequence comes from Lampetra fluviatilis, assembly GCF_964198595.1. Taxonomy (NCBI): domain Eukaryota; kingdom Metazoa; phylum Chordata; class Hyperoartia; order Petromyzontiformes; family Petromyzontidae; genus Lampetra; species Lampetra fluviatilis. The sequence goes on along the minus strand of NC_136279.1, from coordinate 7,238,091 downwards.
CAATTTAAGTAAGTTGCGTAAAATTGAATAAAAAATTGGACAAATTTGGACTCGGACACGAGAAATTTTGCCTACCTTTTTTTTATGAACGTCGCGGGATCTTTAACGTCCGCTGTTGAAGCAGAGAGCGCATATTTTACGGTCAATTACATTTCACCCCAGTATTAACCAGGGCGGCCACTGTTCACGAAACCCGAGAACGTCTGCAATGAGTGGCAATACACGGTCAAGCCCTGGACCCACGGCGACTTGGAACCGGACTGGGACAAAGAGCACGGTTCTGTGTCGGTTAACTCTGAGCTCGGTTTGATGGGCATGACAAACTCTACCCACCTTTGAAACAAGGCCAAGACCTCGGATGCTACCACGCACTGCATCGTGATGTCATCACTCATCAATATCGCTCACTGTGAAAACTTACACGGCCAAAACATCCCAAGCAATTGCATAATTCACTTAAAGTATCCCGACTCGACCTATCAAAATGCCGACACCCTTGTTTATGCTTAAGTAAAACGAATTATTTTTAACTTCACTTCCCAGTTACCAACCTTTGCGAACTCACTATAGGCTGCTAACGCTACAGTATGTGCATGCTGTTGTCACCTCTCTATATTTAAGGGACCGTCACAGAAACGACCATCTCTTTGTGCCGATTTGTGTCCTCTCTCTGTGTGCCGTTGTGATGTCTGTCTGCTTGTATGTCTGTCTATAGTTTTCTAGTTAGATGTTTGTTGCTCACACAGCCGATTTGTGTCCTCTCTCTGTGTGCCGTTGTGATGTCTGTCTGCTTGTATGTCTGTCTATAGTTTTCTAGTTAGATATTTGTTGCTCACACTTAAAATTCTAACTAAGCAAATTTTGAAACACGTAGTCAACCAGGCCATGCGTTAATTGTGTGTTAACCGACTCTCTGTGTTGTATTACATCACATTTCAATATTTTACTAGGTTATTTAATTTTCGTGTGCCTGTATACTCCTCTCTATGTGTGCCGTTGTGATGTCTGTCTGCTTGTATGTCGGTCTATAGTTTTCTAGTTAGATTTTTGTTGCTATTTTCTTTTATGCCTGATGATGATTGCTTGTGTTGCAATCGAAACGTCGTAATGTGTTGTTTTATTTTGATTTATTATTTTATTTTTAGACGTGACTTAACCGAAAAGAACCAAAGAATATTAAAATAAAGGCGTATTTTGAAAAGTATAATTTATCGCCTTCAACTGAGGCTGAGTCTACAAGAAATGCGTACATTGGTTGGAGTATCAAATGTACTTTCACGTAGAGAAATGAAAAAAAGTATTACTACGTACTGTTATTGTTAAACATCTCCCCTGCCTTTACACATAACAGACCGCCATTTTGATTATTGTAACTGTGTTGGCATGACAACTCTGCAAAGCCACCAACCTATAACAACATCTACAAACTTTTTTTTATATTTATAAACGTTGCATCTTGTGGATCAAATAAGATTATTAGTCGGTTATTGCTGCCCCTGCACAGACCACGCAGGTCTTCCAACAATCCGAGGTGGCGTATCCCAGTGTTAAAAAAATAACGCGGGCCAATGTTGAGATTAACAACAACAAAAAGACAACTTCACAAACAACGAAGGGTCTCAAGAGGCAACCTTTTTTTCCCGAACGTCAAGCAAGTGCATGCACTGTGGCGGCGAGACATCGACCGTCATTCACTCATCGGCCTTCGCAGCCACACCACATTCGGCGACACAAGACACGAAACCGTCGCCGGCAGCGTCATCCGCGGTCACGAAAGTCAACAACAACAATCACTGCCAAAAGTGAAATGGTGTAATTGAGGTTGTCGAAATTACCATTAATACCAAAACCCCATATACTTCAGCGTATGCAAACACGGTGTTCCAATGCAATTTTAGATTCGACAGATTTCCTGCACTCCACTGCTAGAATAGGGCCACATCTGTTTGTTGTTGAAACGTTCTTACCCGCCCCGACTGGACATGTGAAAAAAGAGCTTCATAGCTCATCAGATTCTTCCACGATAAATAGATATTCTGATTCTGAAATGTTGATGAACTGCACTTTTTGCCTAGCTGAGATGATAACCCGTCGCAAAATGATGACTGCCCATTGGATGAGCCCCTCTGTCTCTCGGTGAGTAATCCGATCTAAGTGTGTTCGTTAATCCGTAAGCTCAGCGTGCAAACTCGCCTCAAAGATCTACCATGCACGGAAAATAGTGTGCAGCAATTTAATGTCGTTGTAATTGTTTTTAATCATTGAAACCCCACTTTGCATGATTCATAATTTCTATGCATGTGAAATTACGGTATACATACACGGGTGTTATTTTAGCGACCGTTAATTAAATGTTGATAATTTCATGTCTGTGAATGGATTAACTAAACAGGAAATTGATATTTTGTTTAATGTAAAGTAAAGACTTGTGAGAGAATGGTTTTCCTCTCGTTTTCGCCAAATGCTGCCGGTAAAACAATAAAGAGTTGTTCCCATGATGCAGCTCTAATTCAGTCCTACATTTTCATTTAAATGTGTGTATCATATTTTGCATTATATTTCTGAGGGCTTGCTTTATAGTCAGTGTATACTCGTGAGAAACTGTCCACATGTCAATTCAAACGATTAATTTGTCAACTTTCCTTGCCAGTTTCCATAGGGTAAGAATTTCATCCTGTGAATTAAATTGAATTCATTCAATTAAATTAATTGAATTTACTTATCTATCCAGGAAAGCCACACTGAGTCGTAGGACTTTTTTCAGGAGGGTTCTGCAATTTTTTTTAATCTTAAGACGTTTTCACCCATGTAATGATGAGTGTTTATTATACAAGTGGGAGGAAACCGGAGCAAATATGGGTGACAACACTCTATCCTTATACAGATGGAAACAGATGGTGATAAGTCCACGTGATGTTTTGCCTTCTCCTGGCAAGCCAGGGTATGTGGCACCTCGATACCCACAGGAAGGGAGTTCACAACAACTGTGCGATCCACCAACCCTCGCATACGCAGTGTTGGATTACATGTGCCACCACATGCCTGGAGTCCAACTGCCACCCAACAACCGTCGCGCCCAGCAACCGCCACACCCAACAACCGCCGCGCCTGGCAACCGCCGCATCCAACAACCGTCGCGCCCGGCAACCGCCGCACCTAACAACCGTCGCGCCCGGCAACCGCCGCACCCAACAACCACCGCCCCCGGCAACCGCCACATCCAACAACCGCCGCGCCCAACAACCGTCCCACCCGGCAACTGCCGCACCCAACAACCGTCGCGCCCGGCAACCGCCATACTCTGCTTAACATATTTTGCATCCTACCACATTTGCCTAACCCACTTGACCCGAGCCACATGGCCCATTTTCTTTTTTTATTTGGTGAGAAATTTGCCGATAATGCGCACTTCAGCCTTCGAGATTGACTGCCAAATTGAAAGGAGGAAAAAAACCCTAACGCGGAATTGACTCCTCAATTTCAAGGGCCGCACAATCACTGCCAATACTGGGTTGTGCGCAGGTTCAAATCAGAGTGACATTTCGGAGCCATCCACAACACCGCCGCCCCGTAATTCTTTCGGTGGAATTTTGGTGGCCTGACGTTGCAGCAAATGTGCCGTGAACAACCCGCTTTGACGCACCGTATCGCAAATCGCCAATTAAGGGACGGAGTGAGAGCAAACTATGATAAGCAAAGCGCTCTTAGCGGGTCACCGTGGACTCAAGTGACACGGCTCTTAATGAGCGAGCGTTATCGGGGATGACGATAACGTGCGCAGTGCAGCCGTGCGATCTGCCATCAGACGGCCAGTGTCTCGCCGCTCGTTGGCTTGAGCTATTCTGAGAGAGCTCGTGCCACATGTTGGGCCCATTTTGTTGGTTAATCCACTGCTGGATGAGGCCCTTCGGTGCGGGTCGTCGAAGGCGGGGAGGATTGACGAGGCAGCACGACAGTACAGTACAACAATTCATGTTGTTGTACATTCACGACTTGTTTAAAAAAAGAAAATGATTTCTTGACGTTAATCACGACAAGCGAATCAATGTGATGATGGGGCGGGGGGGGTGAATCATCAACGACTGAAAACGAGAGTAATATTACGAGATTACAGGTGAGATGCTTTTAGTAATTTCATTACAGCAGTAACATGTGAATTAAAAACGCTGGCGAATAGCAGGAGACCTATCGTCACATGATGTGCCAGTAGCATTCTAACAGTGACAACATCATCTCACTCTGTCTCTCCCATCATCATCATCATCAGCCATGATCAATCCACTGCTGGATGAAGGCCTCCCTCAAGCGCCATCACCATCCCTCAAACACACTCCTGCAATGTAACAATCCCAAGCGCTGTCACATCTCTCTCGTATCATCGTCCAATTTCGCAAGCCTGGCCTGACATAGCAACAAAGCATCAGCTGTACACATACACACCCTTGGGGGGGGGGGTGTCTGCTTTAGAATTTTGCGTTGGACATTGCTCTCAGCTGGCCAGCAAAATCATTGGTGTCCAAGTTTACGTAGCAGGATATTGTGTTTTGTCATTACTGTCACACGTACCGTGAGTGGACACCTCATGATGAGGACAACTGATGAAAGATGGGAGAGAAGGCCAAATGAACGGAGCAAGACATGGGGGGGGGGGGGGGGCAGCAGCAGAAGCGAGGCAGCATCAAAGAGTTTGGAGGCTTACTACTGTTTGGTTCTTTCGGTAAAGTCATGTAAGTATAACATTAAATTAATTTAATCACGACGTTTCGAACGCAACACAAGCGTCCGTCATCAGGTGGGAACAACCACGGTGAGAAACAACTGCTGAAGTAGGCAAAACAGACGTGTGGAAACCCTCCCCGTAGAGGTGGTTCAATCTAGATCTGAAGTTTTCGTGACTGCAGGGATCCACACCCTTTTGCTCTTTCGGTAAAGTCACGTAGGTGAAAAATAAAATAATATAAAATAAATTAAATCACGACGTTTCGAACGCCACACAAGCGTCCGACAGGAGCCACTGAGGAAAAGGAAGCAATGGAAGAAAATGGGAGAGACATGCGTGTCCAGCAGTGGGAAGTCAGTCACAGGTCGAGAACAACAGCTGTGAGGTGGAGCGGTGGCACTGTGGTCAGCGCAACTATGGAGTGGTCCTGAGTTCCATTCCTGGCCGCCAGTACCGCCTCCCACCTCCTCACCACTTCATCAACCTGCAATGAGCAGCGTGATGAAGCATGGTCAAACTACCAGCGTGGGGAGGCGTGCATCCAGGAGATGATTTGCAAAATGCTGTACTGTAACGTGAACTATGGCTCGCTGAGCCATTTCACTCTTTTTCAGAAACGACCCGGCCACAAATGATAGCTGCACGAAGTAGCTTATCATCACGTGGAAATGTATAGCAGCCACATACTCACAAAACGCGTACATACACACCCAAACCAAAGTCAACTCAATTAAAGGCAGAAGTAAACAATACGCTTTTTTTTAATGGGACTTAAAGAGTGGAAATTACTTAAATTGGAAAATATGGAGCGGGAGTGAATTCCATACCGTGGGCGCTGCAGATAGGAAGGCACGCCCCACTCACTGTCTTGCATTTTTTCCTTTAGTCTCCGAATGAGCAGCTCCATACTGGATGAACGAAGTACCCTGGATTGCAATGAGGGGAAAATCCTCAAAGTCTGCATGGATAGGTTATCAACCTGCTTTCTCTACTGCCAGCTACTGGCCATCTCCAAAGCATGCATGCTGCGAGGCTTGTGCGTGCGATGGTGATCTCCGCTTGAGCCACCCAACTCTTTAATTTATTTCTGACAGCGCCACCACATCCAACGGATATATTCAATACACACACAACAACATTACAGAACGTTTCATTAGTTCTGTCAACTCTCTCTCTCTCAGGTTTACTCTCAAGCTGTCACAATCACCCTCCTATTCAGCAGATGAATAGAGATGTGTGTTTTATTGTGCGCGTATGCGTCAGCAGAAGCACACATTTGCGAGCCGCATACCGCATCACGCACACTCACAAGACGCTAAACAAAAAGTTATTCAGCGGCAAAGCAATCTCCGTATGGACTCGGCGTGGATTTTGTCGGTCGCTTGCCATCGCAAATGTATTCTGAGAGCAATCGCCTCCCCCTCCCCCCCTCTATAACGCGTTCGTTTTCCGCTACCGCTTGAACTAACCCACGCGTGTGTGTTTGTTTCCAAGGGTCGGAATGAGCGTTGAGCAATTCTTCCGTCAAGCTTTCCACCACCACGGACTCTGGGCTGGCGGCGTCTTCAGGTGTCGAATTCATGCGGGGCGACCTCGCGAGTCGAACTCGACTCCCCAAGGTGCCCGCAACAAGTTGTGCAAGGCAAAAGCTTGAGAGAAGAAGTGCTCGGAACGCAGCAAAGCCTGGACAAAACCCTATACCTGAACCGCTGCCTTCACTCTCTCACGCACGACCGTGCATGTATGTTGAACTTCTTTCACGCCATACGTAGCCAACCGCGCATATCGCACGTGTGAAAGAAGTCTCGTGCGCGATCATGCCACTGATGGCAGTTTGCGGGTGTGCTTCACGTGCTTGTGTGCGTGTGTGTGTATCTATGATACCATCAGTAGGCCTGGGCTCTGGGTAAAACTACGTGGCCGGGAGTTAGAGCCTTTCCCTGTACACCTTGGGGTGCGACAGGGATGTCCTCTGGCTCCCACATTATTTAACATCTATGTTGACCACGTAGTTCGTGAAGCCTTCAATAGCTGTACTGGGGGAATTTCCATTTGGTACAGATATAATGGGAGGCTGATCGATGCCCAGGTGCGATCAAGGGATGGCTCCCTATTGGTCAACCACGTTATGTATGCCGATGATTTGGTAATAGCTGCTCATTCAGAGGAGGAGTTGGAGACGCTGCTGCTGAGACTGGAGCGTGCCACTAAGAGGTGGGGCCTTACCATCAGCCCCACCAAAACTAAGCACCTGCCTGGGTATTTTGTACCATCGGACACTCCACCCCCACAACTCCCAATCGGTGATGGGGCAGTAGTGGAGAGAGTGGAGAGTTTCCCATACCTGGACAGTGTGCTTATGACCGGCTCCAGTTTAACAGCAGAGGTCTCACTCCGAATCAGTCGAGCGGCAATATCTTTTCATCGGTTGTGTAACGCTGTGTGGAAGCTACCTGATCTGTCGCTCCGCACGAAGCTTCAGGTCTTCTCGGCCACAGTCATTCCCTCCCTTCTCTACGCTTGCGAAACGTGGACCCCCCTAATGGAGCATCTTCGCCGGTTGGAAACATTTAGGCTGGCCTGCCTACGATCCATCCTGGGTTTAACCAGGCTGGATTGTGTGAGGAGCTCACAAATCCTTGAAAGATCAGGGCAAAGTCCCATCGGTGAGCTCCTACGGCAGAAAAGGCTGCGTTGGCTGGGTCATGTAGCCCGCATGCCCAGCCGCCGCATGCCTAAACAGCTTTTGTTCGGCCGTATCGAGGGGGCTAAACGGGCGCGGCACGGGCTTGAGAAGAGATGGAGTGATGTGGTACAGGAGGACGTAGAGCTGAGTGGACTTGCCGATGACTGGTACCAGCGGTGTTAAAATCGGCCTCTGTGGAGAAGGCTCGTGAAGGACGCTACTGGGCAGTTGGAGGCAGTCGCCCTCCAACAACAACGGAGGGCGGAGGAGCGACGCTCACAACAACGAGCGGAGCACCGGGTGGCTAAAGCACAGCAAGTTGGCACAGTAGGGGACACAGGTGGTGCATCAGCGAGTCATCTCAGTCATCTCGGTCAGTCGACCCGTGGCACCTGGGTCTGCCCCGTGACCTCCTGCCAGCGGGCGTTCGACACTTCACGTGGCCTCAAGGTGCACATGGCCTGGCACAAGCGTCGTGGTGATGTCACCGCCACTTAGTGGCGAATGGCGGTTGTTGTGTGTGTGTGCGTGTGTGTGCGTGCGTGTGTGTGTGTGTGTGCGTGTGTGTACGTATGTGTGTGTGCGTGTGTGTGCGTGTGTGTGTGTGTGCGTGCGTTCAACTTCGCAATCGTGCCCCCAGACTGCTTGGCGCACGCTGCTGACCTTACACGCCGCCATAAACGCTCAGCACCGGCTGGGCATTCAAAACTTCACAATGTGCAGACGGTGGCACGGGCGAAATTTCCCATCAGGAGAGTCAGGGATTTAACAACAACAATTACAAACATCAAAGTCTGACGATGTTGACACGCGCATCGTGCAGACTGCTTTCGCTGCTGCCATGGTCACTGACCCCGTGAACTTCACTCGTTGATTCCTCCAGCGATGTTGAGGACTCGGTTAGTACCAGACCCACTGTGATGTCTCATCCACAGTGTGTTTCCTCGCACTGCTTCACTTTGGATGTCCCACTCGTTGGCTATTTTCCCAGGTTCTTATAACCTTATGAACTGTTACTCTCTGGTTCTTTCGGCAAAGTCACGTAGATTGAACAAAAAATAACAAAATAAAACTCGACGTTTCGGTCGCAACACAAGCGTCCGTCTTCAGGTGAGAAAATGATCTGCTGTTGTGGCTTTATATAGGCACGGGAGGGGGAAGGGTGGGGGAGTTGTTATTACACCTTCAATAGCGCAGTTTGTAACTGGACCTCTACTAATAAATTGTAATAAAAAAAACTGCTTTCTCTCCCATTTCTTTCCATGTGCGTGTGTGGGACCAAGTTAATTTGGTCACATGCGCAAACATTACAAATCCAGTTATTTGGCAAAGACAAACATTCACAGGATAGCAACACAAAATGTTGGAGCAGTTGCTGTTAAGGAGCGTTAACTAATGTCAGCATGGCGCACGAGGGGGTAATGTGGCCAGCACCATGCCTCGCCACCTTCAGGCTCACCAGTTCTGATGTTCACACACGTATTTAAGGCCGAGTCAACCTAGTGGAGGCCCAGAACATGTCCTGATACCACTCGTTACTGGTGTTCGCCGTGGCCTGGCATCAAACGCAAGGCACCGGGTTCGTGGTGCCGTCGGCGTGAACTGCTGTGCCACGACCACTCCACCCGCGAAGAAATAAGACCAAATGCATGTAAACAACGACACATTATTCAACCAGCATCCTCAAGATCAAGAAGTCATCATGACCAAAATGTGCTGATGCCACCACACATCATTGCCAACGCTTTCTATCTTTTGCAAGATCCCGCAGCTGCTACGCAGTAGACACGCAAGATCCATCCGATAACAGTCTCCCCAACGTTTAGCTCGTAGATTTTGCGCTCGGTCGCTGGCGCAGAAGATACGCGAATCCAAATTTCAAACCACCTTTCCATCACCCGGTCAATCCCCGTGACAAATGCATGCGGTCAGAGCCAAGCTTCAACGCCGAGTGGGAGAAACGCAATGCGTTGCACGTCCCTCCAAATCCGCCACCGTTGCCGCTGCCGCCGCCGCCGCCGCCGCACACTCGACACTTCAAAGGGCGACTTTTGCTGCAGCTGGGATTGAGTTTACATTTAAACTGCACGGAAGTGTTCTCTCTCCGTAAGCGCAAATTATCTTAAGCGTACGATACGCCCACCCTGCAGCCCGCTCGATAGGCTTGAGCCACGGTGACTCACGCGCAGGAGACACTGAACGCAGTGACTCACACACACCACGCACTGCACGGGCAGGAAGAACGACACTGAAATGCTTATTTTGTTCTATTATACTTATTTGTGCGTACACAAAAAAAAAACCCCGCTCACATTTGTCACCAACTCTGCTCTGCAGAGGAAATACAAATATATATACAGTAGATATTAAATAGGTGACGTTTTTGACCATTGCCAGATTTTTTTTTGCCGACGTGGTATCATTTTGTCCGTCAAAAAGAAGGTGTTAAAAACAAATGTGTTGGGTTTTTGGTTATTTCTGATAGTGCCTCACTGCCAATGCGGTATCACACACCCTTTGGTTTTATATGTATGCATGTTTCTTTGTGCAGTAGTTTGTTGCTGTTGTTGCGTTTATAGATCTGTGGGCATTTGTATCACTTGTTAAAACAGTATTTGCGTGCGTTTGCTGATTCAATGGGCTTTGAAGCACGTTAAACCAAATCAACTGATGACGAAGATTTTAGTCTGGCAGCAACATCTCACTTTATTCTGAATATCTTTTTGAAAGCCCATCAATGTACACTGCAATGTACGATGGTGAGCCAAATTAACATTTTCTCGATAATGTTGAGTTCAGTATATACAGAACTCATGCATGGAGAAGGGTTGTAAAGCAAGATAACCACTATTTTTTACTAGAATTGCACGATGGATCAGTCTCATGTTTCAAGTGAACTGAGAAATTTCACTGCAAAGAAATGAATGTAGCAATTAACAGAGAGCCGTCTCAACCCCAAGAGCTGCCGGTTTCTCAGACGCTAAGTACGGCTGAGACTGGCTAGTTATTGGATTGAAGTATTCCACGAGTTGTAGATTTGGGCTGAGAGGTGGCCAGCAGATGAGAGTAAAATAATGGGTGCTTGAATCCATCCGTGTAGAGATTTGAGTGTTACGCCCTCGTATGCGTGGGTATACTCCATGTGCTCTGATTGACTCCCACGTGAAGCCAATCAATGATTAATGGAATGAGCACGACATCCCAAATGCAGGAGGCTTCAGAAAATAGTCTCAGCGAGGCCCTTCTGGATAAACAAAGGGCATTATTATTATTGAGCCGGCCAATGTCTGGGTTTTTTTTCTTCCATATTTCTAAAACATACATACAAAACTCTTACAATTTTCCAGCCTATCTGCAACATTGCCAAAATAATGCTGTTTCACAAGATCCCACCTAATTGCACAATTAGACAAAAACAAAGATTCTCCGAGGGCACCTGGATAGCACGATGACCACACGTGGGATCATTACTGGGAGGACAAGTGGCTCTCTCCAGAAAATGTAGCCAACAAAGGCCCACGCTCCAAGTCGCATTCCTTTCCAGGTCTACAGCTCAACTTGTAACGCTTTCCTCTGAGACTTCTCCAAATCCCTCACCTCCAAACTCCAAAATGACCCGTAATCTTTGGTTCTTTCGGTAAAGTCACGTAGGTGAAATAATAAAATAAAAATGAAAACAACTAAATTAAATCACTAATTTTTATTTTATTTTCTTATTTTCACCTACGTGACTTTACCGAAAGAACCAAAGAGTATGGATTCTTGCAGTCACGAAAACTTCAAATCTAGAATGACCCATAAATCCACTTTTCACCCATTACTGGTATCACACAGAGATCCCTTCACTGGCTCCCAATGAAGTCACAGGTCAACTACAAATCAACTACAAGATCACCCTCGCTGTCTACATTATCTTTCGTTGATTCACCTCTGCCTACCTTGCACCCCTCTCATTTCGCTATCTCCCCTTCACATACACTCAAACAACTAAAGCCTTATTTCCAAATTCTTAGTCAACCTTCAAAGGGTGATCACTACTCCTCTGCTACCCTCATAGCCAGGAATTCCACTCCTCTGGTCGTCTGCACTGACACGTCTCATTTCAGGAATTGCATTCAGTTCCTGAAGAGGCACTTGCAGCGAAACGAACATCACCTGGTTGATACAACCCGAAAACATATCAAAGAGATATACATCACAACCGCAAACACCTATGGCAGAGTGCAAGACCCTTCCTTTGTTCAAGTCCAGGGTCAAGACCCTTCTCGCCTCTTCTCTAGCTGACTGCCCCTCTCTCTATCTCTCCTTCTCTATGAATTGATTTTCCCTTTCCGTCCAACGAATCATCTCGATGCGCGTCTACTCCCGCGGCTGCATCTTGGAACGCCGTACGGATCCCGAGTCGTATTGCACTGTAACGAGGCAATTGCAGGGGTTGGGGAAAGATGCCAAAACACATTTGCGGCCAAGTCATATCGCGAGTTCAGCATCCACAGCACAAATGAAACTCGCCCCCAAAAAAACCCAGAGCAGATTAATTCAGAGCACATAAGGCTCGAGCAGAAGAAAAAACAAATCTCCGTTCCTTTTTGGGGTATTCGCTCAACCCTTTCCATTATCCATTACGAATCGCTGCCCCCAAAACCTACAAAACACGGATAGGCTTCCATGCCCTTTAAGCCTCTTACCGCACCAGCTATTTGTATATCAGGAGATACGAGGAATGCGGAGGAACCAGTGATATATTCAGCTTTGCGGGGGGCAGTCCCAGATCAACAGCTGCACATTTGATCTGCCCTGGACGGGGTCAAGTGCACAGCTTCGAATCTATTGACATGTGTTGATTGAAATAAATAGGAACTTCTTTCCATAAGATGACACGTGTGTCCTCATTTGGTGTATGGAATTGAGATGTTGGCGCAATCATGAGTAGCAGTAATAGGGGTGAAATGATTCACTACCTCTCACAATTCAATTCATCATTAGAAATTGAATTCAAGATCAATTCTTTCTTTGAGCGTTGTGGTGAGAGTGGCCACCCTTTGTGGTGAGCAGAGTTCCGAGAACGAATTACATACGAGATGTATACGTGTACATGTTCAGCACACGTGTCTCGTCACTGCCGTGTGTGTCTCGGGGTTATTTGACTGTACTTCAAAATGCTGGTTGGCAAGGGCGTCCATAGGCGGGCTGCGAGGTCTGGAGAAAATCCCACCGTGTGGACACCCCCCCGCCCTCCGAATTGAACTGTAAGTATTACATCTGACACCGTGACATCGATGCGCGGGGCCCCCCAAATTGCGGGGCCCGGGGTGAATGCCCCAATTCGCCGTACCCTAGGGAACGGCACTGTTGGTTGGTGCAGGTTGGTTAAGGCGGGGAGCATAGACGAGGCCTAATACAAGTATTTTGCAACAGTGGACTTTGCTGAAATGCCCTTGTAATGAATCAAAATATGTATTTATACCTGAGGAATCCGATGAGCTATCAAGCTTTTTTTTTCACAGATGTCCAGTCGGGGGTAAGAAAATTACAGCAACAAACAATCGTGGCGACAACGAAGCGCCACCCACGAGTCTACAATTATGGATTGTATAGAATTGTTCTTTTTTATGCTTAATGACTTAATGGCGAAGTAGGTGGCAAATTTGTACCAGGTGTTAACCAAAAAGAACAACGGGACTTGACGAATCAAATAATAGATGCATCCTCACGCTTCTTATCGTACGGAGACGCTGTAGACAACCACGTGATTGTCTCAAGGCACCGTTTTCACCCCCGTGTTCAATTACGCCTCTTTATCCTAGCAATCCCGCCTCAACTGCACCACACGGCACAATTGTTCGTGACAATGACTCAGGGCGCAGCAGCAGCCGCCTTCTTAGAAAAATATTTCTTTTTAAAAATGTGACGCGTCAACAGCAGCGAACTGATCGTGCTAACTCTCAGTTCGCAGATCCACACCGGAGCCTGGCCTCAATAGCCGATGCATTACCGGATGAGGATTATTTTCTTTTGACAGCATAACCATTATGGATTGATGCCTCAGATTATCGCGTCGGTCATGAAGGGTTGTTTGACCATACTTCACGCCCGCTGGTCAGTGCGGGTTGGTTTGGAGGTTGTGGATGGGCATAACCCGTTCTAATAACCACTCGCCTCTGATTTTAGCTGTGGCCGGGAATCGAACTTGGGTGGCTTGGGCTCAAATTGCATTGTGCCAAACGCTGAGCCACCGCAATGGATTAATGGCACTGTAAGACCAAAGCCCTCCCCACGACGTGGGGAGGGCTTTATCCAGCAGTAGATTGAATTTGGTGGCCGAGAGACTCAAGGATTCAGAGCAGCAAACCAGGACTGCAATCCATGGCAAGACGTTAACTCCCTCGCCTGGGTATACAGGAGGTCGAAGGGTTGATCCCGACCGTGACGCCTGCTGTATATTTGGAGTTTGCACGTTTTTCCCGTGGTCGTGTGGATTTTTCTCCGGGTCCTCCAGTTCTTCCCTCCACATTTGGAATCGTGCATTTTAGAGTAATTATCTGCTTTTAAATTTCCACGTGATAAGCGTTGACCTATCATTTGTGGGCAGGTCGCTTCTGAAAAAGAGCTAATAGCTCAGTGGGCTTTACCTGGTGAAATTTAAATAGTAAATCAGCTTCTCAAGTGTGGAGAGTTGATCATTTCATCACATTAACCCCATGGCTGCATAAAAAAAAACAATTTAATTGAATTCGGATTAGAATTCACTTTAGCTTAGCCAGCTTTAAAAGGGTAACATTTTTATTTGATTACCATGCAATTAACTCTTTTTTAAAGACCATAAAGGAATATGAGCTACCTTTTTGGATGATAGAACCTTTTAAGTGACTCCAGAAGCATCCGTGACGTCAACTCCTGGAAACCATTTTCTGAAACGACGAGGCGAACTGCTCACCGTCAGAAGAGAGTGGAATCATCCCACGGAATGACTACGATGGGATGGAGAGGTGGCACAGTGGTTATCGCACTGACTTTGATTCCTGGTCAAGGCTAGCAATCAGTGACGGGTAATATTTGGAGCGGTCATAGATTTCACAGCCCCTTTCACCGACACACACACTGATCAGTGTGCAGTACCCACCATGGCACAGGGAGGCCATCCAGCATTGGATTGACAAAATTAGCTGTCCATTATTACTATCATTATGACTCTGAGAGCAAAAATGTGCACTTAATTGTTGATTATAAATATATGTAACAAATTTATATAAATGTTGTTTTCAACTAATAATTATACGAGGGCCCATTTCTCACGTTGCAGGACCGTAAGATAGATGCATCTAGCAGTGGACAGATCACGGCTGATGATAATGATGAAAAGCCCATTGACATGATAATTTTCTTTGTGCAAGGAAAACATTTACCATCCGTGACATTTTAGATGTAGCAGACAGATGAAAAACAGCCATTTCTCAATTAATCATCTAATATATATTCTTTCACTTTAGGGCGGTGTTTTTGACGGATTGTGCTGAGTTTTCGTTATTTGTCCTTGTGCACCACTGCCAGCGGCATATCCGCGCATTTTTGCATCTTTGTCAACAGACACCCTGTACGTTTTGTAACACATTTTGTCCTCCGTCTGACAAAAATGTCATTGCCAATGTCAACCTCTTATGCATTGGGCCTAAGGAAATTCATGTCTTGTTTGCAATATGTTTTAAGTACACCTATTTATTTTTTAAAGCCAGTCACTTGACTTTACGAAAGAAGGCAGTGGCAGCATGTGCACACGCTTAACGCACGCCCGTCGCCTGTAAAAGATAGAGAAATTGCATCCTCTATGCCCCCCCCCCCCCACCAGTTTTCAACCCGCTGCCAACATGCATTATTCACAGCGCCAGCACAAGGGCACGAAAAGCCTCCATGCCTAATGCACTCGGGCAAGATAAAAAAGACCCATACTTTCATAGCAAATGCCAAATATATTTATATATCTCTATATATATATAAACACAAACACACACACACACACATCTGAATCATTATTCGTTTTTTGGAGTTTGTAACTTTTTTGTTCAGCTGATTCAACATATAATTGTAGTCGGGACACAGCCAAGTGGGAAATGCAAGAGTGTTGTATCTCTCGGGCAGTTTTTGAAGGCGGACCAGGATCATGATGAAATGGAGAGGTGGGCTAGAACAGGTATGGAGTGAAATTTCGATTTAAAGCTTTCGTGACTGCAGGGATTCATCTTCTTGGTTCTTTCGGTAAAGTCACGTAGAAGGGAAATAATAAAAAGAAAACTTATTTAAATAATTAAATAATATTTAAAAATAATATCATTAAATTATATACTTTTATTATATTATTTTATTTTATTATTATATTAGTTAATTTTATTATGTTTTATTTTTATTATTGTATTATTTCCCTTCTACGTGACTTTCCCGAAAGAAGCAAGAAGAGGTGTGGAGTGTTTTTACAAAACCACATTTAAGAATGAAAACCAAGGACGCCGATGTGAATCGAGAGGGGAGTGTGTACTCAGTGTGCGTCACGTGCCGTGACGTGCAGCAAAACACACGGACGAGGTAAATGGAAGAGAACCCGAAAAGTGCACAAAGAAGCACGTCAGACACACGCTATTAGACACCTGGGGGGGCAGGTGAGTGGCAGTTTTCCATGTGGAGCTTTGTCGAGTTGCCAACTCGAGAGAATATCACAACGTGACTTATCGATTCTCAAAGTCCAACTTCAGGTGAAAAGCACAATCCCTTACAGGACCAAAACCCTCAAAATCTGAAGTGCACTCTACCGAGGACAAAATGGTTCCCACTCATTCCCTGTTAATGGCTCAAACACCTCGAATTTCCATCGCTTCAAACATGTGCTCGTTTGCTCTCCCACCTAAATCACAAATTGGATGGCAAGCTGACAATTCTTTATGACTTCACTCGCAATTGCATATGCCTTGTATATATGTCCCTTGTCTGTTCAGATGGTGGTACAATAGTCGCCGTATAGCTGTTTACTGTTTCTGTAACTCGATTTTAATTGTACTGTGAGCAGTCTAAAAATAACATCTCCAAGCTGAAGAACATATTCTTTCACATTGATTCATGGTTGTGCAATATTTTCGACTTTTTCATGTGACACTGTTATTTTTTGTTCTGATTTATATTTGTTTCACTGCCCTACTTTAATTTACGTTTAATTGCTTCTCACCTGATTAAACAACATACATGTGACTTGACTTGAATTATTATCATCATCATCATCATCGATAGCAATGCTGATTAACGCAGACCTCACAGCCCACTCGCGTATGTCCTAAACGTCTTGATTAGACGGCTTATCAACGCGTGGGCGGCAATAATCTTGTCACTAGCGATCCCCCAACTGTAGATTGTGGGAGTCTCTCAGACAAAAGGAAGGGGTAGACATATGGAGCCTGATCCCCATTTGATGATTGAGTGAGACAAGTCGACGATAGTGAGCACGAATCCCATCTTTACGGTCAAATAACCCTCCACAAGCCGTGCGTACGGCATGGGAGGCCCTCATCCAGCAGTGGATTGACCCAAATCTATCTGTAAACGAAACTCCATCGATGTACTGCCATCTATTGGCCACTACGCAGCCGTGTGCTCTCGTATCGAGCAAACCGAGGCTTTCTTTCACTGAATGGCGACCATTGATAATATTATTTTTAAAAATGCCAATTTTTTTTGTTATTCAAAAAAGCCAGGCTAAGTCTGAAGGCTCTTTTATCAGGAGGGTCCGGAATTTGGATGTTTGATACATTATATTCGAGAGTGTTTTTTTAGCATGTGGGAGGAAAGTGGAATCCTCGGGAGAAAATACGGCATGCATAACGACGGGAACATCACAGTCAGAAGAGCCCTGAACAGACAGAACCATTCAACAGGCTCAATCCAATTTCGATTTAAAGCTTTCGTGACTGCAGGGATTCATCTTCTTGGTTCTTTCGGTAAAGTCACGTAGAAGGGAATTCTTCACCTGAAGACGGCTGCTTGCGTTGTAGCCGAAACGTCGTGAGAATTATTTTATTTTATTATGTTTTATTTTTATTATTTTATTACTTCCCTTCTACGTGACTTTACCGAAAGAACCAAGAAGAGGCTCAATCCAGTTGCTCGACCAAATCGATCTGTGGACGAAACTCGATCGTTGTACTGCCATCTACTGGGCCACCACGCAGCCGTGCGCTCTCCTGTCGAGCAAACCGAGGCCTTCTGTCGATGCCACCGAATACGAGCAGCAACCCGCGATGAAATTGGGTTCTCAAGTGTGGCGAGTTAACGGTCTCGGCACATTGACCGATGGCTGCCACGCACACGCACGAAAAAAAATCGTCACGTAAAAAAAACGTGATTTTTTATTTTATTTTTAGTAACGTAATGAATGTTTATTGCAGCTCTGAAGAGGAGTGATGACCACACTCTGTGGGCCAATATAAAGGGGGCCGTGTCCCTCGCGTAAAGAGGCCTAATGAACCGACTCCAGGAGCGGCTCTGTGATGAGATCAAGAGTTCTAAATTGACATGTCGTCGTCGTCGCCGCGTTGAACTGTGGTGATAGCAGAAGTGCAATAAAATGTGGAGCTAAAAAGGGAAAATACCGCTGACGTTAACTGGAAACAGAACATATTGATGCCATTGCTCATCGTGAGTGTATTACACTGCGGTGTATATACCGCGGAGTTATAAGAAATTGTCGCAATTCAGGGTTGCAATTCAATTCACGGATTGTTTGTTTTTGCGTTGGCGGGGAATGGCAGCGCCTCCAGTGGTTGGGGGCCGTCCATAAATGACGTCACGCACCTAGGGGGGGGGGGGGGAGCGGTCAGACATTTGTGACGATGTGTGACGAGGGGGGGGGGGTTGAGAAATGTGACGTCACATCAAAATGCGCAACTTTAAATAAATATAGACAACACGCTCTACTTAATTAAATGGACTTTTTAATAAATACTCTGGTTCTTTCGGTAGAGTCACGTAGGTATAAAATAAAATAAATCACGACGTTTCGATCGCAACACTAGCGGTCGTCCTCAGGCGGAAAAAATAATAATGACAATAGTTTAAAGCGATTTGAAGCATGTTTTTTTTTGGGGGGGGGGGGGGGGGGCAGAGCTTTGTGACGTCATATGTGAGGGGGGGGGGGGGGTCTGACTTTGTGTGACGCCGTGTGACGAGGGGGGGGGTGGTCAAAAATCGTCCAAAATCACGTGACGTCATTTATGGACGGCCCCTTGGAGGCAACATTGATTTGTTTATTTTTTATTTCGCCTGTGCGTTTGCGACGATTCCAGGCAGCAGCTCAGACCGACACGAAGCTTGGATTGCAGGGATGCATGATGCAATACTATCACAACATTTTCAATTTATATTTTTATATATATATGGAATCGTTCATGCTTCATCAGCTTTGCCTTTATTCTTCTAAATTGCGAAAGAGGCGAGGTGTTCTCGGACCGTGTTGAAGAATAAAGTGGCATGTTCTTGAGTCTTTCGGTAAAGTCACGTGGATAGGTTCAAAGAAAATACCAAAAAATTATAAATAAGACTACGACGTTTCGATCGCAACACAAGCAATCGTCATCAGGAGAAAAAAAAATGCGGGATAGCTGCTGAGGCAGGATGCTTGTGTTGCGATCGAAACGTCGTAGTTTTTCGTAATTTATTTGTTATTTTCTTTCAACCTATCTACGTGACTTTACCGAAAGACCCAAGAATATGGATTCCTGCACTCACGAAAGCTTTAAGTCAAAAATAAAGTTGCATGTTTCGCATTACGTTTCGAATTTGTGAATGCATATTTAAATTTCGATTTAAAGCTTTCGTGACTGCAGGGATTCATCTTCTTGGTTCTACGTGACTTTACCGAAATAACCAAGAAGAAAATGCATATTTAATGGACACATCACTGCACGACGACGCTCTGTGTGTGTGTGTGAAGCGGTTCGCATTCTGCGCCACGAACCCGGCGAGCCAAAGTTCAAATTACCGCTCACGGACAACATCAGTTACTATTATCTTAACTGCTCCTGGACCTCGCCTAGGTCGACTCAGCATCAAACGAGTAACTGGTGCAGTGTGAAAACATCGCGACATGGGAGACAAAGGCGTGCGGGCAGACGGGCGTGCGTGGTGCTGCCCGCCCAACCTTCCACGTGTGCCGTGCCGGCCTTCATTGGGTGCTAACAGCACTTTCCCCAGCAGCCTGCTAAGGCTATACGGGGGGTGGGGGATCTTTGTCTTTGTTTCAGACCCTGAGGCAGCCACATCGTCTCAAAATTCTGGCGTGGGAGAGAGACCACGCTTTGAAGGTCTTCACGGACAGGCTGACGCAAAATGTGTCAAATTGAAGTGAGATCAAAGAGGGGGGATTTTTTTTTGGTTGTTGTGCCGTTTGTTCGGGCAGTCGGACACGGGGGGATTCGCGACTTTGTAGTGTTGGTAATTTAACGAGTTCTTGTTTAAACTTCATGTGCTGGCTTGATAAAATAATAATGGGGAGAGGTGGGAGGGGAGGGGGGTTCTGCCCCCCACCTTGGAAAAACTTGGTGGGGGTTAACAAGAGACTTGAGCCTGAGACCCCCCCCCCCAGCTCTCACCACATGGACAGGGAGGTAGGAACCAGCCAGTTCAATATGCAACAGTAAAACAAAGTCTATACTAAAGGGGCTTTTTGTTGTTGTTGGGTTAGCTCGTGTAAATATAAATGTATCGTGAAACCCGCCACCACCCGACACCAGTAATGTTCGTCACGTAAACGAAACGTGCCAACGAGTCACTACTTCAGCACACCGGTGTGTTGGGGAGTAAACCCACACCATTTACAATTCGAGTACCCATTCTTAGCACTTTACGGTTCAAATGAAAGCGCTTGCAATAACAATACGATGTATTCTACGGTCATTTAGGTTAAACACGTCGCTAAGAGACGCTGTATTGTGAAATCCGAACTCGGGATCCAATCCCGTCTTCATCGCAAGTCAATGGCAGCTGCCTCGTGTGTTATATATTTATATCCCCTCTGCTACAGCGCCTCTACACGGAACGTGCCGACGCATCCCAGTCTCTTGAGTGCTCACCTGGCTAAAGGATGTCAACTTGTTAATGGTGCCACTTTTGCAGATAGCGCCAGGTTAGAGGAACAGGCGCGTTGAAGAGGCGCGCATATGCCAGCGTGTGTACACATCGTAATCATGCATACGTACGTGCCATTATACGGTCGCACTCATTGCACACAAATTGCTTGACACAAATGAACCGCAATGCCTCGCTGATCTCGTCAAGGAGCATAAACCATCACGCGAACTCCGTTCATCCTCGCAGCAGCGGAGGCTTTTGGCTAACCGTCGAACAAAGACGGCCACTGCATCGCGCGCTTTCAGGTGTGCTTCTGCGGCCGTCTGGAACACTCTCCCTGCCGATATTAGGAAGCCACTGGAGCTTTGCACTTTTAAATCTAGATCGGAAACTAATTTCTTTTGAACTGCTTTTAGTGTTTAGTTTGTTGGCCTTCCGCCGTATCTTCGATTAGCACGGTTGGCTGCGTATGGCGCGAAAGAAGTTCAACGTACACACGTGCATACAAATAGAGTGACATCAGAGCGACACGCGAGATTAAACAGGGGAGATGTGAGCCGCGCCTGATGAAAGGGAAAGTGGATGCACTAGGCGGATTGCTGTAGATGCACGGACCGATTTCTCGACTCATTCGCTTGGAGGCGGCGATGTAAGATCAATCAGATTCGCTGCACAGCCTCTGCAGCACTGCGCAGTTTTTTAGCATTATAATGTATTATAGATTTAAAAAAAACATCAACAACAAAAAAAACAGCTGGGCAGGTCTATTCGACACTCGCATTAAAATTTAACGCCCAATGTTAATGAGACACACTGCCCGAGAACAACACACGCTCGTGCGATGCCCTCAAAATAATGGAAACGTCTGAACGTCCAGAAACGCACACCAAGGTCATTTCCTTGGCGTGTGTGATTTATTTTTACTGCTGCGGTTCAAACAAAGGTTTCCGTTACGTGTTCCGATGCAGACGCGCAGCTCCGCTGCATGCAAATTCACGGAAATGACCACTCGTTGACAAGCGTTGACCAAGAATATCCGAGAGGCGGTCTGTTGCATATTGAAAGCCATAGTGGGGACACGTTTGTGTCAAAGGAGCGACGCAGACCGGTGAACTTTGTCAAAGAAAGTCGTCAGCTGGAATTCACCTCCAGTAGCCTGTGCATGGAACCTTGCTAACCTGTTAAAATGCCAGCCAGGCAGAGGAAAACGTCATAAAGTCAGGTGACAGCACTCCACGATCTCGCAGTAAATAAACTGTCACAGCCTGAAGGGCCTTTAATAAGACCCCGTGGTTTAAAAAGAAGGCAGCACACTGTCCCAATGACCCGTCGCATTAAATTACTTTGTGAAATGTATGCCCCACCAGGTTTCGTGGATGGGGAAATAAACAATGAAACATAGTTCATTCTAGATTTGAAACATAGCTGTCATTTATATTATTGTTATGAGAATCGCCATAACAGCGTTGTGTACTTGGGACGAGTATCTGAATAAACCGTTAGAATTTCGGAATTTTAGTATTTTTTTTAGGACAATTTTGGATACTCCCACCCCCAACCCCATAGTGTCGTTTATATCACGTAATTATTATGTCACGTGTCTTTGTGCTAACAAGACCATTGTCACACGACGGCACGTGACACCACGAACGGAGATGTGATATCGTGCAGTGACATCCCTTCCTATATATATGTAAGAAAAATGTCGGATCAATCAGAAGAAAAATTAGTAATTTTTTCCGGATCGCCAGAAATGTCGTAACTAGACCCAAGATTTTCAGACGAAACTATGCACGAATGAGTAAGACAACGCGTCCGTATTATTTCGTAGCGGCGCTTGTCCACCAACCGCATTAAGGGATTGCATTGTGCGACCCAAAAAAAATAAACTGCAGCGCTCCCAACAGTGCCCCTGGCACATTCCGCATGCTACAATGAGAACAGCATACGAAATGTAGTTGGGAAGGAGGTGTGAAATATCAGCAATTACCGGTCTAAACGTGGCTAATTGTGGAAGCCCTGGCATCGTCGTTTCGAGCGCAGTTCAGTGTCACGCCGCGATGGTTTGCGGCGGCGCGCTGTGGCGAGCGCACGGTGCGCCCTCCTGAATTGTCCGCTGGACGCCGGGAAGTGAGTTATGCGAAGAGGCTTTTGCTGAGCCACTTGTGCCATATTACACTCGGCAAAGTCGGTGAGCACCTCGTGCAGTTAAATGCCTCTTATCGGCTTTGTGATTGGGGCAGGGTGCCAGGTCTATTAGTGGATTCTATCCTCTGTGGATATTCACGGAAATTGCTTCTGTTAGTTGATGCGACTTAGGGGAGGTGCAATACAAGTTCGGAATGCCACGAATGCTATCTGTGACTGGCGATCCAACGCATTTCACGAACGTTGTCACCACTCCCACACACAACAGCAACAGCCATAATTTGCACTTTGAGGCAAGTGTGAAGTGTAGAAGGCTCGCTGGTAGGAGGAAACGGGACAGATGACTGGCACTACCTGTGCTCCCCCACTGTACTTTTAGCCGACGGGCGCTCCGCTCGTTGTTTTTACTGTCGCTCGTCCACTCCCCATTGTTGCTGGAGGGCCATTGCCTCGAACTGCCCAGTAACGCCCTTCACGAACACCCTAGACTGAGGTAGATCTTTACAGCTCCACATCCTCCTCAACCGTATCAGCCCATCTCTTCTCAAGCCCGTGATGCGCCCATTTAGCCCCCTCTATTCAGCCAAACAGAAGCTGCTTGGGTATGCAGTGGCTGTGTATGCAGGCTACATTACCCAGCTAATGCAATAAAACTAAATTTAGCCTGGTTAAGCCCACACATGCACAACTATGCACACACTTGCTTGCAACTCTTTCTTAAGCCCTTCGCCAGCGAAAGTTAGTCTCAAGAAGAGCTCAGGCCTCCAGCAGATTTTTAACTTGAGCAGTGGGAGGTATGTGAAATAGAAGGGTAGAGGAAGGGTGAGCGTACGTGGCTCGCACGCCTATGCCACGTTAAGCACAGCTGTGTTGTGCCGACGCGTGTACAATCAACCACGTGGGCACAGTACACCAGAGTCTCGCCTCGGGCAGTGTCTCTTGGAGTGCTTTTGAAAATATATTTCATTTCGCTTCCCTGTGGGAAGACACTCGTGTGAACATTCATAATGAATGCGAGTGCCTGGCGAGAGCTCGGCGAGTTCGTCTCGAGTGGCGGCGTGGAAACATTTACATCTCAGAAACAATGCGATTACATCTAGGATGGACGCATTGAATCGACGATGTTCACGGAATTCTATTTTCAGTTTGTTGTTGTTGCTCTGAGTTGAATGCATGCACCTGATCTAACTTGGGTCTCTGAAGGGGGTTGAATCTGATCGTAGCTCCACCGTGGGTCAGATTTATGGCGGGGTGGGAGAGTGGATTTATGGCGGGGTGGCGTACACGAGACGATTGTGCATGGCACACAACTGGACTCGCTCGGGAAAGGGGGTGGGCAAAGATACCTCAATCTGGGCCTGGCCCTAACAACCAGGATTTGACCAGGTTGTAGGTCACGTGGAGACAGTAGAGGCATGCTTATCGTAAGGCTTCTATAGTAAGTTTGTATTTTACAAATTGCACTGGAGAGCCTGTCATCGCGAGTTGACTCTGATTATGTTTTGGATTGATATTGTATTACCTTATCTTCAAATACATTCTCCATTTTGGGCAGATTTAATTGCCCAAATGTTTCCGAATTCACGTGGTAATTGCTTTTTATCTATAGCTCTCAAACGCATTCACAGTTTTATGTATTTCGAAACGTCGTAAATGTATTTATTTATTATTTTTTATATACGTGAATTTACCGAAATAACCAAATAATATAAATTCCTGCAGTCACGAAAGTTTTCAATCAAAGTTTAAGTTGTGTTTATTGTCAGTTATTTTTATTCCCAGCTGCCATGGCGATTGTAAATGCAACTCGAAATATTTTCAAATCACCCAATTTTTTTCCGTTGCAAGTAAATCTTTTAAGAATTAAGGGTAAAATTGCAAATGTAAAAGTTATTCTCGATTTTCCTGCGTACAGAGTTATTAATTTCTTATAAAATATATATGATTCTGTAAAACTGTCTGAACATTGCAGATAATTCTCACATTTGGACCGTACATGATGAATGATTTACACCCCTTTGTCAATCCCATGTTAGATGCAGTCAACGACTCTGGACGCACATTGCAGACGCTAAGGAGATGTACGCAGTCGTTAGTGGGCTTCTTGGTCACAGTACGTCACCCAATTAGCGCTGTAAATCTGATTAAGTAAATTGTCGACCGTTGCTGGTGAGGTAGAAACGGCGAGTAGGTTTGTGTCAGACGTACTGAACTCGGATTGACGGACATATTCATCCATGCCGGGATGGTATCGAGAGGATCTGTAATGTGCGAGGATTTCTGTACGTGTATACAGTGATCCCTCGTTTATCGCGGTTAATGGGGACCGGAACCCCTCGTGATAGGTGAAAATCCGCGAAGTAGGATTGGCCCCCTAGGAATTTCCGTATATGTGTGTGTGGGTACCAGAATGTTTAAAATATGTATATTTATACTTTATATATATATTTTACTTAAATCTATTTCATTATAAAACCTTAATATTATACATTCACTCTCTCTCTCTCATACGATACGTATCATGGTGTTCTACACTCACCAATGACAGTAGTATCTTGAGACTTGACTCCAGTAATGACGACGACGACGATGACAATGACGATGACAATGACGACGATGACAGACCTGTGCAGTTCGATGAATGTGATGATGAATGATGATGATGATGATTATGGTGTTACTGCACAGGTATAATGATGCCTTTAAATCAGTTCGAAAAATCCGCGATGCACTGAGGCCGCGAAACTTGAACCGCGAAGTGGCGAGGGATTACTGTATTTGTTCAAAATCCATTCACCATTTAACACGTAGTAGGCTTTCGCGACCAACATTATCCATAAGAGGTTTGTTGGGGTTCGATCGCGTAAGTACGAATGTGTCGTTAAATCCGCCCTTCAGCCAATTAGTAACTTAAACAAAACAACCCACAACATTAACAATTGTACATTTTGTGTGTTTTTTGTAAATATTGTGGGTTTACTCCCCAACACACTGGTGTGCTTAACTGTTGACGTTACAAACCTTACTAATTGGCTGTGTCGGGTGGTGGCGGGTTTAACGGCACATTTATATATACGCGATCTAACCCAAAAAAAACGTATATTATGGATCCACTCGCCATATTTCTTTAAATCATAGATTATTGCCTTCAAAATGACCATCTGTGTTATGAGGATGCCTTGTGAGGCTTTTTGGTGAAATTGCTGATAAGATCTGCACAAGGCATTTCGTTGCACTGTGTGAAGTTTACAATTGGGTGATTTGTTTTTGCATCTGAGAGTGTTACGCGTGTAATTTAACTGGCGTGACACAACAAGTTTAGAGATGCGAGTTCGTATCGGATCTTATCGATCGTCCAATTGTGGCTTTGTCAAAACTTCTCGTGCAGGATTTGTAAACAAATAAAACTGGCTTCATGTGAAGAAAATAAAATAACAATTTGTTCTTTTGAGGCAAATGATATTTAACCTGGCTATTCCGTATTAGCCGTCACCTCCACGGCGTCGTACTAAAAGACAGCCTTGGCTATTTGGACAGTAAGCAATTATCCTCAGCACTTTTCATTGACCTCACAGAACCATTTGACACAGTTGCCCGTGATATTCTCCCACTCATGTTATCAGCCCGTGGGCATAGCAACATAGCCCTGAAAGAGGTGATTTTATATTTTCCTAAGTCTGTTGCATGGCTTCATGGCATACTCTATTGCCATCTGTTCTTCAAGGTTACATTCTGAGCTCATTGCTTTTCATATTATCCAAGATGATCCATGTTTAGATATCTAACGACAATTACAATCGACAACAACATTTTATTTCAAAGCTTGCACACGTCTTCCACAAATCTCAATACACTCATTCAATATATTAGCTCTCTCCTCCGTAATATATGGAGTCATTGCTCAACCACCTGTTGAATGGAAAGTAAGAGGGGATCATAAGCGAATTATATAGAAAAGTATCACCCTGGATTAATGGCATATGTTCAAACCTACCTACATTTGAAAAAAGACCTGATGATGATGTCTTCTTACATTGAACGTGTACAATTTTTCTTTCAATTACTGAACTCTGCTATTGTTAATATGTTTTTTTAATGCCACCAACCGCCAAGCTGATTTCAACCTGAATGCAATGAATTTCAAATGCAATATAGGGATTTTAACACGTAGGTTTTCGCGACCAAAATCATCCATAACAGATTTTCGGGTTAGATCACGTAAATATATAAATGTGTCGTTAAAACCCGCCACCACCCGACACAGCCAACCAGTAAGGGTGTGTTGTACGAGTGACGAATTGGCATGTTCTGTTTACGTGACAACCCTTACGAGTTGGCTGTATCGGGTGGTGGCGGGTTTTAACGACACATTCATATATTTACGCGATCTAACCCAAAAACCTCTATTATGAATATATGGATTGTTTAATTGAAATCACTGGGTCTGGTCCGAGGAAGCATGTGGCCCCAATGCGAGCTGGTTCCTCAGTCGCCCACTCAGTATTGATCTGTTACAAAACAATGCGTCCTGAAGGCAGAGAATAATTGCAATATAAACGCACGGTTCTGATGATGATGATTATTGTTGTTGTAAGGCACAGATGTGGAATGAAAGAGCTGCTGTACTTCAGCGCCCTCGTCATGGCCCCGCATGTGACGGCTACTTTAGAAATTGTTGTAGTCATTGTTACAAATGAACAAAAATAATTGGACCGAAAAACTAAATTACAATTTACCATTGAACGCATTGCTTGTGCCCGGTAACAGAGTCACTTGATGGAATGATAGTGACAAATTGCCTATTGTGCTTTTCAACTACACCCCCCCACCGGCCCCGAGTCAGCGAGCCCCACATCACCCGTCACATATCCACAGGACACAAGGCAAGAGGCCACAAAAGAAAGTGTAATTGGATCATGAGTAAGTAATCGACCGCAAACTCACTTCTCATTAAAAATAAATTAATTACTGTTCCGTGACAACAGCTGAGCGCCACTAGATATTTAAATATGACACGCATACATTCACAACGCATTGAATTTCCATTAACTCACATTCATCAAAAAAAACACCGCGGCCCTAACAGGAAATATATATATAATAGGCAACGTTTTTCGGCAAAAGCCCTTTTCTCTGCTACGAAGAAGAGCCATTGCCTGAAATGTCAAATATTATATATATTTATTTTAGTGCCACAGTGTTTCTGACGAATGTGTTTCCGTTGCGTTAGTCGTGTTTGCGCATCACTTTTGTTGTTGCAGTTGTTGTACCAAGCTCGTGTTTATGAAAGTCAGGCGCGTGTCCTCGGCGTGGATTGAAACCGGTGTGGGTTTTGTTGTTATTGTTGTTGCTGTTGTTGTTCCATTCCAGGACAACAATGGACGGGGGTTGTTGCCCATTTCCTTGCGTAAAGCCCTGAGCCAGTCAGTGGCGGAAATTCCTCATTCGTGTGGCAGGGAGCCGAGGGTTTGATTTCCAATTCAAGTTCAAGTTTATTTATTAGGTATAGCCATGTGAGCCATTCGGTTCTTGAATCGGGTGCAACTGCAACAAACAAAAAACTAAAACACGAACAAAAAACATATTAAAGTGAATATGTGACTAAGTGCAAACAGAAAATCCAAGAAAAGACAGCAAAATATTGCAGATAAAAAATCACAGTACACCAACGCTGTGTGCAAACATCCCAGTGGGATGCAAGTCAAACAACCAACAACAACCACAAGACAACTTAGATTAAGGCCATCAGTCTAACTCTGTACTATAACAAACAAACATGGCTAAACCAATACACTTTTCAAAATCACCAAAATAAAGTCATGAAAGCAATAAAACAGTGATCATTCGTTGTCATTATTCCGACAGTATTTAAACGGCTTGAACGGCGGGCTGCCTGTTCAAAGGCAAGGGGCATCACTGCTTTCAATAACGTCCTACCTGTGGATACAGTTATAAATACGTTTCGGGCTCGTGAAATGGGCTGCCGATCGCACGTACAGGCAGCGGCACCACGACTACTCTCGCTCAGAAAGCGAACGAAAGCATCGACTACATCAGAGAGCTAACGGCATCATTTCCCGCGATGCCGCTGCACGGCACTCGCAACGTAACGATGCGAGTGCCCTGTCAATCTCGCGACGTGATCCATCACGGCTTGTGCGTGCACGCACATACAAACGCAGGTCGAAAGATTGCCCCGTGCAGCCTTAACAGACGGATCGGGCAAGCGTCGTCAGCGAGAACCTGCGGAGGTCCACACAGCCACACGAGGCGGTGGGTGGCCAGCACCACTAACCCAATAAGAGCTCTTATGAACTGATTTGGAGTTGGGCAGGACACCTAGCTAGGACATCCGATGACAGTGAGCCAACGTCGTCTTCCGTAAGCATTGCCAGTTAGGCAATATCAACAACAGCACAGAGGCCGATGGCGTGAAGAAGGAAGATGAAGGGAGGTAAAAATGACAACGATAGGAGGAGGTGTTGGAGGAGCATCTCATTCATTCGCGCCGCACCTCGGATGAGCGCGGTTGGCTACGTGCGGTGCGAACGAAGTTCAGCATACACGCGTACATGCACGGAGGTGGCAAGAGATCGCGAAGAGAGGGAGACGTTAACGGGGTGTGCTGCCCGTGCAGCATCGGGATGTGAACGGCTAAAACTAAGAAAATCGTGGGGTAAGATTCACAAGTTCCGTGGAGCAGGCACGTACAACGCGAGCAGCTCGCAACGGATGGGTGATGAAAGGCATTCAATTGAGGTTCATTTTCTTGTGGCAAATCCTACAGCGTCAAAACGGCTTAAAACAGCCCCGAGGTGTGACATCCCTGCGCTAACCTCGTCTTGGCAACTTCAATGTCGTTAGCAGCCGAGCACAATGGCAGAGTCACAGAACGAATCACCACCGCCACCTCCGCTATTGTCGAACACGTTCACACAACCGACTGTGATTTGTGAGTTGTCGACGAACTGCATTCTGAAAGCTGGCAGCAACCCGAGCTCAATTCCTGACCGTGGCTCACATCAGCCACGAGTGAGGTCTGGATCGATTCTTGGATTCCAGCCCCCACAACTCCCCATACCGACCAGACCAGTGCGGTGAAGTATGGTCAAACAACGCCAATGACCAACGTGGCGCTGCAGGGTCCCAGCAGTGGACTGGCACAGTGACTATACATACATAATAGAAAACATCCAGATGCAGATTAGATTTAGGA
The DNA here is from genome assembly GCF_964198595.1 of Lampetra fluviatilis. Lineage (NCBI taxonomy): Eukaryota > Metazoa > Chordata > Hyperoartia > Petromyzontiformes > Petromyzontidae > Lampetra > Lampetra fluviatilis. Next base: position 7,208,217 of record NC_136279.1, on the reverse strand, counting down.
ATGATTGTACCACGCACAGACATACAGTGTGCAGTGTTGTTCACCCTGACCTTAAGATAGATGCTTATTCACTCGTTTGCTTCACCTTATAGCCCTTTGCCTTGTCGATTGCCTGTATAAGCTGCACCTCAATCCCATTTCCAATTGCACCCTTGCCGAGCATATTTTGCTGACCAACAAACACGATGTACACTCTTAAGATGTGCTTGTAGAGGTGACCGGATGGCTCAGTGGTCAGAGGCACTGAAGCCAGCACCACTCAGAAGAACTTGTAATTAAATCTGGGTTTCAGCCATCCGTGATTAAAATGGGGTTCTCAGCTGGAGCGAGCTGACGATCTCAGTCCGGTCACCGATGAATGCACACATCAAATCTAAACATTCCAGCTCAAATAATAATTTAACAAAATAGCTTGATCGACATGTGCCACTCTTTGCAGGGTATATGCAAGGTTCAGTCCCTCGTGTGGAATTTCCTTATATCATATTTTGCGGACCACTTTATGACACATGGTGATGCACTGCTAGCCATAACCATGCAAATGCATCTTCATTTCACGACGTAATACCGATGGCATGCATGGAATAGACTTGAGAGAAACAAATAAAACATGGTTGTGTTTAGTTGCTGTAGGAGTTCACATTGCATTTTATCATGGTCAGCAAGGACTTGTTAACCATCCGAGCAAACATTAATCCTTCATCTCTCATCACCGACTTCTATTCAGGAAAGGCCGCTCTCAAGGTCGCTAAGACAAATGTGCGCCTTTCAAAATGATTACAGACAGGACTGCCTTTCATATGCAGGCTTTCACGACCAATATTATGATTAATAATCGGTTTGTTTTTGATCAGGGTTTTTCCTTTGTTACTAAAAAGTCAGCTATAATCCTCCATCAACCGACACAGCCAGACAAATCAAGTTGTCACGTGGGCAAACGTGTCAATTGATTTTGTTTTAAAATAACCAAATTAACCTCAACCAGGCTAACGACATAAGGCTGCCTGCTGCCTGAAAACGAATTGATATTGATCATTAGGAGTTCTAATCTAATTAGTCTTATTCGATGACACTGAATTAAACTCATAACAACATTAAATAACAATGGCCAGCAAGGCTATTTAAATTGATCACTTAATTTTAACATCGTAACACCAACAATATTTTCAATCAACCTTCATCACTAAATCCTCATCCTGGTAATGTAAGCTTTTTTTTCTTAAATGAAGTAATTGTAAATGTTGTAGTGGGTTTCCCCTCCAACATATTCGTGTGCCGCACTAGTAACGAATTGGTATGTTTTGTTTAAGTGACAAACCTTACTATGTGGCTGTCGGGTGGTGGCGGGTTTAATGACACATTTATATTTACGCGATCTAACCCAAAACAATTACAAGGTGACACCATTAATTATTTAAAGACAATCATGTAAACAAATATCAACATCTCTAATTTACCTTAACTCATATGTTGTAATAAACAACAATTATTTTTTCACCTGACAATTATTCTAAACTATACCTTTTGCAGCACCCCCCTATGTAGGACATTTTATTTACAATTTAACCTTTACGATAACTAATATCAATGATAACGAATACAATACGCCTTAATATGATTAACGAGAGCTTTTTTTTACCAACAATGTAATTCACTTCACCTTGATGCACTATTTTTAACCCTGTAAATTACGACCAATCAACCAACTCATTATTGAATCCGATTCACCTGCATGGCTGTTGTGATGACGTCATTGCACCCATTCAATTACCCAGATCCTGCAAGCACATTCATTCGAAATCTGGCGTTTTGCAAGCACCCGATTATGCTGGCTGTAATCTCTGGCGAAACGTTGTACACAATTGTCAACATTTTTTGCTGGCGCTTTTTCAACGTTACCAGTTTGCTGAAAATCAAATTACCTGGCACATTTTCCCACGCGACAACTTGCTTAGTTTGGCTGTCAGGTGTCGGAGGGTTATATAGTTCAAGTTGACATCATACCTACATGACCCAAACCCAAAATAAACAGATTATGAATCAAGACTTTCTCATTTATAGCATAATCTACACAAATTTAATTCGTATGCCCTGCTGTGCTGTATTTTTTGTTATGCCAGGCGAGGGATTCCCATGCCCAACATGGCCACAAACGCTAATTGCCTCACCCAGCATGTGTCTGATTATATCGGTCATCCAGCATAGCAAGTTAATGCACGCTCCTCTCAATCTCCTGTTTACCGTATTCTCGCGATTAGAAACGAATTTCACGACAAAATGTGTTCCCAGTGGCAATAAGGTTATATAAACCTGGCCTCTCACACACACATGCCGGATTATAAGATACACTCCAAACTTTTGCTTTAGAATGCAGGGGGTGGGAGGGGGGAGCAAGAAAGTGAATTTTATGATCCAGTGAATATGGTAGTCCTTATATGATCACGTAACTCAAGAGTCTGAAGGCTATTTTACACGAGAATCCTGTTCTGGGATGAATCACGAATTTAGTTTGTTTTCCACGAGTATTCAATTTAGGCATTTTACGGTTCGCCCCTGTTGCGATTCGATGCAAAAATTGTGTTGGGTCTTTTTTGAGCTGGGGGAGGGGTGGCGCTAAGTGGCAGCAGGAGTCACGTGAATCCACTGCATGCAACATCTCATCAGCAGCAGCTGTTGTAATGAGGTTTGTTCGAGTGAATGCCGCCATCCACTTGGAGTCTTCTTATGCCCAGTTGGCCACCACCTGATTCACCCCACCCACTATCCACAATCCCTCCCTACTCACTAGCGGAGTAAGAGCTAAGGGCAGGACAACTATCTAACCCCAAAAAACCTCTTATGGCAGGAAAACCATTCATTCGAAAATGATGCCTCCTCCAAGAACATAAGAAAAAACTGCTGCTCGGAGAGGAGAGAGACAGACAGACAGACAGGGGAAGGAAAATGTTACATTTAAGAGCAACACACAGTGCAGAGTTTCCCGAGGGAAAGGGTAACGAAACACCAAACACATGACATGGACACGAACACAAAGAGCGCACGTCCCATGCCGAAGGTTTGAACGAGGACCCCTTGACAAACGCCCCGAGTGATTTGGAGAAGCCTGTTGCAGGCATTGGCGGGTGGCAGTCCCGTGGACAGCTGCAATGACTCAAAAGCACCTTTTTACCAAAGTACAAAACCTACCTTCTCGTTTCTACATCAATGCCGCCATCCACAGGAATCTTCTTACAACATTCGTTCAGCAAATGTACTGTCGCTGGTAACCCAGAGGAGGAGGGACAGGACTCTTAAAACACGACTGACAATAGAATTGCCCTCCCGAAGGAGACCTCCTGTGAAGCCACCGGTGATCCAGCCGCGGTGGCGAGATGTTACCTCCCTTGCCTGGTACGCAGGAGGGGCTTGGGTTCGATCCAGACCCTGACACCTGTATATTTGGAATTTGCGTGTTCCCTCTGCTCGTGGTCGCGTGGATTTTTCTCCGGGTCCTCCGATTTTCCCCTCCATATTCACAAAAGAACGCGCGTTTACAGTATTTGGCTGCTATACATTTCCACATGACAAGCCATTTCGTTGAGCTATCATTTGTGGCCAGGTCGCTTCTCAAAATAGCTATATAGCTCAGTGGGCCTTAGCTGGTACAATAAAATAGTTCATACTTTTTAAAATAAAGTTTTGTAATAACGTTTGGCCAATGTAAGGGACGACTTCCACGTCGCCGCATTGCAAGTGATCTCCAACGGGACATTGTAGGCCCTTGCCCCGGGGGTAGCCACCGCTCTGGGGGAATATTCCCTGCTATTTTGCGGAGAGGGCTTCTCTGCCACACCCCTATAGCACTGGGCAATTCAGCCTCGCAACCAAACGGAAATTGGCCCCTTCGAGACGGCGTTGCCCCCTAACGGCTTTGCCATACAGCACACACACACACAGGTGCTGAGACTTGCACCAACCGGTGGTTCTCGGAAGAGAACGCTTCATAGCTTTCTGTCTTTCGGAGGTGCTGTGCATGGGCACGTATGGTGCGAAAGAAGTTCAACATACGTACGTTAATATTTGACTTCGGCTGTTCACTGTGGGGGGGAGGGGATGGGGTCACTCTCAGCAGCTGTGAGGGCGTGACCGAAGGGATACGTTTGACGGTGGTCTGGCAGGACTGTGACACCGACAGGGTTGACGTTCTGACTGCTGACCTAATGGGAGGGGACTTTGGGTTAGGCATCCGTGAAAAAGAGCTTCATGGCTCATCGGATTTCTCCCAGGAAAAAAGAACGATTCTGAGGAGGAGCTCAGGAATCCTCCAGCGTTTTGGTGCTGTGGGCACCTTCGTGGCCACCCCCTAGACTCCCCCCCCCCCCCTCTCTCTCTCTCTCTGCGATGTCGGGATGTCTCGCGGTCACCGTGGCCGTGCCCCCAGTCCACGCGGTGTTCACCCGCTACCCCCGAGATCCGGGTTCGCGTCGTGTCCCCACGGTGCTCTACTCCCCCCCCCCCTCTCCTTTCCCGATGTCACAATACGGTGGGCGACGTTCAGAGTCTCGGGATGTAATTTGCATGAATGTTGCTAAATAAACACAAGATTGCCATCGTTATAATTCACAGATTTTTAAAATGTTGGTACGCGTGTCGTTACGAGTTGGCTATGCACGTGTCAATTGACACTCTGGACACCCTTGCAAACGGGAAGTTCCATCGCAAGGGATTATTATCTAGGTGAAATATAAAAAAAGGCGTAAATCGCAGCAGAGGGGAAAACAAAACCCATTCTAATTTGGAATAAAAAAAAAGCAAGTTGCTCTGCTTCTACAAATGAATGCTAGATTCACACAAGCCAAGGTAATTGTACTAACCATTTATTAATGGCAACCACGTGACCGAGGTAAACGCTGACACACCCAGGCAATACACGAGACGTTAAAGGCTCTGGGGCACAGAGGAGATGTTAGTTCCCTCGCCCGGCACGTGGAAGGTTGTCCCATTAGAAACACTGACCCTGACCGATGCCTCTTGTCTATTTGGAGTTGGCGTGTTCTCTCTCTCTCTCTCTCCCGTGTTGGTCGCTTGGATTTTTCTCCAGGTCCTCCAGTTTTTTTGCCCACCACAATTAGAAAGCCGCTTTTAGATTATCTGGCTGCAATTACAACTTCCCACGGGTGGTGATGATGAGCTGTGGCCAGGTGGCCTCTGAAAAATAGCTAATAGCTCATTGGCTGTAAAAATGAAATGGTTCAGTTTAAGTTTAAGACGCGTACAATGCTCACGACTGTGGTTTGTAAAAAATAATTCGTGGAATTTTAGACGAAACAACATAAACTACAAGCGCGTTTAAGTAGCTCGTGTGACTGCGGAATTTTGGCACTTACAAAAAACGTAGCCCTTTGATTCCCTACACGTTTCTGAGCAGGAAAACAAGCAATTATTCCTATATTCCCCCCCCCCCCCCATTACCATTGTATCATGACAGTTGTGTGCATGAATATAAACTCCGTTAATTGTGCGTGCTGTATCCAACAATCACATCATTTGAATGTATACATTTTTAATGACTGGTAGACATCCCCATGTTGACAATTAAACGATTAAGGGACAATGTTCCCATTCCTGGTACATAGCATCTGGCTCCAGCAACTGATTTCCTAATGCTGCCATTAAATGAAAGCAAAACAACTGACATTTATGCGTTCTTGACAAAGGAGGACCAGGGAGCTCAGGGTCAGAACACTGTGACGTCACCGCTAAGAACCCTGTTTCAAATGAAGGTTTCAGCGCCCGTGATTAAACCAGGTTCAACATTGCATCGATATAGTTGATGGTCTCATAACGGTCGCCAATGTTTCGCGCCTCCGATTTGCATGGTTGGCTACTTACGGTGCGAAATAACGTCGGTAAAAAAATAAATAAAAAATGTGCTGCACCCGAAACGTCGTGATTTAATTTATTTATTTTTATTTTATTTTTTCACCTACGTGACTTTACCGAAAGAACCAAAGAGTATGGATCCTTGCAGTCACGAAAACTTCAAATTTAGAATGGTGCGAAATAAGTTCAACATACATACACAAACACAATGTCTGCAGACACACACACAAAAAGCCCATCACGTTAAATTTGGTCTTTCAAATTATCTGTCAAAATACCACCTCTGAGAATTAAAATTTCAGTTCGTGGAATTGGCCAAACATCCCAATGCAGTAGGATCTTCAAATAAAAAATATTGAGGCATGGGATAGCTTTCATGGGTAAATAAAGAGCATTGTTATTAGTGTTGTTAACGCAAAGGGAAATGAGAACAGTTTTAATTGTACACCTTGGGGTATGTAAAACTCTTGCCTTCCAACTATGACAGAGTATGAATAGCGATCCTAATAATACTTCATGCAGCCTATTGTTATATTTTCAATTCAGCTCATGCTAATAATTTGGATTTAAACTCACCCTGTAATCATTGCCCCCCCCCCTGCTCGCCCCTCCCTCCTTGTGAGTCTATGGATTACATAAAGTTGATATATGTGGTCACGAATGACGTAAAGAATCGCTTACATTTTACATTTAACACTGGTGAATGTAGCGGCCTCTAGTGGCTGCTGGGGGTCATGTGAACCAATTACATAAATTACATACAACGTACAAGCCAATAAAAAATAAATATTTTTGATCACCCACACCATTCAAAATGCATATCATGAACTTAATTGGATACGTTATTATTTCGACGCCCGTTTAATTAAAACCTGTTATGGCACTGGCCACAAAAAAGCAGCCACGTCAACACTGCACGCAGTGATGGAGAGCAAAGGTCAGAAGCAGAATGCCCTCATAGGAACAACGTAATACTGCCACTGAGACAAAGGTCCCACGTATAGCCTCAACAGACTGTTGGGGCAAGTGCCGTTAGCGAGCACCTATAAAGGCCGACACGGCACTCGAGGGGGCAGGTGGCCAGGACCGCGCCGTTTATCTCCCGAGTGGCGATGTTTACCCACCCCACCAGGGACTCAACTGAGGCTGAATCGACCAAGGGGAGGCCCAGGACCGGTTCGGATAATCGTCACTGGTGTTGGCCGTGAGCGGGAATCGAACTTGGGTGGCCGGGTTCATAGCGCAGCGCGCTAACCGCCACACCACCGCTCCGCAAACCATACACACGCACGCGCAATCAAAATTAGAAGCGTGTGGCAGCGACGGAAATGTGGAGGTGATTTATTAACACGGCCCCGGGTAATGCGGCGCTGGGGGATTATATTGGAAGGGATTCGCAGTTGGAATTGGCGTTCATGACAGAATGTTCGAATCGTGACCAAGTCTGGATGCAGGGATTTTTTTAGACGTTAGCTAAGGGGACACGAAGAGCGTTGAGAAGAATTCCACCCGGCAACGGTACTGCCCCAAAATTATTGATGTACGCGTTCTCGATACAGAGTGGACATCCTGCACACATATGAGAAGGTCTACTTGACCTAACGCTAAGAGCTTATTTTCAATGGGTACATGTTAATGATGTAAAGGAGTGGAGTGGTGACGCATGCATATGACTGCTGCATCAGTTTTTTCACGGTTGTGCTGTACATGGCTCTCCGACGTGCTTTCGGGGGTGTGCCACATGTCGTTCAGGGCGATGTCCGACGTTTCGTTCCATGTGATGGGGAGCTTCTACGGGAGCTTTTACACTTCTCAGTACGCGGAGCGACATGTGGGACATGCTGAAGGACACGCGGCACGAGCTGACAGCGCATGATGCAGCGGTGAGTGTACCACTGCGCAATGAGCTTGGTGGTGAGATGTTAACTATCTCGTCTGGTATATAGGAGGTCGTGGGCCTCCTGTATATTTGGGGTTTGCATGTTCTCCTCGTGGTCACGTGGATTTTTCTCCGGGTTTTCCCTCCACATTGAGAGACATACGTTTGGAGTGTTTTGGCTGCTATACACTTCGACGTGATAAGCCACTTTGTTGAGCTATCAATTGTGGCTAGGTCGCTTAAGAAAAATAGTGACCCTGAGTGCAATTACCAGCCCACCGCTAACATCAGTGGTGAGTGATATTCTTAACTAATTTGCCTGTTTATTCACTAAACGCCGAATAAAATAAAGTACGTTACACAATAACATAACAAAAACAAACATACATTTTACATCTTTAATATTCATGATGACGATGACAATGAGATAATGGGGGAAGGGGTAACTAGAAGGTAGGAGGGGCAGCCCGCCCTCCCCCTCTTCCTCTGGGTCATCAGTGACCGACAAACAAACGCAAAATACGGCGTCGCGATGCCACGCGCTCGATGTGATGCCACGCGCTCTCTGCGCTGCGAAAATCGCATCAAAACAGACGGACAGCTGACAAGCTGCAATGCAGCGCCACGGGTGGCGCGTTGACGCGGAGGAGAACTGCGGCCTCACGCATTTGTAAATGCGTGGTTGCGGACCGTGCTTACCCTTGGATACTCACATTTACAGGCCGCGGTTGGTGAATGGGTATACAAATAAACACATTCCTGCGGAGGGAGCTGGTAGGAACGTTGGGTTGCTCGGTCAATGGCCAGGGTCAACGGCGGCGTGGTGTATTCCGCAAATATGCCCGACTGTGAGGGCGAGCACAAGCCTGCGTGAGTAGGTTAAACGTTGAGTTTTATAAGGGCACCACGGGGTGACCAGCCCCTCCCCACCCAGCCCCACCCCTCTCACCCCCCACCCAGCCCCACCCTCCCCACCCAGCCCCTCCCCACCCTCCCTATCCAGCCCCTCCCCACCCTCCCCACCCAGCCCCTCCCCTCCCTACCCTCCCCACCCAGCCCCTCCCCACCCTCCCCTTCCCACCCAGCCCCTCCCTCCCCACCTAGCACCTCTCTGCACGACGGACGGACGGACACAATAATCCCCTGTTGGCTGGAGGAACCAGTGGGTTCCTACCAGTATGAACCGTGTGTAGTCCGCGGCTGGCAAGTCGGTGGTTGGCGAGGGATTGCTGTACGGTCAAACATTCTCTCACGATAAAGTCACGTAGAAGATAAAAAATAAAATAATGAAAATAAAACATGTTTTTTTATTATTTTATTATTTCTCTTCTACGTGACTTTACCGAAAGAACCAAGAAGATGAATCCCTGCAGTCACGAAAGCTTTAAATCGAAATTCTCTCACGACTGGCATGGCAAGGGGCGACCTTCATCCTGCAGTGGCGGATTGAAGACTGCTGGCTGTACGGTGATGAAAAATTAACCAGTAAAAACTAAGTTTTTCACTATAAATCCTTTATATGCGTGGCGGCTAGAGTCCTCTCGTCATCTGGCTTGAGATGGCTGCCACCTATGGGTCAGATGATTGCCTGCCACCATTAAGCAATTGGTAATTAAATATAATTTTTTTTTCCTAAAATGTGTAAAATTTTGAAAAAAAAATTTCACGAAAATGTATTGTCACGCACAACGAGTCTGTGTGGAAAATGTCAGCTCGATTGGATCACGGGAAGTGTGTTAAAAAACGACCGAAAGATGTGCACGGTCGTAAGCGCGCAAGCAAGCAAGTGAACTAAATATAAAGGATTTAAAAAAACATTAACCTACCTGTGGCTTTTATAGCTACCAAAGCGAAAGATTATTCTAAAGCTGTGCATAACTTGTACTGCAGTGAAAAGTATCATCGGTGTTGTTCATAATACTTTATATATAACAATGACTGAAAACTTTTCCACTTGTGTCGCACAGTGGGTTGTCTGGCCAAACCCACGAATAAGTGTTGTTGGCATTGCAATGACTGTTTGACATTGAATAGGCACTTGGAAAGAAGATTTTTTAAAGAGAAAAGCTCACGGGGGCCCTGCGCTGGTTGAATAAATGACCTCGATTTAAAAGCCAAGGCAAGTAAACAGTGTTGCTCCCGGTGCCTTACCCAGCCTCCTGAGAATAGCTTCCTGCAGGGCCCCGGTTGGAAATGTCCACTTTTGCCTTCAGTGCTCAGCGAGACTGCCGAATCAGGTGTCACCGTCACAAAACCGTGAGGAAGGGCTCTGGCCTTGCTCGGTGTGACGAGACCGAGCGCCCCCCCCCTCCCCCAAGAGCTCGCAAGAGCGAACTTAGCGAGGTGTAATGGCACGGGCCGTTCCCCAATCGATCTTGCGCCGGTCTCCGAAGGCCGCGTCGAGACTCGTGGACTCGCCACGTTGCACGAGGGGCCTCGCAAGCCTCAATTTCAGATCACGTTGAGCTCGTTTATCAACGGCCAAGATATCTGCTCGTTCTTTCTCGAAATAAGCCGTGGCAGCTCTTATTTTTCTTTTTTTCCAAAAACCTGTGCCCTATACCACAATAAAAGTAGAACTGCAGCAGTCTAACAATTTTGACAACGTCACTGGCACGCACGCACTGACACATATTCCGCAAGTTGACCTAATCTCCGTTTAGGTTACTAGTGGCAGGAAAAGAGGAATTTATTCTCTGATAATCCTCAAAACATGGCCAAGAGCTAACTCAAGTTGGTAAAGAAGCAGACTTAATCATGAGCTTGTTTGTTTATATCCCAGCAGCCAAGACCAACCTGGTCTAAATCATCACCATCACTCCCATATGCATCACTCCTATCATCGTCATCATCATCATTGTCACCATCAACATTGCCATCAGCATCATCACTCCTTTAATTTAAATACAATTATCACTAATCGATTGATTAACACTGTTTTTAAGAAAGTCAACATTGATCGTCCCATTAAGCACACTACGTAATCAATGGCAATGCTGTCGGATAAGCGTGGAGGAATTTCTCTACCTGGGATCTGTACAGACCACCAATGGACTATGTAGACCTGATGTGATGCCCGGATCGGCCTGGCCTCAGGAATAATGAACGCTCTGAACCGCATTTAGTCCCGGAAACCTAACAGTGCTGTGTCTTCTCAGTTTTATTTTATGGTGCGGATGCCTGGACATTGTTTCATGCGGATTAGGATCGGCTGCAGTGCTTTCACACGCGATGCCAAAGACGCCTTCTTGGCATCCAGTGGTTCGACTTCGTCAGAAATGTCACCGTTGGATCTGCGACCGGTCTTCCTAGCGATCGAGAGCTGAGTTCGAGGGAGACGGCTGTCACTGTTTGGACACGTCGCCCCGTCGTGAACTCCAGAAAATGTTGCGCTTCAGTTGGTGGTCAACGTTCGAAGTGGACTGCGACGCTCAAAAGGATGGCACCACCTCCCGTGGTCGCCCCCCCCCGCCCCCCCATCGTGGTACGTGGATCAAACAAATCACTCGAGACGCCGGTGTATGGCAGCAAGAGCAGTTTACGGGAACGCTGTCGCAAGAGGCCAACACGTTTGGCGCAACGGCTCATTCGCTGACTATGCGTGACGATTGAATGGACGTTGTCCCATAGACGCACAGATCAATGCCGGTTGGATGAAAGTGGTACACGACACTGTCGTGAAATTCCTACACTTTAAACAACATACTAATGAAAGGAAATTTTGGTCAGTCGGCAACAGAGAACAAAAACAACAGGCACTCTGGGACAAGAGGGGGCGTGAAAGCGAGATAAAATATCACGCTGGCGTACCGATGTCGGCACGAAAAAAAACCATTCCAGATTTAGCGACTGAGCATCCGCAATCGTTGCCTCCGTGACGTGCGTGTGAAGCGAGTGGTTGACAGGAGGTGTTCCGCGGAAGTCGCGTCGTCACATTGCTTGGTTACATTTGATCACGTCTAGTCAGTAACACGTTCACATTCCGCATTGAGCGACTTCTACTCAGACAGTTTAGCCAACGTTTGTGGCCACAAAGCAAAGAAAAACAAACAAACAAACCACCTGTGCTGTATGGAACCACTGTTCCTGCTGCAGATGCATCCACGTGTTCCGAAGCCCCAAGATCATGCTCAGGTGACCTCAATCTTCCATACCTCTAATCAGCTGCTGCCCAAGATGCATCTCAGTTACACCTGGGCAGCTCTGTAATTATCCTTCCTGCAGCGCTTGTCTGGCAGGTGGCAGGGGTTCCCAACTGTGGGGTGACACGAGGTCAGCGAGAGGTCACTCGCACCATCACCACCACCACAACGACCAACAAACCACTGGGCTCTTAATAGGATTCCACGGAGTGATGTTTATAGACGGCGCCTTTCTGCTCAAACTTCGCGGCACGTTAACACCGCATCCGCGTGTCAACTTGCCCGGCATGCAGCTTTGCAGCGGGTGTCAATCTATCGTATCAGTTGAGAATACGCGCGGTGTTTTTAGACCGCCACGGAGATGGAACGTTGAGATCGGCCTCATGTGCAGGAGCTGCGCGGTCTGTAGCATCGCGTGCTCCTGAGGCATGGTTGGTGACTTGGGGAGACCGTCATCCAGCAGGGCGATGAACAATGCTCACGACGACGACGACGACTCCATTAATTCATCAAAAACTACATCCCGACCAGAAACAGCCCTGATTCCCCAGTCTCGGCCGGCAAGCGTTTAAGAGAATCATTCGGCACGTATCGATTCATCAATTCACAAAAGTAGATTGTTACGCTCACAATGCTCGTGCCGAACGACTTACAATGCATGGACAATGGTTCGTTATTGCGGCGAACAGAAAACGGATTCTCGGGTGTGGCGAGTTTGTGGTTTTTTAGCCCCCGATCGCCCAATGGCTGCACAACAAAACAAAAGCCCTCAACCCGAATAACTGTGGGGTTGTGATATTTTTCGGGGCGCGTTTCCTCGGCGCGACGAAGCGCGCTCGCGAGAGTTACAAATGGAGCGGTTTCTTCATCTTCATCTTGTGACGTGATGACAGCACGCTACAGAAACAATTCGTAGTAAACCAACAAATACACGAAACTGTGGTGGGCCAGGGTGGGGGGGAGCTTGTTCACACAATAGGGAAGGATAAAAGCTAGAAGTGGGAAATAAGGGCAACGCTAAAGACAGCGCGTTTTGGATTTTTTTTTCTCATAGCAGGTAAATATGACTGCCCGTCAAGATGCTGGACAGATCCAGTGGGCTTAGTACTCTCATGATTAAGTACAGATAGACGGACAAGGTCAAAGGGACCACAATACCGCGTGTAATAATGGCAGTCCTCTACCCGGGGAGGCATCGCCGAGTCTCAAGTCTCAGTTCCAGGAGGGTCTGGCTACATTGGGATGTTTGTCAAAAATTCCATTCATGAGAGTTTTGTTTCACGTGACAGAAAACTGGAGTACCTGGATAAAACCCACCACGTATACCAGGTGGAAACACTCTGTACAGACATATTAAATCATTCATTACTGTCCTGCTGTCTCCTGGCCACCTTGCAGCCCAATCCTAAAACACCAGATATTCCCAGGGAGCCTCCGATCAAAATCACTACCCAAACCTCAACTCTGCTTATCTTTCGAAAATCTGGGAAGATTTTCGGAAGAGTGCACTCTGGGGGGGGGGGGGGGGTTTTCTCCTCAGAATTAACACGCAGAGACGGGGGAGACGTTTTCCCAATTTTCGCTCGCGTTCACAAGTCGTCCCTGCTCCCATTTTCTGACCAAAGTGGCGGTGGGCTCTGTGGCGAGCAGCGACGACGTGTGAACAAACGAATAAAATCGAGACCTTTGAGGGACGACCCTGTGCCGATGGCTAAATAAAGGGGCCATTGCTCCCCGGCGTTTCCACTCAATCGCCTGCAGACGCAGGCATAAAATCAGATGCAGAACGCGCGCGGAAATTGGGGTCGCAGGTCACAATCGCCGCGGCTCCCCGGCTCCACATCGGGAGCCGTCCGTGCCTTTTTGCGCTCCGTGTTCCTAGCAACCCCTTCCGCTGTTCGGATGAATCGCTCACTGTTTCTGAGGGAGGCGCTACAGCCCCTTCTCTGTCAATCCACTGCTGGATGAAGGACTGCCCAGCGCTGTCACCGTCCCTCAAAGTGTCGCGATGCCATCGTGAGCAGATCTCATCGCTCAATCCCCACACAGCGGCGGCCGTCTCCTTGAGTGTTCTCCCTCCTTCGGTTGCCATTCTGTCACCAGTCTTGTGCATCGCTTCTAGCAGCGTGTCCTGCCCAAACCCAGTCGATATGATGCCATGCAATGCGTGTGCAATCTCTGATCCACGTGCTCCTATTTCTGTCTTTCAGTGTAATTACGAACGTGCACCTCTCCCTGTAGGAAGATGTTGAATAAAATAATTAACAAGTCCTGTGGACGGCAGCATCGATGTGACAGAAATGTAAAAATGCACCTCCAAATGCTTGTTTGTGTGATCGTCACGCATTTTATTCCATCCGTGTCCACGTTGATGCCACATATGTCACAGCAGATGCTCTTCTTAGGTTTTTTCGGTAAAGTCACGTAGGTAAAACATCAAAATGAATGAAAATAAAATAAAATAAAATCAATTTTTTATTTTCATTCATTTTGATGTTTTACCTACGTGACTTTACCGAAAAAACCTAAGAAGATGATTCCTTGCAGTCACGAAAGCTTCAAATCTAGAACAGCAGATGCTATTAACTTTTTTACAACTTTCCTTAATTATCAAATGTAGTTTTCCAAAAACACTCCACACTTCTTTCACTCGCCCGTTCATTTAATAATTTTGATCACGGTCCACCTCCAGTATGTTTGTTTGTATGTATGGTGGACTTCTTTGGCACCGTACATTGCCAACCGTGCTAATCGGAGGTGCGGGGAAAATGACGATAAGATTACCCCAGGCATACACGCTCTGTTGTGTTTTACAGCCGCGTCCCTCCAAACATTATTTTCTTTCGTGTCGTTAGCTTGTTGCACGTGACTTTTGTTTCCCTCGTGATTATCTTGCGCCCCCCCCACTTTGCAACCTTCTTTGTTGAGTTCTTCAATCATTCTCTGTAGTTCATTTGCGTCGGTTGTTATAATGACTCTGTCACCAGCGAGTGAGAGATGGTTAATATTTTCCCCATTTGTGTTTTGTTCTTTTTTTTATTCTCTCTAATCATGGTTTGGTGTGCAAACTTGCCATTCAGTTAGCCGAACATATTCTCATCGCAACCGGATGCTCATCCGATACCGCAACAATCGTTTTTATATCAATCGTCATTGTGTGATCAACATCACGCAGGCAGACAGCCTACCCTGCTAAAATGAGCACATGGTAGTGGTCATTTCCATTGCTGGCCCTGAACCAGGGGGGAATATTCCACGTTCGCATGGCGGAGGGCGGGCTTTCCACAGGATTAAACCACCGCTGGCTTTCAACAACGCGCCACCTCGTTTATCACCACCCCAATTGGGATGATGGGCTGAGTCTAAGATCAAAGAGAGAAGTTGACAACTCACAATCTTGCAAATGTGAGTTGCGAATTCCACCGCAGCGGCAGTCTGCAGGACATTGTTACACCCAACTGCGCTCGATGTATTGCAACTGAAATATCTCGCTGCGTTCACACGAACGTTCTATGTATGCTTTATAAAGAAAAACGATGTAGTGTCCTTTATTTACAAAAGGAAAGCCTCACTGAGTCTCAAGAACTCGTTGTTAGGAGGGTCCTGCTACATTGGGAATTTTGTCCATTTCCATTATTAGTGACCATGTCTTTTGGTGTGGGCGGCAAGTGAAGCAACGGAGTAACACCCAACACGCATACAGGGTGATGCAAATCAAAGCGCCGCAGAGACATATTCAAGAATCCACTCACCTACTGTACCACCAGGTCCTGGCCAATTCACAGCCCCGACAAACAATGCTCGGTTTTCCCACGTAGTCTCCCATCCAAGTACTTAACACAGCTTAGCTTCTGAGCTGCAAAGATAGCGGGCACATACACATTGATTATTATTGGTCGTAGATGATATGGACGCCTGTTCCACGGTGAACAGAAAAAAATAATTCCGAACCCTCGCTAAGCCAGGGCAGAGAGCCAGGATTTTTTTAAAGGACAAAAGCGGCCAATGCGAAGATAAACCCCAGGTATTTGTTTGGATCGGTTTACAACGCTGGCTAACGTGTGCGTTGGAGAGCTTCCGTGTAATCCCAGAGTGTGGAATAGAGGCTGTGGCTTCTGTCAAAGGCCTCTAACCCTCTCGGCCTGTGTCTGTAGCGTCCCAACAACACGAGCAGGGCACGGCCCCACTTTTTTTGTCTTGAAAACAATTGGCGGCCAACAGGGTTTCATCTGTGGCAAGCGTAGGGATCAAAACGCCCTCGAGCAGACCCCGGGACCGCCCCCCACCCCCCTCCCCCAGATAACCTATGGATCCCCCACAGCTCGCTCCGTGATAAATGAGCAATGCTAAATGAGCGGCTGCACTGCGGGGTGGGGGACCCTGGCTGGGCTATCGCGGCAGTCTATCGCGGCGGAGTGTAAGGTCACGCATAAATGCGGCACCAGCGCAGCGCGGGTATCACTCGCTAATTCCAGCGCTGTGACCTATGCGACGCGTGAGCCTGTGCGGTGCACGATACGAGTGCAACTGGGAATTTCGAAATAATCTCCACGTCTCTAAACACGAACCGTGTTTGTCAAATAAAACAAAATTGCCACGCTCGTCATCGTCGTCATCTGCCGTGTTCAGTACACTGCTGGATTAAGGTCTTGCCTATCTGTGGCTGCTACCTATCACGATTTTGCCATGCAACAAAACAACCACGTTGTACGGTAACCGCGTGTCACGGCAGATAAAAAGCACTGATTACAGTTGTAGATTCTCGACTATGGCATGCAAATGGAAAAAAAAACAGGAATGCTTTCTGAACTGTGCTTTAGTTGTAAAATTATGCACAACTGCCGTAGAACTCATCTGAAACATCGGGATTGCTTTGTAGTATTGCGCTAACGTTTATTGTTTCATTTCACAAGTTATACCACCTCCTACGCGCGTGGGTCCCAGGTAAAACATGTTTAATGGAGTACCGTAATGGTTTTGGGTCATTACGACTCACCAGTCACTATTAAAAATACTGAAACTCCAATATAACGTGGGAAATCCAAACAAAAAGTCATTAAATATTTAGCATACAGTATTTGGGGTGGAGGAGGGGCATAAGGGAAGCAGTGGTACAGTGATGTGCATACTGATTGCGCTCTGAGCCCGGTAAGCTGAGTTTGATTCCAGGCCACGGCTCGCATCATCTGCGTCACATCACAACCCTTGCTTGGGCCCCCTTCTTTCGCCAAGCCCACCCACACTGACCAGCCTGGTCAAATGATGGTCAAACAGCCTCCAAAACACCGCACTGCACTGGGAGGACTGCATCCAGCATCGGATTGGCAAAGTTCTGCGCGTTTGTATGTTGAACTTCTTTCGCCCCGTACGTGGCCAACCGTTGCTAATCGGAGGTACTCCGCTGCACGCGTGCGCAGTGAAGAGCAGCACACCGCTGGGAGTTTCTGTGCGTGGCGGTGTGCCGTTAGAAAGGGAGTGAGCGGTCTCTCCCCACCTCCCCTCCCTTCTTCCCCTATCCCACCCCCCACTTCCTTCCCTGGTGAACCCCACTGCACCCCACGCCAATCCCTCTCCCGTCGCGTGCTCGTTCAACCCCGGCTAACTTTCATCGGGCACCCCATTTTGGGCCGAGAACTACTCAGAGATTTGCGGCTGCATCGTGTAAGTTGCCCACGCACGGAATGCGTCCCCACTCTGCGACTCGTTGTTCTTCGGGAGGGGTTCTGGATAATGCCTCGTCACAGAGGCATGTCTCTCTCTTTCAACCTGAGGACGATCGCTTGTTGTGTGCGATCGAAACGTCGTGATCCATTCTTTATTTATTTTCCTATCTACGTGACTTTACCGAAAGAGCCTAAGAGTATGATTTAAATAAATATATAACAAGGGCGGCAGCGGAGCTGACTGTCAATTACTTTGCTCACACTGACGTGTGCGGCGAGGGACGGGAGATTCGACTGGTCTTATAAATAAGAGGTCAACACCCCTATAAAGGTTTCTGCGAGATTAAGCCGGTGGGCGGGCGGGCGGGCGGGCGGAGGGGGGGAAACGTTGTCGAAATCCCCGGACGCGCCTGATAATTCCAGCCCAGATCGAGGCAACGTCAACGGCGCACGCACCGCGGCAGCAGGAACAGCGAGGACAACAATGACAGCAGCAGCGGGAGCAACACCAATGCGAGATTGTCCGCCCGCCTCTGACGTCCAACAAAACCAGGGTAATATCGGGAGGAGAAGAATATCTCTCCCGAAACCGAAACTAGGGGAGACCTCGTTTCTCGTCGTCGAGTTGTTTGTGATATTGCGTTAGCAAAGGTGCACAAGCACAAATAGTAATCATTTATAATTTAAAAAAAAAAACCTGCCTTAAAGACGAAAACATAATAGACGACGTTTCGGGCAATGTCCCTTCTTCATAGCAGAAATATTAATGTAGTGTATTTGTAAATGCTCATTAGGGCAAATGCATTGTCTCGAGTCGTATGCAACTGTAAAAAAAAACCGGGACTTGTAATTTTCTCGGAATACTCACAAATGTCCAGGTACCGTTGCCTCAAAAGGGTGAACGATCCCTGAGAAAACCAGGACAGGTGGTTTTCCACGGATTTTCACGCAAGCACCGCCTCGACAATGCGTTTCAATCAGGCGTACTGTAATTTATTTCCGATGTTTTCAACCGTTTCGCGTCCTTCCTATCCCCACCGCTATCAAGTGTAAAGTCGTGGTCAATTTCAATCAAATAGTAATTCGCTTCGAGTAACGCCATTGTACGCCGTTCACCCACTCCGGGAAAGGCCTCCACAAAAACCCAACGATGCCAACACAGGCAGCTTCTGCCTTGCTCCTGCTCAACAACGTCTTTGTGTGAAAACATCGTGTGTGTTCCCCCAGACAGGAATGCAGTGATAACGTTCAATTATTTTTTTATTTTGCCCAGGTGAGAAATCAAGAGTCCAGGATAGGGCTCATATGCTCGAGCAGTGGTTCTTCTTAACCTGGGGTGCACCTTGCACCCCCGGGGGGTGTGAGATGCCCTTTTTCTGGGGGTGCGAGACATGGCCAGATTGTTTTTCGAAGGTAAATCATCAAAAACACAAATTAAGCAAGGGCACGCAGGTACTACGACTTTGTTTCATCACACCTGTGTACTTATTAACATGATACATTTTTTTTAACGATTGAGAACCAATGGGGTGCAAGTCTGCTGCAAAGGTTAATAACCACTGTGCGAGAATTACCTGCGGCATTCGTCTGCCGGTAGGGAGAGGGGGGGAGGCGATGATTGCCGTGCATATTCTCAATTGGACAATTTCCAGGTAATTTTCTAATCCGTCAAATTTGGCACGGTGGCATGCTTGGCGTCGGTCGAAGGAAAACTCTCAAAGTTAAAGCATTTTGGACCGTACGGTACACGCACATTTGATGACTTGCTACTTACTGTCTGTCAATCCTCTGCTGGATGCAGGCCCTCCCAATACCGTGTCCGTGAAAGTTTTTTTTCTTAAACCATATTTTCACCGCACTGGTCAGTGTGGACTGGTGAAGCGGGTAAGGGGTGTCCCCCAGGAATGGTTCGAAGGTCACTCGCTGCCGATATTGGCGAATAATGTCGGACGTGAACTTGCAAACAGCTGAGATCGTATTGAGACAATGCTGTCTTGATCAAGGGAGACGGGAGATAACAAATTCACACTCCAAAAAACATTGTGAACATGATCCCAAAACAATGATATGTTTATCAACTAAATGAATACAAGTAATTTGTGCAAGGACAATTACTTGCAAATTACAGATGTACACATACCACAAACTAACTGCAATAGGCTCAGTGTTCTGGCATGATACCAGCCTTCTAATCCACACAGACCCTGATATGAATAAGTCAATCAAATAAAACAAATGGAAATTATTCACCCTGGAGAGTCTCGCCGAGTCTCGAGACTGTGTTGGGATGGTCCTGCTCGATCGGGATGTTTGGTCAATTCCATTATCGAGGGTTTGGCCACGATAGGGGAGGGCACTGGAGTCACTGAAGAAAACCCACCACGCAGAGGACGGCGGATGACGCTTAAATGTCCGCACAGATGTAAGTTCGAGAATCCATTTTTTCTGCCGCTATCTTCAGGCCACCACACAATCCAATCGTATAACAACACGTGGTATTCCCAGGCAGTTAACCAATTCAAATACTAACCAGGCTCCATCCTACTTCGCTTCTGAGATGCACCCAAGGTAAGGGCAATTCAGAATTAGTTGGTGGTGAAGAGACAATCACATTACAACAGTGGCAGACCTCTATAGACGTGTAGAGGTGTTACGGAGGGGGTGTTATAGAGTTGATACGGATGGGAAACAAACACACTGGGCGTGGCTATGTCTGTACGCGAGCAGGTGCTTACATCGACGTCCGCGCTGTTTAGCCTGGGGGGCTAATACGGCGCTGGGATCCCCCATGGCCCCACCCCTCAGGGGGGCGTGGCTATATAAGGCGGTGAGCCGGAGGGCTCGGGGTTCAGTGTTCAGCTTTAACCAGAGAAGCAAGAAGACCTGCTAGATAAGCCCTGGGACTCCCTTGGATCGCTGTCCTTCTCAGGACCGACCAAGGCCAGCCAGTGGCGTGGCCCCAAGAGCCCAGAGCCGATACTCTTGTAAGAGCCGGTCTGGGAACTCAGGGTGCTGTAATCCCAGCTTAACCAGGGCTGGGTTAGCTAGCCTCCCCTAGCCCGATAGTGGAGGACCTAGGAATAGGCTAGCTGTAACATAGGTTGTCGATCTCCCAGTTAGACGGGTGGAGGGGCCGATACCCCTCCGAGTGTTGTATATCTCGGCCTGTAGATACAACTGTGTTGAATAAATAAGTGTGCCTCCGACTACGTCGTCCAAGCCTCCTTGAACCACACTACAGACGTATTACAACAACAACAACAACAACAAAAACCTCCATCCCTCATACCCTGAGGCACGCACCACCATATTTTCATATTTACCGGAAACTAGAAGCACACTGCGCATGGGTCATTTGACGTGTACATGTGGATGGAGAATTTTGGGAAAACGCGGACAGAAGGAGCGTGGCAAGGTGTGGAGCATGGCGCTCGGAATAGGTCGACTGCAACAGCAGTGAGTAAAGCCTCAAGCTGGGCATAGGGATGCCATCAATCCTCTGTGTGAGGTAGCTGTCCTGGGGAATATGTACGTCTTCCCGCGTCTTCATTTGCACGCGTTATATTTCGCTGCAGATTATTGCACGGGTGACCTCGTGTGTGCCTGAAGCGTCAGTGTACTGTCTATTTATTTGTCGTAAAGCAGCGCCAACGGATGAACATGATGAGATTTGTTTTCAATCTTTACAAACAAGTATGGCTCGCTCTGTCGCTCCTTGGCTCAAGGTTGCCGTGATTTCTACATTGTATGCAACGGTCTCCCCCAGCAGGTTTCTCTCCGGCACAGCAACAGACCATGCCAGGCCTGGGAACCGTTATTCTTAAAACCTCCCTTTCATATGGATGTGAAATGAGTAGCAACTATAATTCCGTGTCTACATTGGAAATACAGCTTCTGAGCCAGAGTGTGGATACCACTCATGACCTCGGAGAATGATTGCAGTCGACGTGAGTTTACAGTTTTCTGCGGTGCCCATCATTTGGGAGATTCTTGTTTAACCAGGTGAGACTCAAAAGACCACGATAACCTCATATTCAAGAATAACCTGGGAGCATTAGTCAGCCAATTGAGTAAACGTGCGTGTCATTTTATAAATGTGGGCACTGACGTCAGCATACCATGGCCTCCTCTTGCGAAAGATGTCAGGGGGGGGGGGGATCTTTAACATCCAGTGTAAAGCAGACGAAGTGTATTCCTATTATGATTACACCCGCAGTAATAACCAGGGCAGCCACTGGAGTCGAACCGGGAACCTCTGCAACAAGCAGCGAAAAAAAGTCTGTTCAAAAACAGTCCGCTTTTAGCAGCTTTCCCCCTCTGTTTTCCTCCTGATGATGATCGCGTGTGTTGTGATCGAAATGTCGTATTTATTTTTTTATTAATTTGAACCTATTTACGTGACTTTACCGAAAGACCCAAATAATATGAATTTCTGCAGTCACGAAAGCTCTAAGTCAAGATTTGACCTCTTAAATTAAATCTAGTCTCGCATTTGGTGGGAAAAAACTTTTGTCTAATCCTGCACTAAGCGGTCAAGTTATTCCGAAAGCCAATTTCTTCATCTATCTGCGAGGATTGAAATGGAACAGTTTGGAAAACCCATGCAGTACCATGATGTGTGCCAAGACTAAAATTGCAGAAACAGCATGGGGTGGCTGAACATGAATTAGATAGTCTTGCACATGCAACTTAAAGATTAATAAACAGCATTATGAGCTTGCGGATATTGCACAGAACTCTCTCATAATTGCTACGTGTGAATTTTAAGGCACGCCTCTGTATGAGCGATTTACATACACAATTACAGGGTTAATTTATGGACATTGAATCATGCTGACTTTTAATGGAAACATTTGCAATAATTCTACGGTTTTCAATCAACCTCTTCAAATAAAATATTTCAATTCCGCGTTGCCACACTGGCTTCGAAATGACACAGTGCTGCCAATACTCATATGCACATGATTAGCAGTCATGATCTGTCCATTGCTGGATGAAAGCCTCCCCAAAGCCATCACCAACGAGCTTATTTTATTGCTCCATCTCCGCGGTAGACGGATTCTCGGGGCCGATAAAACAGAGATGAGGTCAACAGCAGCTGTTCTATGGAGACGCTCACCTCTGCCATAGTAATAACTCAGCAAACATGGAACGTTGGGCCATTGGTCCCAACCACTTGCCAACATTGGCCCAACGTTGGCATGTGGTTTACTGGGATGGAATCTCCACGACTGGCTCAGGGCAGTAAACGGGAGAGGTGAGAACCACATTAATGCTCATTTAACAACAACCAAAAAAAAATCACCCTGGCTTTCGTCGTATTCTGGCGCTATGCACTCAGATGACCTTTGGTGTGGAAGATCAGCGGCAGTGGCAGCAGAAAACGCCTCGGTGGTCCCGAATAGCTGATCCAATCTCGTGGCAGGCCAGCACCGACAATGCATCACCTCCCGTAGTAGTGACGCCAACAGGAGCAGCGTCAGAAGCAGCAGCAGCAGCGGCAGCGGCGAAAGCAAAGTCGCCACGTGTGGGCAGGTCAGGCTTGGCCACTGAGAAGCGGCTGACGAATGGGACGGCCCGTTTATCAGGGTGAAGTAAGAACGCATTAGAGGGAAATGACATTTCAAGTCGGAGTTATTTCCCAGAGCGCTATTAAAATGGTTTCCCATTACACTTTTATGGAAGCATTGAGTAGGGGGGGGGGTGAAGAAAAGAAAGCGACCATTATTTCATTTACAGTTGCCAGCATCGATAATGCACTTCACAGGGGTGGAATTTGTCATTTTTTTCCGAACCGTTTGCAGGGTTTTTTGATCGTTTAAGCACAAGTTAGTTGATATATAATCAATTACGGGTTGCAGGTGTCGCACTCCAATGCCTCCACGCCGGGAGTTACGTGCACGCAGCTGAAGTCGTTGATGAATGCGCCAACAGACGTAAATAAGTGGCGAGGAGAGGAAAAGCACGTGAAGAAATCACCCAGGATGGGCCCGATCTCGTCGAATCTCAGACGCTACGGTTGGAGCTCTTCAACGGGTGATTGTCAAGTAATACCGGGTGTTACAAGCATATGTGGGTTGAGGTAGCCAGGTGGCAGTAGAGCAAATGGGATTCTTGAAGCTGGGTGAGGTGGGATTTTTTCCCCCGATACTCTGGTATTGCCCTCCTTACGTGACGCCGGTCCATTGAGTTTGAATCCCCATCACAGCGAACATCAGCGGGAAGTGTTTTCCGTACCGATCCTGGACCTCCGCCTTCGCCGAACTGATGAGCATAGCTCAGTTTGTCAAATAATCCTTCATCAGTTATCAAGCCGCGATTTTTAATATTGACTACGTGCACCGTACAGTATCAGTTTCTGAACAGCACCGGTAGCCATGGAATTGTGTGGTTATAATGGCCTCTTTCCGTCGCTTCCTCTCTGACCTCTCATCTCGCTGTCCCGAACTGCCTCTCGCGAGCACATCATCTCGCTAATCTGCCGAGGTTTAACGGACGATCTATTACAGGTGCAGCCAAACATTTGTCTTTGTTGGAAGGCCAAAGCACCGCACCCCCCCCCTCCTCTCCCTCCCCCATTTGAGAGAGAGAGCCACATAAATCCAACAACATCCACCTTTGACATTCAAAACTCCTCGCTCTGATCTGGCGTCATCGTGATGATAAGTCCGTATCGCTCGTGCCACTGCCCGATTGTAATTGCCCTGCATTGTGACGCCGTTGAAGGGAAGAAGTGTATCGGAAAGGTTTAAGAGACGAGTGTTGACACAGGGGTTGTGAATGCTGGGCTCTGCAAACCGGGCAGAAGCAGATGTTGAGGACGACAGAAAGTGACCATGACGAGACAGATCTCGGCGATATAAAGACCGGCTCAAGTCACGTGTCAATAAGTACGTTGATACAGTTTATATACAATCCATGTTCCCTATGAAGGCAAGTCTCACTATATCGTACAGCATTTAGACACTTCATAAATCCAAATTGTAGTAACAATTCAAGGTCAAGAGGTTGTACGGTGCGAAAGCAGTTCAACATACAGAGACACATACATCATAGCGAGGCCCATTGATGTCACCATACCTTGGCATCTCTTCCTTCTACTGAATCCTGTAGCTCATGGAAAGGTGGTACCAAACTCTCGTAGGTCGGCTCTCATGGTATCCCACAATCTGGCATGAGGCCTTCTCCTTGGTCACCGATTTCTGGGTACCACTCCCATGCCCGTCTGTGGGTAACCTGCCCTCCCCTGCCCATATGGGCGCCGTGGTGGCGGGATGTTAACTACCTCGCCTGGTTTACGGAAAGCAGTGGGTTCAATCCAGACCCTGATGCCAATATAATTTGGAGTTTGCATATCTCTCTCTCCGTGGTGGCGTGGATTTTCTCCAGGTCCTCCGGTTGTTTCCCCTTCACGTTTAGAAACATGCGTTTAGAGTATTTGGCTGATATAAATGTCCACGTGATAAGCCACTTCGTTGAGCCATCATTTGTGGACAGGTCGCTTCTGAGAAATATCTATATAGCTTATTGGGCCTTACCTGGAAAATAAAACAAATTCCAGTTTTCGTTTGTGCCCCACCGATCGCAACCTCCTTTGACCTCCGATTACATCAACACTTTGCTGCACACGTTCTATGAACAACTGCCCCCATTCTCTTCCTTTAAATTCTCAACGATCTCTGCATGCAGGTGCATTTAAAGACCGGAAGCTCATTTTTTTGTTGGTGTCTTAATATCTCATTCGCAATGTGCTACACTATTTGCCGCGGTGTACTGGTTACCACTCCGACCTTGCCATGCAGATTGTCACCGGTTCGATCTCCCGTCGCGGCAGTCGCAATGGGAAGGTTTCTTAAATCCCCCCCCCACCCAGCGGTATTCAAAGCATATCCGACTGGCATGTCGCATTTGTGGTGGGGTCACGCGTGGGCACTTCCACCGCATCCAAGACGTCTGGCCAGCATGGCAGCCCTCTCTAGAGCTCCCGCCGGTGGAGGCACACTTCCGTCAGCAGCGGCGAGAGCAAGCAAATTGCAGGGCCGCGCCTTTACCTTCACTTTCACCGTGACCCTTTTTGGGGGGGGGGCAGGGGACACATCGACGGGGGTGGGTATGGCCAGGAAAGGGCCAACTACTGTTGTGCTCCTGACGGCTGCCAACTTACACTCGGCAGCAGTGGCCGACCGTGAAACCTCGACGCCGTCCGCTCACGTGGCAGCTCGAGAGCGGTGAAGTTTGCCGACGCGTGCAAGTTTAACACGTGTCGTGTTGCGCGACGCGCGTTAGTTTAACACGCGCAGTGCATTTGCGGCTCTACGCCCATGATTAAACCGGGTTTTCAAGCGCAGCGAGTTGATCGTCTTAGCCCGGTTACCGATGACTGCACACGTACAAAATGGATCGTTACATATTTTTTTTTAGGCACTTAATAATTATTTGGGATTCATGCAGTTCAGTTAGATACTCTCTCTGGAGCATTAAAAGGCATGGATAGCGTAGATAAAGAGGTCTGTTGAATTAGTGACTTCAGAAGGATTTCTACGGTAAATCTTCCAAGGCTGTTTTCTAACACTGGGTGATGCAATGGCTAGTTGTGAGAGTCCCAAATTCAAACGAACGTCGCATAGTGTCGACCCATATAGCACGACTTGTATAGGCTGTGATTGGGGAGAAATAGAAAATAAAAAGTGGCATTAAATTAGATTTAGGACGATCTGTGCTTCCTTCTCTGCTTGATGGCACTAATATCAGAGAAAAGATATTTGATTTTCTGTAATATGTAGCATCGAATATCACATAATGCGTAGAAATGAAGAAATCCGCCAATTGTACTCCAATTGTGCACTCAGTCTTATATCACGAGACGAAGATATTGAGTATTTGGTACACTACAGCGAGCAGTGCACCACCCTGCGACAAGAAGTTGGTATCACAGAACTATGAGAATAGATTTTCCCCTTTTTTCTGGCAACAAAACAGATGTACAGGAGGTGTTTTGTTGCCAGAAAAAAATTGGAAAACCTATTCTCATATGTTGGTACTGGCAAAGGAGGTCCCATGATCACATAACTACTTCTGACGTCACTTGAATAAGCCGCTTCATATTCTCTCGGAGCCACATTCATCAGTCCTGCAACCATTGTTGATTTCGTGTCAAACCAACAACATTGTTTGCTATCCTCTGACCCGTGCCGAGACCATCAACACTTGAGAACCAGTCCTGTAGCGTCGTTGCCACGGGACCCTCTTGCTACGAATGAAATGTGGCCCTCCCCCCGTGTGCAATTTTCCACCCATCTTTGAAGCTTGGTGCCTGGACCCCCCACTCCAGCACCTGCGGCCCAATGCAGTTTCACGCCCTGCACACTCGATTAGCTACACCGCACTCGAGAACATAGCTTCACCACAGGTTGAACACGGCATCCAGTCTAAGAATAATCAGCCAGGAGGCACGGCGGTTAGAGCGTGTGGCTCACGATCAGAGGGCTGAGAATTCACATCCTGGTCAAAGCCGTCACCATCTTTCACGGCCCAGCGATGTAAGAATCCCTGCATCTAACCTCCTGCACGTGAGCGGATATCATCGAAATACCTCTACCGCCGACGTCCCCCCATTGGATGCCATGCAAGCTGCCTAATTTTACATTCCCCTTGAACGCAAATCAAAAGCATGGTAGAGATCGAGCTAAACCCCTCTGATTGGGCAACATTGGCCTCTCGGTGTATCACCCCTCCACCCCACCCCCCGCTACTTGACGACAAGATCGTTCCTCTGCAAAGGAGTCGAGTAACCGTGGCGACGGCGCACGGGGCTGCTTGCACACGCGTAACCTTGGCAACGCGGGTATCATTCCACTCCGCACGCTGTCCCGAGCCAACACTTGGCTTGGGTCTCTTCACTCAACAGCTGCCAGTGCTGGTGAACCTTCAAGACATCGGGAAAGAAACACCAATTTCCTTCCCGTGGCGATTCGACAAATTGTCATGGTTTCGCCGAGTTAACTATTTGACTCAATAATCCATATTACAGCTCCTTTGTCAATCTACTGCTGGATGGGGATTGTTTGACCATATTTCGAAGGGGAAGCCCAAGGCCGATTCAGATATGCTAGCCGTGTCCAGGAATTAAATTCGGGTCGCCAGCGTGCTAATCACCACGCCATCACGCAACGCTGTTGTGCCGTCTCAGATAGAAGTTGATCGGGGAGGAAATGCTCGAAAAATACCACAGTGTGAGACGCACCTGGGGCAAACTGACTTCTTAATGCTTGCCGAGATATCGACGAGGCATTCAGTTTGGTGTTTCTGTCACGCCATTAACGTCTTACAGAAATAAGCCATATTTTCCCAATTATAGATAAGTATTTTCAAACCTCATATATGTAATTAGGAGGATTTTGAAATTTTGACTCTGAAATTGCCTAATTCGTGCAATGTTGCCAGTGCAGACCCATTTGTCCTTCTTGCCGTCCAGGGGGGTAAGTGTGGGGGTCCTGTGCTTGTGGCGCTGCCTCGCAGACGATTTGATCCACTCCGTTTTAGTCATTGCTCAGGATTCACACCCACTGATGCTATTCGCTCATTGGTGGGGGGGGTGGCGGTGGGTGGGAAGGGGGTGGGGGGGCAATTGCGAACAATATTTCTGACCCCCCCCGCCCCACTTTCAAATCCATGAGATGACATACGAGAACTAGACAAGCGATATTGATGTAGTGAGTTAAGATAAATGTAGACAAAAATTGAGATGTAGTGAGAAAGATGGAGGCAAGAGAGATGAGAGAGATTAATAGTTGTTTTTAATGTCAATTAGATGATGATGATAATAAAGACTTTAATTTGAGCTGGTAAATTGATGGACCCCTATTTTTTTTCACGAATTCGCAGTCCCTTGCGCTTGACGTATGGGACCATGAACGGCCCCACGGTGCCGCTGTTCACGTCCGCACGACACGTGCTTGCATTGCAATTAAGAACTCTCCTTCCAAAAGATACACGCTGACGTTGAAACGTCGGACCGTCTGAACCACATCTCCCTGCTCATTATCATGCGGAATGAGAGGGGATATGAATCAGAGGGACGGAGCCGCCTTATCAATCCCGAGCGCGAGTGATGCATCACGTGCGCGGGCGAAGACGTAATGGAGTTACGGCGGGGTCGGTAATGGCCACGACAAAAGGTAAGCCGTAAATTACCTGACAGTGAATGTGTGTGAGTGTCTGTGTGAGTGTGTGTCTGTGTGTGCGTGTCCTAGTGGGGAGCGGCAGTGTAGCGGTTGGCGCGCTGCGCTACCAACCTGGTGACCCGCGGTTCGATTCCCGCTCACGGCGAACACCGGTGACCATTATTTGAACCGGTCCTGGGCCTCCCCTAGGGCGACTCGGCCTCAAATGAATACCCTGGGGTGGTGTATAAACATCGCTGCTAGGGAGACAAAGGCGGCCGGGCGTGGTTGTTGGCCACTCGCCCCCTCGTGTGCCGTGCCGGCCTTTATAGGTGCTCGCTAACAGCACTTGCCCCTACAGTCTGTTAAAGGCTGTACGGGGGGGGGGGGCTTTATCTTTGTGTGTGTACACACTTTCGCCGCCTCGTGTTTCATTATTTATTAATTAATTAATACCGTAATTAGACTTTACCCCGTCACCGCCCGTTGTGCGTAGACGTTGCAGCATCTCTCAGGCAAACCGAGGCCACGTGGGCTGGCTGTCAACGAGCCCGTGGGTGAGGCGTCTCCGATCACGTTGTGTTTGGCCTGCGACTCCAAGAGCAATCAACCTATTTTATTATTCTACTTCGGATTTATATTGGACTTGAACGTCTAACCGTTGCAATGCCCCTTCATCTACCCGGGAAAGCCCTCACTGAGATTCGAGACTCATTTCCTGGAGCCCTCCAAGCAGACACGGAACGTTGGGCTAACATTGGGCGAACGTTGGACAAACGTTGGTCCAACGGTTCTAGCCACATGCAAACGTTGGCACAACGTTGGCACAACGTTAGCATGTTCACTGGGCTGCTACGTAGTGGGGATGTTTGGCAAATTCCATTCATCGGTGTTCGTTTTATGGAGAAATAAAAAAAAAACACGCATCCTACGGCTTAAAAAGATCCTCACGTATGGATTCAAGAATCCACTTAATTACTGACACGTTCTGCCTACCTTCAGTTTAACACGTAGTAGGCGGCTTTCGCGACCAATGTCATCGATCATAGAGGTTTTTTGGGTTAGATCGTGTAAATATATAAATGTGTCGTTAAACCCGCCACCACCCAACACGGCCAACTAGTAAGGGTTGTCACGTGAACAGAACGTGCCAATTCGTTACTAGTACAGCACGCCGATGTGTTGGAAAGCAAATCGACAACATTTACAATCTGAGTGCGACGTTTCGCCAGTAATTACAACGAGCATCATCAGGCGGACAACCAGATTTGTATTCAGTCCGTGCCTAGAATGCATAGTTTCCATGTAGGCGGTCTACAATTAAAGTATCAGGTTCTAACCAGGATCAATCCTGGTTGACTTCCAAGATCGCTCTAACTGTAGCACCGCATTGCCAGGATATCAGATAAACTACGATAACCTGTAAAAAGGGACAACCTCCATTCTGATTAACTTCACATTTAACAACAACACAAAATCGCTCTCCTATTTAGTGTTACCACTGCACCACGACTATCAATAATGCAACAATCCTGTGGAAGTCAAGGCATATTCATCAAGAAGTATGCGCTGTCATTAAACGAGTAAAACCACAAAAGATGCACCCAGACTATTGGTGAGTACTCTCTGGTTCTTTCGGTAAAGTCACGTAGGTAGGAAAAAATAAAAAAATAAAATAACACGACGTTTCGGTCGCAATACAAGCGTCCGTCGTGTTCTTTTTATTATTTTTTCCTACCTACGTGACTTTACGGAAAGAACCAGAGAGTATGGGTTCCTGAAGTCACGAAAGCTTCAAATCGAGATTCATCGGTGGGTAGGCAAGGCGCACGCGTTCCCCGCACACACGCCACGCACGCGTGTCAGAGGACGCACAACTGGGTGTCTGCGACGACGAAATAGCGATACCATGACCCGCTGTGGGGTTACACAGGCACTAGTTATTTATCCATTACCCGAGTTACGGGGCTAACGTCGCGCCTACACACACAAACGCGGGCACACACACAGACAACTGCGCTGTGGGTGCCGCCGCCGCCGTTATTTCCAGGGGTAATTTGCGTCGCGATGCCCTCAATTTCCCGGAGCAGACGGCGGCGACGCATTGCCGCGCATTCATTTGCCAAATTGACGACAGGACACAGAACTGACTCGAGGGTCATCGGTGTCACTTCTGAAAATTCCGAGGCTCGCAGAGAACTCGGTGGGGGGGGGGGGGGGGGACCCGCGTGCGATGAGGCACGCCGCTCGCTCCGAAAACCAAAAATATTTTAAAAGTAAGCTGAATGTAAAGTATGGCACTCGGAGCAATGGGTGGGAGGGCGGAACTGTGAAGAGATGGAGCGCATTAGTCGATGGGAGACGCGTCATAATCTCAAGCCACCACCAAATTAGTCCACCAGACACATGGCCCTTACCCTTAACCTTCCCTAACTGGCCAACCAGACACTTGCCCAAACACAATATGTCAGCGGAGGATATCTGCTCCATATATCTTATATATCGTATATCCTACCACGTAGAAATAGCCCTAACAAACTCTCCAACAACATTCCTAATCAGCGCAAGGTCTCTGCATCATTCCAAGAGGGGGGGGGGAGGGAGGGATTGTGATAAAACAAGATTGAAGTTGAAGATGCATTTTGATGTGGTGTTTGGTCGCGAATTCGATTCAACGACCGATTATATGCCTTCTCGAATCTATTATCGATTCTGAAGACGATTATTGAAAAGAGGAAAATTATCATCGGTACAATCTTGATTTGAAGCCGTCGTGACTGCAGGAATCCATACGCTTTGAGTATTATCATCGGTAATTGATCAACAACCCTGGTGTTGGCACCAGGCCAGCCCACCTGCTTAGCACGGCTGGGCCTCTCGGATCATTAAGACCTCTGCCCTGTGGCGGCGGTGGTGGAGTTGCCCCTCGCCGGCACAGGGGGCACATCCCTGGGGCACGGCATTTCAGAAGGTCAATTGCGCAACAGGGCTCCCCGCAGGTGGCCAGCGAGACCTGCGCTCCCGTCTTCTTGGCCAAAATCCAAAATTAACATGAATATTCATACGAGCGTGTTTGAATCGGGAATGTGAATTTAAAGAATCCTGCAAACTATGTTATGTAAATTTAAGATTGTGCTACATGGCATGACACTTATATTCATGTGCATCTTTTTTTCCAGATTAATTTCAGTGGATGGCGGGTGTGTCACGTGCGCAACGATGGCGGTGGGTGGGGGGGAAGCGCCCTTGCACAACTGCACATTAGAAGAACAGTGAGTGGTTATTCACTTGTTTGTCCCACGTGAGTGTAAAGATGAGAGGAATTTATATTAAAACAAACTAAAGTTGCAATATTATGCCAACTGTATGCATTGTGGCAACGTTTAGAAAACGGTGTAAAAGCTGAAAATAGAATGTGACCATGTTTGTGAATATGGCAGAGGTGGTAGGTCCGTCATGTTGAGAGGTTGAGTTTGGATGATAAGTGAGCAGGAATTACGCATGTATCAGCGGTTGGACGGATACACCTTTGAACAGTTCATTTGAAAACCCATTACAATTTGAATAACTTAAAAATTGTGTGTAATTTGGGTACAAAAAATGTACAGAAGACCTTAAAGCAAACAGATGTCATGTTGTTGTGCTTAATTGGTCGGATTGATACGTGGAGACAATTCGTTTTGGTTTAATGAAATGCATTCCACCCACGTGTGAAGGTCACCACAATTCACACATTTGTCACCGTATTGCAATTTCAGTCATCGATGAATATCAATTTGTCTTCATACTGTCAGAGAAAGCAACGCATTCTCAACCATCTTGCTGACCTCTTAATGTGCAGGTGTGCATAAGTGCAACCAACTTTGATGATATGATACATCTGCCACCTAGTGACTACGTCTGGAAACATTGCACACGTTGCATTATCGTCATGTCCGATTCACTTAAACTAAAATCGCATCGACACCGATCATAGTTTCTTTATTTTCTGCAACACCCTCGGATATGCAGTAGTCTATAAATACGACGCAGTACTGTATATATAAACTTCACACCACCGAAGTTGGTGTGTATTCCCTGACTCAAACGAGCGGTGACGATCTCCGTTGATTATCCTGTGCCAGTCGAAACATTTGAAGCCGAGACCTCCGATTGCGAATCGGGACACTCGGCTGCAACGACACTTGACCAGAGGCTTCCACAACCCGTCTCAGGTAAGATGAGCATGGCGAGAGCGAACGTGGCTGCGTTATCTGAGGCGATGCCATCTCCCCGGTAGTTGTCCTGCGCTGTATCGCAATCTGATAACGCTCTCGGCGAGGCAGATATCCACTCAGACATCGCGTCATTTACCAAGCTGCAGCGTGTGTTAAAAGCATTCTTTGGCACGTGTAGTGACAGGTAATGTAAGATCCGACCATGTCCGTCCAGTGCTCGCTGAGCTGCATTGGCTTCCGGTTGCTGAACGAATACGTTGAGGTCGCACTCATTACACGCAATGTGCTTGCCACAAACAAACCACAATACCTTTCCAATCTTGTCAAGGAGCATAAACCATCATGCGAACTCCGGTCATCCTGGAAGCGGTATTTGGCTAACCATCGACAAAGATGTTTACTGCGCTTCTGCGGCCGTCTGGAACGCTCTTCTTTCCGATATTAGGAAGCCTCTGGAGCTATGCATTTTTTATCCAGGTTGAAAACTAACTTCTTTAGAACTGCTATTTGTGTTTAGTTTCTTGTCCTTCCCCCGTACCTTTTGATTAGCATGGTTGGCTGCGTTCAGTGCGAGATAAGTTCAACATAATACATTATCAAGTGCTTCTGAAGGGCTTCAACACCACTTATCTACCCTGCTGCTACAATTCAAATAAGATATTAGAATTTTGAATTATCATAAGTGCTGCTCATTCATTTTTCTATCAATCATGTGGGGGGGGGGAATCTACTTTCCAAAAAAAATTCATACCCTGACTCACCTGCAGGATTGAAATGCAAACACCTTTTATATTTTGTCAAAGAAATGCATTTCGGATGCGGTAAGCCTAAGTCAAAATAGCCTACATGTGACAGATTCAATCCAATTACGGATATATACAATCAGGATGCTGCTGGGGGGAAAATAACGCATAGATCGCAGAACACGACGCGAGTGGTGACTGTTAAAAAAGAAAACAAATTAGTTTTAGAAAACAATACGTTCATCAATCTCATCATTAGTTTCATTTGCAGCCAGTAATCAATCCCCTGCCTGCTCGAATAAGTCCTGCCCACGCCATATCAGTTTTGGGAGGTTATTTGATCATACCTCACCACACGAGGTTTGATTCTCGACCGCGTCCAACACCGGCGGCACGTGACCTCTAAACAGCTCCTGGAGTTCCCTCTAGATCGACTCAGCCTTAAATGGGTTACCTGGCACGGTGTGTGGACATCGTCGGCACCAGCGAGACGAAGGCAGCCTGGCGCAGTTGTGATAACACGGCCCATCGCGCGAGCCGTCCTGACCGTAGCAAGTGCTCGCTAACACAAACACGCGCCACCCGAGGCTCACCAAGATAAAAAATAAGTATAACCCGTAAAAACTAAGTTTTTCACTATAAATCCTTTATATGCGTGGCGGCTAGAGTCCTCTCGTCCTCTGGTTTGAGATGGCTGCCACCTATGGGTCAGATGATTGCATCGCACCATTAAGCAATTGGTAATTAAATATAATATTTGAGTTCTAAAAAGTGTAAAATTTTGGAAAAAAAAATTCACGAACATTAATTGTCACGCACAACGAGTCTGTGTGGAAAATGTCAGCTCGATTGGATCACGGGAAGTGGGTTAAAAAACGACCGAAAGATTTGCACGGTCCTAAGCAAGCAAGCAAACTTAATATATAGGATTTAAAAAAACGTGCGCGTGTGAAAAAACTCGCGTAGCAAATTGGCACGCTATTGGGGAGAAACAGACGGCGCATCTGCCAGTCTTCTTAGTCTCCCAACAATCTAGGTTATGGCTTCCCGTGACCTCCTCGCCGGCGAGAATTCGCCTCCCGACAAGGCTTTCAGGCTGCACCTAAAACCGGCCACACGGAGCGTCGCGACGCCACCAGCCGATCGTGGAGAACGATCGGCTGTTATTGTGACCGTGTGACCGTGTGTGTGGGGAGCGGTGGTGTAGCGGTTAGCGCGCTGCGCTACGAACCCGGCGACCCGAGTTCGATTCCCGCTCACGGCCAACACCGGTAACGATTATCTGAACCGCGGTCCTGGGTCTCACCCTATGGTCGACTCAGCCTCAAATGAGTATCTGGTGCGGTTTATAAACATCGCTACTTAGGGAGACAAAGGCGGCCGGGCGTGCTGCTGGCCCAACCCCCTTGTGTGCCGCGCCGGCCTGTATATTTACCTGCTAACAGCACTTGCCCCAACAGTCTGTTGAGGTTATATTATACGGGGGGATCTTTGTCTTGTGAACGCCCACGTCCGATCTGCTTGCTCATCAAAGTGGCGCGGACAAAAGCCGTAATAGGACGGTTTGGCATGGGGGTGGCTCGTCAAAAGTTGGCCTTTCTCTCTCTTACGGAGGCTCCGAGAATGCCAACCGTAACCTCCGATACATTGGAATTGCTGCAAACGCGAGCACTGCAAACCACAATCCCGGTTTCAGAAAGGGGTGGTTGTCTCCCGGTTGCCGCCCACCTTCCTCCCACGCCCCTTAACATTCAGTGAAAAAAAAATCTGGGATTAAAAACAAACAACAACAACAACTAGAAACGTGTGTTTTCATGCTCGACTCACGACAACAAGCAAACAAAGGTTTCGTGGGCGCGGCGTTTCGCAGAGGAGTGTGGGGTGAGGCATCAGAGCGACGGGTGGGCCCCCAGTGGGCCCCCACCATCTCGCTGCGTGGGCACGCTGCTCGGCGCCAGCAGCCCTGACAGTTGGTAATAACACGACATCGCGTACGTATAGCTAGCAAAGGGTCGTCCTTCATTTTGTTGAGATTACCATTTATTCTAGATTTGAAGCTTTGGTGACTGCAAGGATTCATACTCTTAGTTCTTTCGGTAAAGTCACGTAGGTAAAAAAATGAAATAAACATTGATAAAAATATTTTGATTAATTTAATTTAAATTTAGAAAAAATATTTTTATGAATTTTTATTAAAAATGTTTACCTACGTGACTTTACCGAAAGAACTAAGAGTATTACCATTTATTTTGGGGCACTGGTACAGTGTTCGCCAAAGCACGCCACGCTCTGTTAAATGGAGTGTTATGGACCCTTTGACAAGAGACGAATTGTCCTTTAGTGCCACACTTTAACTAAAGGTATAAACAAAATGTGAGCTTTCCAAGAACATCATTGGTGTTTACATTCGTCACCTACTCAGTTAAATAATTAACTTAAGGTGATTTTCAGCCGTGAGATCCGGCGACCCGAGTTAAATCCCCGGCCACGGCTAACAACATTCGAAAGTGATACCGGAACCTGTCCCACCATCCTGGGACCCTTCTTCCTTATCTAATGAGTACTGACAAGAATGGTGAAGTATAGTCAAAGTGTCCACATGATCGACAACGCCATCAGGAGATCTTCATCCGGCAGAGGGTTGACAAAGGCCTACGAATTATGATAGAAATGTACAATATTTTATTCAGAAAGGCTGGGAACTGAATACTTACTCTTGTAGTGCTACCCCCAAGGACATAATTTAAACCATTCAGAAAAATAAGTGGGCTTGGCCAGGACACGTCGCGAGAGGGGATAATGGACGATGATCTAAAATAATAACGGAGCAGCCGTGAGGATATAGAATACGTCAGAGAACATGGCCACCGAAGAGAGATGGAACAATGAAATAAGCTCGTTTGCAGGCGCTATGTGGATTATTATTATTATTACGTTGTAGGACTGTGAGAAATGGTAGTTTCTTTGGGAGGACTTCATCCAGCAGTGGATTGACCACGGCTCATAATGATGTTGTTCGTGCCACATGGAGCAATGATTCGATATAAGACCTCTTCTTAGCCACCCTGGCGAATTGGGGCTGATTTTAATTTAATCAGCTCTGTGGCGGGACGCAAACTTGCATGAATATTTATCAATTATCGTAACATTTGCCATTCATTTATAATTGGATGCATCCTAATTTCAGGCAATTGGCCCCATAATCAAATGAAATTAAAAGACTCATGCACTCAACATGAATATGTGCACGCATACACATACGCATACACACATGCAAATCATACATTAAAAAATATGTCGAAGTAAAAAATGTAACGACCAATTGAGACATGTTGTCTCAACGGACTCTTGCCTGGTAAAATAATTGAAATTGACTGCGATGGTTAAAAGAATTAACATTGTACAATCTCAAACACAATCATTTTCATCACAAATCGAGTTTCAGGACCGTTGTGGCATTGATGCTGTCCAGCGATTTGCCAGCCCCACTCGAAGGCTTGGCACCTAGAAAGTGAAATAAACTCGGGCATAAACGACTGGAAGAAAAAATAATATCTCAGGCTGCCAAAAGAGGCGAGAATGACATTTAGACACTTTGTCTCGAGTGGTGTATAATTATGCCACTGAAAAAAAACCGAGACCTTTTTATGTCCATGGAAGACTGACAAATTTCCCAGAACAGCTGCTTCAAGAAGAAGATAATCCCGCGGAAAAATCAGGACAGGTGGAAATCCTACAGACCTCCCATTCATTCAGATTGTTCACTTATCGCATATTTATTTCGGAAATGGCCCACACAGACAATTGAAATAAACGCATAACAACAGCACTTGATGGTTTACCAGACTGCATTTACAAATCTCCTTCATTCCCAATACAACATTACATGCTGCGTTCACCTAATTAGTAAATACAAAAGACAAAGATCCTCTGTATAGCCTGTGAAAGACTGTTGAGGCAAGTGCTGTTAGTGAGCACCTATGAAGGCTGGTACGGCACACGAAGGGGTGGGTGGCAAACACCACGCCATGCCGCCTTTGCCTCCCCAGTGGTGATGTTAACACACCACACCAGGTACTCATTTGAGGCTGAGTCGACCTAGGGGAGGCCCAGGACCAGTTCAAACAATCGTGACTGGTGTTGGCCGTGAGCGAGAATCAAACTCGCGTCGCCGGGTTCATTGCGCAGCGTAGCGCTAACTGCTACACTACTGTCGGCTCCCCAATGCATGAAGTTAAAGTAATGTTTTGGAAAAAGGAACAAACTAAATAAAAATGTCTTGTTTTATATGAATGTATTATTTCACTTCTACGTGACTTTACCGAAAGAACCAAGAATATAAAAATTAAAATTAATAGAATGACGTGTACTTTTTAAATATTCACAGGAGCAATGCTGTATTCTTTCTTTTATAAGACACACTTTCACCCACACCCCTTATTTGTAAACTATATAATATGGTATGTGTGTGTGACCAGACCTCTATATTTTATTAAGAATGGGCCAGGCACAAGTTTGAGCAACATCTGGCTTACAATCGGATTCGTCAGCCATTGTCTTATAATGTATATATATACACATTCGCATTTGAGACAGTGTCAAACAGAACACAGAGCCGCCCACTGTTAGATTGTGCGGGCAAATCGAGCAGCCACACATCATCTCTGGCGTGGGAGAATAATTCTGGGGCGGAAGGGGGGCGGGAGATGTGAGTTGCTACCCAGACCAAGGAGGATATTCATTGGAGAGGCATTTCATGCAGTTTGCGCCAACTGCCTAAAAGTTGGAGGCGGGTGGGGGGGAGGGGTGAGCAGCTGCCCAACTGCACCCCAATGTCTCCATGCCAATTACAGATATTTTGGATTGAATTATTTGCCGATTCACATCGATTGGTGTAGATTCCGAAGCTCGCAATGCATACGTCGAATCGTATTTGTGTAACAAGTAAACCCGTAAAAACAAAGTTTTTCACTACAAATCCTTTATATGCGTGGCATCGGGGCGGCTAGAGTCCTCTCGTCCTCTGGCAGCATTAAACAATTGGTAATTAAATATTTTAAAAAAAATTCCCTAAAAAGTGTAAAATTTTGGAAAAGATTTTCACGAAAATGCATTGTCACGCACAACGATTCTGTGTGCAAAATGTCAGCTCGATTGGATCACGGGAAGTGGGTTAAAAAACTACCTAAAGATTTGCACGGTCCTAAGCAAGCAAGCGAACTTAATATAAAGGATTTAAAAATCAGGACGGTTTCTCAATGATGCGCATATGCCGTGTCGTGTGGTGGCGGCGATGGTCGGTACGTTGTATTATGGACCCGGTTCACCTGAGTTCAATTCCTGGCCATGGTTAACGCCAGCGCCGGGTGACATCTGAACCAGTCCTGCCACCCAACTTTGCCAATACCCACTGACCAGTGCAGTGAAGTATGGTCAAACAATCCCACACGACCAACACAACGTGGGGGAGCCCTTCGCCCAGCAGCAGTTTTGCACGGGGCTGTAAATCACCCATTTTTGCTCCGTTGTATGTGATAGAGTCACATGTCACATGGTCCCCGCGGCCACTAGAGTTGCTGCCCGTCACCGCAATGTCTACATCAAATGAATCGATTCTTGAAGCGAAATCGGGAATGTTAATTGCAACAATTCCCTGAATCGCTGGCGCTGTGTGGTGGTGGGGTGGGTGCATGGGGGGGGGGGGAATCAATGATGCCCCTCCCAGATATCCTCAAGCGGTGCGTATTATAGATCGCTCGTCCTCGCATTTCTCTGCTTGCGTGTGGCTAAACGGCGGCGTCGGAGGAAGCCAAGTGGATTGTCTTCAACGCCTCCGCTGTGAATGTTGCGAGGTTCACGGCGTGGGGTCACGGCATTGCGCGATGCCTCGACAGCAGAGGTCGCAAACGGGTTTTGATTCCTTACCCGTACCCGTACCCGGCCGCACCAGGGTCGCAAACGGGTACCCGTACCCGACCGGGTACGGGTAGGGTACGGGTATCGGGTACCTGATTGCGACCTCTGGGATGAAGCCATGTTGCAGGCGTGGGTGGGTTGATTCTAGGAACTTGAATTGTGAGAAGAGACAAGACGTTGGGAAATGAGTGACAAACGGTTACTCACCAGTGACTCACGGTCTACCCGTACCCGTACCCGGCCGGGTACGGGTAGCCGGGAATCGGGTAGGGTATCGGGTATCGGGTACCCGGTTGCGACCTCTGCTCGACAGTCATCTCCATGGCGTGAGCTGTGGGCAGTCTGCAAAGAGGGGTGGTGGGGGGGAGGGGGCAACTGCCCCAGTCGGTGCCGCCACTCTGGCAAGGCTTCTTCTGCACCACGGCCCTGCAGGCGATCTCTGATTTACGGGCCACCAATATCAAGCCACGGGTAATGAATATTTTCAATTATCCTCAATATTTATCTCGATAATGACAAGGCGGCGGTGCCCTCTCTGGCCTACAATCGGATTCGTCAGCCAGAGGGCGGGTGTGGGGATCACTGGTGGACACACGCTCGCTTTCAGCGCCCACCTAAGAAATGTTTTAATGATCCTCTCCGGCATCCGTTGCTCCAGTTTCATCATCTGCCATGGCGGCGGCAAGATTAAGACGCTTAAAGCAACGGCGGTGTCATGCAATATGTATTAAGCGAGCTTCTCATCATCGGCCACACAGAATTGGAAGGTGGCGGTGATGCACCAAATTATTTTTCCCCCCAAAATGTGCTTGGGCTTCAACCCCAAATCTAATCTGCATGCATCCTCAGCCCACAACAACACACACACCATCCGCATCAGAATTTTGATTTATATTGGAGAAATCTGATTAGCTATGAAGCTCTTTTTCACAGATGTCCAGTAAGGGGTGGGTCAGAAATGACAACAGACAATACAAAAAACACGATAGGCGTGCAAAGTATAGGAAAGGTAAGAAAAAAAAATTACCAGGTAAAGCCCACTGAGCCATTAGCTTCTTTTTCAGAAGCAACCTGGGCACACATAATAGGTCAACGAAGTGGATTATTACGTCCCTGACCAATACATTCAAATTACCAAACAACTCCTGATGAAGACCTAAGCAGCTGCACAGCACCAGCTTGCTCCAAAACATGCTACTTGCTCCAAATATTGGCAGCGCAGCCTTGGTGTGTACGCGACTTGAATTTCACATCGCCGAGCCACTATGCACCGATATTATTTGCGATTTACGATCATCCCTGCATGCAAATCGCCCCAAATGCACCCGATCTCATGGGACCTTGGAAGATAAGCAGGGTTGAGAACCGGTTACATTCATGGTGACAACAGACGGCGGCGCTGACTGGCAGTCCGTCATATGCATCTGGGTTTTCTCTGGGTTCTCAATTTGGCTCCCACACGAAGCCTAACACTCATACATAGAATTGGCCAAACATCCCAAAGCAGTGTTGAAACTCAGTGAAGCTTCGCTCTTAATAATTGGCTTCGCTAGGTCTCTCAAGATTCGTTAATAAGGATCCTGCATTGGGATGTTTGGTCAAATCCATTAATGAGCAGTTGGCTTCCCGTGGGAGGAAACCAGAACACTCAGGGAAAACGCACGCTTACGAGTGAGAACAAATATTTAGGCTCCCCACAGATATATTCAAGATTCCACTGCTGTACTAAAATTGTTCATTTTTGTTTTCGAGGTCATCACGGTCTCTTGCACAACCAACAACTCGTCACGGTGCTCCGTCACCACCAAAACCATGCACTCATTATACCCCCTCGAGTCATTGCACATTTCCGTAAGCAGCGTGAAATTGACAAACGTTGCATGGCCGCGGTTCTAGGGTCACGGGGCGCGTTGCTGCCCCAGGGCGGCAGTTGCAAGGCAAGGAGTTGGCGGAGCCACAGTTCCGCCACGAGCGCTGAGGGTTTATCCTTCCGATAGTAGCACGGTTGGCTACGTAGGGTGCAAAAGAAGTTCAACGTATGTACATACGTATCCATTTAGCGTGGCTGTCCGTCACGTCAATCCCCACACAGATAATCGGTCAGACTCGGGAGTCATCTCAAGCAGTGGATGACGTCGGTATGTTGCACGTCGCGTTAAAATCCGCTGAGACAATGGTCTCTTTCGGGTGGAGCGGTTGCGCAGTGATTAGCGTGCTGCACTTTGTACCTGGTGATCTACTTCCCCACCAAGGCTCCATTCCTGGCCATGGCTAAACACAAGAGTAGCGAGCAATATCTGAACCAACCCTGGTCCCCTACTTTCACCAACCCGCACGAAGGTGGTGGAGTATTGTCAAAATAACCTCTACGACTGACGGTGGCATGGTCAGGCCTTCATCCAGCAAACTGACAAAAGTGTTTTACAACAGCCCTTTATTTGGATCTCAAGACTGTGTTCCAGTAGGGTCTTGCTTTGAGTTTTTGCCAAGTTCTTCAACAAGTGCTTTACGGTGGCCAGGTGGCACAAAGTGTCAAAGCACTCTGCCAGAATGAGCGAGATCCTGGACTTTAATATTTGATCTTGTCACTTTTAAACAAGAGGCGAATGTGAAAGGCGTCACGGTGGCGCTGTGTTCAGATGGCCCAACTCGCAATTAAAAGGTTGTGAATTCAAGCCCTAGTCTCGGGTTGACTCAGGCCATCATCTGGTTTTTAATTAACATATCGAGGCGAAGGTTTGGGCAAAAACAGCAGTGCATCCCATAGAAATGTAGGATTTCCGCTGCTGAGCAATAGAGGACGCAGGCTAATGCTCGTTAGAGTTGACTCCAGTGACTGCTGTGGCATATGAAGAAAAGAATGTGGCCTTTCATAAAAAAAGTAAAAAAGAAAATGCGTAAAGAAGCATGGAGAGACGCACGCTTGAAATAAAAACACCGAGACGGAAAGAGGAACCCATGGATTAGTGAACACGTGCAGGCTAATGCCATGATTACTGTTGAGAAAAGAAAGAAGGCTTGGGCCGGCACACGTCACTAGACGAGATGGTGGTCAAAAATAGCGTGGCAGCCAAGGAATGTGCAGTGAACATGGACCGAGGAGACGGAGTGATGAAATTAGCAAGTTGTGCAGGCGCTAGGTGGATTTTTGTATCGCAGCGTCTTGGGAGATGGTAATGGCTTGGGGAGGCCAACATCCAGTGGTGGATCGATCTTGACCGATAACGATGATGGTGACACTGACAGTGTGACTTTGTTCATCGCAAGTTCGCTACACATTCACAACTTATTCCTGGCACGCATTCACACGCCGCCGTTTGGCAAAGCTGATGCAATTGCAGATAATGGCAATGACCTATTTCTCCCCGTCCACATGACTGACAAGGCCGCGCAGCGAAGCGAGTGGTTTGTATGGCTTGCTCGTGACAACATCACTGACGGTTAGATCCCCCCCCGTTAGATTTGCTGACGGCACGGCACGTGTTACTTGCATCTGCCTAAACAGCGATAAACCTGTGCCGTTTTAATTGACAACGTATTCAAATCAGTGAGATAGGCAATATCTCAAACTGGCTCAAGGTTACCGATGGAAATGAGCAACACCTCACAAAGAGAGTCATTTAGACTCTTATGAGAAATTAATTTTACCCAGGGCAGCGACGTCCTCTCCACGTATTGCGATTAATGTAAGAAATTCAACTGAGTGGAAGCTGGTTATATGCACAATCTGATTACAAGCACTGTTCGTTTAAATCCCTATTCGATCTCGTGGGTTGGCTGTGAGACGGACTCTCCTACGCCACAGGGCTCTGTCTTCGGCAGTTCCTGCGACTTGTTCCACACTGAGCCCTGGCTAAGCAGCAGCAGCAGCAGTGTCATCAACCCATGCTCTTATTCGATATTGGCCTCGCCCTCACTTTCTCGGGACCGAGAGCCTTGAATCACCATCTTCTTCTCCGGGCAGACTTCCCGGTTTCCGCAGGACGTGTCTCAGGTACGATTATGTCTCGCTTCTTTATCGACACAAGGAACCCCGCTTGGACAGCCGTTT
The DNA here is from genome assembly GCF_964198595.1 of Lampetra fluviatilis. Lineage (NCBI taxonomy): Eukaryota > Metazoa > Chordata > Hyperoartia > Petromyzontiformes > Petromyzontidae > Lampetra > Lampetra fluviatilis. Next base: position 7,164,582 of record NC_136279.1, on the reverse strand, counting down.
CGTCAATCGTTGTAATCGATGTATGTTTCCATCGGTGCTGTCAAGGAGATCCTCGGTTATTATCAGCACACTGCTACGTTAGGTGAATGCAGACCTGAACGTTCTCCGAAGGATTATATCCACATTCTAATGCAATGATAAAATTACAGTCAACTCTTGATTATCCGGGGATAATGTTGAGGATGAGGGGCAGGCGAGATTGTGTGTAAACACAGGAAATGGCAACACTGTAGGTCAGGTTATTTATTTTTCACGTTCCCAGAAAATGGGGTGGACGTTTAGAATGAGTCGTCCATTTGGGATTGAGTCTTAAAGCAGCCATTTCACTTCACACCTCAGTTCTGCGGTGTCGTGCGCACTGGGTCGCTGACCCTCGGCGAATAAGGAGCAGCTAACGGTGAAACCAGCATGCGTGTAAAAAAAACATATCGTTTAAAAAAAAATCACAAGCCACGTTAATCCCCAACCCAGACAATGGAACCATGGATAATCGAGAGTTTAACTGTCTGTGATTGCTGTGGAATGTTCAGCACTGACTTGATAATGGTGAGTTTTCATGTGTCGAGATGGCAACCAGATATTCCTTCCCAGTTTTTAATGGGCACTTGGGATTGACTGCCCGGATAATATGAATGTAAGTGCTGTTGGGCCATAACTCAAACCTCATTTTGTAATGTACCTTTTCTTAAACTTCAGGTCGTTTTATTTTTATGCAACCTTAATTAATTCTGTACGTAGTACAACGCTGCGTATCCAACTCGCTGGCGACTGAGTTATAGGGCGGATACGTCAAAAAGTCCGATGCGTAAATATCTTCACAAAACGTTTGCTACACCTCCGTGAACAAACACTGCGCCGGGCGCATCCGGTTAGTCGGTCAGGGCGGATATGCGACGGTCGGATATGCGACGTTGCGTTGTAATCTTCGACTTAAACGGTTTCTTGATTAAGGCCAACGAAGGGAAAGAAGCGTCCCTTTGCTCATTTGAGCACGGAACCTGGGTCTGCTCGCGACGCATTGATTCAAGTGCACACCCCACATCATGGCCATTCATCCAATCTCTGGGGGGAAGCCAGGGAGGGTGATATTAAACATGCGTTTAATACGATGTAAGCCTCTAACACCGGAGGTTTATCCCGAGAAAATCCTTTCCTCCGTCAGCATCTGCAGTGCCGTTCACCAGGGGCGCGGTTTTCCTTGGTGAACTGTCCAGCAGTGGATAGATAATGGCAGATGATGATATACAGGAGTATGTTGGCATGAGGAGTCATCGCACCTATACTCACACAAACACCAATTAATTCGATATTGTTGTCACATTTAGACACTATAGCATTCGAAATGTGATTGTATTGTTTCAATGGAATAATTCATCCCTTTCTCAATGAAAAATGTCACCGAGTCTCAAGAACTCTTATGAGGGTCCTGCACTGAGATGTTTGGCCAATTCTAGTGTTTAGCGTTTAGCAAATGTGAGGAAATGGACGTACCCAGAGAAACCCCACACACAAAAAGGCGATATCACTCAAAGCTCCGAAAACAGACGCCTTCAAAAAATATCTGTACCGTACAATCATATCCCAGCCACCTTGCAGCCCAGCATGACCCACCAATCTGCACTATCTTCCAACCCGCGCTTTAAAAAAAACAACAACCCTGGATGATAGTCGCGTGCCACTGCGCCTGGCAATAGGCCCTCGCTTGGTTCATCATCTTTCAGGCTGATGAGCCATGGAGTGGCAATGCGCCTGAGGAACATGACTCGGTTACACAGCCCTCTCCAATTAAAGCCATTCGAGTTGCTTGTCTCAGCACACGCCAATCTGCCACGCGACAACCAAAACAACAGGCAACCCAGGCCGGCCTTTATTCGTTAACGCTTGGAATCTCGCCTCTTAATAAGAGAATTGCCTCGCCTCTCAGATGACAAGTGAATGTGCACAACCGCACTGGGTGGAGTGGTGGCGACACGGAACCCGGTGACCTGAGTTTGATTCCCGGCAACGGCTTACATCAAAGGTGAGAGATATCGGCTCCAGTCCTGGGTATCCCCTCTTTGCCAACCTTCAGAATTAGAATCGTTATTTAGACTGGAAGAATCCAATGAGCTATGAAGCTCTTTTTCACAGACGTTGAACCTGTCTTGACCAGTGCGCTAAAGTACGGTCAAACAACCCCCATGACCAACAGAGGCTTTCATCCCGCAGTTGATTGACGAAGTGGCGATAACATCTTGTATATTGCCACGTTTCTTTTTTTTATCATCAAAACGTGTGACGCCGTCCTCCAAATACGCCAAGTCACATTGGAACACCAAATGTATGCGGAGCTCGATTAAAATTCGCGCGACACTGCCGTGTCTTATGAGCACGTTTCCCTTATCGAGAAAGAAAGTGGGCCAAATGATTTATCTCCGAAGCACAGTCCTAATTGGTTGACGTGCTATCGCCAAGGGTGTGGGGGCTGGGGGAAAGGCACTGCACGATTATCCTAATGATTGCCTACATCTCGACGGTTGTCTGAAATGTTGCGTCCAAAAAATCGTGGCATTGCACCGATGTGAAATCGGCGCTTCTCACCGAGGCACCAAAGGACAGGATCCCTGTAGACATCGCACGGTAGAAGCCGGCAGGGCTGAAGGTAAATGTTCTTACACATATTCATTTGAACTGAAAAGCAACGACCGGCATCCTGGATAGTTACTGCTTTGTGTGCGGCTGATCAAGAGGAGCCGTTATTGGTGCTGTCATGCAGCCAGAGACGAGCAATGTTCTGACACTTTTAAACCAACCTGGGATTGCGAAACTTCAACATCAAACCGTCTTCACCCCCCTCCACCCCCCACCAAAGAGGCCTTCAGAGTAAAGAGCTGGATTAATTTGGGGAGAGCCCACGGTCCTGAGCATGAGACAGACTGAGGATGGCTGGTGGTGGGGAGTGGGTCTGTGAGTAATCTGTGCCTTTGAGCGAAATTCTCGCCAAACGCTCGTTAGAACAATGACGGGACAAAAAAACGTAGCGTTCGTTGTTTGTTGCACGGGAACGACTGCGTACATTTATATTCGTTAAGCAAAATTATTAAACAAATGGACAGAATGGCACTCAGTTAACAACTATCAAAAAATATATATGACAACATATTTCATGGTCATGAGCGAATTATTTGTTTTGTTTTTGTGCTCTGCACTGCCACAACTGTAATCCATTTGAATCAATGGAAGTGACATTACAGGATAAACAGAACACAAATAATAAAATAGTATTCATTTGTCAACCTGGCCTTCAGAAAATCTTTTCAATATATGCGCTATGATAAAGTTTTTGTGGTGAAACAAGCAATGGGGCAGTGCTTACCCCTGTTATTGAACCTCAGCCAGTTGTAAACATTCCACATTCTCATGGTGGAGGCCAGTCTTTCCCGGAACGACCACTTAAGACTTTTCGCAAGGGCGGTATTTAATGCATGGACCCTGAGAGGATGATAGGCTCAAGTGCTACATCATCACAGCGTCACCTCGTCAGGGAACACCTTTTTGCTGCAATTGAAATGTATGGGGCGCTGGCTGGATTATTTACATCGCGAGATAGTAGCAACTTGGAGATCCTTCATCCAGTCGTGAATTGAACAAGGAAGATGATGATGGTGGTGGTGGTGGTGATTTATCGCTTACATGAATGAGCGAGAACCCTTACATGGTGCCGGGTTTCAGACATCTGGCAGAGAAGCTTTGTTCTGCACGTGGGCAGACATCACATAAATATTGTGATCAAAGGAAAAATGCTTACATTTCATATACATTGAATACAAAACACATATTACAATTCTTATTTACTGTGGAATTCCACATCCCTAACTGAGCCAGTTAAAGGTCAATAGCTCATCCAAAAAAAAAACCTTTGTGTGCAAAAATGATGAAAGGAATAAAAAATATTGTTTTCAATACCATTGAAGATTTTAAGGTGGCCACGTGGCTCTGGGGTCAGAGCATGCATCCAACACCGTGGAAATCATCGGTTTGAACCCAGGTAACAGTAGCCGTCAGCGATTAAACTGGGTCCACACGTTTTAACGGCTGCGCACAACCACAACAACAAAAACACATCGTCATCAAATAAATAAATAAAATTCTGCACCTGATGCAATTCATTTCACCTCTGGAGGGCTTAAATATGTCAATTTGATTGACGGGCAACGAACATTCTTTTCAGGGCATTAAAGCAATTTGTCCCCCGAGTCGGGGATGAAGACGCCCGCCCGATTGAAGTGCTTCAAACGTAGCTTTGTGATGTAATTTTCCGTGACCGTTCTCTAAAACCAGGTGATACACAGCTAACCGAAATATTCCAAGTGGAAACGACTTCACCTCATCACACGTTCTACGTACGTGTCTATGCTGAACTTCTTTCGCACGGTACGGAGCCAACCGTCCGAATTGGAGGTGTGGGGGAAGGGCAACACAATTTAACACAAAAAACAGTTCTAAAGAAACGAGTATTCCATCTACATTTAAAAGTGCATTGCTTCAGTGGCTTCCTAATATCGGAAGGACCACTCAACCGATGAAAATATTTATGTGGACCACCCAGCCCCCACATCGCTGATTACAAAGCGCATTCACTTCTCTCTAAATAGCAAAAAATACTAAATGATTCTTATTACCGCGACGGAATTATTTTTGTTATGCAGCTATATAAATATTTTTTAGAGAGAGGACATTTAGATCTGAGGGTTAGGGTAGTTTAATCGGGGTAGTCAGTTTAACACGTAGGCTTTCGCGACCAATATCATCCAAAATAGAGGTGTTTGGGTTAGATCGCGTAAATATATAAACTAGCCAGATGTTTGGAAAAACAAAACATCCGAGTCAGATTTGGCACGGTTCATAAAATACAGAAATGTATATCTGGTACGCAAGATGTATTACCGAAGCTACCAACAGAAGGCGGGTACAGGATGAACTGCACGTGTGGTAAATGTTATGTTGGGCAAACAGGACGAATGATCAGCACGAGAATAAAATAACATCAGATAAATATTAGATTATCCCAAATACAACTGTCAGCAGTAGCAGAACACGCGTGCCAACAAGGACACTCAATTGATTTTGATAATGTTGAAGTGTTGTGCAAAACTAGCTACTACTGGCCAAGACTAATTAGAGAATCTATCGAAATTGAACGAAATAAAAATAACTTTAACCGTTTGGATAGCTACCGCCTAAATGGTCTGTGGAAGCGAATCATCAAATAAGTACTCCAATAGGGATTACCGTTGGCAGGGCTATTTTAATAAACACAATAGACAGGAAGGACATGTTCAAAGGGCTCGCATAATGTACAATGTACGTTGCCTCAGTAACCCCCCCCCCACACACATTGTGCAAGAGCGCAGAAGCGTGGTCACCACATCTCCGCCTCTATATAAGGTACGAAATAGGAAGACTTCTCCACAAATCTGGCTATCGCCTGATGAAGCTAGTTGCGAAACGTCGTGCTCAGATTGTAAATGTTGTGGCTTGGCTCCCCAACACACCGGTGTGCTGTACTCGTGACGAATTGGCCACGTTCTGTTTACGTGACAACCCTTACTAGTTGGCTGTGTCGGGTGGTGGCGGGTTTTAACAACACATTTATATATTTACGCTATCTAACCCAAAAACCTCTAATGGATTAATCGGGGAAGTTCACCTCACTTAATTTTTCGTATTTATGAAATATCATAAGTAAAATATTCTTTCAATTCCGAAACAAAAGGTATAAACGTCGTCATTGTTTCCGGATTCTGCAATATTTTGCTGTCTTTTCTTGGATTTTCTGTTTGCACTTAGTCACATATTCACTTTAAGATGTTTTTTGTTCATGTTTTTGTTTTTTGTTTGTTGCGGTTGCACCCGATTCAAGAGCCGAATGGCTCACAGGGCTATGTACCTAATACATGAACTTGAACTTGGATCAACTTGTGCATTTGCATGACCACGTGGAGGACCGTCACGGACCACCCGGCGGTCCCGGGGACCGCACATTGAGAACCCGCTGCAAAAGAGGCACCGCTTTGTTGGAAAGTCAACTCTCTTCTTAAGGACCCACTGGCTCTCAGCACGTGGACTTTTCACCGCTGGCCCTGGGGCCAACATTGTAAACGAGCACAGCTCCGTCGCTTGTTTGAGCATGGAGACGCCGAGGTTTGACTTGAGCGTGGGATTATGGGATTTGGTGTATGACACCGGCAGATAATGGGCTCCACTTGTGAATAACGATGTCCTGGGTTTTTTTTCTTTTTGCCCATGCTACACCAGATGGCGCACTGTGGCAATGCGCTGCCTTTACGGGGATTGGTGGTGCGGTGGTTTGCGCACTGCGCTCAGAAGCCGGCGGTCCGAGTTGGATTCACCGATCACGCATTACATCTGTGGCGAGATTTCTGAACCGGCTCTGGCCCACCCCACCACTTCCCCAATCTGCACTGACCAGCACGGTGAAGTATGGTCAAACAACCCCCATGATCGACGCGGTATTGGGGAGGTCTTCATACAACAGTGGATTGACAAAGGGGTTGTAACATATTATTATTGAATTATTGTTATTGAAAATGGAACGGTCAACTTGAAGCAGTATGGTGTAACATCGAATATTCCCATTGCTTGGCTCTCCCACCACCGTGCCGTTATTTTACAACGTTAATAACAATGATAACACACAAATATTACCGTATGACACGTTGATTATATTTACGTAATCATCATCATCACCATTATTATGCAATAATAGTGTACAATCTTGACTTGAAGCTTTCGTGACTGCAGGAATCCATACTCTTTGGTTCAGTGTACAGTCAATCTTTTTGTTTTACATTACAAATCTCACCAGAACAGTGACTGCCGAAATATTTCACGCACATGCATTTTCGCTGTTCAACATAGTGCATATCTCTGGTGATGGATGTCAAATGTAAGAGCAGGGCTGCTGGACGGTGGGCCCGTGAGCCGGGGTGTGGTGGCGTTGGCGGTGTGAGAGGGGCGGTGGGGGAGCGATGTGTTTGCTGCCAACGTGGAATAGCCCTGGGTTAATCAGCATGCTGCGTGCAACTCGGCGAGGAACAATGACTTAGGCACCACAACAACACCACCGCGCGTCACAGCGCAGCAGCAGCAGCAGAAGCAATTGCATCTCGGCGCAATCGTTCACCAATGCCCCCCCCCTCTCGCTCTCCTCCTGCACGCTCCAGTGTCATGGTCCATTACCACACAGGAGCAGTAGCAGTATTCAGCAGCAGCAGCAGTTTAAAAAAAAACACACAAAGACAAAGATCCCCCGTATAGTATTCACAGACTGTTGGGGCAAGTGCTGTTTGCGAGCACCTATGAATGCCCGCACGGCAGACGAAGGGGATGGGTGGCCAGCACCACGCACGGCCGCCTTTGTCTCCCGAGTAACGATGTTTACACATCGCACCAGGCACTCATTTGAGGCTGATTCGACCTAGGGGAAGACCTAGACTGGTTCAGATAATCGTCACCGGTGTTGGCCGTGAGAAGGAATACGAACTCGGGTGGCCGGTTCCGCAGCGCAGCGCACGAACCGCTACACCACCGCAGCAGCAGCAGCTCACACACACAGGGGGGTACTACTACTCAGCATGCCGCGTTATGTTGTCCCATTTTGTCGAGGGATTAAGTACCCTTCACAGTTACCAATGTCTTCTGTTGGTTTTGTTGTTGGTGGTGGTGGTAGCGGTGGTGGTGCCATGCGGGTGTAGGAAGCCAGGGAGGCGAGGATGAAAAGATATCTGCATCACCGAGGAGCACACGCGATGCATTTACCCTTTGTTGCTGCTGCCACTGCTGCTGCTGCTGCTCCCCCTGCGAACATTCTCTTAATGGGGGGGGGGGGGGAGAACCGACTGCGGCTTCCATTAAATAACGACGTCAATTTACACAGTGGCGTGTGGTGTTTTGACGCGAAGGGCTCTTTCTGGAGACGTAGGACGCTGCAGCCTGGCACGCGAGTACACACACACAAAGACACACACACACACAGACACAGACACACACACATAGACACACACATAGACACATACACAGACACACGCAGACACACACACGCAGACACAAAGACAAAGACAAAGATCCCCCATATAGCCTTAACAGACTGTAGGGGCAAGTGCTGTTAGCGAGCACCTATGAAGGCCGGAACGGTACACGAGGGGGTGAGTGGCCAGAACCACGCCCGACCGCCTTTGTCTCCCCAGTGGCGATGTTTACACATCGCACCAGGTACTCATTTAAGGCTGAGTCGACCTAGGGGAGGCCCAGGACCGGTTCAGATAATCGTCACTGGTGTTGGCCGTGAGCGGGAATCGAACCCGCGTCGCCAGGTTCACAGCGCAGCGCGCTAACTGCTACACTACTGCTGACACACACATACACAGACACACACAGACACACACACACAGACACACAACACGGGACACGCTTTGTCAAATATAAAAGTCCCCGGACGGATCGCGGACGATGATCGCCGCTCCGTTGTCTTCGACGCCGTCTGCGTGAAGGATACGCGGCGTTGGGAGACGTCTCGATTCGACAGGATCCTGTAAATGCTAAGCAGCCTGGACAATGTATATTCTCTAGCTCCCACGGTGCTAATTCCAGGCATGCGTATTGCTAACGGCAGCTCATTGCATTGTCTGTGTTATATATATTATTTTTACTGGGCCCGCAAGCAATTTTCAATTGAGCGAACACCATTATTGCCAGCGTAAAACGTGGGAACCTTTGGCAAACAAGAGAGCCAACGGTTGGCATGAATGAGCACGGGACACACAAAGCACCGCGAGGAGGTGAAACGTAACAACTGTTGACGACATCACGCGTCGTTAATATCTGCTTTAAAAATTATCTACGTGGCATTTACCGATGCAGAATTGCTAAATATTGAATCTACGGCCCCCTTTGTCAATCCACTGCTCGGCGACGGTCTCCCTCCGCTGCTGTCAGCTAAGGGGGTTGGCTGGCCGCACTTGGCCACGCTGGCGAGTGCCGCGTGCTGTGAACGGGAGAGGGATCCCCCAAAACTGGTTTAGGGATTCCTCACCGTTGATGAGAGCCGTGGTCTCCGGGGTCACAGGGCGGCCAACGCGAGCCATCGCGTCGCCACGCCACCCCCACGTCGCATTGACGGTGACCATAGTGGCGTTGCTGACGAAGTGAAGTAAGAGTTTAAATCCTGGTCGGGGATCAAAGTAGGCAATCATCATTCTAGATGTGAAGCTTTCGTGACTGCAAGGATTCATACTCTTAGGTGTTTTCGGTAAAGTCACGTAGGTAAAAAATAAATAATAGTAGGCAATCATCACTTTGGCGGGCCATAGCGTTGGAAGATAACAGCATGCCTTCTCTACGCGGAGAGACTGGCAATCGACCATAGGAATGTGGAATTTCCACCAGTGGCTCAAGGCTGCCAACAGATATGGGCACCATCCAATGTTCGTTTGAGCAGGGACACTGATTTTTATTAAAAAAAATGTTTTTTGTATCATCACCATATATGCCATGACAGGAGATGGAGCACTGAAATCGGCTCGTGTGCACGTGCGAGATGCCTTGTTGCGTCACAGCACCACCGCGAGAGAGAGCAACAGCTTTGGGGAAGTATTCATCCAGCAGTGGACAAAATCACGGCTGCCGATGTTTTTTTTTGATAAATATAATTGCACTTTGTGTAAAATTGCATCGTTTCCAAATTAAAGTGTTTGCCGAGGAGCTCCTAGATCAGAAGTGAGTGTGACGTTACCAGACCACGCCATCTGCCAGGGAAGCGACCTGTGCTGCATGAGTCAACCGCCCTGCCCACGCAGCACTGCATCTCCCACCCCCCCCACATCCTCAAATCCCTCACTTCCACATCCACGAATCCCTCTCCCACATCCTCAAATCCCTCTTCCCACATCCTCAAATCCCTCGCTCCCACATCCTCAAATCTCTCCCACATCCTCAAATCCCTCTCCCACATCCTCAAATCTCTCCCACATCCTCAAATCCCTCGCTCCCACATCCTCAAATCTCTCCCACATCCTCAAATCCCTCTCCCACATCCTCAAATCTCTCCCACATCCTCAAATCCCTCGCTCCCACATCCTCAAATCTCTCCCACATCCTCAAATCCCTCATCCTCAAATCTCTCCCACATCCTCAAATCCCTCGCTCCAGTTTCAGTTTCATTTATTAGGTATAACCCTGTGAGCCATGCGGCTCTTGACTCGGGTGCAACCGCAACAAAACAAAAAGAACACCCACAAATCCCTCTCCCACATCCTCAAATCCCTCTCCCTCATCCTCAAATCTCTCCCACATCCTCAAATCCCTCGCTCCAACATCCACGAATCCCTCTCCCACATTCTCGAATCCCTCGCCCGCATCCTGGAATCACTCGCTCCCACGTAGCTGGAGATTTGCCTCCATGTCCAGCCCTCCCATTCTCCACGAGTCACAATGCCAAAGACGACCCCGCACCACAACTCACCGCAACTCGCTGCCTACACAACCCCCTCCCACCAATCCCCCCCCCCCCCCGTTCACTCGACTCACAACACCTCTGCCCTCGGCCATGAAAACCCATGTTTGTTTCGTGCGTGTAACATTGCAGAAAAGCAAACTGGAAAACTCTACGACGGAACATATATACTCCCCCCAGCCACATCCTACCTCCAAATCTCTCACTCATTGCACCCCCATCTTCTCCCGCCCCCCCCACCCCCCCCCCAGCTTCCTCCCACCCCACTGGGTGACATCTGTCGGAACGGCTCTCTTGCAAATCATAACACTTCCTGTAAATGAAGAGAAACTCCATCAGGCAAAGTACACGTCGGCTGGAAACTGCGAGGTGTCACGTGATATGCGAGGCAAGTTCGCACTGGAGCCTTCTGCTGTCCAGAGATCACCTTGCGCGCGCATCGTTCAGATTTTTGGGATGCATATGCCAACAATGGCAAGCCTCACATCTGCTGCTGGCTAGTCTCACGCACTGACCAACTTGCGAACTTGAAACCTCCTCCGACAAGTTTCCCGGAGGAACAACAAAAAAACGATGGAACGAGCGTGAAGATTAACAACGCCGCTCGTGAAGGCTATTAAGGCCCAATTGTATGGAGCCGTGGGAACAGACTGCATGGGGAACGGGGACCGCCCCAGCCTATATCCGTCACACGTCGAACGAGGCGAGCGAGCGAGCGAGCGTGCTAATTACGATCATCGCCGCAATCGTTAAATGACAACGGAGCCACCAAGTCTGGATGCCGGCACCTCGCAAGGGATCAGTCTTCCGAGTTGGGGCATTTCTCAATGGATTTGTGGACATTACGTTTTCGCACCACTGTGCTCTGCCCTTCTACACGTAAACATTCGACAAAACAGAGATGGAGATTAAGAGACCATTGGGGGCAATGTTATTGCATTGCTGCCCAATGCCTACCCATTGGGGTTTGTTTGACCATACTTCACAACGTTGGCCAATGCGGTTCTGGCGAAAGGGGAGGAGGGGGGTCTCATGAGGAGTTCAGATGTCAATCACCACTCATGTTAGCTGTGGCCAGGAATTATACTCGGGGTGCTGACTTCTGAAAAGAGTGGCGCTAATCACTGCGCCACTGCTCCACCTGCTCCCTCGTTCATTCGGGAATTTGCCAACTATTCCAAGCAGGAATCTTCTGAAAATTGTTTACAATCAGTTAACCGCTTCTTGGGTAAGTAATACATACATACTCTCGACCCTCGCCAAGCTTACATTTATAATCAAATTTCACTCTCCTACTCGCTCTCTCCTGCTCGCTCCGACATTAACATTGGCTGCTCCGCCCATCTCTAAACCTTTATGAACAGCCTGCCTCAGCAGATTCCCCCTCTTTTTAAATCCTTTATATTAAGTTTGCTTGCTTGCTTAGGACCGTGCAAATCTTTCGGTCGTTTTTTTACCCACTTTCCGTGATTCAATCGAGCTGACATTTTCCACACAGACTCGTTGTGCGTGACAATAAATGTTCGTGAAAATATTTTTCCAAAATTTTACACTTTTTAGGACAAAAATATTATATTTAATTACCAATTGCTTAATGGTGCAATGCAATCATCTGACCCATAGGTGGCAGCCATCTCAAGCCAGAGGACGAGAGGACTCTAGCCGCCACGCATATAAAGGATTTATAGTGAAAAACTTTGTTTTTACGGGTTACTTTTTTCACCTGAAGGCGGTTGCTTGTGTTGCGATCGAAACGTCGTGATCTATTGTTTTTTTCTACCTACGTGACTTTACCGAAAGAACCAAAGAGTATGGAATTCCTGCAGTCACGAAAGCTTCAAATCAAGATATAAGTAATACATATTATATAGAATACAAATGTTTAGTTGTAAAATAAAAATATATATATATTCCAGTCATTCTCGATTCACCAATGGACAAAGGTCCTCCCCACGCCATAGGAGTTTTTTTTACCATACTTCACCAGTCTGGTCAGTGCGGATTAGTGAAGGGGGAGGGCAGGACCGATTCTGACAGCGCTTACCACTGTTGGCCAATCTCGGGTCGCCGATTTCCACTCTGCCACAGCTCTCTCCACATTTAATTAGTGTTCAGAATTTCATACGGAAACATACATTGCTGCTGATTAAGAGCTCTGATTTCACCAAGTACAGCTGTGCACTTCAGAAGACGTTTACTCTTAATGTTTTGAACACCGGCCACGGTAATACAAAAATCCACACACATAAAATTCTGTCATGGAAATTCGGTTAGCAAAATCACCCCTGAACCGTCAATTAATGCGCCACTGATGAAACAGCATTTTTGAATAAACTATTTTCAGCCACTATAAATATCCACCGTGTGTTAATATCCTCGCTCTCAACCACTGCTGAACCACTGATTGTGACGAGCATGCTTGAGACACCTACGTATGTAAATATGCTTTCGATATAGAAACAGCGATGTCCGTGTCATAGTTAACTGTTGGTTGCTATCCGAGATGTTTCAAGTGTGTGTTGTGTTTCAAATACAGTGTGTTTCAACATTCATAAACAACAATCGCATTTCATGTATTTCACAGCAAGAAGTTCCTGTGTTCGATTCCCGACTCGGGTGTCATTCTTCATGGAGTTTGTATGTTCTCCCCCTGCTTTTCCATGGGTTTCCTCCGGGCTCCTTGGTTTCCTCCCAAAGCTATAAAAATATATATAACTAATATTGGGATGCTGAAAATGTACCCGCAAATTACTCAATTGGGATTACATATAGCAACATATGCTCCGACTGCAAAGACTTGGCAGGACCCTCTTGAAAAAGAGTCTTCGGACTCAGTGTGAGGCTTTTACTTGGTAATGCAGTGTAATAACGGCCCATGGTGACAACCGCCAAGTCAACCACATGGAGCGAAGTTTCCTCTCGACACAAACGCCAGCCGAGTCCAGTACGGTGCGCTGTTACCATACCTTGCTGATATCGTCAAGGAGCATAAACCATCTCTCGAACTCCGGTCATCCTCTCAGCGGCTTTTGGCTCAGCGATCGAACAAAGACGGCCAATGCAACGCGCACTTTCAGATGCGGTTCTGCGGCCGTCTGGAACGCTCTTCCTCCCGATATTAGGAAGTCACTGGAATTATGCACTTTTAAATCTAGATTGAAAACTTAAATCTTTAGAACTTATTTTTGTGTTTAGTTTGTTGTCCTTCCCCCGCATCTTTAATTAGCACGGTTGGCTACGTGCGGTGCGAAAGAAGTTCAACATAGCCCATAGTTACAACCTCCAAGTCAGCCATCTGAAGCCAGATGCCTCTCGACAAACACCAGTCGAGTCCAGTAGTACGGTGTGCTGTTACTTGTGTAATAACACGCTGGAGACGGCTTGTGGAATCGGTCCTTTTATTTCACTTCTTGCAGTTCACAAACACTCCCCGTTGCTGGCAGGCAACGGGAAGCGGGCAGACAGCTACCAGAGACACACCGCCACGTGGCACCCGGAGCCCCACTCGCGCGTGGCCCCTCTCTCTCTCTTCGTTCCGTGTCTGACCCCGTGTCTCTCCTCTCTCCCCATATTTAATGCCTGGGTCACGTGGTACACTCCAGCCAATCCTCAACAGCCTGCGCCGAATGTTCCAGATCCCCCATCAACTCCCGGGACCACGCCCCTGACTTGTCTTCCCATTGGCTGAGGCCAAGACCAGCGAAACCAATCACGTAGCTGACATCCCGTGATCACGCCGAGGCCATGCTCCCAGGCTCTCCCCCCATTGGCTGTAAAGCGGGACCGGCAAAGCCGATCACCACGTGAATCCGACAGGCTCTTATTACACTTGTTTACGTCGAATCTGGCTCCCCTCCCTTCCACTCCACTCCTATGCCTCCTAACCGCACATTTCCCCCTCATGTACCTTTCATATTGCTTGACCCCCAGCACTCGATGCATATCACTCAATAAGAATTCTGCCATTGGAAGTTAAAACTGCCAGGCTGTTAACTTTGTAGCGACTTCGGAAATTCTAAGACTTATTGCATTTATGTGGTCATCGTCGTCTTCATCATCATCGTCATCACCACGAGCCATTACTAATCTACTCCTGGACGAAAGCCTCACCATCCTGCGATGCACCAATTCATGTTGGTACGCACGCTTTAAATAAACTCGCACTCATTTATTATAATTACGTATCCAGCAAAGCCACACGCAGTCCAATTAATCTTTTCAGCAGGGTTCTGCTACATTGAGTTGTTTGTTATAATATTTTTGTTGTCAACTAATTCATGAGTTGTTTATACAAGTGGAAGGAAACCGGAGCACGCTGAGAAAATTAATGAGCAAGGGGGAAACACTCTATCCCCCCTACAGATAGAAACTAATGGCGATCAATCCACTTGTTGTACTGCCTTCTCCTGGCAAGCCAGAGTATGGCTCATTTGACACCAACGGAAAATGGGAGTTTCTCACAGCATTTGTGATCATCCACCAACCCTCACTACTGCCTCCAAAGTGCTGGATTACAGGCAACGTGCGTAGCCTCCGCCACCACCACCAACTGGCTCGATTTGAATTGAGCACCGTCGTCATTCCACTTGGAAAAAAATACGTCAATGGTGGGAATCACGATAAAAGGGTTCAATTTGGGGTTAAATACTGGATTAAACTGGGTCGTTAAGTGTTGTCTTGGCCTGGTGAATAATTCAGCACAATCCAGTTCTGAGGACTTGCACGAAGAATTGCACATGATGAACATTCTTTGCAGAGCAAATGAAGGTGTGCCTCCAAGTGTTTGGCGTGTGAGAGGCCTCTGTTGAAGGGCCCTTCAGGAGCAGACCTCTGATGTCAACAGCTCACTGGCACAATGCAAAGTTACACTGAGCAAGCAGTGTTGGGATCGTGCGTTCCAATCAAGGTGATGAGCTCTGCGATGAATCCGTGTTCTCAAGTCAATCGTCGAAGCAAGGTAATCTATGACTTTACAGAAATCCCCATCAGATAAAATGTAGTAATACATTTGTATATATGTATGTGTGAATGTATTTTGAACTTCTTTCGCACCGTACGCAGCTCAACCATGCTAATCGGATGAGCGGGTGAAGGACAAGAAACTAAACACAAAAAGCAGTTCTAAATAAATTAGTTTTCAATCTAACGGGATTCCAAGTCTGCGAATTCTACATTTTCCATTTGACTGCCAGAGCAATGACAGGTGGGAGAGTGCAGTGTCTCTGGTTTGTGGATAGAGGTTCTCAAAGTGGAAGCAGAAATATTTTATTTTATTTCTAACAACAATGACTTTACCGAAAGAACCAAGAATATGAATCCCTGCAGTCGCGAAAGCATTAAATCAAAATTTAGTTCTATGATATCAACTTCCAGAGGCCGTTCTATAACAGGGGGCGACACGCTGCTCTGTGAGAGTTCGAAATGGAAATGTCTTTTCATAGATATTTATTTGTGTCAAGACATGATGCCGAGGGCACAATAGGAATAAAAATGGGGGGGGGGGGAAGACGTTTGAAATTGTATTTCTGAAAAAAGGTAAATCAATCACAAAACTGCCGCAGCTGTGAGTTTCCCTCTAGGTGCCTTGGCCACCTGTGGGATGCCTTGACCTGGCCGACTCCACTAATCGCCACACAAGGCCTAGGTGGATGGCTCCTGAAATGCAGTCGCACGCTTTGCATGAACAACTGCCTTAAACACGGTCACCGAAAAGCCAGGGCGTCAAAGATCAAGCTCACCGAATTGGATTTAAAAAACAATCAATTGGCTTACCTGTAGGCTGCACACGTTGTATGATAAATTATAGTGATTATTTTGAGATTTTGTAAAAGGAAAACCGAAGATAAATCGGTGTTTCTCTGTGCGCGTGCTCACCTTTGGATAGATAGGTCACACTACGCAACACGTGCCAGAAACATGGCACTGCGTCTGTCTCTCTGTCTCTCTCTCTCGAGTGTATGGCGAGTACAGTACGTGCAAATCACACGTCCAAGTTTAAGTCTGTACAAATGTACGGCAATATAATTTATATTGTGTTCGTTCGTTTCTCAATCCGCTTGTGCTGGTGATGGTCGTGGCGGCAAGAAAAAATGCTTCATGTGTGGTTGTTCCACCTGATGAAGATCGCTTGTGTTGTGATCGAAACGTCGTGATTCGTTCAATTTAATTTTATTTCTACCTACGTGACTTTACCGAAAGAACCAAATAACACCGTAGGATGTATTATCTCCTCAGTATTTTACACAGGGTGCGTTCAGCAGGATGGACACATCATTTTTAACAAGGTCCCTGCCTTTCCTTAACCATCTCCTTACACGAGCAGCGGCTCTGTTAATTCACACCCTCGTACATTTTGGTTAAGACACGTAGCTTTCTCTTTTTTCCATTGTATTATTACGCGCTCAACAACGCAAACAAACTACTCTTTGGTTCTTTCGGTAAAGTCACGTAGAAAGAAAATAAATTAAATAGCAGAGTACGACGTTTCGATTGCAACACTAGCAATCGTCATCAGGTAGAACTCAAAACTATTTCTATCTAAAATTTACCAGGCTCTCATAGGGCCTACTGCTGATGCAGACTGTTTTAAAACAGTCTGCATCAGCAGTAGGCCATGCTTTCCCACCTGATGACGGACGCTTGTGTTGCGCCCGAAACGTCGTGATTTAATTTAGCTGTTTTCATTTCATTAATTTCATTTAATTTTTTACCTTCGTGACTTTACCGAAAAAAACAAAGAGTATGAATTCTTGCAGTCACGAAAGCTTCAAATCTAGAATCTCATAGGGCCATTCGATCTTCGTTCCCTCGGTCGCTTCGGGGTGGATTCATTGACATGCTAATTTCTCTGCTCCAGCAGCTGCCCCAGCAGACCCACCTCTCTCTCTGCCCCCCCCCCACTCTTTGTATTTAAGGCCTCGACACAGAGGCATTGGGTCTGTGTGTCTATGTTGTGTGTCTCTCTGTGTGTGTGTCTCTGTGTTGTCTCTCTCTGCTTGTCTGTCTGTCTGTGTGTCTCCGTGTCTGTGTTTTGTCTCTCTCTCAAATTTAGTTCTACCTGATGACGATTACTTGTGTTGCAATCGAAACGTCGTACTCTATTATTTCATTTATTTTATTTCTACGTGACTTTACCGATAGAACCAAAGAGTAATTGCTGCAGTCACGAAAGCTTCAAATCAAGTTTGAACGCAAACAAAGTCAAACCAAGATACGCCCATCCTCGGCCGGGGGTGATCGTATCTCGAGGACCTCCTCGTTGTCATTTAGCGAAGCGAAGGAGAAAGGGGAAACACAGAGCGGGGAGAGAGCGACCGGTGGGAAATATCGGGGTAACAGCATTTATTCTTAACACGTACTTTTGATTTATCTTTTGTGACGGTTTAAGATTCACGTGGCATGTTTGCAAGGTAGCACTGTGTTACAATCATTACAAAAAAACGGGCTCCTTAGCGTCAACTCGTGCTGGGCTTAATTTGATACAACTACAATGCGCGACACTTTCAAACGTCAAGATGAGATGTAAGTGCTGCACAATGTTTACTAAATTTCGTACACGCTGAATGTGGCAGTCGAGGTGGTGAGGGAGGCTCCGTTGAATTTCCATGAGCGCATTTAGAACGACCAAACCATTAAACATTCAATTTATGACTTTTTACTTTTAAACAACTGCATTGAATTTTCTCCCCACCCTGCTTTCCTTTCCTAGACTTTGCACTCCTATCGTGTTTTTTTTTTATGAAAAGGAGCTTCATAGCTCATCTGATTCCTCCAGTACAGCTACATATTCCGATTCTGATTCTTTGCAACGCTGCAACCATTACCTACAACATCGTAAATTTCGATTTAAAGCTTTCGTGACTGCAGGGATTCATCTTCTTGGTTCTTTCGGTAAAGTCACGTAGAAGGGAAATAATAACATAAAAAATAAGAAAAGAAAATTCTCACGACGTTTCGGCCACAACGCAAGCAGCCGTCATCAGGTGAAGAAACAGAGCTGTCAGAAAGACAGCGTCCAATGGAGAATTTAATTTTATTATGTTTTATTTTTATTATTTTATTATTTCCCTTCTACGTGATTTACCAAAAGAACCAAGAAGATGCAAAGGTACAACATCGTAGGTAAGGCCTTTGTCCAGCAGCGGATTAACAAAGGGCTGTAACTTACTACGATATATATTTAAACTGCAACCGTAGCCTTCACGATCACAAGACGAAGAATATTCCCGTCACAGCCCACCCACGTAGAGTAGTCACATTCCATCATGTCGGAGAACGGATCTAGGAAGATGACGTAACACGCAAAGTCACTTCCACACTAGATTGCTCATCTTTGATGCCCTGCATATCTTGCTCATTGTATGCGTGTATGTTGAACTTCTTCCGCACTGTACGTAGTCAACCGTGCACATCGGAGGTGCGGGGGAAGGACAACAAACTAAACACAAAAAGACAAATGATCTGAAATGTGCCAAGTTAAGTGAGAGTCAAATTTAATACAGTATCAGTGAAATCTTCTTGGTTCTTTCGGTAAAGTCACGTAGAAGGGAAATAATAAAATAATAAGAATAAAACATAATAAAATACAATTCTCACGACGTTTCGGCCACAACGCAAGCAGCCTCATTCAGATGCTGTCTTTCCGACAGACCTGTTCTTCGCCTGAGGATGGCTGCTTGCGTTGTGGCCGAAACGTCGTGAGAATTGTATTTTATTATGTTTTATTTTTATTATTGTATCATTTCCCTTCTACGTGACTTTACCGAAAGAACCAAGAAAATGAATCCCTGCAGTCACTAAAGCTTTAAATCGAAATTTATCAGTGAAATGTTTATTTTGTACAAACCTTGTTGACTGGTTTGAGACCGTTACTATTATTGCACTTGAGAACCTGGGGCCTGCGTGCACAGCGACTTGCGCAATTAGAGAAATATTGCAAATCTGTTTAAACATAAAAAACATTTGCACAACTCCAAGTAAAGTTAAGACAATTATTGCAGTGTAAAGTTTGGAGAGAACTTGGGAATGGTCAGGACAACTCGTAAGTAAGTTGTCAAAGTGAAAGTAACCGATTGGGTCATAAAATAAGAATTAATTACAATATTAACAACGTTACAAATAACGTTAATAACATTCATAACAAATATAATCAACGTAAATAACTTTAATATGCTTATCTCAGCAACAGACAGGCTGAAGTGCATGTCAGCGACATTGCCCACGGGGTTTGTCTTACTGGCAGCTGATTGGCTGGTGAAGTAGGATTGATGACGCCATCCCTAGCAACCACTGCCACGCCCACAGCATTGCGATCGCACGAGGACACCGGTATTGCCTTTTAATTTGTACGCGTTTCTCTCTTACTGCATTTCGGATCTTACTACAATCTCTAGATTTTGGACTTTTGGCAAATTTGACAAGCATTTGCTTGACTCGGGACCATGAAATAATTAATCGTGGGTGGCGGATGGAATTTCCACCTCTGAATTGCAAAAAAACTGGAGAAAAAGATATAATTACTGATAACAACTGGGACGATTATTGTTTAATGTTCCGGGAGAACTTATAGATTTCTCAAGACAGCTATCTCATAAAGAGGACAATCCTGGGAATACTAGGACCAGGTGGCAACCTTTGTAGCAGTGCTGGAATTGAACCCAGGTTCTTAAGGTACCTGACAATGCCACTACGAACCACCTGGTAAAGTATCCTTGACTTGTTTTTCTTGGTTAACAGATTGGGGAGAGGCACATACATTGTCTGAAATAGTGAAACAGAAACACACGTCGGGATCGATGGACAGGCAGAGAGAGAAAGAGTGACAATCCGCCTAGTCGACAGACAGGACAAAAATGTACAATCAAGAAGCTTGTTCTAGGATAGTCTATATAATCTAACACTGCTTTAGAGACAAAAAAGCAATTTACATATGAAATACTGATTTATAAACAGGCATACAAACTGGGTAAATATGATTTAATTATCATCAAGATTTTGGAGACATGAAGGAAATTAAATGTAATAATACATTGTAAATCCATTGCAAGAACCGACAAACAGAAATACTAATGGCATAATAATGCTCGCTAATGAGACACATCAGAATTAACTAAGCCACAAACGTTTATTTTTAATGAATGATTAATTGATTTTTACTAATCTCTACTGTATTTACATTTCAAATACAATGCATTTGCATTTCCTTTGTGTTCATATCTGGCCGGGTATCTCTGTGGAATAGGGCCCGATTTGCAATAGGGAAACACGCCGATTTCATATACCCGTTCAGGGTGGAGGATGATTGTCACCACCCATCACCCGTTCCGGGCCAGTAAAATGAGTACCCCTGTCGAGGGGTGAAGTCAACAGTGGGTTGTCCCAAAGAGTGACTGGCCGCCGCCATGGGAATGTGGATTGGAATATTCAGAATGTTCTCGTGCCTTCAGGTTCAGAATTGGACTCCGCGGTCACGTGGTAAACCCCACGTGAGATGGACCAGAAACAAGCCCCGAATAACGACATCTGACTCCTTCACCCTGAACATGACAGGAACTCAATGCAGAGAAAGAGCACGAAGGGAAGGGGGGGGGCTGTTATCGTTGCCTACGATGGACACACATCAACGTCTTTCCATTCGAAAATTACACACACGGCTTATTCAACCTGTGGGCTGTGAGAGTGCAATTGATAATTATTGAATCCATCTGTGTGGGGCTTTGAATGTTACCTCCACATCCGTGGGTTTTTCTTTTGCATCTCGGTAGTCTGGTTTTCCTCCCACGTGAAACCAAACACGTATTAATGGCAAGTTACGAACATCACAACGCAGGTAAGAAGGCAAAAGTGTAGCCCTGCAATTGCTTGCTGGTGCCACTGCTGGCAGAAGGCCCTCCCGCCCACACTCGAGGGAGCTCCAGAGAACCTCTCCAAGAGGGGTTTTGGGGCTTATATTTCACGCTGGCCAGATGTTCTGGAAGAAGTGGGTGTGTACCCGCATTTCACTCCACCACAAAAACAAAGATCTCTCGTATAGCCTTAAAAGACTGTTGGGGGCAAGTGCTGTTAGCGAGTAGCACTTATGAAGGCACACGAGGGAGTGGGTGGCCAGCACCATACCCGGCTGCCTTTTGTCTCCCCAGTGGTGATATTTACACATTGCACCAGGTACTTATTTGAGGCTGAGTCGACCTAGGGGAGGCCTAGGACCGGTTCAAATCATCGTCACTGGTGTTGGCCGTGAGTGGGAATCGAACTCGGGTCTCCAGGTTTGTAGCGCAGCGCGCTTCCCGCTAAACCACCGCAGAACTTTAACCACATTTCACCCCACCCCACCCCACACAGACACACAAACCTGCTAATCGACCAACTGTGGTTGTTCCCATTTAGGTGGTCAGAGCCCAATGCAGAACCCTCCTCAGACTCAGTGGGGGCTTTTCTGGGTATATAGCAGAACATTGCAAACGTGTGTTTTATTTAAGATCCCTTGGCAATTTCGATATCTACACGGTCAACTGGGTGTCGCAGCTATAACTCCAACCGCACATAAGGTTCTCTACCCTGGCCAATTGGACACGGCCCAACCAAATTAGTGAAATTACGTTAATCTTAGTGTCAACTGGGTATCACTTCGGATTTAATCCAAATGTTTCAACGGATATGCCTGTGCATTTTTTTTCTCTCTAGCATGCATACATACTGTATATACCAACGCAACTTTTTTTTTACAGATTGGTGTGATTATAGTAATTACCAAATGTTCGTGCAGAAAATCATCACTTTCCCAAAGATGAATTTTAAAAATAAATTCATATTGAATTCTCCACCAAGGGGCAGAGGTAAGAGGTGGGGGCTTCACGTTGTGTTGAAGCTAGAAAGGGGATGTATGTATGTTGTCCTTCCCCCACACCTCCGATTAACACGGTAGGCGACGTACGGCGCGAAAGAAGTTCAGCATACATACATACATACAAAACGACGCACAGACGCTGTACGGCAACAATCGCACGCCGTTTTAATTACAAGGACACAGATCCTCCGTATAACCACATTGACGAATGGGGAAAGTGCTGTTATCGTCACACCAATGCCGGTAGAGCACACGAGGGAAGTAGTTTGGCCAACGCCATACCCCCGGCCGCCTTTGCCTTCCCAGCTTACACACCACACCCATGTACTACGGTAATTTTAATTCTGAATGGACCGAGGGGATGCCCAGGACCAGCTAAGATGTTCCTCTACTGATGTTGGCTATCACACCACAGGCAGTGTGCTCATCACAGTGGTGGCACGACAGGTTCACCACGCGTTTCACGCTCACAAGAAGCGGTACCCTTTTTTTTCGTTTAATCTAGCCAACGGATGTTTCGACCCGAGAGTAAAGAGTAAATACTCGGTTTTGAAATGGAATTTTAAAAAATCCACTCCCTCCCAGTCGGTTTTAAAACGGGATAACGGGAATCGTTGCTTGGGCAAATATACGAACACAGGCGCTTTTGAACCGTATCAACCCACCCCCCCCCCCCCCCCATTTAACAGCCATTGCGGTAAATCCACTGCGGGTCGAGGGCCTCCCCTCGCTTTGCCGGTCGTGAGGATTACCTGACCGTCGGTCACCGGGGTGGGTCAGTGCGGGTTGGTGACAGCGAGAAGCAAAGAAGTTGGATTCCAGGAATGGACGTTGTTGCGCGCTGCCCTTTTCTGAGAATGTGGCTCCACAGAAGGCCGCAACCAGTGCCGTTTTAAGCTCGTACGGGGCCTTTAGCATATGTTATAAAGGGGCCCTAAAAAAAAAAACATGTAAATACTAAATCACAATTTTTTTTACTTCCATAGTAAAACAATTGTGTTTTTTCATTTGCTACACAGCCAGATAATACGACAAATAGCTAACCTTAAACACCCAGTCGTCCATAAAAGTTGAAGGCGGTATAGTTCTATAGTAATAGAGCAAGTGCAGAATCGCTGCAGCGGAATTGATAGCTTTGAAGCATTTAGCGCGGGGCCCTTGAAAGTGCGGGGCCCGTAGCTACATATGTAGCGACTACATTAGTAGCTACTACATATGTAGCGACTATATTGGTAGCTACTACCTACATTTCGATTTAAAGCTTTCGTGACTGCAGGGATTCATCTTCTTGGTTTTTTCGGTAAAGTCACGTAGAAGGGAAGTAATAAAATAATAAAAATAAAACATAATAAAATGAAACATCGTGAGAATTGTTTCATTTTATTATGTTTTATTTTTATTATTTTATTACTTCCCTACTACGTGACTTTACCGAAAAAACCAAGAAGATACTACCTACATATGTAGCGACTACATTAGTAGCTACTACATATGTAGCGACTATATTGGTAGCTACTACCTACATTTCGATTTAAAGCTTTCGTGACTGCAGGGATTCATCTTCTTGGTTTTTTTCGGTAAAGTCACGTAGAAGGGAAGTAATAAAATAATACAAATAAAACATAATAAAATGAAACATCGTGAGAATTGTTTCATTTTATTATGTTTTATTTTTATTATTTTATTACTTCCCTTCTACGTGACTTTACCGAAAAAACCAAGAAGATACTACCTACATATGTAGCGACTACATTAGTAGCTACTACATATGTAGCGACTATATTGGTAGCTACTACCTACATTTCGATTTAAAGCTTTCGTGACTGCAGGGATTCATCTTCTTGGTTTTTTCGGTAAAGTCACGTAGAAGGGAAGTAATAAAATAATAAAAATAAAACATAATAAAATGAAACATCGTGAGAATTGTTTCATTTTATTATGTTTTATTTTTATTATTTTATTACTTCCCTTCTACGTGACTTTACCGAAAACACCAAGAAGATACTACCTACATATGTAGCGACTACATTAGTAGCTACTACATATGTAGCGACTATATTGGTAGCTACTACCTACATTTCGATTTAAAGCTTTCGTGACTGCAGGGATTCATCTTCTTGGTTTTTTCGGTAAAGTCACGTAGAAGGGAAGTAATAAAATAATAAAAATAAAACATTATAAAATGAAACATCGTGAGAATTGTTTCATTTTATTATGTTTTATTTTTATTATTTTATTACTTCCCTTCTACGTGACTTTACCGAAAAAACCAAGAAGATACTACCTACATATGTAGCGACTACATTAGTAGCTACTACATATGTAGCGACTATATTGGTAGCTACTACCTACATTTCGATTTAAAGCTTTCGTGACTGCAGGGATTCATCTTCTTGGTTTTTTCGGTAAAGTCACGTAGAAGGGAAGTAATAAAATAATAAAAAATAAAACATAATAAAATGAAACATCGTGAGAATTGTTTCATTTTATTATGTTTTATTTTTATTATTTTATTACTTCCCTTCTACGTGACTTTACCGAAAAAACCAAGAAGATACTACCTACATATGTAGCGACTACATTAGTAGCTACTACATATGTAGCGACTATATTGGTAGCTACTACCTACATATGTAGCTACTTTTTGCTGCTAGGAGAATCCGGCACTGGCCGCAACACCTCTTGTTTTTTTATTACACGCTTTTTATTAACTCACTCTGTTGAATCCTCAAATCTTGTAACTCAATTTTTACCCACTTCCCAATGTAGTATCGACTGCAAACTTGGTATACTTATGTCATACTGATGACAATGCTATATTCTATCATTAAAAATGAAAAATATATTTTTAAACATTATTTTTTACATGTTATGTTTCGGCTTGGGTCTAATTGTCCACGCTCAACTGACGTTGGCTGTAAATCACCACGGTCCCTTACGTTATGGCAAGCTTCGGGGACACTTCCTGGAGTCGTGGAGTTCTTCCATTACTAGTACGGTACATTTCATTAAAGCGTGTTTTTTTAAAAGTTGTTTTTACATATTACTTACATGCACTATGGTAGCCCATTCCAGCATGGCCCAGGTTCAAACCTGCGCAGCTTCGGAGATCTGATGAGATTGGGCCCCCTCCTGGGTGATTTGGTTATCGTAAGGATAATTAACGTTACCATCACCGAGTCTCAGCACCTTTTCCAAAGGGGGCCTTGCTTACATCAGGATGTTTGGCCAATTACTTTTCACGGGCGTCTTTTGAATCGTGACCCAAATCGCGACGTTTAATCAAATCTCCCGGATGGAAAAATCGTTGCGCCCGTAACACGCGCACAGAAGACAACACAGCAAGCGACGCTCGCTCCGTCATTTTACCGACCCACGACTGGGATGTGAACTTGCAACCCACCGACTGCGAGTCAATAATTCCCGCCACAGCCCCAAGCCCCTCAATGAATTAACAGCGAATGCCGCTCCCGTTCTGCAATCGGTTTAAATGGCAGTGAAAGAGCGGCGTTTGTCGATGCCGTTGCCCGTGCATTACGTTAATCAGCAAAGCTCAGGGAAGCACGTGCCGTGTGACCTAATGCGGCGTCAAGTTAGCGTGGGACCGAAACTTCTCTTGCCTACCACTGGCGAAAGCCATCATCCAAGGCCGTAGCCATGGAGTCAACATTGGGGGCGATCAAATCTTCCAGGGGGTGTGGGGGCCCCCAGAAAAAAAATCTAAATTTGAAAATGAATTTTCTGCCATTTCCTGCCTAAAATATTTTTTTAAATCACGAACACATAGGATGGACTGTTTTTTTACAAGAATGTCTAATAGTGTATTGTATTACATTGATCTGTTTTTCTTTTTTACCTTTTCTTGTTTCATTGTATGTAATAGCAGAGATTAGGGATTGATAAAGTCCAACCGTAACCACAATCATATAAACAGAAATCTATTTTATAGCAATATATTGGGGGGGACATTTTGAGCATATTTGAATATTGGGGGGGATGTGTGTGTCCCCCCAATATATATTATTATTACGGCATTTGCCATCATCGCTCTGAATCTAAGAGCTAGATTTTCCCCGAATCCTTCTTCCCGATACGATTGCTGCAGTCTTGCAATTTGTAAGCGTGTACAAGATGTGCTCGTTTAGGCTCACGTACATGTAAGTAGGTAGGCCAACATCCGGTAGTGGATTGACCATGGCCGATGATGATTTGTCGTTTCAGAGCTTAATTTCTAACTGAAATTTTCCCACAGCGCTGGTAAAACCGAGAGATGGCATGTGACCAGTAGCCCACGGCGATAACAAGTGATATACTTGATGTGGTGTGTCGGGTAAGGATTTTTTTTTAGGGGGGGGGGCTTTGCTGACTTGGACAGACCCAGCTGAAAATGAAGCCCCCGCTTATAACCCTTCGTGGCAAATCAAAGGCCACACTAACAACTTGAGCAACATTCTGATGGCAATTTTAATGCAGGAAATCTCACGGGCCGCGAGGTTCATCACAAAGTGTCGTCTGCTGCCGTGAAAATTGGGCTCACTGACGAGAGAGGCCCCGCGCCAGCGAATTCATCAGAGACCTGACCACTGCACCCTAATTGTGTGCGATCACGATCAATAGCCAATCGCTTATGACTCACGCATTCACACACGCACACACTCTCACGTACTTAATTGCTCGCTCTCCACACACGCCGACATGCTTACTTGCTCGCTCAAAGGCAAAGACGGATGCACCCCGTGTAGCCTTAACAGACCGTTGGGGCAAGTGCAGTTAGCGTGCACCTAATGAAGGCCAGCATGGCACACGAGGGGGTGGTTGCCAACACCACGCCCGGCCGCCTTTGTCTCCCTCGTGGTGATGTTTACACACCACACCAGGTACTCATTTGAAGCTGCGTCGACCTCGGGGAGCCCAGGACCGGTTCAGAAAATCGTCATTGGTGTTGGCCGTGAGCATGAATCAAACCCAGGTCACCGGCTTTGTAGCGCAGGGCACTGTTACACTACCGTTCCCCACTTGCTCGCTCAAAACACACACACAAGACAATGGTCCCCTGTTTAGCCATACAGGCTGTTGGGGCAAGTGCAGTTTGCAAGCACCAATTTAAGGATACCACAGCATGCAAGGAGATGGAGTCGCCAGTACCGATGTTCCCATGGCTGAGAACTCAACGCACGTCAACTGGTTGCTAGAGCAGTGCACAGCACTAATCACGATAACACGGCTCACAAAAACACACACATGAAGGATTGCGATGTTAACTACCTGGCCTGGTATACAGGAGGTCGTGGGTTTGTCCCAACCTTGACACCAGTATCTTTGGGGATTGCATGTTCTCCCCGTGGTCGCGTGGATTTTTCTCCAGGTCCTACAGTTTTTCCCTCTATTTTTCATAAACATGCGTTCAGAGTATTTGGCTGCTATAAATTTCCACACGATAAGTCAATTCGATGAGCTATCATTTGTGGCCAGGTCGCTTCTGAACAAGAGCTATATTGCTCAGTGGGCCTTACCTGGTAAAATAAAAATAGTTTTTAGCTTTGCAAACCTATACACCCCTGCACACATGCATACACATGCCCGTACGAAGCATACGGGCTCACACAGCCACACTCACGATTCTAAATCCAAAAACATTGGATGATAACGCAGGGTCTCACCCCCCACATATAAATTGAATCAGCAAATATAACCACAACAGTGACAGCAATGAAGGGCTTCTGCATAAAGATGCCATAAAATGTGATGCACACAGCCTCAGATGTCTGCATAAATATGCTTCTCAAGACACATACATGCACACACATTCGTACCCTGCTTAACTCACACGCCTGTTAGCAAACATCAATTGAGGTTGGCACTGCACTATGAACCCAGCGGCCCGAGTCTGATGCCAAGTGCCACGGCTACCATCAGCAGAGAGTGTATGTGTGAATGTCTGTTGAACTTCTTTCGCACCGTACGTACGAACCACTCCCCCATTCACCATCCTGCACAGATTAGCAGGATGGTGATTTGAAGCTTTCGTGACTGCAGGAATCCATACTCTTTCGGTAAAGTCACGTAGGTAGAAAATATATAACCAAAGAGTACGATTGAGACTGGTAAAAAACAAAATTAGACAAAATAAAATGTCTTCTTGTGTAGAATGACAACCCCCCCCCCCCAAATCTGCATTATTTATCAAATCGCTGGGGGTTAGAGGTGGGGGGGGGGCTAACGAGGTGGGGGTGGGGGGAGGCTGGTGACTTGCTATGTGCCTCGTGAACAACCCTTTGGTGTGTGCTGCCCAGCTGGGCAAGGCCGCCGGCGATGCAAATTCAAGTTGGAGCCCACGTGTCATTGTCTCAGTTGCCAAAGCAGAGCTCCCTCTCGGCTTGCCTCGCAGCGTGCGTCTTCTGCAAAGCATCTCCCGCTGATTTGGAAGAATATGCTCTTGGAATGCGGTTTTAATTTCACGACGCGTTCCAATTTCGGCTCACATCACAAAACCCGCGGGCAATCGCATCAATCGCACCGCCACGCAGCGCCGGGCGGATTAAGCCAGAGGCAAAATAAGTCACCAAATATTTCGGCTCCGTGTGCATGCGCAGCACTGTATGTGGCTCGCAGCACTTGCCCCAACAGTCTGTTGAAGGCTATATGGGGGGAGGAGGAAGCTTTGTCTCTATCTTTGTCAATGTAACGAGGGGCTGGTGGTAAGGCCAGCACCACACGCAGCCGCCTTTGTCTCCCTCGTGTGGCGTTGTAGGTCTTGATATATAAAAAAAAAAACGCTAACACGTATAAAAGAAGTGAAGAAATGTGGTGAAGTGTTATTTTTTTGTAGAAATGTGTTCACGCGCCGTTGGAAACGGTGTCCATTTTTTCAGGTAAAGGTGCAGCTCCTGCAGTTTCATTTGCTCACGATCCTCGTCATGGAAGGGGCCTTCCCTCTGGCTTGAGAGCCCCCTCAAGAGGGTACATTGGTCTACTCTTCCATGCTGGCCAGACACCTTTGAAGAGGACTGAGTGAGCACGTTCGCTTGACCCCCCCATTACACGATCGATGTGCCGATGGAGTAACTCTGGTGAACCTATTTACTCGGCTGGGTGGACAGATGCAGGGGGCGAGGGGTGGGGGTAAGACACGTGGCCAATTGCTTCAATTGCCAGCCTGGGAGATTCAAACCAGTGGACCTCTGGAACTGAATATTAACGATGTTAAACTACTCTTCAACGAAACCTTTTATTTTATCAGGCAGTAAGGCTCACCTGAGCTGTATAGCTCTTTTTCAGAAGCGACCTGACCACAAATGTGGACATTTATAGCAGACAAATGCTCTAAACGCACGTGTCTAAATGTGGAGGGAAAAACAGGAGGACCCGGAGAAAAATTCACGTGACCACGGGGAGAACATGTAAAACTGAAAATATACCGGTATCAGGGTCGGGATCGACCACCTGTATACCAGGCGAGGTAGTTCACATTTCGCCACCATGGCGCGTGTGCTAACCATTACACCACGGCAGCATGGCACATTCATGATAATTATATTTAAACAGCAGTTTGACCTTGGTGGATAAAGCAACAACATCAATCAAAACCTTTTATAACATTTATTTTCACTGTCATTTTGATTGGATCATTGTAGAGCGTGTCCATGAAGATATCATGCATTATTAAATACATGCACCTAATTAGTTATTTCAGCAAGGTGGAGACACTTTGTTAGTGTGAGGGATGATTTTATCGTATCAGTTTCAGCCGTCTAAACCTCCGCCTGTCTGCTGCCAGGGCGTTGGCGAAAAACATCCCATCGAGATTTTGGCAGAGTGCCGGCCGTTCGTCAAACTTTAAGCTAATATCATTTTACATCTGGAAACTTAATTGAAAAGCACATTTCGTGTGAATTTTCTCTCGTTGTTAAGTTGATGGCCTTGCTGGGGGTTCGGTTCGATGCGGTCTTTCACCTGTTTGGGATTGTGGGATCGAGATAAGGCGACATAGAACTGGCCGTGCGAGAAGACCGCCGTCTGCAGATCGATTCCAACGTAATCGAACGTCTGTCCCTGCGCCTCCGTCGTTCATGCAGGGGGCGCGTGGGTTTGCAGCGCCCCCTGCATGAAAACGACGGAAAGTGCAGCGTTCATCACAGATGGATAAAGTTGTGCGCTTTTATAATAGTATTCTCGGAGCTGGAATGCATCTACATGAAGTGGAAACCCGAATTTGATGTGATTGTGTTTTTGTTGTTGTTGTGCAGATATTGTTGCCCAGGACGAGACCGTAACAAATGAAACCTTGAAAACCCGGGTTAATCACGGTTATCTGTAACCCAGATACAAACCTAGGTCCTCAAGGTGTGCTGGCTCAGCGACTCTGACCTCAGAGCCACCCGGTCACCTCCAGACTTAAATTGTACTGAGACACGCGGGACATACAAACGCATACAACATCTGTGCAAATGTTTGAGGGAAATCCACTTATGATCGTGGGTTTTCTTGGGGGACTCGAGATTCCTCCCAAACATCCCAAAGCAGGACACGCGCCTGAAACATGTCTTGAGGCTTAGTGACGCTTTCCTGGGTAAATAATGACATTGATATTTAATTAAAAAAATATATACGGAGTGCTCCCACAACCTTCACCAAACCCACACTGCCCAGCGTTACAAGTATGGTCAAATAACTCCCATCACTGAAAGATCATGGCAATTCCTTCATCCAGCAGAAGAACGACAAAAGGGCTTAAATCTACGCTTATTATTTTATGCCGAGTGAAAGTTGCGGCGAGCGTCTTCAACAAATTTGCGCCAATTGTTTTTTTTCCCTTTGTCAGCTTCCGTCTCATTTAGACCCGTTCGCATTCCCGATGAAATAACACGTCGGCCTGCATCGCAGCGCATCCCTACGGATCACGGCGGCTCCTGGGAAATAAGTCGATGTGGCAGCAATATTAGGGGGCAGCACTGCGAGGTGAAAATATGACACGCAAAAAAAAAAACACTACATTTTGTAGCGTTTGCTGAAGGTACAGGTGCGGCCATGCAATTACCTGCTCGTGCCACTGCTGGTGGAAGGGTCTCCACGAGAGGGAACTCTAGAAAGCCCCTCTGGAAGGTATCCTGACCGAGTCCTCAACGCCAGCCAGACGTGTTCACCTGCACGCGACCTGCCGACCCACTAACTGCGGTGCACCCATCTGTGCCGCTGGGGTGGACGGAAGTGGCAGACGATTGAAGAAACGTTCCCCAATTATTCCGACTGCCGCACTGTGGAATCGAAGCGGCAACCTCGGTGGTTGCAGGTCCAGCGCGTGCTCGCCGTTACGCAGCCGGAGTTCCTCGTGGCTCACACTGGGCGGTTCAAATTAACAGAGATCTCTTCAACGATCCATGGATTTACGTTCGTCGATACGATTAGCACGGTTGGCTACGTACGGTGCCAAAGAAATCAAACATACATACATACTATGAAAATCGGACACGCAAAAAAAAACAAATAGCTGATGATATGTCGATAACCACCTCAGCTGCGTCTCTTGGGATGTTTGCCACAAATGTGAAGCTTCGCTCATGGTGCGAGTTCGAAAACATCACGCATACGCGTGGGTTATGTAACGCTCTGCAAAGTGCATTTTGTCTTTGAAATACTTAATTCGCAGTACGGAAGCCGACGGAGTAGCTGTCAGGACAGAATGCATTTGTATTTTTGAAAACCGGGTTTTTTTTCTCCGATTTCTCTTAAAGTTTTGGGCGACCCCGCGATCTATTTTGGCCACATTTGATCAGAGCAGGTCCCTAATAGCAAACGCAACGTTATACTACATAACACAACATAATAGCTGTCCCTTCCCATATCTGTCTCCTTCAAATGTCTTTCCCTCAACGTGAAAAAATATATAGTACTCGTTCCACCAGCCGCGTGACATTTCGGGAGTGCATCATATCAGCAGCATTTGGTTCAACACAAACTCTGTACCGGTTTTGAAGTTCAGCGCTTCATGAGCAGAGTCGTGCTTACTTGAACCAATGCTAGCAAACTCTCAGATGTTCAGAGGCAAGGGCACTCCCCTCTGACAAATGGACTGACGGACAGTGCTAATGTATACACCAGCCATGGTGGTGAGATGTTAACTACCTCGCCTGATATACAGGACATCGTGGGGTTCAATCCCGGCCCTGATGCCTGTATGTTTGGAGTTTGCACGTATCTCTGCCTGTGGTCACGTGGATTTTTCTCCCGGTTCTCCGGTTTTTCCCTCCACGTGTAGAAACATGTATTTAGAGTATTTGGCTGCTATACATATCCACGTGATACGCCACTTGGTTGAGCTATCATTTACGGCCAGGCCACTTCGGAAAATGAGTTATACACCTCAGTGGGTCTCACCTGGTAAAATATAATTGTTTAGTTTAGTATGTGACTTCAGAGCACTGCTCTGATGCCTCCTGGCGAAGCGAAAGTCCTTTCCGAAAGGCATCCAGAGAGCTTGGCAATGTCAAATGGAGCGCACGCTGGGAATCGCTAAATGTCTGTCTATGGAGCCCAGAACGCTCGGTGGAATTTGAAACCCATATTAGCGACACGCAAGCGCAGCAGCCAGCTCACTGCACCGTGAACCTGGTGAACCGAGATCGATTCCTGCCCACGGTTAAACATGAGTGGCGAGTGAACTCTAAATTGGTCCTGGGTCTCTCTCCACCTTCACCGACCCGCACTCGCCAGCGTGGTGAAGCATGGTCAGACAGCCCCTCACTCTTCCCCCCCACCACCACCACGAACGACAGGACCTGGAGAGGCCTACATCTAGTGGTGGATTGACAAGCGATTTAAGTTGGTTACTATTTTAATTAAGGACACGCTGGCTTGTGACTGCAAATCGACATTTGAGAGTTAAAGGGGGGTGTTTTCATCTACGGAAGTAGATGTAAACGCCTGCATCAACCATGGATCGATATTGTTTGGACAATGTAAGAAAATGACACCCAGTTCTTTTTTTACATACATCGGCCGTTTTCCTTTCATAAAAATGACCGCCATTCTCTTTCCTGAACATCAAGACGCCATCGTAGCCAAAGCGCCACCGCCGACGATGCCACCGCAACGTCAACAACGCTCTCTACCCTCCGCCAGATCTCGCAGCAGCTGCACAGGAGACAACGAGGTGACCTCCACGACATGCCCCCTGACCAGTCTCCTACCACCTGGCCCTAGGTCTTCCCCGCCGGTCGCTGGACCCGTGGGGAGACGACTACTTCCCAATTGCCCGTCGAGGCAATAGGGCCCATCGCCCTTCCTGTTGCCATGATTGTGACGATCGGAGAGTTTCAGAAGCTTCAGTGAACAGCCCCTCCGAAATAACGATCGTCTCGTTGTTAAATTCTTGACGCTGTTCTTCCCTTCACGCATCCTCGAGTTATAAAGAATGTTTATTTTGGCCAAATTTGCCTTACAAATAATGTCGTAACCTTCTTTTTCCGAGGAAGGCCTCAGATTAGTGTCAAGACACTTTTACTTTTGACGATGACGCTGCAAAAGGCATTTGGTCAAACACCCAATGAGTATTTACAAAACTGAAAAGTGGGCAAAGAAGCGCAGAGAAAACGCACGCTTGGAATGTCTGGAATATCAGCAAGAGGAACACTCGAATGAGAGAACGCGCACGACGTGATTCAGACGGGTCCGAAGATTGAGCGTGTTGGGGCACGACACGCGGCACGAGGGATCGATGGTCCACGGTGCCCCGCGTACAATGACGGAGCGACATCCGATTGCTGCGTGGAAGGCGCCCGGTGAGAACGTCCACCAAAAGGAGAAGAGAAGGAGCGGCGAAGTTGACCTCGCGCGCAAGGTCACCGAGTGGACTTTTGCCACGAATCATTCCAGAACCGTGGCGGTTTGTGGGTGGTGGGTGGGGGAGTGGGGGGCTTCGTCCAGCAGTGGATTGAGCGCAGCCGATAGCGTTACCCCCCCCCCCCCCCCCCCCCCATTGCGTATTGGTGGGAAAACGCTGCAGAAGCACCCGCAGCGGCAGCAGGGGTGGCTGCGGGATGGGGGGATTGCGGGCAGGCATCGCCACGACGTCCACCCGGCAGGCCGCCGCCGCTACACCGAGGACGTGGGGCTGTGACGCGCGGCGGCGCGACGTGGCGTGCATGGCGATGCGTGAGCGACCCCGCGGGGGGGAGGGGGGGGAGGGGCGGGGGGGTTGTGTGGGGGCAGCGGTGACGCGGGGGGCGGGGGGGAAGGGCGGGGGGCGGGGGGGGGCGGGGGGGGGGCGGGGGTTGTGTGGGTACAGCGACGACGCGCAGGGCGCGGACAGCGATGACGCCCGGAGCCCCGACGACGAGACGTTAAATACCCATCGGTGAACAAGACGGTGTGTGTGTGTACCACAGTGCTAGTGTGTGTGTGTACCACAGTGCTAGTGTGTGTGTGTACAGTGGTAGTGTGTGTACACCACAGTGGTAGTGTGTGTGTGTGTACCACAGTGGTAGTGTGTGTGTGTACCACAGTGCTAGTGTGTGTGTGTACACCACAGTGATAGTGTGTGTGTGTACCACAGTGTGTGTGTACCACAGTGTGTGTGTGTGCACTATAGTACTGTGGTTTGGTGCAGGCTGTGTGTACCAATGGTTGTGTGCAGTGGGAGCGGTGGTGCAGCGGTTAGCGCGCTGCCCTACGAACCCGGCGTCCCGAGTTCGATTCCCGCTCACGGCCAACACCAGTGACGATTATCTGAACCGGTCCGGGGCCTCCCCCAGGTCGGCTCAGCCTCAAATGAGTACCTGGTGCGGTGCGTAAACATCGCCACTGGGGGAGACAAAGGCGGCCGGGCGTGGTGCTGGCCACCCACCCCCTCGTGTTCCGTTCCGGCCTTCAAAGGTGCTCGCTCACAGCACTTGCCCCCTACAGTCTGTTAAGGCTACACGGGGGGTTTTTGCCTATTGTGGTACCACAATAGGCAAAGAGTGTCCTGTTTGTCAATAGCGGAGTCTGTGTGCGTGTGCCCGAGCGGTGTGATGTGTGTAGCTGAGGCTCCAGTGGCGGAACGACTGCACCACATTACAACGACACGACCGAAGTTCACACGTCAACAACTGGAAGTGGTTAGGGGCCGTCCATAAATGACGTCACGCAATTTTGGACGATTTTTGCCCCCCCCCCCCCTCGTTGCACGGCGTCACAAAAAGTCAGACCCCCCCCCTCAAATGACGTCACAAAGCTCTGCCCCCCCCCCAAAACATATATAAAACATTCTTCAAATCGCTTTAAATTATTTTCATTGTAGTGCGTATTTAATGTGGCGCTGCACTCTGGTGTTGTAGGAGAAAACATTTATAAAAAAAAGACTATTTTGATGTGACGTCACATTTCTCAACCCCCCCCCCCCTCGTAACACATCGTCACAAATGCCTGACCCCCCCCCCCCCCAGGTGCGTCATTTATGGACGGCCCCTTACTCATTTTATCTTCTCCGGAAGGGATGACAGGCCGAGTCTATGCCCACCAGCGATTGGAACTGAAAGCCCCTTCCGAGTGTAGACGAACACAACCCCGCGTTCGATGTAATATTTACAACACGTTTAATATATGCATATATCGAGAATCCACTCGTGAATATATCCGATGCATTACGAATATATAAAATTCACGGAAACCGCGCCTGCCACACTGATCAAACAGGCTTGGCTTAAATAAAACCAATATTGCATACATTATTTATCTCGCTAAGGAGCAACAGAGCCACATTGGTATTCTCCGTGTAGCATTGCACACACACCGACATATGGACACAGTGCCAATAACATTGGAGTTCTGCTTGTTCAAGGAAACATTTAATTTACAGAAAATAAAATAAAAACCGTTGCTGTAGTTTTATGCTTGTGAAACGAGTTGCAATTTCCCGTGCTCCTCCACACGGATAATTGCCTGTAATGTCAGTGCTGCATTATTTCCCCCGTAAATCTTAAATATACAGTGCTCGTTATTGAATTCCACACAGTTGTGCCAGTTGAAATTTACAATTGGGTATGGAACGGTGGCACAGTGGTTAATGCACTGCACTATTCACCCCAGGGATCTGGGTTCGATTCCCGACGGTGGCTTAGATTAATATTAAGTGATACCTGAATCTGTCCTGCGTGTCTCCCCCTTAACCAACTCACACTGACCAGCGTGGTGAAATATGGGCAAACACCCCCTCACACCCACTCCCAAGTGGGTGTGACTTGGGGAGACCTTCATCCAGCGAGCGTATTTACAAAGGGCTCAACGTTGTTATTCATATTTAAATTACAAATTGTGGCCAGGGTAAGTTCTTGAAAATAAAGCCTTTCTGTCAGAGCAGCCGTAAGTATATTAATTATGATTATGCTCATACGTTATTACTGTATACAACTTGCAAACAGTCTGCTAAAACCTCAAGTACTTATTCCGTCATTGACAATCAATTTTTTAAAAGTATTTTACGGCTCTACAGACGAATGACTCGAGAAAAGTCAAGTTGTAGTCTATTTGCATGTGATAATAGAGAGCCATATTTAGCCATAGACTCGTGGGATAAGTGCTGCTAGCAGGCACCTTTGAAATGAAAAGCATAGTACAACGGCGACGGTATTCTGATGCTCACCACATTGTGCCGTTTATCCGTTTTTGGCCGATTCAACATAGCGGCGGCTCAGGCCACGTTCTGTACACAACTGCGACTGTTTGCGTGTGTCGATGACTGGAATCGGACCGGTGACTTAGCTATAGAGTGCACGGACTGGGGTTCCGCGAATTCGGAGGGGCGGGTACACCAGGCTTCGCAGCTGGGGCTGAAATTGGACATGGGGAGAGAGAAGGGCCCATTTCATTCCTTGCATGAAGTCCAATGCCGACCAAGCTAATCCTCGGAATCGTACCGATTACGATGCTGCTGCTGCCGCCACAGAAATAAAAAGAAAGCCGATGAGACCCGATGGGAAAAAGTCTCAGCTCGTGGTCCGAAGGCTGAGCACCGCATCAATCTGCACCAAACACTGCAGGTCCTCGCGGACTTTGTATGGGATTTTGTCAGTTCCTACATGGAGGAGGACGTGTGTTTGTTTGTGTGGCAGTGTTTCCAAATCCTGTCTACGAACACCTCGGGACCAATGGATGGAAACCATGAGATTGTGCAACGGCTAAAAAAGGGCTATCATTCGCTAAAAAGTATAAAAAGAAGAAAAAAAATCTACTTATTTTCAAAAGCATGCCTTAGAATATGTATTGACAGATGCCTTTTTTCTGAAGAAGCTCCCAGAGCATAGAGCTACGCGTCGGACATCACGGGACGCAGTATGACTTGAACCCCGTCGGAAAGCCATGCAGCACAGCCGTAAAAAAAACAACACGGTCGTGTAATTATAATTAAAAGGATACTTATCAACATTTAAAGAGGCTGCTTTGTCAACGATACGTACAGCCGTCAGGAAACAAATGGTAGCAATAGGGAACGGTGGATACCCAAATTTAAATTGCCACAAACGTGGTTCCATTGAGCTGGTGGCCATTGCAAGGCTGTGTGTGGGATATGAGCAAAAAATGGTGATGTCATCTTGCCATGCAGAGTATACAGAGATTGCTATAAGTGACAAGTAGTTGCCTCTTTCACTTTACATCAACTCTATTGCATAGCGTGTAAGTCTTGTTATGGCTTCCCTCTGCAAAGGAAACGTGAAGCCTGATTCATGAGTTGGCAAAAAGACAGGTTCCCATTGGAATTTGGTGGCAAAGATTGGCCAAATAACTGCTGCTTGCTGCCAATTTGGCCATTGTTTTGCAGAAACTACCTTTTCGATAAATACACGCATCAGGGCATTGTTGTCTCCAAGGGCTATTGTCTGGTCAGATAAAGACACCTCAGATAAGAATTATCCCCACTCCTCAAATCAGCTGCGGTAGCAAAGTCGACATGCTTGTGTTGTTACGTGTCTTCAAGAAATGGCTTAAAAATGTGAAAGGTAAAATGTCTTAAAACTAAAACTCACCTCTAAGAAGCGCCCCTCAACTTCTTAATGTAAACATTTAATTGATTTTGACGTCGGGGCCACTGAAGAAGCTCGTGGTTCTAATTCGGTGAGTAGATATCCCATTTCGGGGTTTCCAGTCCCAAGCAGCAAAGGGGTAGATGGTTTCACATAACAACTGGACTATAACAGAAGCGGCTTCATCGGAGGTCCTTTCACCAGACAGCATCATAAAATCGATGCAGTTTTGTCAGAGGAGAACTGGGCTGGCAGCGAGAGCCTGACCACTGATGACCTACAGGTCAACTCCCGAGTAGAAAACAATCAGGTAATCCACCTGCGCATTTCCCATACAATTGTAAAAACCTGAAACGGGAGTGCATCGCTCCACCATACTGGAGCCACAATGCCGTCGCTAGGCAGTGGACCATCTGGAATGGTACGTGGTCCCTGCATTTGAAAAACTGCAAACAACAGCACGTCGCTCCACCGAATAGGTGCCACACAGCCTGCTCCTGCAAGATTGGACGGTGGAATGTCCGGGTCAAATGTCCTCTCCTTTTGAGAGAAAAAGAAATGGGAGAGGCGTCAACCCGTCGGACTGGAGCCACACAGTCTCCACTACCTGGCTGGGTCTTGCGATGGTCGGTGTGGTACAATGTCTCCTGCAGTTATAGAACTCCAGCAGACTGGAGTCACATAACCACCGCTGCTAAAAACAACTGTGCATCGGAACGTCTGGTAGAAAGTACATAGTCCCTGCTGCTCAAAAAACCTGGCACGGGAGCATCGCCAACCACTGAACTGGAGCTAACATAGCCACATGACTGCCAGACGAGGAAGTAGAACATCTGGTGCGATAGCTATGGCTGGGTGGGTGACTGAGGTGGTGGGGGTTGGGGGCTGGGGCCGTAGGGGAGGGCATCCATTAAGTGGCAATTCCCATGGCAGGTGCTTGTGTGGGGCTTGGATGATGCGTCCGTGTTCTCCTCTCCTTAATACTCTCCCCAGCTTTAAATTGCACAGACGTGGGTCTGTCCCTAATCGCAGATAAAGTCTCGGAGTGGATTTCAGGTCGCCAAATGAATAGGCGTGCGGTAATAATAGTAATGTCAATACCGTATCAGTCTGCACGAATGTCTGGATAATGCTTCGAGGAGTGTTGGGTACGCTTGTATTTGTGCTTGTGCCGAGTCTCACCGCGTAAACAAACACAGCATGTGATACACGCATACCAATTCAAATTTACAAACTGTAGAATAAGGATGGTATTAAATGTGCCAACTATTGCATGGGGGAGCAGTAAGCTGCCTAAATATGGTGTGCCATGCACACTGCTATAGACGACTGATATTGGCTAGGTGATGGCAGTACAATAGCGAGATGTTAACTACCTCGCCTGGTATATAAGAGGTCGTGGGTTCTGTCCCAACCCTGATGTCTGTATATTTGGAGTTTGCGTGTTCTCCCCGTGGTCGCGATTTTTCTCCAGGTCCTCCTGGTGTTCCCTCCATTTTTAGAAACATGCGTTTAGAGTATGTGGCTGCTACTATAAATTTCCTCAAGATAAGCCACTTCGTTGAGCTATCATTTGTAGCCAGGTCGATTTTGAAAAAAGAGCTATATAGCTCAGTGGGCCTTACCTGGATAAAAAAAAAAATTAGTACAACAACGTATTCTTAAATCTAACCGTGCATAATTATGAGTCTAGATGCCATAGTATATGTGGGTGATTTTCTCCAGGTACTCCGACATCCTACCAAAGAGTATGGATTCCTGCTGTCACGAAAGCTTCAAATCAAGACTGCCATATACCACTCATTTATGGAATTGGCCAGACATGCCGATCTCGGCCCACCCCCCCCCCCACTGAAAAAGTCATGAGACTGGGGCTTTCGTGGGTACATAAACGGCATTAGTATTATTAAATATAAACAATGCATTTTGTGGAAAGCCACAGATCACTTACTTAAATGGTTGGCTGTGTCAATAAAAAAAACACGGATACATTTCCCTTGCGTTTTTATTTTTATTTTATTCAAACCTTTGGAAGAGCTGCATGGGGGCACTGTCCAATGAGCTCGGTGACCTGACTTCGATTACTGACCACGGCTAACATCCCCATGGTGGCTGATATCCACCAGCCCTGGGTCAGTGTGGGTTAATGATGACCAACATGGTATGGGGGAGGCCATCATTCAGTAGATAACAAAAGGCTAAAAATAAGATAAATGATTTGCATTTGTACTCCCGGACAAGTCAAAGGTGTAATTTCTCCACCCTCAGGGTTGAGGACAGCACACATCTATATCTGTTGGCTTCCCTGAGTCACGAGTGGTAATTCCACATTCACATGGCCAGTCTTCTCACAGGAATTCCAATAAAGTAAGAATGGAGCTCACATGCATCTTACTGCAGCGTAACTGCAGTTCTGCCAACGCCGAAGTATACATCACAACGAGGATAAACAGTTTATAGTGAAATATGAATTCGTTACACACTGCACGTGGCAGATGTTTGCTAAACACATCCCACGTAGTGTGAGAGAACGCCAATCATATGCAACACCTCTTGCGTGGAAAACACATGCACACATGGAAGACGT
This sequence comes from Lampetra fluviatilis, assembly GCF_964198595.1. Taxonomy (NCBI): domain Eukaryota; kingdom Metazoa; phylum Chordata; class Hyperoartia; order Petromyzontiformes; family Petromyzontidae; genus Lampetra; species Lampetra fluviatilis. The sequence goes on along the minus strand of NC_136279.1, from coordinate 7,123,642 downwards.
GTAGTTGTGTACCAATCATCAGGCGCATGTAGTGCGGAACGACTTAATTTGTAATGTAATCGGAGGAGATTGACAAACACGGAAATGCGGACCGTTGTGTGTCACAAGGACTCATCATCGTGAGCCATGAGCAATGCCTCTGCTGGATGAAAGCCTCCCTAAGCCACAAGAACTGAGGTTTGGGCGAATCTCTGATATTGTGATTACACGTGGTGCCTAATTGAACACTGTACGAGCACACGTCGAGCTACATAAGGGGCAATAATGGACATCTGTATTCAATATTCGTAAGCGCACAACGCTCTCACGCTGATAGATGGGTGATGCGTGAGAACGGCCAGTGGAGGGCGTGAGATTGACTCGTGGCAGCGTGAGGACACAACGGGTGGGTTGAGGGGTGGGTTGATGGGAGGGGAGATCGGTTTGTTCGGTGTGTACAATGTTTCCAGTATAAACAGAATCTCTCACACGTTCGTCAGATTTGGGACTGCCACGGGGCGGAAAAAAGAGTGACGTTTAACAGGTCTCAACCTATTCACACGTACGTACGCAGTGTGTGGCAATTCTTGTAGTCAGGGCTTTAATTTCAGCCGTGATCTGTTCGGATTGGCTACTCGAGAAAATAATGTTCGCACTCGGCACACCACATCCAATATGCGTCTCGCTATGTCTGTGCCACATCCGCCAGTCTCCCAGCGACCCTGGGAAATGTTATTTTGAGAGCTGAATGAATGATGTGCAGCGGAATATGGTTATTAAATAATTTGATATATATATACTTAGGAGGCGTTTGTATCTCATGATCCAAGTGATGTATCGCGTGTGAAAAAGCAACGTGGCGCAATTAAAAAACGTAACCAGAGCCTCACAAGCACACGCAGACTCAAACTTAATATGTGCACCTCCGCAGGATGATGTCAACGCAATCTCAGAATCTACAGGCCACCCACCATCCAGCTCCATATCTCCATCTCGCCAGCGACATCACCGCCACTGTCGCCACGACCATGACCACCACCATCATCATCATCATCCACAGCAACGGTATCATCATCACCATTACCACCACAGAATGATTGTTCACGCAACAACCGTCCCGTTGCGCAGCGCATGTGGTAGGCAAGTGGCCGACGAGCAGCAACAGCGATAACGAATTCATTTTGAATCGCGCTGATAACAAAGCAAATAGAAATATAACAACGATTACTGGCGGAGAGGGGTGGGGTCACGACCGGGAGACCTCGACAGGAGCAAAGCAGCGAAGCAAAGGGCAGGGAATGCAAGGGAAGAGAAGGGTACGACAGGGAAAGGAAGAGCTAGGGAAAGCCCGCACTGGGGGAAGGGCAGCGAAGAGAAAGGCAGGGCAGAGAAGAGGGCAAGACAGCACAAGGGAAGAAAAAGACAAGGGCAGGGCCGGCATGGGCAGGGTTGTGCTTACCTGCCGAGGCGACGGCGCTGACCAGCGTATCGAAGAACCGAGTCCAGACGCGCACCGTTCCGTCTGACATCTCACGGCTGCCAGTGCCGTCTCTCCTGGCTGGCATGGTCCCCTCGTGCGCCTTCTGGCTCCTTATGCATTGATGTGTTTATTACGCGTTCCGTACGTATCACAGATACATGTATATAAATATATAATTATTGAAAACACACAGTCGCCTAGTCCTGCTACTGCTGCTGCCGTGTGTGTGTGTATTGCCTAGTGCATCAGCAGAGATGAGCAAGGATTCGCTGCGAATTCACCTATGCTGATGTTGTTTATATTAGGAAGTCGCACGTCACTGCATGGAAACGCAGAAATATCTTACAAATAAATACCCGTACGGCATTGCAACCGCACTCTACGTAATATTCATCAGAGCGGACCCGGCTGGCTGTACGCGTAGCTGCAAAAGCGAGGCTGCAATTGTGTGGTGGGGCTGGAGGGATGAAGTCAGGGAGGGTGGGGGCGGTGATGTGATGTGTTGGGGTGGGAGGGGGAGAGAGAGAGGGGGGGGAGAAGAATAAATCGGTGGAAAAACACGGAGGTGGATTTTGAAGAGTCGCCCAACATGGATTGTGGAACGGCTGTAAAAACACCCTGCCTCATTCGTTATTGATAAACCCATCTCATAGCGCGTTTCATACACTCCAGGCCATGCGAATCATCATGGTCCGCCTTTCCGTGGTTACCAATCTTCGTTTAATAATAATGATACAAATGCAGTGGTATGTCGATCTACTGCTGGACGAAGGCCTCCCCACGTCCCGTGTCTGTCATCACAGCGGTTGTTTTAACAATGATCGTTGCGGGATGATGAAGACGAGGGGGTGAACTACCACTGGTTCAGATATCATTCGCAAATTATGTCTGATGTTAGCCATGACCGGAAATCGAACTCATGATAGCCAGTTTTTTTTATGTATAAATCTATACACGCCGCACGCACCCGGAGATTGCTGAACACGTCTTCTGTGTGTGTGTGCGTATGTATATACGTGTGCGTCTCTCGTGAGGTGGAGGCCGCTGATTCAGATTGAAACGCATTGAAGGCGTTTCTTAAATTTCTATATAATGTGAGATGTGTTTTGCCCATTAAAAGGCGCGTGCCGCGTGTGACGCGACTTAATTTGCGTTTGAATGGAGACAATTGATGGATACGGCAAGGCGCGTCGTGGTGGGTGGCTTGAGTGGACGAGTGGTTTGAGATTTCCTGATCAAATAAAGAGATCGCCGAATGATGGAAATTCTAATGATGCACACGGGGAGGGATTAGAATGCTCACAATTCGGCACAAATACAGCCGGTCGAAACGTGAAACATTCAAACGACAACATTTTTAATTGTTGGCTGCCAAAAATATATACTGTAAAGCCTGCGGATTAAACTGGTTTAATTTATACAGGTAGGGTCGGCCTAAAGTTCTAAATATCTGATGTTTTAAGGTAAAGGAGCAGCCCGACAATGATTTGCTCGTGCCACTGCTGGTGTAAGAATCTCCAACAGAGAGCGCTATAGAGAGCCCCTCAAGTTTAGAGGGTATTTGGCTTACTCTTTCACGCTTGGAAGAGGAAGGGATACCCACACTTTACCCCACCACACATGCAACCTGGCGATCGACTGAGGTGCATTCATTTATACTGCTGGGTGGACAAAGATGGCGGGGGGGGGGTATTACATTTGCATATTAGTAGATGCCATTCGTCCAACAGACTGGTCCCCAGTTATACATTCTCTGTCAACTCACATGAACTCCGAAATAATCGAATAGCTCATTTGTTCGTTCACCCGTCTCACCCCCCCCCCCCCCCCATCAAATCGACTGTAACAGAGAAATGGGGATAGAGCCCTGTCAAAAAGAAAAAAATTCCCCTCCGCAAACCCTAGGGCGCCGAGATGGCGAAATGTTAACTACCTCGCCTGGTAAACAGGAGGTCGTGGGTTCGAGCCCGATCCTGATGCCTGTATGTGTGTAGTTTGCACGTGTCTCTCTCCCCGTGGTCACGTGGGATTTTTCTCCGACTCCTCCGGTTTTCCCCTCCACATTTAGAATCACGCGTTTAGAGTATGTGGCTGCTGTACGTTTCTACGCGATAAGCCACTTCGTTGAGCTATCATTTGTGGCCAGGTCGCTCCTGAAAAGGAACTGTATAGCTCAGCGGGCCTTACCTTGGTCAAATAAAAAAGTAGTTTAGTTTTGAATTGTTATCGTGCCAACACCAGTCGTTCATTAAACTGCATCGTATTCAATTTCGATTTAAAGCTTTCGTGACTGCAGGAATTCATATTCCTGGTTCTTTCGGTAAAGTCACGTAGAAGGGAAATAATAAAATAATAAAGGACGCTGTCTTTCCGACAGCTCTGTTCTTCACCTGAGGACGGCTGCTTGCGGTTGTGGCCGAAACGTTGTGAGAATTTTATTTTATTATGTTTTCTTTTTATTATTTCCCTTCTGCGTGACTTTACCGAGGGAACCAAGAATATGCATCGTATTAGCCCTCCAGCACCCTGTCGCCTTTGAGATTAGGTGCAATACCACGCTCTGTCCGTCAGGCGGCACCACCACTCACTTATTCTCATGGCTTATGTTGATGTAGAGCAGGGGTGGGGAACCTTTTTCTGCCAAGGGCCATTTGGATATGTATAACATCATTCGCGAGCGAAACAGAATTATCAACTTAAAAATTAGCCTGTTATATTTGGTCAAACATTTAATTAACTCACCCCTAATGTGATGGCTGGAACTGCTTCTCTTTGGTGAGGCGTGTGATATTAGCTGGTATTGATGATATTGCTACTCGCAACTGCTTTTCCAGGTTTGCTCCTAGATGTATTGAATTTCGAGTCCAGCCTGCGGTTGCCTTGGCAGGGCCAGACCAAATTATTTCGCGGGCCTTATACGGCCTGCGGGCCGGACGTTCCCCACCCCTGATGTAGAACAACTATCATTTTGCGCTGTGGTGGTTCAGCCAGACAATTGCGCCAGGAGTGTATCACTGTGACGCCTCTTTCGTGATTGAAAATCGCCCACTGGGTCGTTATACGTTGCTTGGTTCTGTTCTGGATGACCAAAGTCTCTGTACAGTGGCCGGGAATTTTCAATTTGTGCATCATCATCAAGTACTGCATACCTCATTGGAACCTCATTTGCCAGTAAAAAATATGATAATTGTTTTTTTACCCTTCTATCTGGCAACAAAACTGACACCTTTTTTACAAGGAGTCATGTTTGCATAGACCACAATACCTGCAGTCATAATGCAAACAAAAAAACATAACTCTGATGTCTGCATTGTCCTTGAAGTTGATTGGTCCACACCCTTTTGGCGTCATCTGGTCCAACCCATGTGAGACTAGGCTCTAAGGAAAGCTGTCTCGGGTGTGGACCAATTAACTTCAAGGACAGTGCATACATTATCAGAATTATGTTTTTTTCGTTTGCATTATGACTGCAGGTACTGCATACCTGTCAACCACTTATCAGTACCTACCTTATTACAGACCAATTCAGACCTTATTGGTCACCCGGTGCCCTTACGGATCTCAACGTTCATACTAAAAATCCCATCGCAAGGAAGAAACACAAACAAATAGACAAAACATTTTTTTGCCCGTATTGAAACGGATGTACGCCGTATGGACCTGAAATTCAATTTTCCTGTACAAGAATACGGGTAAATCGGATGGGTTGACAGGTATGAGCACTGTACTGTATCCCCATCGGCTGCTGCCATGGTTTGTGCAGTTGATGTGGGCTAGGGGTTGTGGCCCAGCAAGCTTCAGCAGCAAGATCAAAGCCAGGAATTTTCTGCGTCGAGTTTTTCACGATGCGTTTTTTTTTTGTTTCGTGACTTACCGTTCACTGCAATTATAACGCGGTGAAAAATGTTGCTTTGGTGGCTGTGTTTCCATCTCGGGTATGTTGCACGCATACGAGTGTCCAGAGAACGGCGTGCATATGAGAGGATAACGGAGAATATGCAAATGCCACATGGTACCAAGTTTGCCCCGGTTTGCCTCGGGAGGGTTCAGAAATGTTTCCCCTGTATTCACCACGGTTGAATGTCACAACGAGTGAAGGGGCAATTTCCAGTCGCTTCAATCAATACAATATTTGTACGGCGATTCGCGTATCAAATGCGATTTCATCTTTTTTTAAGTCACAGTGTCTCCCGAATGCAGCGGTGGTGCAGTGGTCGGAGCACTGCGCTGTGAACTTGGTGAGCTGAGATGGATTCCCCGGTCGCAGCTAACATCAGTAGCGAGGGGAACTGTGATTGCCACCCCTCCCCCCTTCACCGACAATCTTACTGACGGGCGTGGTGAAGAACGATCAAACAACCACCGGGACTCATATGGCGTGGAAAGGCCTTCATCCACAAATGGAATTGGAAAGAAAAACAAGTGTGGCCCTTCCTCTGCGTACGCTATCATTTAGCCTTGCGTCTTTTGTGTTTTGACGGGGAAGCGATTGCACAAATTACTCAACGCACTCGTCAACAACACTGACTTAGTCGATGTTTTTTTTTATAGAACCGCCGACGTTTCGAGAAATAGACCTTCATAACACGTGCGTTGAGGGGAGGGGGGATTTGTGTGTGTGTTAATGTTACTTTGTGCACCGCTGCCAATGCAGCAGCAGTAGCAGCAGCGGTTTCACCCACCGAGTAAACTGTACCAATTAGACACACATCGGCCTGTCATTTGCGTCTCAAAATAGAGTCGCTGACGCAAGCGGGTGACGTCACCGGTTCATTAACGCGAAACAATGGCGCGTTCACGAAGCGCGTGTAAGTTGTTGTTGTTGTCTCTCTCTCGTCTCTCACACTTACCCATTACCCCCCCACCCACCAGCTCCTTCTCCCAGTTCGCTACCCCCCCCCCCGTGCCTCACCCACCACTCCTTACTTAAGTTCTTCCTCAACGATCAGAATCATAATATTCATACTGGAGGAATCCGATAAGCTGACAAGCTCTTTTTTTCACGGATGGCCAGTGGGGGATAGGTCAGAACGTTACAACAACTTCAACAATAACAACAACAACTGATCACCCCTTCTGTATGTAAAAGGGGCCGTCCATAAATGACGTCACGCACTTCCGGGGGGGGGGGGTCAGACATTTGTGACGATGAGAAATGTGACGTCACATCAAAATGCGCAACTTTAAATGAATATAGACAACACGTTCTACTTTATTAAATAGACTTTTTAATAAATGTTTTCTCCTACAACATTAGAGCGCAGCGCCACATTAAATGCGCACTACAATGGCAATAGTTTAAAGCGATTTGAAGCATTTTTATTTTTGGGGGGGGGGGGGGGCAGAGTTTTGTGACGTCATATTTGAGGGGGGTCTGATTTGTGTGACGCCGTGTGACGAGGGGGGGGGGGTCAAAAATCGTCAAAAATCGCATGACGTCATTTATGGACGGCCCCAAAGTACATGTTCCCGCTTGTCGTCCCCACCACCTGGGTGGGAGCGTGAGCCCATCTTCCCCTCCCCCTCTCCTGTCTGTTGATTGTTGCAGGAGCAGAGACTTTGAACTCTTTTTAAATCCTCTATATTAAGTTCGCTTGCTTGCTTCGGACCGTGCAAATCTTTCGGTCGTTTTTAACCCACTTCCCGTGATCCAATCGAGCTGACATTTTCCACACAGTCTCGTTGTGCGTGACAATTAATGTTCGTGAAATTTTTTTTCAAAAATGTTACACTTTTTAGGACAAATATTATATTTAATTACCAATTGCTTAATGGTGCAATGCAATCATCTGACCCATAGGTGGCAGCCATCTCAAGCCAGAGGACGAGAGGACTCTAGCCGCCACGCATATAAAGGATTTATAGTGAAAAACTTTGTTTTTACGGGTTATACTTATTACACCGCCCAGTTCCCGTGCCCCTCATGGTAAGTCGCCGTTTATGCTCTGTATCGGACTGTTTGTTAAAATACACATTTTTAAAAATATATAAAAACAAGAGGAGATACAGAGACGAAAGCAGAAATAAAGATCGTATTTTGGTGGCCTTTAAAGCGGCCCCTGACATGCACAACGTGCGACAACACCCCCCCCCCCCCCCCCATCATCAACATCAGCGTGCTGCTGTCAAACCCCCAATGGTTTCAAATGTGTGGCGGCCCCTCACGCCGATGATGCCTTCTAGGCGAAAGTGGGCCCCCCTCTGGCATTGAGTGAAGAACGCCGGGCCAATGTCCAGCTGAGTCTTGCCCCCTGCTGGTCCCAACTGGCTCCGCGGCTGCCTGTTCTCAACGCGCACTGCGATATTTGAGCACGATACGATGCCAAAGTTCATTAATGTCTTAATTTCTTACTCTATACAACCTTGCAACTACTATATATATATAATTTTTAAAGAAGTGCATTTGAACAAAGAAGTTAATTGGAAACCCAGTTTGTGTGATAATCATTTTATCGATTCAAGAGGCTCTTACCGGGGCTGCAGAGGTCATCGTCCATCTGGAGAGTGTTGATATGCTCTGGTGACCTGCGACGGAGATTTTAACTCGCGTATTTTCACACAGTGATCCAAGCTCTCTGCCACGGCACCACTACGCTGGCTAGAGTAATAACAACAGCAACAATATCAATAACAGCAGCAAAAGAACTGTGAAGTAGATTACAAGTATTTCAGAACTGAACGTGTACCGAAATTGAACATGGGACTAAACAATTAAGGTACAGCCCTGAAAGTAGTTGCTCACACCACTGCTCGTGGAACTGCTCTGTGTTTGGCTTACTCTTCCACGCATATGACCTGCCGATCGACTGCATGTGGTGGCGAACCCATTTTTTACACCACTGGGTGAACAGAGGTGGTGGGAGGGCATTTAATTTATGAAACACGTGCCTCGTTTAAAGTGCCGCACCGGGAGATGGAATTGAACCGGCGACCTTTGGATGGCAGGTCCAGTATGGCAGCATACCGGAACACAAAATGACCTCTGATTTATAAAAATGTGTGAAACAAAAGAGAAATTGGACAAACATCCGATAAATATGGCTTGTTTCGTCCATCACTGGAGCAAAACTTTATGCTAAAGTCACTCCAAAACATTATAAATCACACAGCGTATTGACTTTCAATATATCAAGAAGTATTATATTTAGCCAGAGGATTCACATTTTCACTTCGCCTCAAAGACCACCTTAATTGAAATAACACTAAATCACTACGGGATTAACATTAAGGCTAACTGTGGTAAAAAAAAAACATGGCACATAATTGCGAGGCTGAATTGATTCTACGAAGAAGCCCACTTACTCATCATCATCCACGGTAAATCCACTGCTGGATGACGGCCTTCCCAACCAGTCGCCATCTCTCACGGTGCCACGATGCAAGAATCCACCGAGCACCTCCATCACACCAGCAAATTCCATGACTCCATCTCCACGATGTGGATCCTTTCGCACACGTTCCATTCCTTGGCCCTCCATTAGTCTTCATCTCGTTGTTTATAGCATTGATTTGTACAAATATTTTATCATGTAAAATGTAGAACTGAGAGTATTTAGTCGTGTGTTTCTATACGTGGTATTTTATATTTTCCTTTTGTGTGTGTGTATGTTTTTTATATAGTGGTTATTTTCTTACATCTGATTTCGTAACCCAGATCTCCTTTGACAAAAAGGCTTGTAACCTCAATGGGCTCTAAGCTGGGCGTGAATATTTCTGTGTCTGGAAACAGTACTGCAGGCCCTGTTGCCATTCCATTTGAATCTGGCTACGGTATACGGTTTGCCAAAGATCTATGGAAACTAGTACGTGTAAGATTAAGTCGAAGAGGTCAAGGAATTAAGTAATAAGGAAAGAAACAGGGGGTCACCGATGCTGTTGTCAAGTCAAAAAAAAGTGGAAATGGGTAGGACTGCGTCACGAGAACAACGGCACGACAACGTGGAGACCGAGAGACGGCAAAGATGAAGAGAGGGGGACGGTGTCAGAGTTGGCAGAAGGGGGGCAAAAATAAAGAAAGGGAAGGAATGCAGGAAAATATTCTTAGGTTTTTTCGGTAAAGTCACGTAGGTAAAACATCAAAATTAATGAAAATAAAATAAAATAAAAACAAAAATCACGACGTTTCGGAGGCAACACAAGTCTAATCTGGCTGTGACGGTCCCACCTGATGACGGAGACTTGTGTTGCCTCCGAAACGTCGTGATTTTTGTTTTTATTTTATTTTCATTATTTTTGATGTTTTACCTACGTGACTTTACCGAAAAAACCTAAGAATATGATTCCTTGCAGTCACGAAAGCTTCAAATCTAGAATGCAGGAAAATATGCGAGACCTTGCACCAATACAGAGACTCCTCTACTTACGAACGAGTTAGGTTCCAGTGATCTGTTCGTAAGTCGATTTGTAAGTCCAACTTTACTCCTGTCGATTACAAACAAGTTGTATAATCTCCTGTAGATGTAGATGCCACTGGTTCTTCATGTTCTGCAGATGTAGATGCCAATTATCCTTTGGTGCTCGTGTTTCCTCTCCACTCTCTTGAAAAACGTACCAGGAGATGTCTGCACAGTCGCTCTCTTCGTCTCTTCATAAATTAACTTGTAACAAGTTTGTAACAAGCAATAGCATCGTGAACAGCTGCCACTGGACATACAGACTGGATTGTTCGTATCTCTGAAAGTTTGTAAGTCGAATGGCCTTGAGTAGAGGAGTCCATGTAGTGATGAATCCACAAGGTAATGCTGCACACACACAAAAACGATTACGTTCATATTGTAAATAGAGACGGTACACCATTCGTCTATCAAGGTTAAGCGACGCATTAATTTGCACTCCAAGAATGTGCTTGCAAGGTATGGCTTGTGAACTACTAAGCGATATTGTAATAGTGTTTTGTTTGCATTGCCCGTAACCACATTGAATAACACGGGGAAGCCAGTAACTGGTTTGCTGCCACATATGGGCCTCGCAATGAATAACACATTTTTGTTTTAACTTTTTAACTGAGTAACGCAGGCAACTGCTGCAGTGTAATGGTTGGCACCATTGGAGTTGCCATACAGAGTCCGATTCCATCCTCGTCCGTTTAAACACAAGTCAGTGGTGGGCTTTCTGGCAGCTGTGGCATGAGTAAGCAATTGCCGGGGATAAACTTTTACTTTTTACTTAGATATATATATAACTCACCCTAGGCCTGCCGCCATGCAGTTTTCTTTTTATCTCCGCAGTTCATTCAACACAAAACATTCACTGGAATATATTACCGGTTCGTAACATTCAAAATCGGTAATCGATTATGAAAACGATGCTCAGTTCATAGGTTATCGTTTGATCCTAATTGTAAAACACTCAATGTTTGTTTCCGATGCTGCCCGTACCGTTATACGCAGAGTGTTACGGGCGAGTCGATGGTCGAAAGGGCATCAGGGTCAGAGTGACATACTCGGATAATCTTGGTGAAAAACACGCTTTATTTAGAATGCACATGCAAGTAACCAGGGCGGCCACTGGTCTTGAACCACGAACCTCGACAACAATCGGCGAACGTGCTGCCCACTCGGCTGTGTCACCGCGCTCACAAATGCCCTTTGTATTCTGCAATTAAATTTCTTTACAAACGTCTATAAATGGAGAAAGCAACACACATTCCAACAATGGGGGTTTTTTTCCCCCATAAAAAAAAACATTCCAACAACGTTTTGATTTTCAAATGCGAAAATATTGAAATAAATGTTATTAAAGTAGCAACGTTGCAGGCCACATGATAGCCACGTGCATTTTTATCGGCGTATTTCTTTTAAATTAAATATAATAATAACGCTGCATTTTGGTGGTGAATCATTTCAAATCCAATTACAACTGCTGGGCTTATCCGAATGTAGCAGCATTACAAGGATCAAACAATGAGTTAGAGGACAGTCTGTAGCTAGCGATGTTTATTCTTCCCTTAAAGGGTCGGCGTCACGCCAAAAGAATGTTGATAAACATTTAAAAAATGCACCGCTGATTTAAGGGATCTCCGATAATGAACTAGGCAATACAACACACTTTGTGGATGCCAATATTTAAATAGAGTTGTGCTAATGGACATAGCCACCAGCCTTGACCTCTGAGGACCAATATGAATCTATATGCAGCACCGTATCTGGTCTACATTTAACATTTAGAAAAGAGCAGTGTTTGCCTATGATAAAATTTGCCTGGATTTGCCCAAGTTCGTTAGACCTCAGAGCGAAGTGGGCTTGTGCCTGGCTAGTACCATATATGTATGGATTTAGCACTGCCTGTGAATGTAATGTATTGTAGGCTTCAGCTGCCGAGTTAATAGGTGATAGCAGTATAGAAATTGATTAATTTATCTATAAGTCCTTTGAGTGTTTACCCCTCAACATATGCTTGCGGTTTCTCTAGGTGCTCCAATTTCCTTCCAAAATGAAACCACACACTTGTACATGAAAATGGCTAAACATCGAAATGCAAGATCCCTCTTGAAAAACAGTCTTGAGATGTAATAGCAGTTTCCAGGGCTGTATTGTTATTATGAACTTGCGGTGATTTTCTCCAAACTTCGGCTTAATTATCCGTTTCAGCGTGGCACTTGAATCTGCTGGGAAATCCTCCTTCACTTAAATCACCTCGACACAATCTTTCTTTCATTTGGAAGGAGGAGTCCATATCTCGCAAATAACGCACACAGCTGTTCTTTCGTTCGTTCTAATCCAGCAATTGGCAAACGTGATGGAACCCACATATCGGGACAGCGGCAATGGCTTGTAAAAGTTATTTTTTTTTAATACAGAAGTTATGGCATTTATCGGGCACGCAGATGCCCTAGCATCTCAAAGTGCCTTTCATCGCAATCATTCCAATGCTCAACTGTAGTTGAATTCTCTCTGTTTTAGCCTCGTGTGACCCCTGATGACAGCTGTTCCTGTGCGGTGGAAGGTGACGTCACGCCGGCTGCGTGGCCGTCAGTTTGTCAGTAGGCGGGCGATGTTGCTCTTGATATGTTTGATATCAAATTCGGACCATGACACCGGAACACATGGCTTACTTTTTTTTACGAATCACGCCAGGGGATCCATGACGTCCAACGTGACGCAGACGGCGAGGAGCTCTCTACTCTTTGGTTCTTTCGGTAAAGTCACGTAGAAAGAAAATAAATTAAATAATAGAGACTGGGGGTTGGGCAGAGAGAGAGGTGGGTCTGCTGGGGCAGCTGCTGGAGCAGAGAAATTAGCATGTCAATGAATCCACCGCGAAACGACCGAGGGAAAGAAGATCGAATGGCCCTATGAGAGCCTGGTAAATTTTAGAGATAGAAATCGTTTGAGGAAACAAAATTTTACAAATATTTTGGAAATGTAATGCAATGCAACACAGAGAGTCGGCTAACACACAGTTAATGCATAGCCTGGTTGATTACGATCTCCAAAGATTGCTAAATTTGAAGTTAAGTGTGAAATTTGACGAACAGAGACACAACTGTACACGAACAAGCTCTCCACACCATGGAGATGAGGATGCTCAGATGGAGCCTCGGGCTCACTCGATGGGATCGTGTCAGGAACGAAGACGTTCGGAAGCGACTTGGTGTGGCCCCCATTGCGGACAAGATGCTTGAGGCAAGGCTTCGGTGGTACGGCCACGTGATGCGAAGTGAAGAGTCATCAGTGGCCAAGACTGCCTTGCGTATTGAGCCAGAGGGCCACCGTCCACGCGGGCGTCCGAAGAAGCGATGGATGGACCGAATAAAGGAAGACATGAAGACGGTCAACGCATCCCCTGAAGATGCCCTGGACCGAGCCAAATGGAGAAGACAATGCCGAAAAGCGGACCCTGCGCCACAGCGGGAACAACGCTAGGAAGAAGAAGAAGACACAGAGAGAGAGAGAAAAAACAACTTACATCCTCCCCGTAAAGGTGGTTCAAACTTGAGTAGTTATTTGTTATGGTTAACGCTCCCGCTGTAATAATCGGAGCATTTGTCGCCCTGGTCACAGCTGCGCTTTCAGCTCGGCCACATCACCTCGTCTTGCTGCGTCCCGTTTGTGTACGGATAACAGTGCGGCGGTGAATCCCGTGGGAGGCATCGTGAATGCGGCGAAGCGGAGCCGTTTATCCAGAGCCGCCCACGGACTGGCAAGATGGGACGCCGGTACAATTAACGCTTCGGCGGCCCTCCACGAAGCAGGCACCTTCGATTTGCGCCACGCACGTCTGCCTCGGAGAGGACTCGCGACTGCAATCAAGATCCGCACTCTACGACTGCGATTAGCGGAGGCACTTCATAAAAAAAAAACACGACCAGACTTAATTTGATGCCAAATCAGATTGCATTCGTTTGACGCATTCAAAATGGGAAATTTTCTAAATGATGAGAAATGTTATTCGGGCACTTTTACTTACTCAGGAAAGTCTCTTATTTTCAGGAGGGTTCTGCATTGAGATCTTTTACCTGATATCCGACTTTTAAATCGTGCCATTACCAATCGAGTATACTCAGTGTTCCCACAGTGAAAAGTGTAATCTCCAACTACGAATTGGTAAATATCCCTGCCCTTTTTAAAGCTTCGTGACTGCAGGGATTCATCTTCTTGGTTCTTTCGGTAAATCTTCTTGGTTCTTTCGGTAAAGTCACGTAGAAGGGAAGTAATAAAATAATAAAAATAAAACATAATAAAATAATTCTCACGACGTTTCGGCCACAACGCAAGCAGCCGTCCTCAGGTGAAAACCAGGTCTGTCGAGGCGACAGCGTCTGAATGAAACAGCACACGAGCTTGGAGCATATATATAAGCTGGGTTGGAAGGGGGGGGGGAAGGGGCGCCTTGACAAAAGAATTTGCATATCAAGAGGAATTTAGCATATGTATGGGAAATGCAGGAATGTGATTAGTACTACATATGCCCGTGCATTATGCAGGACTAGCAGCATCAAAGGGAGGGGATATGGGAAATGCAGGAATGTGAATAGTACTAATTATGCCCGTGCATTATGCAGGATTAGCAGCATCAAAGGGAGGGGTAGCATTAATAAAGGGAAGGAGTGTTAATAGTATGTAGCTGCAGTAACTAAAACTACATAGTATCACCAGTATACTAACTATACTCTACAATAAGCTGAGTTACTTACGGTGTTGAGATTGGAAAGCCATGCAATACCGTAAGGCGGGTAGCCGAAGGGATTTAATTTGTACCTCAAGCAGGATCCCGTGTTGGGGCAGTGATTGGTGATGTGAGTGATGGATTGCACTTCGCCGCATTCACAATTAGGGGATCACTCACTCTCCACTCCTGGAGGAGATAGCCGCACCTCCCTTGTGCAGCTCTCACACGGACAAATGCAGTCCAGTGACTGCAAGACAACAACAACAACAATACAAAATAATCATAGAAAATACCATTCATATAGCACGCGTAATTCGCGAATCGAACGCGTCTGTTCGATCGAGAATTCGGAGACGCGGAGCCGGAGCTCAGAGTCTCTCGTGCGGCATCCTGAACAGGTGAGCCGCTGCCTTGAAGGTGGATGATGGTGGCTGGACGCTGCACGCGTGCCAGTGCGTGACAGTCCTCGATGACTCACGCAGCTGTGGAGAAACGCCGCTCAGCCAAAGGCAGTCCTGGTTCTGGGCGCAACGAGCAGTGTATTAGACGTGCTCCGCAGGCCGCGGCGCTTTTACGATGGTCAGTGGAGTGAGAAGGGTGGATAAGTATGGTGGAGGTGGAGGGGAGAGAGACCCTGAGAGAGAGGGCTAGGTATAGCACAGGGTTGCGATTTTGAACGAATTCTTAATTTCATGGGAGGGAGCCTGTGCAAGGTTTTTTTGGTGAGCGAAATTGTAGAAGCCATATGGCCTCGCGTTTTGCCAAGGCATAAAACTATATATAAACAGGGGAAGCCAGATAGCTCCTTTCGTTGAACCTTCGATCAGTGTTGTTAGGGACATCGTAGGTTGACCACACTCGTGAATGGCAGCTGGCGGGCAGAAGCTGTCACTTATTTGTCAGGACATTGCGCCTGGTTACCGCCTAGAATGCCAATGGACCCAAACAATACAATGTTGCATTCACGTGAGGGGGCTGTCAGTGTGGAATCTGGTGGCTCTGTTATGTTGTGAAAGTGAATGTGAGTCGCGTAAATCTTGGCACACAAGGTAGTACGGGCTGTAACAATTCACTTCGCCCGACCATTCGATTAATTGTCGCGATTCAATTTAATGATGAATTGTTATTTTTTTTGACAACGCGGTGAAGAACACTTACCACCGGATACTTAATTTCAGCCGGAACAGTCAGGAATGCCGTTCCAGAAAATTATCGAGGCATGCCACATCCGTCTCGCCTAATTATGGGAAGGAAAAACGTGTGCTCTAGTGGTCGTGCCTGAATCTATTCTGAAAGACAGCCTTTCGACATTCCGGAAAATATCGTGTGAGATATTAATTCCCTACATAATCTGCAGTAGTAATGGTGCACAATGTGCAGCCATTTGTCAATCCGGTACCGGATGAAGGAATCCCGATGCCGTACGGGCATTTATCGGGCAGTGTGATCTTGTGAAGGGGGGGCAGGGATGCCCAGATTATGATTGGATATCAATAACCACCGATGATAAGCGTGGCAGGGAATCTAACTCAGGTTGTCGGGTTCATAGTGCAGCGTGCTAGCAACTGTGCCACTGCTCCGTCCGGTCATAGTCGTAATACATATCCATGAATCATGCAGGAAAGCCTCACTGAGTTTCCATGACTCGATTTCAAGTGAGCTCTGCCTTGGATTTTTTTTTCTTTTTTGGCTTCGTGTGGGAGGCATTTGAAGAACCTGGATGAAACCCAACAACCGTGAAGCAGCAGCCACAGGCCTGCAACACCTGTCAAGCGCGGGTGGCCACCAATTCAAGTACTTACCGGGCTCATTCTACTTAGCTTCGTAGATCCGAAGAAATTGGGTGCAACCGTGGTGCTTTAGTCCGTAATATATATACAGTGCATTTGCAGTGTTTATGCCACACACACACACGCGCGCGCGTGCACATACATACAACAAATATATGTGCCATTCGTCATACAGCGGCGATGTCAACATGGTATTCGTGGCAGACTACGTGTGGCAGGCTAGGTGTGACATGACATCACGAGGCGGAATGGAGATGGGCCAGATTTTTTCGTGGATTGACGGTATGAGTTGACGGGCTGATGCACCGTGTCGCACAATTCTAGATTTGAAGCTTTCGTGACTGCAAGGATTCATACTCTTAGTTCTTTCGGTAAAGTCACGTAGGTAAAAAAAGAAAATTAAAATTAATAAAAATAAAACAATAAAATCACGACGTTTCGTTTATATTTTTTATTAATTTTAATTTCATTTTTTTACCTACCTGACTTTACCGAAAGAACTAAGAGTATGTGTCGCACAAAAAACAAAGATCGCCGCCGTGTTAGGGGAAAGTGCCGTGGGCACCGATTAAAGCAGCAACGGTGCATGGACACAGAGAATGGCCTTACACCGTGCACGTCCGCCTTTGTCTGCACGGTGCTGATGTTTACACAATGCACCTCTGGCAATACCTTTGAGACTGACCGGACCCAGGTGAAGATCCCAGAACTGGTTCTGAAATCACTCACCACTGATGTTAGCCATGGCACCGGAATAAAAAAAAAACGACCAAGGTCGCGCGGGTTTGTAGCTGCCAAATACAATTGGACTCCACAGCTCCCCACGAAGACTACCGCTCTATCTTCTTGGTTCTTTCGGTAAAGTCACGTAGACGGGAAATAATACAATAATAAAAATAAAACATAATAAAATAATTCTCACGATGTTTCGGCTACAACGCAAGCAACCGAAAGAACCAAGAAGATGAATCCCTGCAGTCACGAAAGCTTTAAATCGAAAAATACTACCGCTCTAATTTCACAGCCCTGCGTACGACCGCGCATGGCAAAACAAAGCAACGGAGTGATTAAATGAAAGACAAAAAAAACCCACTTCGAACAAAAAAAATCAAACACACACGGACGCGCACACACACCCACGGGTCCGCCGTTCTGTTCCCTTCATGGGATGCAGTTGCCGTGGATACGCCAAGAAGTGCGTTGGCTCGCTCGTCTGCACGGGGGCCGCTCCTCCTCCACTCGTTCTCCGAGCTCGCCTCTCGCCGCCGAGACAGATGGCCTCACCGAGCTACGGAGTATGAGTCACAGAGCGCACATTGCGCACCCTCTCGTGGAGCCCCCCCCCCCACCCCCTTAAGCCGATTTTATTTCCAAGTACGGGGTGATTCACTTGTTGATCATCACCAGCGGCCATCGGCAATCCACTGCTGGATGAGGGCCTACCCGTGATGTCACCATTTCTTAACCTTCTCTCATGCCTCCCCCTTGCTTTTGTTGTTCCTGTACAGGGTGATCCATCTGTAGATCATCATCGTCATCAGATATGAACATTCCGCTGCCGGATAAAGGCCTTCAAAAGTCGCCACCGACCCTGGTGGTCCTTCGATATATTAATCCACCTAGCACCTGCACACGAGTTGAAGCCATCACTCACTCGGTCTCCTTGTTAGCCGAATATTATCATCAGCCATGGTCAATCCACTGCTGGATGAGGGCCTCCCAAAACCACCGCGACCTCGCATGGGCCTGTGATACAGTATACTACACCCAGTATCTGCACATAAACTCATTTATTTGCTCACTCTTCCTGGATGATTTCCTCTCGGAGGCATTTGACTTGTTGGCAGCCACTTATTAATCTTGACCGCTGCCCATAATTCCTTCGAGCGAAGTGTTCTGCTAAAGCCCACCCACTTTGTTTAACAGTTTGAACAATGCCGTTAATTTGTGTATGTTCGATCCATATCTTCCATACATATATACATATGTAGTGAGTCCAACGGAGTCGCAGACGTTGCTCCTTTCAGAGGCAACACATGTATTTGTAACACCGTAACACAAAGGGGTAACTGCCCCTTCACCAGATACAGCCTAGGGTGGTGACCACCTCGCCAACTACTCTATACAGAGGAGTTACTGCTACGAAGGGTCGGGCCTTCACTCGGGTCCGCGACCACGTGGTTGCCTTGTAGGACGAAGAGCTTCCAGCTTGAGACGTAGAGCTTCAGCTGGTGGGCGTGGAGCTTCAGCTGGTGGACGTGGAGCTTCAGCTTGTAGAATGCAGCGACCCCGGTCCCTCTCAGGGACCCACCTTATATCCCCCTACGGTCGGGGCCGCTCCGCCCTTGGCCCCGCCCACCTTCTGGAGCCTTGCAGCTCCCTCTCGATCCCTCTCGAGAGCTCTCCCTGGACACGTGATCACCCCCTAGCCCCCCCCCCAACCTGGGGGCCTCTCTATGGACACTCTAGATCACGTGTCTGCGGGGTCAACCAGAGTGCCATGGCCCGGGGCATCCCTGACCCTGGGCTGACACTCTCCCGCTCACCGTCTTGGGGGCCCGCACCACACGCTGTGCGTGGTGCCCGCGCTATCCCAGCGCTCACCAAGCCCCGCTAGGGCTGGTACTCCACCAGCCAACAGGGTGTATGCGATGACGGTGCATCGCGTGCCCTGGCCCTCTCAGGCCGGCACCATACATTGACATCTCCGATGTCACTACACATAAACTAATTTCTTCAAAACTGTTTTGGTGTTTTAGTTTGTCGTCCTTCCCACTGGGGAGACAAAGACGGCCGGGTTGCTGGCTAACGACGCCCTCGTGTGCCGTGTCGGCCTTCATAGGTGCTGCTCGCTACCAGCACTTGCTCCTACAGTCTATTAAGGCTATACTGGGGGATCTTTGTCTTTGCGTGTGATGATACATTAATCACGTGGATCAGTGTGGGTTGGTGAAGGGGGGGGGGTAACATTTCACATATCGCTTGCCACCGATGTTAGCCGTGGGTTGGGAATCCTGCTCGTGTCGGCGGGTTCATAGCGCGCTGAATAATCCACTGCGACACCGCTCGTACACCACCATCCTCTGCGATGCACAAAATTGCACTTCAAATGCGGAATATATTTATTCTCAATTGAAATGATTTTTTTCTCATCCCGCACAACAATGTGCACGTGGGGCTGTTCACTCCCATGCAGCGTTTCCTCGTGACTCGCATTACTTCCACTTTGCATGGTGCGGGGCCGGGTTGAATCTATTCTCATTCTCGCGTTACAATAGAGAGAGAGAGTCCTTTAATTCAATCGCTCGCACACTAAAGCGCACGCGACACTAGGAGGGGTGGGGGGGGTCCCATAACTGTCGGGGGAACTGCTAATTTGACGCCCCTGACCTTTCGAATTGGCCCTACACAGAGGGAGGGCGGGCGGGGGAGTGGACGATGGTGAGCAACCTGCTAACGTGCACCGCGGATGGGCCCCCGTGTGCACGGATCGCGCATTATCTCAAATGAAATTAGGGGCCGTCCATAAATGACGTCACGCACCTAGGGGGGGGGGGAGTCAGACATTTGTGACGATGTGTGACGAGGGGGAGGGGGGTTTGAGAAATATGACGTCACATCAAAATGCGCAACTTTAAATAAATATAGACAACACGTTCTACTTAATTAAATATACGTTTTAATAATTTTTTTCTCCTACAACATCAAAGTGCAGCGCCACATTAAATACGCACTACAATGACAATAGTTTAAAGCGATTTGAAGCATGTTTTATTTTGGGGGGGGGGGCAGAGCTTTGTGACGTCATATTTGAGGGGGGGGGGTCTGACTTTTTGTGACGCCGTGTGACTAGGGAGGGGGGGGTCAAAAATCGTCCAAAATCGCGTGACGTCATTTATGGACGGCCCCTTAGGAGCTGACAACCGATACCGTTGTCGCCGGCCCGCCGCGTCCCTCTCTCTCCTCTCGTCGACGTGCTCTGTCCTCCCGAGAAGTGGCCCACTCCACACAGCCGAGTGAGGTTTGTGAAAAGGCGACACTGTATTTCAAAGCGTTCTTCGCATGGGCAGTTGCGTATCTGCAATCGACAGAGATCCTCCGTATAGAGCCTGGGCAGACGATACGGGGGGGTGGGGGAATTGATGTTAGCGAGCACCTATGAAAGCCGGAATGGCACACGAGGGGGTGGGTGGCCAGTACCACGCCCGACCGCCTTTGTCTCCCTCGTGGCGATGTTTACACATCGCATCAGGTACTACATTTGAGGCTGAGTCTACCTAAGAGAGGCCCAGAACCGGTTTAGGTAATCGTCATTGGTATTGGCCGTGAGCGGGAATTAAACTCGGGTCTCCAGGTTTGTAACGCAGCTCGCTAACCGCTACATCACCGCATGAAATGTAACCACAGTTCACCCCACACACACACACAAGCCTACCAATCGACCAACTGTGGTTGTACCCATTTACACTGCTCGGTGGGCAGAGCCCAATGCAGAACCCTCCTGAGACTCAGTGGGGGCTTTTGTGAGTATAGCAGCGCGCTCACCGCTACACTACCAGTCTGCAAGGACACCCTCCACGTCACAACACAGCAGCTCAATCCCTCGGCACGAAGTCCGCCCAAATCTAAAATTTGGGGGAGCGTACCCCGTACTCTATAGTGCACGGGCGGGGGTGGGGCTCCGGGTCCAATCCATGGTCACCATTGCATTCACTTAAAATTATATCTTAACAAAACGCATCTGGCTGTCTCTAGCAATTATCAGAGTGCACAATCATGCGTGTGATTAATCACAGGTGAGCTCACACCGGCTAATACGTGCGGTGCCCCGACCCTCCCATCCTACTGCAGTTCATGAAATGCTTCTCCTAACTGCTGCTTCCACACTCCGAGCCATGGCTGCGGTCAAAAGCCACGACGCCGGAGCACAGCATTAACTGCAGGCGTTAGCTGCCACCTTATCTCTCTCTCTGTACTCGTGACGAGGGGCAGGATGATGACCGACGACTGCCAAGCGCACACAAGGGCAGGGCCTGCCACGGCGCTCCGTGACACGTGCCGGCCACATCAAACTCGGGTCAACACAGGCAGCGGCCGCTCTTGGTTATTTCGGGCTCAAAAAACCTTAACATTATAAACCCGCCGCAAATTTTTACTCTGCAGTATCCATCTGTGTCGGTGGGTTTCCAATTCGTTTCGTTTGTTTGGGTCGGTGTTGTTAAATTGATTTGCAATGAACAAAAAAATGTTCGGAAAATGTATAGGATTTGATAACGTATCTATGTCCTCCCAAAAAATCTTATCACACGAGCAAAGAGGATCACATGCATACGTCTTATATCTTGCGATGAATGCAGATAGGATGCAGTTCACGGGGTTTAAGGAAAAATAAACTACGCATGATGGATTCCATCCAATCATAGTCGAAATCATCCGGGCAGCAGTGGCCCACGCTTGTATTCCAGCCCAGTGGAGATGAGGGTTGATGGATCGTGCAAATGTTGCGAAACTCCCTTCCCATAGGCGTTGAGGTGCGATACCCTGGCTGGGCAGACGAAGAAGGTGGTACAGCCAATTTGGACTCCATCTGTTCCATCTGTATGGAATTGAGTGTTGCCTCATTGTGTGTGGGGGGTTTGTTTTCTGGGTGCTCCGGTTTCCTCCCACATTAATAGAGTTGGCCAAACATGCAAATGTAGGGCCATAGAGCTTGGGGAATTGTTGGCGCCAGTTGTGGCTGCCTTCCTGCTTCGCTGTGGTTTCCTGCGCCTCTAATTTTACAGAAACTGCGCACGTTAGAAATGTGTAACTTTAACTATTAATTGGGAGGCGACTGTAAACACAGCACGTACATTTTCGGAACACAGCACCCAAGTTAGTGGCCGCTATGGAGAGACATTTCAGTTTGGCAAAACGGCGAGTTGCTCCAATTAAATGTTGATGAGCGAAGTTATTTTTCCTACTTCTTAAAGTCGCCAAAGTGTCAATGTAATTTGTAATGAATAATTACACCCACTGTATGTTTATACATATGAGAAAATTGCAGCACTTTGGTTGTCCTATGGGAACACCAGCCTCCATCATTGCAATGTGGAATACCCATGACTGGCTCAGTTTTGTCAGGTCGAAAGAACTTCGCCATGTTGCGGTAATGGCCAAAATATCCAATGAAATGCAAGCAGACACCCAGACTCATATTCGCACATGTGCACACAATGAAGGGTGGTATTTTAGTGGGTTCAGAAGCATAAATATAACCTCTTAGTTGTCATTGGTTCATTACTTGCATTGCGATTGTGCTATCAGCACCTATACACAAAGAAACACATTTTCTATGTCAAACACTCCTACGACAGTTAAACGAATTGTGACTTTGAGGAGTAACCTATAAATTACATTACACGGCATTGCCCATAATCCTTCAAGGGGCTGTCATACTGCATTGTCTAGACAGCTGTCTGTACTCATGTACAAAATTAGTGTGTGGCTTCACTCCGTGTCCTTCTGGCAAACAGTCCCTCAGAGCTGGGATGGCCAGGACGCTTGTGTTGCGCCCGAAACGTCGTGATTTAATTTATTTTTAAAAATTACCTTCGTGACTTTACCGAAAAAACCAAAGAGTATGAATCCTTGCAGTCACGAAAACTTCAAATCTAGAATGAACTACACTATTGCTACCTTTTTGAGCACCGGAATGAGACAGAAAAAAAATCTCCCCAAAATGATTGTTATTCTTCTTCGAATAATAACAATCAGTATCGCTGTCTGCATCGACAGGTTCGTGAAACCAAATATCATACTGCCATCTCCTAACCACCTCACAGCCCCGGCAGATTTGGGCTGCGTGCGATCAACTAATCCCTCGCCTCCAAAGTGACCGACCACAGGTGTCGAGCCACTACCGCCTGGCTCAATTAAAGAATTGTCCAAACGTCCCATGGCAGCATTCTACTGCAAAATTAGTCTCGGGAATAGGGAAAACCATCGATCAATTCTAAACTCGCCGCCACAGACGAGGACCTGGTTTAATCTCTGCTGGGAGGCTGGGATTCAAGCACAGCTGGCTTAGTGCTCTAATAGCCCCAGGAGCCACTCAACAACCTCGCGTTCTACCGGTCGTTGTAGTTGCTTCACTGACTTCAGAAATGAGACATTGGTAATTAACTGCGCTGTAGTTAACGCACACTGTTCATCACTCACAGGAGGATTGCTCAGACGACGAGACCCTGAGGGACACAGGTTTCGACGTCGGGGACAAAATTGACAAGGTAGGACACGTTTTCATCTGGTATTACCAGTTATTAAAGCCACAGCTACAACGACTAAAAAAACAAACAAAAATATGGGTGGCCTGGTGGCTAAAGGGGCTTATAATGACTGTGTCAGGGCACTGAGCTGGCATTTCTGAGATCCTGGGTTTATATCTGTGAACATCAAGTTTGCCTAACAAAAGGAAATAATTGTTGGATGGACACAACTGTAAAACACAACAGTGTGTATTATCTAGGGCAAGTATTGATGGTGGACCGGGTTCAAAATATGCAATAAAAGGGCAGAGAGCAGGACATTGGGCTCCAAGTAGTGGAAATTATATAATCCTACAGTGGGGATCAGTATATCAACAAGATAATTACTGTTACTTTCCCACAATTTGGTAACTATTGTATCTACCCTAGAGGGATGATGGGTTGAGTCAACCCCTGACTGTATTTCAAATCCTCATCTGTTGACTGTGAGTTGGGCACAGTGCCACTCAGCCACACAGTAGGAGCAGATGCTTTTCTTTTACAAGGTGAAAGCCCATTTAGACACTCACAGCCATTATTTATTATTATTATCATAGACAAAGGTTTCACCGCATAGCCATAACAGACTGTCGGGACAAGTTGTGTTCGTCATTACCGAAATAAGGGCGACGCGTCACGTGAGGTTGTTGGTGGTGGTGTGGCCAGCACCACGTTCGGCTGACATTTTCTCCTCATTGCTAAGGTTTTACACATCGCACCAAGTACTCTTTTTAAGGCTGGGCTGTCCTCGGGGAGGCCCGGGACCACTGCAGATATTCGCCAATTGACGTTAGCTGTGGGTAGAAATCGAATTCAGGATGATGGGTCTGTAGCGTAAGTGCGATAACCACTCCACCACCGTTCCACCCCATTATTTAGTATTACCACCATCACGATCACATTGTGCCGCAGTGGTCTGAAAGCTCCAGATCCGACAGAGGTAGCGGAGAGCCATGGCAACAGGGAGGTTGCGAGTTCAAATGCTAGTTTGGGGGTTGACTCAGCCAAGTGTTCTTCTGGCTTCGATAAAAACAAATACCACTTTGTGGGGAGGAAGTCAGCCGTGGTTGTTCTGTGGAGTCCCCACCTCCCCTCCCCTACAACCATAGGAATGTACATTTTCCACCACTGGCTCATGGATGTAAACAGGAGATGAGCAAAGCCTCGATGGTCATTGGAGCAGGAAATTACTTTTGACTGCTATCAATACCCATCAAGCTCGGCACACATCAAACGTCACGATGGGAAAATGCACTCCATTGCCCAATGCGTACCCTCTCTGGTTGCTTTTGCCCTTTGCGTTGCTTGTGTTTGCTGTGGACAAGCGTGTGCTGCATCTTCCCTCACCTTCAAAAGCCAAAACCGGTGATAAACCATACTTACTGCGCAGAGAATAACGCGGCCTATACCTCTCCTCTCTCTGGGAGTGTGAGTCATTGTCCATAATTGGCCCTCTAGGTCCCGATAAGTGATAGGTCTGGGCAGCCCTGACGTGAACTCGTTTAATTGGCCATTGATGCTACTCTCCCACCGGCGTTGGGACAGAATAAACGAGGAGTGTTTTTGCGCGAGTATTCTGGGAAAGCACACTCGATGAATAATGCGTCAGGGTCACTTCACCACAAAATTAAGGTGAATCAATCGCTGTGATAAACAATTGCTGAACATTTTCTGTCTTTTTTTCTCTCTCTCCATTTTTACGACTAGCGTTTTGCCCATCCAACGACGGGTGTATTGCAGTGAATCTCAAACTTGCAAGCGAAAAGCAGACCGCGACGTGATATTCATTGCATCAATGCGTGTGCAATTTGTAAGGGCGCAGTGACGGACTTATTTCATTTTAAGGTTATAATCCCTTGTTCATCACGACGTCCGTTTTACTTCCATGTCTCAATCGCGTGACGTGCGGGTTCTGCCTTTGTAGTGAGGGTTGTAAGTTGACGCCGAGGAGGGGGGAGGAGGCGCCTCGGCCCCCCTCCCATGTGGAGTGACGTCACCCGCTAATTATTATGAATGGAGGGGGGGGGGGTGTCCATTTGGAGGACGTCACCTTATAATGATTATTAATGAAGCGGGCTGTTCGATGTGGAGTGACGCCACTTGCGCATGATTATTAGTGAGGGGGGGGGGGAGTACTTCATATTGGGTGACGTCACCTGCTCGTGAATATTAATGAGGGGGGCTGGTCGATGTGGAGTGACGTCACGAGCGTTAAGGACAGACATTCCTGGGTGATTATACTGTAGTTGGTATACGCTGTCGCAATTCTGATAACACAGATGGCAATGCATGCACATGCGTACTATATGTTGAACTTATTTCGCACCGTACATAGCAACCGTGCTCATCGGAGGTACGGGGGTAAGGACAAAAAATAAAATACATAAAGCAGTTCTAAAGAAATCAGTTTTCAATATATATTGAAAATTGCATAGCTCCAGTGGCTTCCGTATATTGGAAGAAAGAGCGTTCCAGACGGCCGCATCCGCTTCACTCCACCGTTATCGAGAATACTTTTCCATAAAGTATGGCTCAAATGATCCTTGCGGATGAATTAAAGGAACACGTGGCACGTAAAACGTATACTCAGTAGAGACATGAAAAGGAAGCGGACCTGGGCACATCGCTTAGAAGGAACGATTGCCGGTTGTCGAGACTAGCGATGGAGTGGAAGCCAAAATTTGGAACGTGCCTGAGAGGAAGACGACCGCTGAGACAGAGTGACGAGAGTCGCCTATTTGCAGCAGACAAGACAGAATGTGGCGGCATCGTGGGGCCGCGAGGGTTGGCAACGACATGTCTTCATCCAACAGTGAATTGATCATGGCCTTACTCAGGGCGATGCCGTAAGACGCGTCATTTCAAGCTGCCTTGCATTTCACGCGCAACCATCGTGACACGTCGAACGTCTAAACATTCCCGTACAACGCGTTTAAGGAGCATTATTTCGAACGCGAAATTGCACTGATGTTTTTAAACCGCATTGTTTGAGAGGCTGTTTCTCTTTCCATGAGTTCCTTGATGCACTGTGACATTTTCTTGCAACTGCTTCAACAAGCCCACATTCATATTTGCCTTCTGTCATCAGCGCTGCAGGCCATCTCCAGTAATTCAGCTGTTTATCCTCCACTAAAACATTTAAATTAATGCATCTATGCAAACAAATCAGTAAAATTTTACAGTAAGAAAACTGTATTAACCTTCTCATCGCTCATCGGATCGCTTGAGACTTCTTGTTTTCTTTTGACCTGTTATCCCTGAAATGTGGAGCACACTTACAGTATGAAGAGTGATTGGTACCTGCTAATAAAACTGAAATGTTTAGACCCCAGAGATGGAATACGCTGCATTAATTGGCAAACCAAATTTATTCAGCTGTTTAATCCTAACAATCTTTTTTTCTCACGAATTCATCTTTCATAACGATTTAGTAAATGCCGTGGTAGAAAAACTGCGTTACAAACCTTCGTTACTCTTCTCAATCTGTGATAATGAGTTCGTAAATGCGGTGGTAAGTGAAAACTGCGTTACTCTTCTCATTGGTCTGCTTGGAGAGAAATCGAATTTCTTTTGACCCATCATGGGACTTCCTTTGCCAGTACCAAAATATGAGAATAGGTTTTCCCCTTTATTCTGGCAACAAAACAGGTGTTAAGATCTTGACTTAAAGCTTTCGTGACTGCAGGGATTCTTATTATAAAGTCACGTAGATAGAAAATAATAAAATGAACAAAAAATCACGACGTTTCGATCGCAACACAAGCAATCGTCCTCAGCAAGGCAGAGACAGAGTGGGGATTGCATGCCGTTCATCATCCATCTACTGCGAAGACCAATTGCTTTATCCCTGTGTACATGGCCGTGGTAGTGAGGCATGCCAAAGGTGCCTCGAAAGATAATATTTCATTACACGACTGCTGCTGCCAATGCACCTACATCCATTTACAGTATTTCCTGCCATCTCGTTAGGCTAATTGTGCGAGCGCCATCAGTGAGCGCTTGATTGAACGCCCGGAGGGGCTGGGTGACCAAACATCAAGGAAATCTGTAAATGATGTCATTTGCAGAAAAATCACAAAGCTCTTGGGCTGACTATAAACATTGATCCCAGAATGCCAGATGAAACGCGTCCGCGCGATCGATGGCTCTCCTGGTCTACGTCGTCTTATTTTGAGCGCAACAAGGTGCGAAAAATTATGAGTGCTTCTCTGATTTCCTTTGAGGTCTTGTACCAGTGCCTGACTCTCACGGCTGTTACGGTGATCAGAATGTTTATTTAGACTGTAGGATACTCCTGCAAGATACATTTACATGTAAATAAAAATAATAAAAATTCAGCAGAAATGCGTTGTCTGCAAAAAAGTATACAATTAATGATACGACCCCACAGAAATGTGATGAATTTTCACGAATCGGGGGTCATGATTTGATTCCAGAATGTATTGTTTAGTATAGTGTCACGTGAATGCATGATCAATAATTTGTCTAGCTTTTTCCTTCGTGTTAGTATTGTTTCTCATTTGTCTCCTTTGAACAGCTGTGTGCTCGTGTCATTAGAATGTTTACCAGTGGTACAAGACAAACAACAGAAAATGGAGACATAATTATAATGACTCCGTAGGGAAAATTGCATGACAGCGTTAAAAGCAAAATTCCACCTGCCAAATTTGAAACTTGTGCATTAGTAAATTATTTCATTAACACATTCCTGCGGAGGGAGCTGATAGGAACGTTAGGTTGCTCGGTCAATGGCCAGGGTCAACGGCGGCGTGGTGTATTCCGCAAATATGGCCGACTGTGAGGGCGGGCACAAGCCGGCGTGAGTAGGTTAAACGTTGAGTTTTATAAGGGCACCACGGGGTGACCAGCCCCTCCCCACCCTGCCCTTCCCCACCCTCCCCTCTCCACCTAGCCCCACCCCTCCCATTTTTGGATGCACGATGGACGGACGAACACAATAATCACCTGTGGGCTGGTCTAACCAGGAGGTTCCTACCAGTATAAAGGTGTTGGGTTAGATCGCGTAAGTATAAATGTGTCGTAACCCTCCACTACCCGACACGGCCAGTAAGGTTTGTCACGTAAATAACGCGCCAATTAGCTACTACTTCAGCCCACGCGGTGTGTTGGAGAGTAAATCCACAATATTTAAAAAATTTGAATAGCGTGGCGTTTCGCTCATAATTAGAACCGGCATCATTGGGCGATTTGCCAGAAGAGTGAAGCAATCAACCGGCTTCCGGTCTTCAATAGAGCAAGATGACGTCATCACTGAACCCATCAGGTGCCGAGATCAGAGACCTCCGGGAGGGGGTGGTTATTGCAATTATATAATGATTAGTAATCCGTTAGTATGTGTTTCCTCTATAAGGAATTGTAGTTATAAGATGTATTACTTAATAATATGCTTCCAGGACGCACTAAGACTGTAGCTGTCAGAGCGGTAAAAAAATTTTGTATTTCTCTCAATTTCAATGGATTCTCGAATTAGTCTCGGGCAGTAAATGTTAGTTTTACACAACACTTCAACGCTTTCTTTTTTCTAATCGTTACTTTATTCTTTGTTTTAGTTACTATACACTATTTGTTACAGTATTACATGCAAATGTACAATTTTTTTCTTTCTTATTAAATAGTTTAACAATGCTTTTTTTGTTTAACCATAACACATTTCATGACACTGACCTATATGCATTTAAATAAATTTCATTATTGTGTTCCAACTTACTAACCGTTCGATTTACGAACAAGCCTCCGGAACTGAACCTGTTCGTAAGTCGATAACTGTCCTACATCTTAAATCCTCCGATTGAGAATTTTCATCATGTTTCTATTAACACCATCGATTTAAAACCAAATTTAAAAAATGTTCTGTAAATTCATTGGTGACTTGGCTGTGACCTTTTCAGAATGATTTTAAAATATTTATACATATGTATTTTCCAGAAAGGACACTTTTTGACAATGAAAGGATAAATAATTTAAATTGCAATAAACACTCAACACGACTTACCACTACTTAAGCAAGAGGAGACTAAAGTATACTTTAATTTTTTTAATGTCTTGCTTAAGTAGTGGTATCAGCTGTCAGCCTCGGCTGACAATAAAAGCGTTCTCTTCCACAAGATACATTTTGAGGAAATTATGACATCTGGCTTTATTTCAACTCCAGTCTAATTCCCTAAGCTTCCTTTCCACTTCTGACGAGGAAACGTGCTCAGGGATAAGAGCAATGTTTACCCCGCATCACTGCCTTCTGGCTAGTTACCAGTCATGATCAGAATCGTTAAAATACAGTACATGCCGGCTGCAAGCTAATGCAAACTATGCAATTCCCTCACATTAATTGCCACTGCGAGATTCATTAGCGAGGTGCACAAGTTTTACGTGAAAAAATGTGCTCGACAAAGTCTTCACGAATGCTTTGGGGAGAAAGTAATAAGTACTGTATTTCAAATTTACACCCTCAAATAATTTCGCACCAGATGCTCATTAAAATGTACTAAAACACGTTGCACCTTGAGATAAAATGTCAGCGCAAAACCAATGGGGCGACACGGCCAGGGGGATTGGTTGCAAAGGGCACACGTAGAATGTGGCTTCCAATTCCCACTGGCCCCTAACCAGGCAGCTCTCGCGAATATACATTTTCAGTGGTTCAGTCCCATGTACGTGATTTAACCATGCGTGTTGCATGTGTATTCCCGTATTTTTTTACGTCATCTGCATTATGGCCGTGATCAAACAATAATGAGACCTTCCTGTTTTCAGTTACATTTAACGTGATAAAAGGAATGCAAAATTAACCAATTATCTGTTAAATTAGAGATAAGAGTATTTTTGTTGCATTTTCTTAAAAAGATAAATACTGAAAATGTGTATAATTCATCGCAATAATGAGACGTTCCACTTTATTGTTTCATTCATGATAGTCTCAAGATTTTAAGGCATTAAATGTTTGCCCAATTCCATTATCAAAAGTATTTTTTGCATGCAGAAGGAGAGTGCCCAGAGAAGTGAAGTACCGTTGATGACTCTTGGACACCGTTGGTGAGGCACACGTATTTATTCCGTACAAGTAGTCACAACTGTGGACATACAATACTAGAGGGGGTATCGGCCCCCTCACCCGGCTAGCTGGGAATACACTGCTAGCTATCTCTGACCTACCTCCTAGTCCTCCACTAACGGGCTAGGGGAGGCTGTCTGGCCCGACACTGGTAAGTCGGACTACGGTACCCAGAGTCCCAGAGCACTAGCTCTGATTCTCGGGACCACGCCGCTGGCTCGGTCCTGCGCGGCCCTGACAAGGGCGGCGTCCCAGGGGAGTCCAGGGCTCTAGCTAGACGATCTTCGGTCTTCACTGGTTTAGCTTTAACATTCTGCCCCGAGCCCTCTGACACATCCCCCTTTATACTCCACCCCCGCTGAGGGGTGGGGCCCCGGGCTGCCTGGTGCGGACGTCGTTGAGAGCAACCCCCCCCCGTGCACTCACGTAGCCCCGCCCACTGTGTTTGTTTCCCATAAGCTGCCATGCATAACGGCTCTCTCTCTAACACCCCTACAGAAGTATGGAAATTACACACAGGTGTAGTGGCATAGCGCTGGCTGCTGGAAGAAAAGGGGATCTGCGGCGTACGGCAGTCCTGACGTCGGCAGGCCAGGCTATGCACGAGAGGGGGATCGTGGGGAAAGGTCAGAGAACGGGCCCACCAGGAACCCGCTAGTAGGTTCCAGAAAGGGGGCGTGGCCGGTGCGGAGTGATGCCACGCTTACAGTATAAGAGGGGCCCCTGTGGGGGACCTCGGGGCTGTTGTTGGAGTGGAATCCCCGTCGTGCTGTTGAAGTCCATCGTCTCCATTCTTCTCGTCGTCTTCACCATTCTTGTCGTCGTCGTCTCCGTCTCTACCATCTCGGGGCACCGCTAGTCAGATAGCCTACCAACTGTCCTGGCTGAGTAGCGTCGCCGATAATAGACGGACTAAACATTAAGTGTGTTAATCCCGATGGTGCTCGTTAATAAAGAAGTGCCTCCAAGTCTCATCGTCTGAGTTAGTCACTACACATGTAATGAGAAAACTAAAGATCTGCACACGTACTTGAGACCAACAACCTATTTGCCGCACTCCATCCGAAAGGTGTTGCGGTTGTTCAGCAGGTGAGTTTATCATGACAATTATGATCCCTGTATGATCCACTACCCCCCACCCTATCTGGAGTGTTGTATTACACTCGTGCACTGCTTCCATACTTCATAACTTGTGGTACTTTTCTCGTATGTAGGTGCAGTGGCGAATCCAAGGGCATGGGGGTGATCGCCCCCCTCCCCTCCTCGCAATGAGACCCCAAAGTTCGTACTTTATTGATATTTACCGGAGACAGTGCATTGATAGTTTTTTTTTTCTAATGTAGGGCCTTATTCAAAAAGCTTGCCATTTCAAAACCGTGCCCCCCACGGTCGTTTCTTAATCTGCATTTGTGTATGAATTTGCGGCTCTATCTGTTTTGTTTTATCCTTTGTATATGTGTACGACTTTGTAAGTGTACTTTAGGCTCTAAGCTCGAGCCAACGCACGTGTCTAATTGATGATGATTCATCACCACTGTAGGTAGAGCTCAATTAGCATTGCTTCTGCAGTGAGATCGATTCAAACTCTTGTGTTAATCTTCTATGTGCCTTCTCCGCACGCTACCACACCTATCCCATGCCAACCTTCAAGCCCATGCATAGAGGCCATACATATCTTTCTAATATGCCCAAAATAGTGCTTCATTACGAGAAAAACAACTGTCCAATTGATTTTCATTCTTAACAATTCCCATAACTAAAAAGTGGATTGTGGTTATTAGAGTAATGGTAATAGAATGGATGAAAAAAGTATACCGCCTTTAAAAAGTGTATCCGACTAAAAAGACGACATTTAAATATTCATGTTTGGTTAAAATAATGAATTGAGGATGTAAATGAGAAGAATAAATGTATATTTGCGAAATTTGAGTAAAATATACTCATTCTAAATCTTAACTTAAAGCGTTCGTGACTGCAGGAATACATATTCAATCTCACCTGAAGACGATTGCTTGTGTTGCGATCGAGACGTCGTGATATTTTTATAATTTTTCTATCTACATGGCTTTACCGAAAGACCCATAGAATACTCATTCTAATTGAAAATACACTGTGTCCCTAATGGGATGTTATATGCAACAACCTTCCCTACACAGAGGATCCAAAATTAAAGCAGAACATGCATTGAAGCTTAAAAGCCCAGAAATATAATAACAAAAACACAATAACCAGACTAAGAGCCCTCACCTACACTCGACCTGTTTATGAGTTCCAATTCAAAGACAAATTACTCCACTTCTAGGAATAAATTAAACGTGTTTCCCGTTCAGTGTGTCCTAAATGCATTTATTTTGGGGTAAAAATTTAAGCACCTCGAAAAAAACACCCTTCGTGTGAATGGAACATAATGTCTTTGAACGAGGTATAATTCTGTATCCAATTCTTTTATAATTAGTTTTACTTTAATGACACTGCAATGAGAAAAAAAAGCGATATGGAAATTCTACTACTAAAAATTATTCCACTTTATATGATAAAAGTAATAATTTTCCTACTCATTCAATTAATACTATTTGCATTTGTTAAATTAAATATGTATTCCCAGTCATAATTATTGCTCGAAGTATCAAGCCTCTTATTCAGTAGGGTTCCGAATTTGCATGTTTGGCCAATACCACGTGGACGGTCAATTGAACTAGTTAGCCACCTCTTGGGTGGTACAGATATAAATTTTGGCCCGCATATCATAGGCATGCACTAATTCGCGACACATCTCCTGACGATTTCGATAATTATTCGTGACGAATTGAGGTCGCAGTTGTACAACCGTCCCGTTTGTAGAGTTTTGGATAAGATGCA
This sequence comes from Lampetra fluviatilis, assembly GCF_964198595.1. NCBI lineage: Eukaryota > Metazoa > Chordata > Hyperoartia > Petromyzontiformes > Petromyzontidae > Lampetra > Lampetra fluviatilis. Next base: position 7,090,069 of record NC_136279.1, on the reverse strand, counting down.
ACGTCATGAGACTTTCGTAAACTCGCACGGCGAGCAGTGTCCCACCGAGTGTCAGAGACCAACCACGGACGATGATGTCACATAGTTTACCCGAGTTCCCCACAATTGCCTCTTTTCTACACTTGGCGGTGCTGCACCTTCTCGCATGCCCTCCTAAATAGGTATTCGTCAATAAAAACATCAGCCATGGTTAATTGACTCCTGGACGAAGGCCTCCTGAAACTACCAACCACCGCTTACGATCCTGCTATGTGATAATCCACCGAGCGTTTTCGATGGCTGCCCCTAGTCTCTGAAACAATATTGCCACAAAACCTGGTCTGCAGTCATTGCCGTCGATCAGTCCCCTTAAATCACTACTTTCAAGTGAATTTCTGCCTAGCTGCCAATGTGTATTGACATTGAATAAGTCACTGTAGCGCGTGCCGCTGGGAGATTGGTAGACAATGTAATTATGGGTACAAGTCCATTCTGCCAGTTGGACCTGTGGGCAAGGCACGGAGCCTTCTGGGGGATCCAGAAGGGGGCGGGGCCGAGGGCGGAGTCTGGCCACGCTGGGGAGAATAAATGGCGAGCTCCGACTCAACAGTCGGGGCTGTTGCGATCTGGAGTGGAACTCGTCGTGCTGTCGTCGTCGTGATCTTGGCCCTCTTCAAGCTGTGGATCTGGCAGCATGTTGGCTGTCCCGACCCAGTATGTAGCTATCCCCTGAGGCTATGAAGGCAAGAATAAAAGAGAGTACCCCTACTAGTGTTCTTGGTTCTTTCGGTAAAGTCGCGTAGAAGGGAAGTAATAAAATACGTGACTTTACCGAAAGAACCAAGAAGATGAATCCCTGCAGTCACGAAAGCTTTAAATCGAAAAATACCCCTACTAGTGTCTGTGAATTAGTACACTACAAAATGTACAAAGAATTTGACGAAGTAGAAATATTACTTGCCTATAAGCGACCACTTTTGTGCATTGTTTGCACTACGTATTTTTTATGGATGCTGTTTTTATCGTGTTAAATTAGTATTTTTTTTAGAGATACGGCGGGGTATTTGATAATAATCTTTATTTAACTTTTCATATATTTTTTGACTATTTTTATATTGCGAATATGGCGACTGGTCTGAAACATCAACTCGCTCCGCTTACGAACCCGCTTTAAATCCTCGCAAGCTTTGCTCACTGGCTGGGCGCCTTCGACAACACTTTGGCCACACATGGTTCCGTCGTCTCGTCTAAATCGAACAATGGCTCGTGTTCTTAAATTGCAAAGAGATCAACTTTGAAGGACCATTGCCCGAAAAGTAAAATGTTTCATACGTTACCGTTTTCCACTTAGGGCAGCTATTGACATATGTGGCGATATTCTCTTTTTTAATCGGTCTCGCCAGCTAGCTCCGCGGCAGAGTAAGCGGATCGCTAATCGGAAGATTGACTCAGCCCATCATCCCACTGTGGTCAAAAAATAACAAGTTCAGCACCGTATCACTTTGTGGGCAAGTCAACAATTAATGTATTTATGAAAGACCCCCCCCCCCGCCGACTAAGAAATTCAAAAATCATGCCACTGGCTCAGGGCTGTAAACGGATGAGCACCCCATCAATGCTCACTCGAGCAGTAAATCACTCTCACATGTCAACCCCTTATCAGTGCCTACCTTATTACAGATCAATTCAGACCTTATTAGTCACCCCGTGCCCCTTCTAAATCTCATCGTTCATCATACAAAGTCCCATCGCAAGGGAGAAACACAAATGGACAACACATTTTTTTGCCCGTATTCAAAACGACTGTACGCAGTATGGACATTAAACATTTAATTTCCCTGCACAAGAATACGGGGAAAATAAAAACACGTGTGTTGACCGCTATGGCGACTCGTTGGGTTTGTCGCTTTACCCAGCCACTTGCCAAATGCGCGGAATTTAAATAACAAAACGCCTCCACTTTAAATACGAATCGCGTTATCGCGCCGCCTCATCGCTTGCCGTATGAGAACCAATGCGCCATGGAGACGGAGGGTAAGTTGCTGCGCGTGTCTCTCTCCACCCGCTTCACCCACCACTTCTGCCTCTTCTTTCCCCTCTCCTTCCTCCTCTTCACCCACCGATGTAAACAATTCTCTCCTCCTTATCTTCATTTATTTTTGGGGTTATTTAACGCCCCGAGTGGCCCGGCCGCGTACGGTGCGCGTTGCGGCCTTAAAGCACGCGTGCAGCCTCGGTGTTGCCTGGCAAGCGCCGCGTGGCCCGATGGGAGGAGTTCCCTGTATCGACGTCCAGGCGAGGCCGAGGCTGATGCCCTCGTTCGGAGTCGCAGTTTATGAATCAATTCTGACGTTGCGTTAATGTTGTGAATGAAAACGCGCAACCCCTTAAAAGAAGTCTCTTGCAGTGTAATGATGTGCCTATACACTGCGTCGCGCGGGCTGTACGAATGTTAACTTTGAAGTTAAATACTTTAAAATCGGGGGGGGGGGGGGGGGGCAGGCCCACCGTGATAGCTCTGCACGGGCGTCACTGCGTCAATATTTTGCTGTCTTTTCTTGGATTTTCTGTTTGCACTTAGTCACATATTCACTTTAAGATGTTTTTTGTTCATGTTTTTTGTTTGTTGCGGTTGCACCCGATTCAAGAGCCGAATGGCTCACAGGGCTATACCTAATAAATGAACTTGAACTATTATAGAAATATTGCACTGACGTCGAGTCGTCATTACCGTGGTGTAAAATAGACCTCGATTGCAATGATTGGAGAAGCATGAATGACGCTTCAAGCTCGCGAGTGCAGTTCTCCGAGAATGGACGTGCAGTGCCGTATCGTCACGAGATCATGCTCGTCGACGAATATTGAGTGGGGAGTGGAGCGGTGGCGCGCACTGGACGATGACTCCGGTAACCTGAGCTCCATTCCCGGTCACGGCTCACATTAATGGCGAGTGATATCGGACTCCAGCCCTGCGTCGCCATCGCTTCAACCCGCACTTACCAGCGTGAAGTATGGTCAAATGAATCGCATAACCGTGATGCGTGGGAAGGCCTTCATTCCGCAGTGGATTCATAATGGCCTGTGAATTATAAGTAAGATTTGGGCTGAAATCTTCGTCGAAAAAGACGCCCTCATTTCAGAGCTACTCAGCGGTGGAGCCGATAATAGAGACTCACCCATCGATTGGAGACGGGCGGTGCGGGAGTCGAACCTGAGGCCTTGAAGCTATGGGGGAGATAAAGGCACCCAGTTTCATGAGAGCGATAGGAGGGGCAACGGCTTTGGGCACAAGAAAAGAAACGTGTGGCGATGTAGTGTTTGAACGCTTGTTCTGTAACCCATACCCCACCCTTAACCCCAACCATATCCATTTCCTTTCGCCCATTTCTTTTTTTAACGATGATCATTATGGCTTTTATTCAGTCACTAGAGCGCCATAAGAAGGCAATACATTTTGTATTTAAGATTACAAACATTGGTGGGACCTACATAAATTCCATTCATTTTAATCCTCTCTTAACACAGCCTTAGTTTCAGAAATATCAAAACGACCATCATTTTTACAATGATAAAAATGTGTGAAGAGCCATTCACTTTCCTTGAGGTGCGTTACTGTCAATCACTTTAATCGAGATCTATTATAAATGCAAATACCGTTCATTTTAATTGAGGTCTATTTAAGTCTCCATGCGATTCTATTGCATTGCAGTGACCTGATCCCTTTAGCTGTTTTTGGATTGCACGAACACTAATGCGAGTGTTTCATTATAAAATGTATATAATAGAATGTAATTTAAATGTTTGCATTTATGTGACTTGTGTTGAATGTGAACAAGTGACATAATGGGTGTTTACTTAATCAACATTTCCAAAGATGACCCTTTTTTCACATCTGACATTTTAGAAAGTACATTAAAATAGAAGTTCCTTGTGAAAAGTTATACATATTCTTGGTTCTTTCGGTAAAGTCGCGTAGATACGTGAATTCCTGCAGTCACGAAAAGTTAAGTGAAAAGTTATACCATTTAAACGTTTTACAAATTAAACATGGGGCGTCACCTCTCCCCCATAGTGTATGTAATCTATGCTTGTGCCATTTTTAACGATCTATAATAAGTCGAGCAAGATTTAGCCGTTGTCTAGACTTTCCCCTTGAGCGAACTTAATTATGCATTCCCCAAACTGCTTCATATGCCATTTTATTAACTGATGAGACAATTGTCATCAAATGCTGTTGGCTGTTCCAGGCTGGTCTTTCCATTACATCACAAAAATTGTATTTGCTTTGTTCCAAATGGATGGCCAGACAACAGTCTAAACCACCAACTGAGTACATTGACTCATGTCCTAACCCAATTCCATTTCACATTCTTACTGGAATAAAAATGTGGTTCAGCCTTCAGCCATGTTTACGACGCTCATTAACTGTGGTCTGCAGGTTCTAGTCACATTCGGCCGTGTCAGCAGCGCGTTTTTACGGCGATTGTTATGAAGCAGCCAGGTTTACGTGGAGTTGGGACCAGTTTGTGTTATTGCACAACTTTTGTGCAGAACTAAACTGAATTGCTTGTGTGAGCAGACGGAGCCGGCATGGTGAAGGGTGCCGACAGTTTACCACGTGCGGCACATGAGTAACGCTCGGTCGAAGCCCAGCACCATTGTTGATGCCCACACACCCTTGACTTGCATTTGAAATTAATTTTGTTGTCGCTGTTCAATTATAAATTACCAATGTAAAGTCAAAGAGCCTGGAAATTAGTTCAATTTTGCAATGTGATTTTACAAATCAATGGGATTTAACAAATCTCCAAAAATGTGCGGAGAATAAAAAAATGTTAACCTCAATTGTCGTACATAATCTGAGTAAAACAGTTGAGTTGAGTGCCATACAGAATCAGCAGTACTTGGTATAAACTAGAGAAGAAGATAATAGGTTGCGATCGAATTAAAATAAAGGTTTATAAAAAAAATGCAATGCTTGTCTAATCTGGATAAGAAGATAGTGCATGGTGAAAACAGCTGAGAAAATTTACTTCCCTGCATAACAGTGAAGCAAGTAAAAAGTAGTGTTTGCAGACAAGTCTGAGGTAGGGGGATGATATATTTATGGTTCAGTACAAGGTTTTTAGAGGTGAATCTAGTCGTAGGAGAGTAAATATTCGAAGACAATTTCTTGAGGTTCTGATTGTAGACTACAAATGCTTAGCGCAGGCAACAGCGAGAAGGTAAAGTAAAAAGGAATTTAAGACGAATGATAAAAGCGGTGACCATAATTCAATATAATGGAGCTTTCTCTGCGTCCTCAACATGATAAACAGAGAACTTTAAAAAAAACAATCCAACTGCCACTGCTTTTGGTATTGCACCGAATGAATTAAATATGCCCTTTGTAACATTGTAGGTAATTTCTGTACGAGTGTGTTGGCAGAGATATTCTCAGCGCCCCACTCAACGTGTTCTGATTTGTGTTCCCCTCTGGGCAGATAATCAAGTGGAAGGCACTGCACAGTTCGCCCCAGTGGGAGAAAACATGCACAGCGCCGATCTGCTCCCTTCAGACTACATCCCATTCTTCTCAGACCAACCTGAAGACAACAACGGCGATCAGAATATGAACGACGTCAGCGCTGTACCAGGTGCACATTGTGGGCTGGCAAGGGAAGCTTGGGCAGCCATGGTTTTTTAAAATCCTTTATATTAAGCTCGCTTGCTTAGGACCGTGCAAATCTTTCGGTCGTTTTTTAACCCACTTCCCGTGATCCAATCGAGCTGACATTTTGCACACAAACTCGTTGTGCGTGACAATGCATTTTCGTGAAATTTTTTTTCCAAAATTTTACACTGTTTAGGGAAAAACATTTAAATATTTAATTACCAATTGTTTAATGCTGCCAGACAATCATCTGACCCAAAGGTGGCAGCCATCTCAAGCCAGAGGACGAGATGACTCTAGCCGCCCCGATGCCACGCATATAAAGGATTTATAGTGAAAAACTTTGTTTTTACGGGTTTACTTGTTCCGAGGTCACTTGAGGGACAGTCATGGCCAGGCACACATTAGTGCGGCGTGGCGAGATTTAACATACGACAGGGGTTAGGATTTTCCAATCACCTTTTGTGGTTCATCGATTGTCACTGCCTGCCTGCTCAACAGTTCTGTATGTTATTATAATGGAAAGGCACCATATTCTTGTATTGTCGTATAAAATGACTGAATAGCGGCTTATTTTTCGTGTTGAAAGTTGGCAGGAAAGTGTTTTTTTTATCAACGCATGAATGCAACAGAAAGCAGTTGCAATATGAGCTGGTAATATCCGTAATGACATGCATGGCTGATCCAGGCTCCTATGTTCGGTGTTTCTTTAGCGTCAAATAGGGATCCCAGAAATGTGTTCACACATGGATAATCATTATGTAACAAAAAATAACATCTCCATACTGAAATGAGGTTTTGCATTGTTGGCAGCCCTGAGCTAGTGTGACTTGTGTTGAATGTGAACAAGTGACATAATGGGTGTTTACTTAATCAACATTTCCAAAGATGACCCTTTTTTCACATCTGACATTTTAGAAAGTACATTAAAATAGAAGTTCCTTGTGAAAAGTTATACATATTCTTGGTTCTTTCGGTAAAGTCGCGTAGATACGTGAATTCCTGCAGTCACGAAAAGTTAAGTGAAAAGTTATACCATTTAAACGTTTTACAAATTAAACATGGGGCGTCACCTCTCCCCCATAGTGTATGTAATCTATGCTTGTGCCATTTTTAACGATCTATAATAAGTCGAGCAAGATTTAGCCGTTGTCTAGACTTTCCCCTTGAGCGAACTTAATTATGCATTCCCCAAACTGCTTCATATGCCATTTTATTAACTGATGAGACAATTGTCATCAAATGCTGTTGGCTGTTCCAGGCTGGTCTTTCCATTACATCACAAAAATTGTATTTGCTTTGTTCCAAATGGATGGCCAGACAACAGTCTAAACCACCAACTGAGTACATTGACTCATGTCCTAACCCAATTCCATTTCACATTCTTACTGGAATAAAAATGTGGTTCAGCCTTCAGCCATGTTTACGACGCTCATTAACTGTGGTCTGCAGGTTCTAGTCACATTCGGCCGTGTCAGCAGCGCGTTTTTACGGCGATTGTTATGAAGCAGCCAGGTTTACGTGGAGTTGGGACCAGTTTGTGTTATTGCACAACTTTTGTGCAGAACTAAACTGAATTGCTTGTGTGAGCAGACGGAGCCGGCATGGTGAAGGGTGCCGACAGTTTACCACGTGCGGCACATGAGTAACGCTCGGTCGAAGCCCAGCACCATTGTTGATGCCCACACACCCTTGACTTGCATTTGAAATTAATTTTGTTGTCGCTGTTCAATTATAAATTACCAATGTAAAGTCAAAGAGCCTGGAAATTAGTTCAATTTTGCAATGTGATTTTACAAATCAATGGGATTTAACAAATCTCCAAAAATGTGCGGAGAATAAAAAAATGTTAACCTCAATTGTCGTACATAATCTGAGTAAAACAGTTGAGTTGAGTGCCATACAGAATCAGCAGTACTTGGTATAAACTAGAGAAGAAGATAATAGGTTGCGATCGAATTAAAATAAAGGTTTATAAAAAAAATGCAATGCTTGTCTAATCTGGATAAGAAGATAGTGCATGGTGAAAACAGCTGAGAAAATTTACTTCCCTGCATAACAGTGAAGCAAGTAAAAAGTAGTGTTTGCAGACAAGTCTGAGGTAGGGGGATGATATATTTATGGTTCAGTACAAGGTTTTTAGAGGTGAATCTAGTCGTAGGAGAGTAAATATTCGAAGACAATTTCTTGAGGTTCTGATTGTAGACTACAAATGCTTAGCGCAGGCAACAGCGAGAAGGTAAAGTAAAAAGGAATTTAAGACGAATGATAAAAGCGGTGACCATAATTCAATATAATGGAGCTTTCTCTGCGTCCTCAACATGATAAACAGAGAACTTTAAAAAAAACAATCCAACTGCCACTGCTTTTGGTATTGCACCGAATGAATTAAATATGCCCTTTGTAACATTGTAGGTAATTTCTGTACGAGTGTGTTGGCAGAGATATTCTCAGCGCCCCACTCAACGTGTTCTGATTTGTGTTCCCCTCTGGGCAGATAATCAAGTGGAAGGCACTGCACAGTTCGCCCCAGTGGGAGAAAACATGCACAGCGCCGATCTGCTCCCTTCAGACTACATCCCATTCTTCTCAGACCAACCTGAAGACAACAACGGCGATCAGAATATGAACGACGTCAGCGCTGTACCAGGTGCACATTGTGGGCTGGCAAGGGAAGCTTGGGCAGCCATGGTTTTTTAAAATCCTTTATATTAAGCTCGCTTGCTTGCTTAGGACCGTGCAAATCTTTCGGTCGTTTTTTAACCCACTTCCCGTGATCCAATCGAGCTGACATTTTGCACACAAACTCGTTGTGCGTGACAATGCATTTTCGTGAAATTTTTTTTCCAAAATTTTACACTGTTTAGGGAAAAACATTTAAATATTTAATTACCAATTGTTTAATGCTGCCAGACAATCATCTGACCCAAAGGTGGCAGCCATCTCAAGCCAGAGGACGAGATGACTCTAGCCGCCCCGATGCCACGCATATAAAGGATTTATAGTGAAAAACTTTGTTTTTACGGGTTTACTTGTTCCGAGGTCACTTGAGGGACAGTCATGGCCAGGCACACATTAGTGCGGCGTGGCGAGATTTAACATACGACAGGGGTTAGGATTTTCCAATCACCTTTTGTGGTTCATCGATTGTCACTGCCTGCCTGCTCAACAGTTCTGTATGTTATTATAATGGAAAGGCACCATATTCTTGTATTGTCGTATAAAATGACTGAATAGCGGCTTATTTTTCGTGTTGAAAGTTGGCAGGAAAGTGTTTTTTTTATCAACGCATGAATGCAACAGAAAGCAGTTGCAATATGAGCTGGTAATATCCGTAATGACATGCATGGCTGATCCAGGCTCCTATGTTCGGTGTTTCTTTAGCGTCAAATAGGGATCCCAGAAATGTGTTCACACATGGATAATCATTATGTAACAAAAAATAACATCTCCATACTGAAATGAGGTTTTGCATTGTTGGCAGCCCTGAGCTAGTGGTAGATATGTATTATTTCTAGAGTGGAGGGACCAGTCTGTCCACAGGATAACCAGTATTTCCCACAGTGGTACTTATAATAGCCACCCTGGAGAGATAATGGGCTGAGTTAACACGCAATTTTCTGTTCGTATAATGTGCTCTCTGTGCCACCCAACCAGATATTTCTAACTTGAACAATTATTGAAATTGATTCAAAGATAGTCCAGTAACCTATCTTAAACAATACGAGTGAATCATTTTGCACACAGATGCATGCTTTTTTCAACAGTTTTAAATTTAATAGGTTGAACTTTTAACTTTAAAGTAATGTGGTGAGAGAAATACAGCCATTTTCAATCCACTGAGCTGATGTAGGTCTGCTATTTTTTTTTAGGATGTTTGACTTTACTGTACCGTGTTGATCAGTGTGGGTTGGTGAAGATTAGGGAGGCAGGGCAGGACCAGTTCAGATATCTCTTGCCACTGCTCCTTAGCCTGGAATAAAACTCAGGTCATTGGGTTCATAGTGCAGTGCACGAACCACTTGTCACCGCTCCACACCAGGTGGATTTAAAACCGGATCTTGGCCAGGTGGAGTTAAGAAAACTGGAAACACTTTCCTTGGGCTTTACACTAAACTTTGCTATTGCAGATGCTGCTGCACCTGCTGCTACTGAGGGTACCCAAAGCGGAGCGAAGCGGCGGAAAAAGAAGAAAAAGAAAAAAAAGCCGAATGCTGCCCCAGCCGACGGCGCCCCATCGGCACCAGCAATCGGCAAGCCCTCGAGCACAGCCATAGCAGCCCCGACCCCGGCAACCTCGGCGGGGGCGCCGAAAGCAGCGGTTGGAACGCGGGTAGAGGTGGCGGCGGGCGTGCCGGTGGTAGCGGTGGCAGTCGCGGCAGCTGCGGCAGGAGCGCAGAAGCAAGGGGCGGCGGCGACCAGCGGTCCGACGCTCACGAAGAACAAGAAGCGCAAGATCAAGAAGAAATTGCGCATAAAGCTGCTGAAGGCGTCGGGCGTGCAGGTGCCTCCGTCGCCCGCCGAGCTGCGGAAGAGGAAGCTGAAGAAGAAGCGGCGAAAGGAGCGGCTGAAGAGCGTTGGGCAGATAGCAGCGGCCCAAGCGGAGACTCAGCCCAGGTGGGTGTGCGTGTGCCGTGACGACAGGTCGCCCTCATTACACACAAAGCGCTTGCCACAAATGAACCACAATGCCTTGCTGATCTCGTCAAGGAGCATAAACCATCACGCGAACTCCGGTCATCCTCGCAGCGGCGGCTTTTGGTTAACCACCGAACAAAGACGTGACTGCATCGTGCGCTTTCAGATGCGCTTCTGCAACCGTCTGGGATGCCCTTCTGATATTAGGATGCCCCTTTAACTTTTCAGTTTTTAATATAGATTGAAAACTAATTTCTTCGGAACAGTTTTTTGCATTTATTTTGTTGTCCTTTCCCCACACCTCTGATTAGCAACGGTTGGTTATGTACGGTGTGAAAGAAGTTCAACATACATGCTTGTGAGCAGTTTTTTTATTATTATAAATATATGTTTTGACAGCTAAATAACCTGGAATGCACCCGATCTAACCAGATCTCCGAAGCTAAGGCTTGGATGGGTGAACACCACACATAAAACAAGTGTTATAGGCTACTGAAAGGCAACGTTGAAGGTAGCAGAGGGCACTGCAGCAAAGTACATTGTTGTAGTGTATTTCTATGCTCCCCCCACCTTCAACAACTTGCACTGACCAGCATGGAGAAGCACGGTCGAATAACACCCACGCCCCGGATGGCATGGAAAGGCTGATCCAGCAATGGACTGAGAAAGAGGTCTCTACGTAAATTTTGACTAAAAACTTTAGTTACTGCAGGAATTCATATTCTTGGGTTCTTTCTGTGAAGTCACTTAGATAGAAAAATAAAAATGATAATATTAAAAATAAAGTGAATAAGAATAAAATAAAAAATGATAAAAATTAAAAATACACTCACCAAGCTTATCCAGGCTACAGTCTACATTATTGACTGCCAGAACGCTCACCAAGGTTAAGAACCAGGCTACAGTCTACATTATAGACTGCCAGTACACTCACCCAGCTTGATAACCAGGCTACAGTCTACATTATAGACTGCCATTACACTCACCCAGCTTGATAACCGTTGCTAGTCTACATTATAGACTACCAGTACACTCACAAAACTTAACCAGGCTACAGTCTACATTATAGACTGCCAGTACACTCCGATTTAGAACCAGGCTACAGTCTTAATTAATGTATTTTTTATTTTATAAAAAATTCTATCTACGTGACTTTACCGAAAGAACCAAAGAATATAGGTCTCTACATGTACATGCTTTGGTCACAAATTAACTCGAACACATGCCAACGCTTTCGGCTTTGTTTTCTGTTACTGCCACAGCGATGTACCTATGGAGGAAAGCAGCAAGGACCTGGACAAGGATGAACTTCAGGTGGATCAAGTGACTAAGTGCGTAGAAACATTCTGAATTTCCTGGAGGGCATCTGGAATGTCGACTGACCGTACATACCACACGCACACACAGGGTCTGCATGCATCACAACTGTCTTGGCGATATTTCAACATCAATAATTTTCACTCCTTTTATAACGCTCATCTTAGCAGAATTTTGCTTCTGCTGTGTTGACGTCCCGAATAATTTCCTACCGCATGAAAAACATCTGGACTGACAGGCGTGTGTATTTTTAGTCATTAAAAATGAGGGCTGTATCCATTATAATTCCTGCAACCTATAACCACGTATAAATGCACCGCATACGAATGCATTCACTCATAACTATTGACAATCCGCATAATAAAATGCAATCAGTGCCAATATGTATTTATGTGTACCACAGCAGTTCTAAGCAGCATAGAGCTGAATGTCAAATCGTATTTATACAAACAGGAAGTTTAATATTGTTGTGATCTCTCTTATGGTTGGTTTCCCTACATGACATGTGGTTTGCACTGCCTTTGGGGGTTATCAGGATTGCATTTAAAATGTACTTGTCTTGATGCCATTAACACAACAATGTATGCAGCTTACTCTTATGAAATGTGTAGCCATATTCAATTGTATTGCGCCATGCAAGATGATTTTCCTGCAGAAATGGATGAATGACAAATGCAGCCTCACTGCAATCAAATTAGTCACGGAGCCTGTGGTGCAATGGTTGGTTGATCTTAGAGCTTATAGTAATTAAAGCCTGTATGCAAATTATTTTAGTTTACTGAATTAGAAGATCAGACCAAAACACTTGAACTCCTGAATTTTGTCATTTTAAGTCAATCGGCAGATTAACTTTTCTTAATTGTCTGACTTGTTAACATTGGTAGGTAAACACTGCCAAGAACCATTTTAGCGGACACATGATGACAACTGTATGAATAGCTTGTTTACGGCTTGCATGGCTTGTCCTGGAATGGGCTTGTACGATGAGCACGGTTGGCTATATACAGTGCGAAAGAAGTTCAACGTCCATGCAACATACAAAGCTGCGGTGCTATCACAACCGCAGCTTTGTGCTGCTTCGTACACAATCACTTATTCTTGTACTTAGGTTTTTTTAGTTAAAAGTGGAACGACAAACATCTTTAAGTACATCGTTAGGAGTGAAAATGACGTTTTAAAACATATTGTAAATTGTCCATCCCTCGGTGGGTACATTAGCGACCAGCTGAATCAAACCAATTGACTTGAAAGTTTTGCCTTCTCTCCAGAGCACATCGCACCCTCTAAAAAAAAAGTCTTGTATGGTGGAAAAGTGATGTGTTGATTGTGTGTGCAGATCTTGTTGTATATTGCTCATCTCCTGACTATTCGGTTTTTTAGTAGAATTATTTATAAACATCTCACAACAATATCTATGGGACCCTTTATGCAAAATGTGTCTATTTTGTGTTTAAACATCTTAACACCTTTTATTGTTGCCGAAAATGGTAAAGAGTCTATTCTTTCAACAAATTAGGAGGTATTTTTTTCCACAAGGTTTATGAGCAAAGGCCCATGACTACAAGCAATGAGCAAAAAACAGCACGATTAAAGTAGTAAAAGGTAATAGTTCACACGTTTTTTAATTAAGCAAAGTTAAGAGCTTGGGGAAAAAGAGACTGGGATGGAATTCCAACGTCAAGCAGTGTGAGGGAAGAAACGGAGCGTAGAAGTCTTGTGACCTGCAGTATGGTGGTTGAATACGGCGTGGATGAGATGCAACAAAAAACGGTCCTCGGCATGGGCAGAAGAATCAAACGAAATACAGGCAGTCCCCGGGTTAAGGAAGGGTTAGGTTCCCGAGAACGATCCGTAACCAGAATTTTCCGTACGTTGGAAATTGAACCATTTTCACCCAAAATCAAGATGAAATCCCAATCTCGGGGAATTGCTCTATCAGGCATGTCCAAAGTCTGGCCCGCGGGCCAATCCCGGCCTGCGGTCAGATTTCATACGGCCCGCAGCTTCGGTCTTATAAATCATAAAACTTTAAAGATGTAATTCCTCTTTTCACCACATGGTGGCAGCACCATTCTAATTCTATCTGGATCTGCATCCTTGCCGCAAACCCTACTCGAGTCATTTCTGCCATGGCGACTGCAAAAAAGAAATGCGGTCATTCGCTAAGAAAATGCTGAGCTTTTTCGGCTCCACATTTGTGTGAGCAAATAATTCTCAGTCATGAACTTAAACAAGAACCGATTGAGGTCAAGGATGAGTGACTCCCACTTGCGTGGCATTTTACGCATCTCAACCACTGCCCTCAAGCCAGACCTGGTCTCTTTACTGAAATCTAGATCTCAGTATCACCCTTCTCATTAGTGTCAGCAAGTTATCTGTTCCTTGATCAATCTGAAATTGAGTGTTTTGAACGGTAACATCTGTCACTATTAACAGTGAAAAGCCTAAAGCACACTAATGCACTTGGACTTATGGCACTTGTTTTATTAAACTCTTGAATAAGATTTGGTTATAACTGTTGGTGTTATGTACCTGTAGATGTGACACAAACTATTGCTTTCTGAAAGATCTTGTAAAAGACAAGGGCAAAATTCACTTGTTTTAAAGTTTAATGATAACAGACCACTTTGCATTACTTATAACTCCTGTTTAAAATGTTGATGAGGCAAAGATATTTAACTCATGGAAATTTAAGGTATTCTATACAATTTGTTCAATGTTATCTGACTGAATGAAAGGCAGAATTGTGTTTTTAGAGTTCACGTCTGCCTGAGTGGCTTATATTTGGTTACATTGTCATTTGAAAAATAAAGGTAATTGTGACAATGAAAATTGTTTTATAACAGTGTGTATGTTCACGTAACTTTTGTGGTTAAAAAAAAATGTCGAAAGGAACTATTGGCCCCCGGGCATCCTTCACTTTATCAAATGCGGCCCTCTTTGCAAAAGGTTTGGACACCCCTGCTCTCTATATAATACATAAAATGTGTACTCTATTGTGTGGGTGTGCAGAGAAGCAGGTGGAGACTCTGTCGTTCTTGCTGCAGAGCCTGCGGACGGGCTCGCTGAGCGACAGCAACCCGTCGCTGCTGCCGCCCTCGCTCGGGGTCACGCTGCTGCGCTCGAGCTACAACGGCCTGGAGAAGGCGCTACGGACCGCGCGGCCGAGCACCTCGCTGGCCGGTACGGACCGGCTGCACACGCGGCAGTGATGCTGAAAGAGGAATTGGCCGTGTTACATTAACAACGTGGGCAGACCTCGCTTGGCGCGACCCCCCCCCCCGCAGAACGATGATTCGCGAGAGCGTGCTTTGTCTCGGAGGAAATGCTCACTGAAAAAGATTACGAAAATCCAAAAAGCGCTCCTGAGCGCGAACACACTGTGCAGAGGAAACGCATCCGGTGAGCAGTCACTTCTCCGGGAATGCATCGCGAGTGCTAAGTAAGGTCTGCCTGAAATGATGTCCTTTGTTTACTCGGGAACCTATGAGCAAATTGCCCAAAAATGCACCCAACCTCTCACCGGATCTCGGAAACTGAGCAGGGTTGAGCCAGGATAGTGCTTGTATGGGTGACCACCCACTACATATGTAATCATGAATGCAAAAGTCAATTGGTAATGCATGCACGTTTTTAATTAAAATATAACGTTTATGTTAATGTGTCAAGACATAGCATGGTACTGACACTAGAAATGAGCTGGTAAAAACGAAATATTTTTTTACTGTTTTGCAAATTATTGTAGCAATTGAATCGCAGTGGAATGTGAATATATCACATACTTAACACTTAGATTTGAAGGCGACTACTTGAAATGCTACAATAACACTTTTTCTACACAATGGCTTAGAGGAGCTTATTGTATGGGCAAATAATAAATCATTGTATTTATCCATTAATTTGGCTGTAGATATTGTACTACATACCATGGGAAAGGAATTATTTATAATACACAAAAACTAATGAGTGCGGTGTCTGTTTCATAACCAAGATAAAGTAACAATTTGTCTATAATCAGTTAGCTTTCCGAACCGGTGGTTCCAGTGACAATTGTTTTAAGAAGGCAAACCCTGATCTGATTTTGATGTCACTGAATCGGTCACTGAGAAGTCAGACAAACAATGATTACCCACACACCAAAATGTATGTAACTATTGTAGCTACCGATGGGTTTTTTTAAAGGTTAGGAATTTCATGAGGATATGCCCGTGTGCTCAATAAACCAAATAATGCATGTGGTGAATGGTATGTACCGACATTTTGTAGTTTTGTACAATGATAGGTTTCTATTATTTGGTGGTACCCCAATTAAACCAGTGTGTTTACCAACGGCTCAACCCTCTCTAAAGCCATGAGAATTTTGTCTTGGAGTGTTTTAATATAGTTAGGTATGTGTTTTAAGAAAACACAGGTCATGTGCAATTTATGTTCACGAGTATTGTGGGTTCCATATCCTTACAGGAGAGTCATATGATAGGGTAGTGTGAATTGAAGCCCTTGCGGAAACTGAACATTTCAGCCACAAACTGAAAGGCAGGGAACAGGAGTTCGAGGCCAGATTGGTCCCCATTTCTGCAGAGCCCAATGTAAGGTGCATATGCTGAGGTCAGCGGGGAGTGGAGAGGTGCAAGCAGAGCCTCCCTTCCCCCGGGGACGGACGGGAGTGAGTTGATCACCGCTCTGGGACTGATAGGTTGATAAGTTCACCAATGTGTGTGTGTGCGAGGTATTCCTTCCCTAAGTGCTCCTTTTCCTTTTTCCACCCCATTCTTTCCCCTGCACCCTCTTCCTTACATTATTTTTCCCTCGGTCCCCTTCCCATATAAGAATACACACCCACTTGGTGGGGCAGTGAGGCCAATCTTCCCCCGCCTCTAAATTTAGGTGCACTGCGTTTGGGATTTGAGACTTTTGTCCACAGAGTTTCTGCGCCCCCTCCTGATGGCGTGGTTTGTACTCTACCGGGCTCCTATTGAAATGAGTAAAAACGTAACAAATGGGTGAATGGAAAATACATTTCACGTGAAAAAATTCAATTTAACGATGCTGTTCTTTGCCTTTTTGTAAAAAGCTTTTAACAGTGAGATGCATTGGCAAGATTGAAGCCCTAGAATTGCAAAACGGGTCGTATGTGAACCCTGTGTGCTGCTTCTGAAATTGTGACCACCTGCTTTTGTTTTTTCTGTACGTTTTCCCAGATGAGATTGCTGCTGTTAAAATGCTGCTCGCTTACGGGGTCACCGACATCAGGCCACTCAAGAATCATAGTAAACTAATCATGCGCAGCTCATGATTTGACCCACCATCTATAATTATGCATTGTCTTTGGGCTGTACGCCTTTTGGCATCCTCTGGTCTAACACTGTTTGAGATGAGGCTCAAAAGAAAGCTGTCTCTGGACCAATCAGTTTCAAGGACAATGCATATATTATCAGTGTTTTTTTGTTTTCATTCTGACCACAAACATTGTGGTTAATGCAGTCATGATTCCCTTGTAAAAGGTTTCAGTTTGGTGCTTTATCATCTTAACACCTGTTTTGTTGCCAGAAAAAAGAGGAAAAACCTATTCTCATGTCTAGAATGTGCACGTAGAATGGCTTCAGATGTAAATTAGTACCGGAATGTGTGATGTGTTTGTGAAGTTTCTACTTGCTCTGGTTTTAATAAAAACACATGAATTTGGATGTGCCGCGTCAACTATTTTTGTAATGAGCTAATTAAAAATGTGTCAGTCGTTCCTGCTCCTTAATATTCTTTCAGCACATTTGACAAGCAATTTGTAGAGGTTAGAAAGTTGACTTTCTATCTTTCCATGCCTTTTGTAGACGGCAGTGTAAACCAGCGTGATGTGACCCCTGCATGTACGGTTATAAACTTTGGCAGCTAATAGGTTAACCAATAATATTTAAATTGCCCATAAATTGTCAAATGTTTTTGGGGTTTTTAAGACCTTGTATGAAAACAAATGTCCCCACCCTGTAACTATGTGTTCATGACACTGTCAAATTGCTAGAAAATGCAGCAATCCCAAGAGGTCGCATTGAATGAAAACTGGGTGGGTAGAGCAAATGGCGTATACAAAGACCCAAAAGAGATTATAGAAAATCATTGCCCGTGTAATTGAGAGAACCTTCATCAGAAATGGCACCCGACCCGTTTTAAGTGTCAGTCGGCCCAATAAGCTGTTAAGTGACTGGGTCAGGTTCAGTAACGATTCACAAGCTCGACAATGCTGTGTCCTTGAGACCAAAAATAATGCAGGGCAGAAATAGGCGTGAAATGTTATTGCATTGTTTTTAATCTCTTAAGAGCACGGCAGCATCGCGACGATTTCTATGATTGGTGTGGTGGCACATTTGTAACTCAGCGTTGGATGTGGGGGTTAGTGTATATCACGCAGAGATTGTGTTTTGAATACTACCGGCCAAGGCGGTAAGGTGACCAGGAGATGGCAGTGCAAAGTTTATTTTGTGTTCCCACCACATTTTGGTACTCCGCTTGGCTCCCATTGATATATACAATCTTGATTTGAAGCTTTCGTGACGGTAGGAGGGTTTTCACACATCTTTGAGAGCTTTTAACAGACGACGAGACAAGAAGGCTCACATGATCGAGTCTCACCTTTCTCTGTGGTTGTCCCACCTGATGACAGACGCTTGTGTTGTGCCCGAAACGTCGTGATTTATTTCTAACTACGTGACTTTACCGAAAGAACCAAATTCATATATACAGTTTATATATAAGGGAAATTTGGGAATGTCTGTTCAAAATGTTTAGTATACTTCCCAACATGCTACAAACTCAAATTTGGCATGTGGGTAGCTTCTAGACTACACAATGCATAAAGTATAAAAAATTTACTTTTGTATTTTGGGGGGGGGCGCAATGAATAATATTTTGCACGGCAAGTGAGCGGTGACGTCACATCTGTGATGTCACCCGCATGCGGCAACGTTACGCAGTGTGCCTGCTGACGTCACGCCCCCCCCCCCCCCCCAAACCCTCCGCGTAGGCCGTGTATCCCGCACAAATGCGCGGCACAGCTGTCTCAATTTTCTAAGTCAAAACGACTATTTTCAGCTCGCTCTTAAATATAAAACAGAAACGACATCTGTTTGTGTGAAGCAGCAAACGCTCTCGAACGCCGAGCTCTGGCGTCATTAAATTTGCACTGCTTCTGCTATCTGGAATTTCTAAGGCAGGGGTCGGCAACCTACGGCTCCGGAGCCGCATGCGGCTCTTTACGGGCCGCTTCTTGACGATATGTACGTATGTACAGTATGTACTCAGCTGCATTGCGGCTCTTGAAATACTGAATTTTGTACCGAATTGGAAAGAAATGGCTCTTCTTGTTATTTTGGTTGCCGACCCCTGATCTAAGGGAACGCGACTTTTCAGCTCGCCACTTCATTCCCTTCCCGAGTTGCCTAAATCGACCTTGCGTATAAGTGGGTTCAGGTTGAATTCCCTTCAGTGAAAAACATCCGATTTCGTTAAATTGATTTTTCGGATTTTTTATTTCCAGTTAAATTGATTTGTTTCAGATCTTTTCTTTCTTGCAAGCATCAATTTTTTTCAGGGTTTTTCAGTGAAATACAAGGGATTATGAAATTATTCCAAGACAAGAATCCAAGTCCCGGGCGAAGCCGGGTAGTAAAGCTAGTATACAGTATAAAAAATGATGTAGCAAACATTGGCACACAACCCACCAGAAAAAAGTTAATGTACATCATCTTTCTTGTATAAAGGGCAAATTGTTTGTTGCTGGCTGCTTTACATTATGGGCCTCTGAGCCTGTGCTCAGCTGCCTTGATAAAAAAAATAATTAAACAAACATTTTGAACCTGTATTCATCAACGGAGTTGTTAATTATGCAGTGGCAATGGCGTCCCAATGTCTTCACAGCTTTCGCGAGAACGCAAATCCACAGGCACTGCAAGGCCGCGACACTGCAGTGACTGTCAGGGGAAGTGTGGCCACATGGGGCTCGGTGATATCTTCCGAAACCTTGCCAGGGATCCCGCTTGCCACCAGGTAGAGGCAGTCAAACCCAGTGCACGGAGTGATGGTGGCGAGACTTTTCCCATTTCCTTTGTGAAGCTGTGCCCCAGATTGCTCAAGCAATTGGGGAATTGAAACTTTTACCATGACCGCAACCGCGGGCCTCAATTCTGCATTGGTAAAGACGCATGGGATCAAGTTGCAAAAGGATTTGCACAGCAAATTGGAGCACATTGAAAATGCATTAGAATGGCACTTATTTAATCCATATAATTTGGGTTATATCGTCAGCTACATATTTCACAGCTCTATACCTACAACCTATTGTATTAAAGGGTTATAAATGCATAATGTTCAGAGCCAAACGGAAGTTTTATACGTCAGAAAATGCGAGATCAGCTAATTGCAATAACCCTTTCACGGTGAAATAGCTGAAGTGCAGAGTTGTGTTTTTATAACAGAATTCGTTTTTGCATGCTTTACACCCATCGTCTACCTTGCAATATGGACATTTGCAGTGGGCTCTTAACAGTAAACACTGGGGTGCAGTGGTGCACACAATCCAGGAGCTATGGAGGATTGGTGATCATGCAGTTTTGCAAATCTCCCCAACCTGCTGCGAGGTGGCACAGAAATGGCAATACAGCAACAGGATTCAAATGCACGAATCTGCATTATCCTCATATGCATAGATTTTCTGGGTTCAGTACTCGGTTTCCTTCTGCATGCCAAACACTGGTGAAAGGAATTGGTCAAACATTGAAATGTTGCAGGACCCTCAAGTGTTTTTGGACGTTCTTGTTTAAAGGGCATCTGCAAACCAAGTTAGTGATTTTATTGCTCAAAATGAGCAGAGGCAGTACTCATCCCCCGTTTAAAACCCAAAGCCAGTGGTGAAAACTCCAGAGGATAACCACTGTTGACCAACGTTAGATGGGGGCAAATCAACCCCCACCTCAGGATTCGAACTTGCAACCTCATGGCAAGCCGCTCATTCTTACAGCCGAGCCACCTGGCAGGTTAAATTGCAATTGACTGATGGAAATGGAATTCAACTTTACAAAAATGGGACTAGCATGTAAACCAAATTGCACTAAAAACAAATTTTATTACAACATAACTTCAAACTTTACAAACAGGTATTCACAAGCAAAAATCGTGCCGAAGCGATGTGCAGCGCTGCGGGGAGAAAGAGGCAGGAACTGGCATGGGGCTGCCAGGTCAAGAGTTGATGAACATGGCAAGGCACAGCCACGGGGGTCTGCAGTGGCCGCCAGGATTTAATTGTGGGGCTGTTCCAGCCAAAAGCATATTCGGCACTTGTGCCAAGCTATGGTTACTGAATATACACTTCTACTGAATTGCAAAATCGAGATGTTAGGCCATCACTTTGGAGATGGTGGGTTGCTGGGATTGCAATGCATGCGATTACAAAACTTGAAATGTGGAAGCCCTATTCAGAATGCGGCACATGCTCGCGCATATACATATGCGATATCAAATCAGTGGGTGAAGAGGGCAAACATAGGCACACAATCGCGGCACTCCGTGGGTAATGGTTGCAGCTTCATTGCGAAAATGCTTGAACAAAAATGTTTTTGGCTTGCAATGGCTTCTGAGACCCCAAACCCGAACAAGCAATTCCCCGATGAACAGAGGTTCACAGTACAATGTCGAGCCACGCCGTTTGTTGACAAAGTATACAAGTCACACTGCACACCACGATCGCTAAGCTAATTTTGTTTGTCGAGTTTAATGACAGTTAAAGCAGCAGAGGGCCAACCTAAGAGATATGCATTGGCAATTTGAAAATTTATACATTTAAGTTTAGATGGCATTCTTTCAAAGAACTTAGACCATATTATTGCTGAACCCTTCATGTTTTTTTGCAGATGAAAAAGATAGTTGACATTTTATTCAACTTCAGAACTTTTTTTTTACAATTTCTTAGTGTTAGGTATTTCAACTTCATTTTTTTAAGTGTTACAGCAACAATGAACACTTTGTAAAAACACACGTGCAATATGGAAGCAGATTATGACATTGATTTGGGGGGGGGGGGGCATCGCATGTTATCTCTTGAGATTTTAACAAAAACTTGACCTAACAAACGAATGAGAAAGTCACCGTCGTATTAAGGCAGTTCAAGGTTTCATAGTAAGGAATTGTCCAACCTGGCAGTAGCACATTGTATGGAGGGTATATTATTTTACTGCATATAAATGTTACTAATGCCACACTTCTAGTGCTGCAATTGGGAATAACCCTCAGACATTCAGTCTGTACATGGAGGATGCTGCAGATCATAGAGTTGCAAACACACATCCAGTTGTAGATTGCATACAAAAATGGAGTGAAGATTCCTTGTTTACTCGGATTTAGACAAATTAATGGAAAGTTTACTACCAACCGTTATATGCCACCAATTACAGATCCCCACTTGCTAGCTTAGAAACTGGAATCCATCTAACATTTTGGTACAATATGCTACAATTTTTATTTATTTTCAAACGAAACTCTTAAAAACACCGTCAATAGCTGTACACATTTATATTTAGCTTCACTTTCAGTTTTAGAGTTTCACCTTTGAACAGATTTAGCTTGCGCGGGTGCGAGCGTTCCAAACTTTTAGACAAATTCGCTGAAGTCGTCCATGGTTGAGATGAGTCTCATGCGCTGGGCTGCGTCGGCAGCGATGTTCACGACCGTCTGCGACGTCCTCATTTGGCGGCTCTGGATCTCCTCCAGCACCTGCCAAGTGCAGCAAGAGCAGACGGATGAATCTCACAACTGCTGCCACCTCCCGACTTGAATGCACCACTCAGATTAGAAGCTCGGCCCTACTTGCAAGTGATTCTGAAGGCCAAGTAACACTTGGGCAATCTCAGCAGCAATTGTTACTGGCACCTCATTTATTACTTTGAGCAACTATGGCAACTTTGTAAAGAAGCAGCAAAAATCTACGAACTCGCTTTCTGCAGTTTTGGCTATCCACGAATCGCATCTGGAACTCTACATGACTGCATCGAGAGAAAGTTAAGAGATAAAGTGATAACAAGAGCATGTGATGCTAGAAATGCGGGAGAATGTGATGCGAGCGATGGAACTTCTCAGATGGTAATTAATTGAAAATATACGTTTTCGTAGGCCAATAACCATTATCCGCGAAATTTTCTATTCACGAGCACCTCCGGAACGTCGTCCCTCGCGAATAACGAGGGAATACTGTTGCGGTTCCTAAGATGGGAAGAAGCAATTTGGGCTGTGCCCAATGCACATTGCTCACTGTCGCCAGTGCAAGTCTCACATACGCTTAACGGATGCAGTGTGCTTGGGTGACGAGGTCCCACCTTAGCCCTGCCATGTGGTTTGTTTAGCATTCAAGCCATAAAATCTCTGTAGAGTGCGGATCTGTGGTGTCGGCTCGTAAAGCACAACACATGAATATTCAGGTGTGATGATGGGTGTGCATGGGTTGGCTACGTACAGTGTGAAAGAAGTTTAACGTGCGTACATTCAGAGGGATAACGCTCAAAAAGTACAATGCTGATAAGTGTGCACAAAAGCGTGAAGGAGGTGCATTAGTTGCAAAAAGGACGCCATGGAACAAGGAAGTTAATAAAGAAAACATTGCCAATGAGAGCAAGGGCAGGACTGCTAGATGTGCCGATGGCTGATCGACGACACTGGTGACAGAATGGCAGCCATAGGAGAGGTGGCAGAGGACACCTACCCTAGAGATGGAGCAATGAAATCAATTCACGTACAGGAGTGAAACATGAAAACATCGCTGGGTTAATGGGTGGCAAAGGCATGGGGAGGCCTTCATCCAGTAGTAGATAGATGATGCCCGATGGATGATAATGATGTGCGATGCAGTGAACATAACGATCCCGCCACATACCCGCTCCCGGATCCGTTTCATCTGCCTCAGCCGTGCCAGCCACTTGGATGCGTAGGTTTCACGGGGGTTCGCCTTGTACTGATGAGCAAGTGATGCCATCTAACAAACGATAGCACAGCGAGGCAAAGTGTTTGTGCAGTCGCAGCAGACAAGCCATGCACGGCCGTGTGCACAATCTCTTCCGCGGGGCAGTAGATACCGCGATAGCTGGCGCAGTGCGCCCTGTGTGCTGATGCGAGCGCAGTGCCAAAATACACGACTTCAATCATCCAGGACACTAAGTGCCGCTGCTCAATTAATGGATGTTAGCAAAGAAAGAAATGAACCTAGTACACTACTCCGCACAAGCATGCGTTTAAAACATTTTTTTAGCCAGCACTGAAGTTTTGGGTAATTAAATGATACAGACGAATGGCATTTACGCGATGATGGGTTTTCCCAGTAAAAGTGAAAAGGTAAAGAAACTTTGCCAAAACCATTAGAGGGAGATTTAATTAGGTGGGCACTTACATTGGCATGCAAAGCCATCTGCCGAGCCAAGAGAGGAAGGTTCTTGTCCGAGACTATCTTTGCCATGGTCGTATCAATCAGCCCTTCAAGATCTGTAGAGGAGAAAGAGAGGTGGCTGAAACAATTGCAAGGTTACATTTAAATTCCCGTGTGTGCCTGTGGTGACAGTGTTTTCCATGTCCCCGATAAAAAATGTTTGAAAATCCTCACGACAAATGCAAGGTTATTTGGTGGGCAGGAGAGAGGGCGCAGTGCAGAAAAAGCCATCGTCAGAACAGTACTTGACGAATACAAACACGCACGAGATACCTTTCCTGGCCTGTACAGTCACCAGGCTGCATTCGTAGTCCAGGGGTTTGATTACGACCTCCACAAAATTAAACTGGCCCTGTAAACAAAAAAAAACGATTACAATACACCAGACTCTTTTTCACATTGATCTTTGCCAATCTGTAAATTAAGCTGCCTTAGTTATTAGGCAATGAAAAATTTGAGACAAATGCAGATTTACAATTTTTTTTATCGTCACTACAGCTTTGGGGATGTTAACTGGATGCGAGACGTACGACGATTCGTATTGCAAAGGACACACGGACAAACCAAGAGTCCCAAATAACTGCTCTATTTATTCTTGTTTATTAGCATGGTACGTAAATGCCAACCTGCACAGGCGTTAATCCTGTCCACATGTCCGCAAAAACATATTGGAAATGTAAGATGCAAGCCGATTACGTAAGTTTTAGTTTTTATACGCCGGGCTGAGTGGTGCACGCCTGTAAACCTAGCACACTTTGGATGCTGGGTTGGTGGCATGGCCCAGCGGTAAAGCAGTTGCCGCCTGTTTGCAGAGATTTGGAAATTCAAAATCAGCGGCCACCCTGGTTAACACCGAGGGAGTATTAAGCATAAAATACGAACCGTCTGCTTTGCAGTGGATTTTAAAGATCCCATGAAGCTATTTGGAAAATTAGTCGGTGTGTGCTGATATCATGGTCCAAATTTAATCAATTGCCCCCTACTGGCAGAATTATGCAGACTCGTGGGCCTGTGCTGCATTCATTTTGTGCTGCGCAGGGACAGCTGCCATCACGGGTGGTGCCACTTTGGCGAGACCACCGCAGGGTGACTCGAGATGTACTACATGGGAGGTGGAGGATATCAAGTGATAAAAATTTTAGCTAAAACATCATAGGACTCCCAAACCCATTGGACTGAGAGGTAGCCAGAAGATGGCAGTACAGCAGAAAGGTTCCTGAACCATAATTTGCAGAACTTAAGAATGTCATCCTCTCATATGTGTGGTGGTTCTGTTGTATCCAGTTTCCTCCCAAATGTAAATTAATTAAAAAAGGAAGTTCCCACACGCAAACTCCGGTCGTCTTCGCAGCGGATTTTGGCTAACCATCGAACAAAGATGGTCACTGCATCGCGCGCCTTCAGATGCGCTTCTGCGGCCGTCTGGAACGCTTCTTTTCGATATTAGGAAGCCACTGGAGCTACGCACTTTTAATTCTAGATTGAAAACTAATTTCTTTAGAACCGATTTGTGTTTATTGTCATTTCCCCCCACACCTCCGATTACCAGTTGTCTACATATGGTGCAAAACAAGTTCAACATGCATCCAAATTTAACAGGACCCTCCTAAAAAAATGAGGGTCTTGGAACTCAGTGAGGCTTTCTACCAAATGACAAAACTTTTTTGCCCAAAAAATTAAACTCTGCTCTGCCACAAAATCAGGCGGCGGATGTATGGTGGTCGATGTCCGAATGATCTGGTGACCGTGTGCGTTTATGCACCCTGATGACCCCCATGCGGTAGTCCTCCTGCGAGTCGTTGTACACTATCATGACGAAGTCGTTTCCAACGTGTCGCTTCTTGTTGCAGCACACAGGATCCCTCTCCATGTTGGGCATCAGCGTGGCGACGTGGAATATGGCTGCAGGGGCATCGGGGGGGGGGTGGAGGGGGGGGCGGGAAGACGTTTCATGCTGAACGAGAGCACGTCAAGTCATTTCAGAAGCAGCGAACAGGAACACGAAAAATAACGTGTACGCCATTAATGGCTGCAACCATTTTTGAACTAAGATGTCCCCTGTATAGCCTACATAGACTGTTAGGGCAAGTGCTGTTAGTGAGCACCAGGGGGGGGTGTTGTAGCCAGAATAATGCTCTGCCGCCTTCGTCTTCCCATTGCTGATGTTTACACGCCACACCAGGTGCTCATTTACTGCCGAGTCGATATTAAGGGATGCACAGGACTGGTTTAGATATGGCTGGCAATTGAATGCAGGTCACATGGGTTCATAGGGTAGAGTCAACAGCCAGGATTTGTAAAACCGCACTCATCGAGTGTCACTGTCGCATGATGCAAGCAGACCCACTCTGCATGACGTCGTCGTGCCAGCAGTAAGCAAAGTCCCCGTCCTCCCCCTTGGTGTCCAGGCCGCCCAGGTAGATTTGGTCCGGGTCGCAGTCCCGCAAGCTGATGAGGCGGCCCAGGCCCTGCACGAAGCTGACGTAGCGTGGGGAGCCGTGTTCGTTCATCAGCATGGCCGCCTGGTTCTTCACCTGTCCGCCAAACAACACACAAACGCATTACGGGGGACGGAGCGCATTTTCAATACCTTTCCTGAATGGCTATGGCCCCTGGGAGGATGCCCTGAGGACTATTTGGTGCTTTCCCGGCTGCCCCTGGGGCTCGTTCTCTTTGGAGCAGGGCCTTCTGTTGCTTGGTCCCAGCTTGTGCCATGGTACTGCCCTTTTCTCCTCTCTAAACCAACCCACCCCTTCTGCAATAATGTAAGGTTGCTTCTTTCCTTCATTGAATAAAGCTTCTTGAGATATGATTGCAATTAGATGCTATACGAAATCTAAATAGTTGTTTTTCATGCCCGTATGACTGTGCAGTCTTCCTGAATAAGTCAACAACGAGCAGGTTGCTCGGCTACCCTTAAACATTTTCTTTAGCCATCATCATTTGCACAGGTTCTCATTCAACGCTCTTCCTGCCACACGCAACACTCATTAAAGCAACAATCGCCTACAACCTTATTGCTATCGTCCTTGTTTGTTGACACACTTCCCACTCACTTTTAGAGCTTCACAATAAAAATTGTGGTGGATGGTTGTGTGGAGGAGGGGGAGGGCAGTGGGGGGGGGGGGGGGAGAGCCCCCCATCTACAAGTACTTATAAAATTAATCTTAGATACAAAATGTATGACCAAATCACTCGCCACCAATGTTAGCCGTGGATCAGGAATCGAACTCAAGGGCACAGGAATCCGAGTACAGTGTGCTAAACACTACAATTATTCTTAAACAATGTGTGTTATGCCTCACATAAGACTGCAGTGCATCATTATTCTTACACAGCACCACTAATTGCAATACTGCACTTTTTACTTCTCAATTAAAACAGACTATTATTGGAAATGCAAAGTTTATAAGGTGGAATCAGAACCTTCTATATTGGTGAGATTAATGCTCGACATTTAAAGTTTGGAGTCTTTTATCACTGCCAGAGTGTCAGGTTTATGTCAGATAACCCAGTTACATCGATATGAGACATTTATATTCTGCACTTAAACCATCATCAGCCTTGTTCTATTTACTGCTGGATGAAGGCCTCAAAATCCGTCGACATCTCTCATGGTCCAGCGACACAACAATCCACCCTAGCATATGCATGAGCAGATTTGATCACTCCATCTCTGCGGGAGATGTACTCTCGGGCATGTTTTCTCCCATAAAAAAACTTTTACCAGCCATTTAAATTGCCTCCGAGGGTTCACACTTCTACCCATCATTCTTACTGTTAAAAATACCCTATCTTCAAACTTAAAATGGGCAAGTTACCGAGAATTTTAATAACATCTAGATTCACATTTATGTGATTTGTACAACCAACATGTAATTGTAATGGCAGCAGTGATTTGCAATGACCGCATTCTTCTGTGCGAGATAGTAAACCTCACCTGCCCCTCGCCTACGTAAATCACGCCAATCTTGTGCGTGTCGTACGGAGGGATTCTGTCCATCATCTTGATTGATCGCTCGACCGCCTAAGCCAGGCAGACAACATACGCGCAAGCTGAGTGCACAGCGCAGCCCTGCGTGCAGCATGCAAACCAGGACTGCAGAGTTCATTTAAGGCCACAGGACAGTGCAAAACAAGTTTATTGCATTTTACTTATCGACTCAGAAAAATCATCATCTGGCCAGGTAGTGCTGCTGGTCAAGAGCGAGACAAGCAATTGACCGATTGCAAGTTCATATCTGGGTCAGCAGTAAACCGAGCCCACCCCCCACCACAGCATCAATAAAATGAGTACCACTCTGCACAAGTCAGAAGTGATAATTTTGTGGAGAGACCGGCTCCTGGTTCTAGGAACGTAAATTGTCCACTACTCACCAAGGGGCTGCAGACGCTGACGAGTACTACTGAAAAGCTTGTCCGAATAGGCTTTGTAATGTTTCAGACCTGCCCGCGAATGAAGTACATTCTTTGAATAATCAAAAGCCAGTGTAGTACGTCAATTCTTCAAGTGGGTGCTCGGTCAAAAGACGTTTTTTTGTGCCAATGAACAACGACAACGCAATTCTGACCTGAGTCTTGGGACAAAGGATGGGGCGACTGGCCTCGGTTCCAAAGAGAGGAGAGTAGTAGAATTGCAAAAACACGAAGCTGAAAAAAAACACAGACACAAGCTCTGTACTCAACACTCCTCACCCTTGACGTTGAGCAGTCCAACAAGGAACTAACACAATCAGCGTTGCTTCCGTGATTTCGCAGGTTGGAGGATAAGCCGTTTAAAATTGTTGAATTAAAATAATTTACACGAATTCACGTGTTGCTTCCCACAATGGAACAATTCAGTTGATCCGATCCCAGATTAGATAAACCACACACACACACCATTTTTGTACGAATTTCCACCTTTTTTTCCCTCAAATATGATTCTTTCCCAACTCATCATTTTTCACGCGTTCCCTCGTCTGTATGGTCGTCACGCTCCGCGAGCTTCCTAAAATCCGCATAAGATGCACAAATCAGAAATATCCCATTGTTTCAAGCACGATTCGATGTGCATTTCGCAAGCACAAGAGTCGCGTTCAAACTGATAAATCGACGACTGGTTACCTCCCAACAGTTTACCAACAAGGATCACGGTGCTGTTGATATTTCCGAGGCTCAACCACTGAGAATTCCCACCACAAATTCGCAGGAGGCTTTTTTACTGGACACAGAGCTTGGCCAATGAGCTTCCCTCGGCCATTCTGGGGTCCCGTTCCATGCTTTTTAACGGCCAATTTGAGTGCATCGATTGCACAAGTGTGGACCCATGTTTAGTCTTAAACTGCCTCACCCCTGAAGGCAGGGTGCGCGTAGGACCGTTTAACGCAGCGATTTCCCGTCGTTGTTGGCTCAAAACGGATGCCAGCGACTCAATTATTTGCTTAAATCGTTGGACTTTGATTTAATTTGTTTTGATTGCGTCACTTTGATGACCCAGGTGACTTTTTACAAAATAAGAATATTCTGCTATTGGAGTTCCCACCTGGTTAAAATAAAAGAAACTTGAAATTGAAAAAATTAGGAGAATTAAACCTAACGCTGGGCCAGCCTAGCTGATTTTTTAATTATCAATACATTCCTGGTGTACTCCATAATACTCCACAACAGTGCATAATGAGATTTTACACATGCCAGTGCACAGTAAAATGTGCTGTACTGGCCAGGTTTATTGGCACAGTACAGCAAGTAGGTTGTTGGCTTAACCATGTGCTGCTTGTTGCTCACATGAGATGATTTTGTCACATCATGAGATTCCTCCCACGTGTAAAAATCTAACCATGGAGAAAGTAGCAGGGTTTGTCAACCAAGACCCTGCTAAAAAGGAGTAGAGACTCGATTCAGGTATTCCTGAGTAGCTAAAATAACCATTATTATTAGTGTAAGGTTACATTGAAAGCAAACTAAAAATGTACCATTAGGTGTAAGAATTCACCTCCACCCCTAGAAAATGTAATAAAGTGTTGCAATGCAGGGTGAAGATTAAATTGGAGGATTATTTTTTGTAAAAATGTGGCGAATATAGCAGCCACTAATGGTGGCAGAAGTGACATGAATTTATAGACATGTGATATACATAAATTGAAAAAAGAGGGTTCTTAAAACATTCAATTTAAAAAAAAACATTTTGGAGCTCAAGTATCAATATTAAGGAGTTGATGCATCATTACAGCTCCTGCATTTACTTTGAAATAACCCACAGCCGAGTGCTCAAGCCTTTGGACAACCGGGGTTAGAGTCAATTTAGATTCGAGGTCGGATCGCGATTACAATGATTTCACTAACTCGGGCGGCCGTGTTTCACATTAAACAGATTACCCTTCCACAAAAGGCACCGAAAGACGCCGCAATGCAGCGTTGTGTGTAAAGCAGGGCGATAACACAGCACGGGGCAAAGATAGTAATTCCTGGGCCCTGGGGATTAAATTACATTTCACGCCGCTACAATAGGCTTTGACAGAGATAGTTCGTTAACTTGGGAAACGCAATACAATGGGGCAGTGGCCTCGATCTTCAATGCATTCCTCGTGGCTCCACACTGCAGCTAATTCCTTTCGAATAAATTGAACATCACGACCTTGACAAGTGCAGTAATAACCTTGCAATATCACACGAAGAATTAGACAAATGACATCTTCCTTTCCCTGGGAAGACTGCCAAGGAGCCAAGGCCTTTTCAGGATGGTTGGCCAATTCCTTAGTGTATTTTGTAATAAGATAAAATCGAAAGGATTCATTTTAAATCACATCATTCATGCACACTGCATCTCATAATCGATGATGAACCACAGAAAAGCTGGAAGGTTGCCAGGCGGTGAGAGCTAGCGTAAAAATGCTCTGCAATTTAGTATACAGTAAATGTGTTTTCAGACAATTATTTGGCGTTTATACGCGTGGGGGGGGGGGGGGGAACCAGAGCACACGAACAAAACCCACACGTGCCAGGGGGCAACAACACATCCTATACAAAAGGACCAGACGATATATCAGTCCACACTTTGCTGTATGGCATTCCGCTGGCAAGACAGGGTATTTGCACCTCAATGCTCATGGAAAGGGAGTCTCAACATTGTCAATTGTGCGATCCACCAACCCTCGCCTCCAGTGTTGGATTACATGCGATGTGCATAGCCACCACCGTACCGTGGTGTATGGGAAGATATTGCAGTGTCTCATGAAAATACATAAAATATGAAAGGTGGCGGAAAACCACAATATCTCAAAGGATCGGTCAACAACCTATTTGCTGTAGAGTCATCCCCTGGCCAAGTTGTGACCCAAGTAGATTTGAGAATCTCACGCATGATCGATGCCAAGGGCTGGCCAATTCACATGCTTCATAGCCTAGAATCGTATTTGCACCCTCCTGCTGTTCAGGCAAGAGGAGAGCACCTATGGAGCTTGTCTGGCCTAGTGAAATCACCATTAAAGTGAATGGACAATGTCGATGTAATACATTTCCAATGGCGATTCTGGGTTGATATCGCCAAGCTTGTATCACCACGATACCGACCGGCTGCTTATCACAGCTCGTACAACGAGAACTCCTGCCTGCCGGCGCTGGGCACGGCACCCCGTACGCGCCGCGCCATCCCTCACCTGGGGCTGATGCCAGCAGTCATCTTCTCCGCGGCGCTCTTGTTGAGCTTGTTGAGCTTGAACTCTGACCTCTTGCGGCGCCAGTACGACGCGCTCTCCGAGATCGTGTGGCCACGCGGGCGGTGCTGGCAGGAGGATGAGGGCGACGTCGCCAATGCCGGCTCTGTGTCCGCAGCTGCCGCCGCTACTCCTCCTGCCGCCGCCGCCACTGCCGCCGTTGCCGTCGCAGGTGCAGGCGGGCTCAGAGTCGCGCCACGATTGGCCTCATCCTGGCTGCCCCGAGCCCCTGCTGTGTCGGCCACTGGGCTCGAAGACTCGAATAAGGGAGCAGATGAGAGTTCGACGGCGCAAACCTGCAGCTCCCACTCGCGGTCGTGGAGTGTGGAGAGCTCAGGTGAGGAGCTTGACTTATTCAGAACCTGCAGGGCAGGAGTGGTTGACACAGCGTTGGGACGATTAAATCGATTAAGCAACTAGAAGTTGTACAAATCTAATTCAAATTTTCCAATCAAGAGAATGAGCGAGTGACCTTTAACACAGCGAACAATCCTGACGGGCCCAAAAAATGTGCGTGACACTGCGGTGACAGTGGTGGACAAGCACAAATAACAAAAACTCACATTTGTCAATAACACTGCCAAAGAAGACAATTATATATCCAATAGACAACGTTGCAGGCCTTGGCCCTTCTCTGTTATGAGGGCCGTTGCCTGAAACGTCTCCTACCATATAAAATGTTTCCTCTTTAAGGGCATCATTGACGAATTCACCAATGGAGACAGAGAACACATGGGTGAGTGAACCTCAAGCGAGTGCTACCTTCTTCCTCTCACCTGCAGGTGCTGCTGCTCCTCCTCGCTGTCGTGCGACCGCCCTGGGGCTGCGCTCGAGCGGTCGATGGGAACGCCCGCGGTCGTGGGCAAGCTCTCCTCCCCCTGACTCGACGATGACGATGACTAAAGCAGGGTTGGGGGTGGGGGGTTCACACACACCCAGGAGGTGTCGGGCAGCTCCACGGAAAGACCGCAGCTGTGCGGTCAAGAGCCAGAGGGTGCCAGTGACACCCATTGGTGGCATGCTATATGCAAGCCTGGCTGAGAGCTCAGTCTTTGTCAGCATATTCCATCACCGCACCACCACCCCCCCCTCCCATTTATTCAGGGCCGCAATTTGATCCAGGAACCGATTATTATTAAATCACTGCACTTTGACGGTCTCATTTGTTCTCTGCCAGGGCACGCAAGTTTCCAGATGCCCTGCCACAGACAAAGGTTTAGTCACATAGCAGTCAAACCGACGCATTTTTTTATGCAGGCACATTTTTATTCTCAGCTAACTTAAAGCAAAACAATTTTCAAAGGGAAAACTCCAGTTTTTTTTCCTCTGGTTTGTCTATCAAATGTTATGAATGTGTTCTAATAATAAAAAGTTTTTCAATAGGGCAAGTCCCTAAGAGTAATACATTACAGGGTCGCTTATTTTGGATCGGCTTTACGAGATGCATCGTGCCCAACTATTATGGACGTACAGCGCCAATGTGTTACACGTACTCAGCCTTAGATGGAAAGCGATGAGGGAAAAAAATGCTTTCAAAACTTTAGCGGCCACTCCCAAAGGCTCCAGCCAATGTTGGCCACGTTGCCCCCCCCCCAACTCACCCTGCTCACGAGCATCCTTTGTTGTCCTTCATTGCCGTCACCGTGGATCGAGAGGGAGGGCAGGGGCTCGGAGCGCAGAAACTTGCTCTCCACCTCCGACGTCGGCATGAAGTCGTGGAAGTCGTCAAAGCTTTCGATGGCATGAGAGGGCGACGAGGAGGCCTTGCTCCCAGATGCAATTAGTTCCTCCATCACCACAGACTCTGGCCGAGGGGGGGGGGGGGGGCGGGGAGCATTCCATGTAATTCACAGGGTGTCCATGAAGATGTCGTAATTCACATAATTGGGATCAAAAGAATTGGATTCATTTGAAATAAAATTGGACCGTTTTTTTAGATGTTCAACTTCTCATTTAACAAAATGTTTCTCTAACGGCCGCTACTGTCATCACGAACTGTAATGTACACCATTTTTCCACATTTGTGTGACGATTATAACTGCAAATAGATGGGATTTGCAACACAGCTTATTTTGACTTCAAAACGCATTAAACCACATCCCCAAGCCATTGAGTTGACAGAATATAAAAGAAGCATATTTTCATCCTTTTCGCAATTAACGCGCTCGGAAGCATGTCCACATTTGTATCTGTCTTGTTGATTTTCCAAATAGATTTTGAAATAGACTTCAATTATTCAATGAGCAAGTAAACAGGGAGAAACAGCCACGATCATCGTTCAAACTCCTTTCTCATATCCCAATCATGACGTGAACGAAGGTATGGAAAAAGAGCGAGGCAGTGAAAACATCGCTCAATCGAAACTAATAATCGTGGACATAAAATAACCGTATAGGGAAGCAACGTGAACAATAAAAAAAAAACTTTAAGCATTTGCCAGAATTGTGATTAGTCAAGACCAAGATCCATTGATATAATTCTACACTGACCATTGCTCACGTCTTTCTCTTGACCTCCCACATTTTGGTATCATCTCACACAACCACTAAAAGTCAGCTTTTAATTTCCCCTTGCCACAGTTTGTATGTCCTTCACGGACCACTAAGACAAGTCTCATCATAACGAACTTCTGCGTTTACATGTTTCCCATTGGTGATAGACCTAAAAAAAAAAACCTGTCTCGGTAACCTGGTCTCCTTAATCCTCCAATTGTGCCCCCCACCACTTCCTTCCAGATTAAGCTCTTCAATGCTTTTCTGCTATGTTCTCTTATGGACTTTATAGCTGCTTCACGATCCTGAAAAATAATAAAACCAAAGCCATTCATCAATGCAATCTTTGGTGCTTGAAAAGAAACACACGATGCCAAACGGTGTCCCAGCAGTTGCCTTGTCCCCACGCAGGATTCCGAATAATCTATTCCACTAAAAGGAGAACCAAATTCTTCCAAAGATAAACACAACAGCACGCATTAATATACACCTAGTTTATCACGACCCAACCATGTTCCAAAGTATACAGGGCGCCTTTGTCATATGGACAAAGCGTGCCAAAAGCCACGAGTGTCTTGGAAAACATCACAGGGTGGTTTCTTAATGGGGTAGCTATTGAGAGGAGCACAATTTATATAAAGCAAAGTGCCTTGAATAATGAGAAACAACCTCCTATTCCAGCATCAGTGCAGTGCATGCTATCATAAACCAAGTAGAACGAGTCACTTTGCTGTGTGCTGCACCGCCGCATCGAATGTTATGTCACAGTTGCATTCAACCCACCCCTGCCACCTTTTGGCACTATGCCGAAACAATTACTGGCAACGAAAAACCTTTTGCGATCCAAACAGGTGAGCAACTACACTTTAAGGGCAATATAACCGAAGCTGATCAATAAAATTACAAATTTGAGGACGTCAAAGTCTTTCACAAACGTTAAACTTAACCAATTGGTGACACTGAGGCATCTTACAGAATAGAATATGAAAGGACACACGTAAAAAGCAGACATGCAATAAGGTTTCATGCGAGTGACAACACCTTCCACCCAAGTTCTAACCAACAAAACTAACCATTAATTTGTTTCTCACAGCATCCTTGCTTGACAAATGCACACAAGTGAATGTTGCCAAACATGGCAACTACTAATGCAGATTGCGTGGCACACAGAGTTAAAATGAAAAACACACGCTTACATGTTTAGTTTTCAATTCTCCAATTGCAAACAATTCAGTTATTAGAACAGGTATTTTAAAACATATATTCGAAGGAATATAAAGGTTTTTTGTTTCATCACAAAAAAAAACTTCAAATCATCATCTCATAAGCAAACTACGTGTGCTGAAATTCAACACACGGTGATCATCCAGAACCATAAAACGCATCAAACGTTTTAACGGACTATAAATTCACACGAGCAGAGCAATTACGCAGGTTATAGGGAAGCCACACATGAAATCGGTGCCCAATCTTTCAAAGCCCGAGACACCCCCAACTGCGTACGGCAGGGGCTTGCCAAACTTGAAAGCGTGAGTACAACGTTGGGGGCCAGTTGGTCTGACCGTGGAGGGGTGGCAATGTGCCACCGAACAGGTAGAGGGATGCGTGAGTTTGGAACTTGGGCAAATGGACCATATTTGAGGTTGAAATGCGGAGTATTTAGTCGCCGAAATGAAATAGAGAGGGGCCCACCAGCAGCCATGGGCCTCATGCAGGCCTCCTGTGGATCAAGTGCTCATCACTGACTGCATTGTGCATGCATGGCCCAATGTGAATTGTTTAATAAAAAAAACATTGGTCCAGTTGTGTTCTTTAATTATAAACTGTGTGAAGCAAAAATAGAAAGGCCTTTTTTGTTGACATGTTATTCAAACATTGCTTTCTGTAGCAACTTAAAACCAATTAAAATTCAGGAGAGAATATTTCAGTAAATTCTGGGACCGCATGAAATCGATTAAAGGCTTTTACAGATACAACATTTAGGTGACAATCCAATTAAGCTAAAAAACAGTCAAGAGTTTTACAGCTGCAAGCCAATTGTTGCTGTGCTCGTAGCAGATTCAGTTTCAGTATGATTTTACCCAGGAAGGTTAAAATCGAGCTGGATAAAAAAATATGCCTAGCTCAAACTATCCGCATACGTTTTCAATGATGCGACTGCCTGCTCTCGCTCAAAGTATTGCGAGAAACTGTGCAAAGTGGAGCAGAGTCAAAACGCACAACTCCACATTTAAACGAAGGAACCTCTTCACAAATTACGCCATGAAAGAAAAGGTGGAAACGATCCTTATCTCTGCGC
This sequence comes from Lampetra fluviatilis, assembly GCF_964198595.1. Taxonomy (NCBI): domain Eukaryota; kingdom Metazoa; phylum Chordata; class Hyperoartia; order Petromyzontiformes; family Petromyzontidae; genus Lampetra; species Lampetra fluviatilis. The sequence continues at coordinate 7,053,546 of NC_136279.1, read as the reverse complement.
CAAGTGTGCTGGCACATGCCTGTCATTCACAGCTTGAAGGTGAGCTTTTGAGGGCACGGGGTCTCTACAAATCCCAAAAAAGTCCTTCCACGTATTCTAGGAAAGTGTCTGGTTGGTTCATTTGAAACAGAGCTGGCACCGCGCAGACATCCTGGGTTCGAATCCACGTTTCACCAACACGTGATTCACATAAGTGTAGCGTAGTTGACAGTTTCACCAATAGGACCAAGGACTGCACAAAGTATTAGAAAAATAGGATTTCTTTCACTTAATTTGGCTTATTCTAGCTCAGAATTCAATAGTTCAGTTTGATTGATGTGCTAAAGGGCCCTGCTGAAGTGGACTGCTAGCTCTGGATGGAAATGTACTCATCTTGTCCCATTGGCACAATTGGGATTAAAATCAGAGGAAAATGGAAAGACAAACTAATTTTATAAATAAATTGGCCAAAACATCTCAATGCAGGGCCATCCAGAAATAACAGGAGACTCACAATCAGCCATTGTGAGACATCTCGTACCCATAGGGCAGAGAAATTGTTAAAACACAGTACGCCACAATTAAAGTGCAAATTGCATTTTTTGCAGTGTTGCACGCTTAAAAACACAATTCACACAAACATGTGACCATTACCAACTTTTATTCATGAATTTTTTTTCTCCTTTCATATTATCGTGTTTCAATTTCCACTTTTAGTTTTTTATCTATGTGATCATGTACAAACTTGTAGCATGGTGTTACTTAAATCCCAATTTTCTTATTGGAACATTTTATTTAATCAAAGCCCTGGCTAGAGTTGTTTATCAGGTGGTAAACTAATACGTGTAATGCATGCCAAATCAAGTGAAGTCGCTAAATGTTACATTTCTTTGTGCAGTCATTGGTGAGAAAGCAACTCACTGGTACTTGAAAATAAATTGTAATTCAGGGTAGCTGAAGCCCAAACAGAAACTAGGATCTCAGTGGTGCCCACTAAATTATGTGACCCTGAAGCTACCCCAGCCCTCTTATTTATCTTACAACATTTAATCTGGAAAAATCTTTAAAATAAATAAAAGTTCTTATTTTCAGGTGCCCTGCAATGATGCCAAAAGAATACAATTGACCCACAGATACCAACATTATTTTTTAAAATCTCTAATAATTATGGCCCAACCCTCCTGGAACTTTCGTTTTTCAACTAAATTTTTTCACATTTTGGCCAGCAAGTTGAGCAAGCCACTGCCCCCAAATGGTCAATTGCCAAGTCTCAGAGATATTGTGTGCTCAGGGTGACTCCACAAGGAGGAAAGCTGCCAAAAGGAGGGGGGGGGGGGAGGACAGTGTAGGCAGACCCTGAGGACTGGGTTGGGGTTAAATGAACGCCAAGTTTGCTGACAAATCAGCTCAGAAATCCACCCAAGCACTGTTGTGCCATCATTGTTCGGCCAAATTCCGTTACGTTTCAGATTTTAGAAACGACGATTTGCACATTTTAAAAAGTAGAATTTTCCAGCGGACGTTCAGCCTCGAGCAAATCTTAAGAGCTGCTGTTTGAGGTATGGAGTACATTTTATAAATCTCAACAAAGCGCTCCTCGAAAACAGTGTGGCCTTTTAACTTAAGAGCAATTACTGGAGGCAATAATGGAAATAAAATAATAAATCACGACGTTTCGGAGGCAACACAAGACTCCGTCATCACAGCTAAAATTACTGCAGTAATTTTTGTTGTGACGGTCCCACCTGATGACGGAAACTTGTGTTGCCTCCGAAACATCGTGATTTATTATTTTATATTCATTATTACTTCTATTAACTTTTAATTTAATTTTTTACCTACGTGACTTTACCGAAAAAACCTGAGAGTATGAATCCTTGCAGTCACGAAAGCTTCAAATCTAGAAGCAATTACTGGAGACTGGTTGATTTGAATTAGAATATTGTAATACTTCAAAATGCTCAAAACAGAATAATTTTATTTAGCTGACAAAGATGTTGGCCCGATGTTTAAGTTAGGACAAGCATTTAAAATACATCTCCAGAAGATTGAGATAATTTATATTTTAATTAGGGATTTTATTAAAAACTGCATTACACCGTCATATTTTAGTTTCTGTATGATAATTAATTGTGATAAAAGGCTCACATTTCCATGACATTTTAAGTATGACGAACATTGTAATCCCACTTTTGCACGGCTTATATAATTACGTGATATTTTAGTATGATAAGCGACAGCATAGAGTAAAATTTCTATTATTTTGATTTCCACGATATATAATAAAAAATGCACAAATAAAAAAAGCAATGAATTCGTTGTCAAAATCTTTTTGAAAGGAAAAACGCAGAGGGAGGTGTTGCAGAACATAATAAATGAAGGCCCCTAACCCAGCCGCCTGCAGCAACTTTAGAACAATTTGTTCTAAACAAGAGTTGGCGAAGAACCAGGCCAGTGTTTGGGTGGACTTTCTGCTGTGCCTGTGGATGACAGCGGCAGCAGTGAAAGCTATACCTGCCCACGAAATGCTTCTGCTTAACTTATTCTTGCAACTGGATTGCCAGGGAGAGCAGTCACCTGACACTGTGGAGCAAATCAAACTCGTTACTGCGCCGCACGCAAGAACAGCAGTTCACACACATCAAGCAACGGACGACAAACATCACCCCTCGTGCTACTCTTGTACCCTGTTGGTAGAATTGCCGGATGTGGTTAATTCTCGATTATCCGTGGGGAGTAGGTTATTTGGATTCCAGTTTAACCGTGCCTGCGAGAAGAAATCTTAATATACAACACAGGTTTGTGCTCCTCACTTCGGGGTCAGTCCTGAAAAATTGTACATTATTCATATTAAACAAACGTAAGAAAAGTCAAAATGTCTCCCTGCTCATAAGAGCCAGGGCATGGTGGGGGGGGGGGGGCTTTGCTAAATTTCCACTGGCAGCCTCAAGTCTGTGGTGGAGATTCCAAATCCTATGGCTGCGATCTGTCTTTCCACCGACACCGATGTTCGAAAATATTGTAATACATTTTATTAACCTAGGGAGGGATGTTGGGTCGAGTTCAGATGAAAACAGAAAGTCGCAAACTTCCGGGTTCGATTTCACATCTGGCTATGCGGCCAATCATTATTATTAATAAACTGTATGTAGGAAATATGTGCACTACCATTTTAAAAAGGGTAAATGTACATGACGTTTATTAATTCAATGCAAGGAGGGCCTCTCTCCCTGCTGTGGGTTGGTTGACTATATTTCACCACACTGGTGGGTGCAGGTTGGTGAATGCAGGCAATCACAAACCTTAGAACACAGTACAACAGATGTTGTTACCACTGCCCTGCAAGCAGCAGCCTACAGCACTTGTCTCATGCATGGCAGTCGTCCATGCAAGCACTATCCAGCCTTAAAATCCTGCTTAGTTTAAGCAAATGTCAACCAAGGTACCCCCAGGGGGTTCATTTCAGCCGGGTCTGTCTGGGTCGGCGACCCGTAAAATATTCCTGCAACCACCATACCACGTCCAGTAGACAACAGTCAAGGCGATTTAGTCAATCTTTTTAAACGTATCGCTAGCACGCACACACACACACCCGTGTATCCAGACTCACCGTCACGCACGGCTATACCTGTGTTAGACCTCTGCAGAGTGTAATGTCGGCTGGCGTCCGGGTCCATCACCTGACTTTTCATGGACGTCTTGAGTGTCCGCCCCTCCGAGTTGTCGCCATCTCCGCGCCCGGGGTCGCTGGGGTCGCGGGGTTCGTCATACTTGCTACCCGCTGGGTAGCCAGCGGTCGAGTCTGGGGCGAGCAGCACGGCGGAGAGGTCCTGCAGTGGCAGAGTCTTGATCGCGGATGAGTAAGGGCTCGCCGGGTTCTCAATCTTCATCATCCAGCAAGTGTTCCCTGCAGCGGGCGGTCAGGTGGGGAAGAAAAAAAAAAATCGCACGTCAAATCGCGTTGAACAAGTTTTAAATAAAAACATGCTCGGAAGGTGCACATTGCACTGGTTATGTGATGCTCGTCTTCACAAAGTGTTGCATATCAAACGTTTATTTTCCTCTGGATCGGGTCTCCCAAGTTTTGGGCAACACTTTGATCAATTCATCAATTTTAAATCGAGCAAGTCCCTAATAGAACAACTTTATACAACAGTTTGGTTCGGATTTATGAGTTAGTGTTCATCCACATTATGGATGGATGGAGATGATGCATTAACACTTTCAACTTTTGTTGAAAAGCATTTCAAAAAGCTCTCCACGTTCATCAATAACATCACCTTACCAGTACATTGACCATTGATATGCTGAATGAGCCATAACGTTAATATTGACACTGCCCCCATTAACTTTATTTTCACATTACGTAGATCGCCATTGCCATGACGAATTTAAACTTTTAATTTGAATATAATTAAGCATGAATGTTTGACTTTGTTTACTATAAGAAATCTGTTCACAACTAAAAAGTGAATTCATCAACTTAATCCTAGTTTTGTATTTTGAACTTCTTTTACACCATACATAGCCAACTGTGCTAATCGGAGGTGCGGGGAATGGACAACAAAACTAAACAGAAAAAGCAGTTTCTTAGGGCCCCACAGTGTTAACTGTACCACACAACATCTGGCCACATGGCAGCAAAAAGATTCAAGTCCTCAATCCTCGCAGCCCGTGAATAACGTCATCTCCAGCACCCCGCTGCCAGTCCACTCACCCGTCGGCCGTCGGATGAGAATCTCGGCCCATCCCTGCGTGATCATGGAGGCACAATCGGACAGCCGAGGGGGCTCTTTCTCCTTCGGCTTTTTCGCTTGCGATGCTGCCGCTTCCTTGGCCGGGGTGGCGGCTTTCACTGGAGCGGCGGCGGTGGTGGCAGTGGCGCTGCTGGTGGTGGTAGAAGTTGTGGTGGTGGCAGTGGTTGCAGTGTCTGTGGTGGTGGAACCCGGTCCCGTTGCTGCCGACGTACTGGTACCGTTGGGCTCTGCTGCCACGGAGAGGGGGCTCAGGTCGTTGGAGTAGCAGGATCTCAGGGCGTGCCCACCTGCGCAAGACAGACAATCGCGCCATGACTTTTCGGCCGAAAGAAAAAAACTGTTCATTTCTACAACTTTTGTTTCACAACATATACGTAACCGTACGTAGCCAACCATGCTAATCAGAGGTGCGGGGAAGGAAAAAAACTCAACGCAAAAGACAGACACTTTCATTGGTTTCTTGAATAGAGTCAAGAGAAAGGAAAGTTTTGGATCTGGATGATAGTGAGTTAGCTGTAGTGGCGCAAGCCATAAGGGAGCAATCATTAAGGGCATTGATTGTTGCACCATTTTCTTTTGTAAAAAAAAAATGTTCTTTGTACAAATTCAGGACACATATGATTGCTGTTACCCCTAGTGGAAAAATGGATGGCAAGAGGTGACATGCCTATCTCAAAGCTGTGTGCTCTTTAGAGCCGTCAGTCCAATCAGTGCCATGCTTTACAATGGCTAAACAGAGCCCATCACTCCATACCACTGCCATGCCAAGTTACCACAGTTACTCACAGTAAATGCGTTGTTGGCAAAGACTACCCTAAACTGCCTTTGCGCATCACGCTCTAGAATCCAGCACTTTCGGAGGTCGTGTTTAGTTGATAATGCAGCTTGCGGAGACCATCCGGCAATGTATTAATCATGGCCGATGATATTAATCAACACCAATAAAGATAACAGTTCAGGCCTATATGTACCACGCCATGGCTGATGAGCGGTGTACGGTTTTGAACGCTCGCGTGTGTAAAAATCGACGAAGAATTAAACGCCATCAAAGTTGGAAACCCAAAATGAATGCAAAAACCATCCTCTCTCCCTGCCATGTTGTGGGCGCGCCACCTGAGACGGATCGCTGGCGCACTCGACCGGAGCGCACGGGCTGCTGGCTCTCCTGGCTCTCCAGCTTCCCCGGAGCCTCCTTGGATGCCCGCGCCTGCCCACCGCCCGGAGATCTGCACGCAAAACCGCCGCGCGCCGCCCGTCAATATTTTTAAATCCTTTATATTAAGTTGACTTGCTTGCTTGCGCGCTTACGACCGTGCAAATCTTTCGGTCGTTTTTTAACCCACTTCCCGTGATCCAACCGAGCTGACATTTTGCACACAGACTCGTTGTGCGTGCCAATTTATTTTCGTGAAAATTTTTTTCCAAAATTTCCCACTTTTTAGGAAAAAAGAAAATTTCATATTTAATTTAAAATACCAAAGTGATGAAAATGAAACTCTTACTCAAGAAAAACAGAAATGATAAAATAAAACCGATGCCACGCATATAAAGGATTTATAGTGAAAAACTTGGTTTTTACGGGTTAATTTTTTCCATCATTATGTTTGCGTCATCACTTTTTAAAGTTTTATCCCCATTGTGCTAGCGGTAATCACGTCGTGAGACGAAGTATCCATTCGGAACGCTCGCACAGCAGTGCGACTCTTTCGCATGAGAGAACGGCTCGCAGAAGAGGACAGAGTTGACTTGAGATGACCTCTGATTTCATCCGATCTCTGGTTCATACAGTGGAGAGCAGCCCATTCGCACCTGTTCTACCATATAAGGAGTAATGTTCGATGCATAATTGAACCTTATGGTAGGACCCCAGAGTCCCATAAGTCCGCGGCTCTCGCATAAACTGCGTTGCGACGTCATTTTATGTCTGTTGAAGGCGAACCTATTCCTCTCGACGGCAACCTATTCCTCTCGATGAGCTCTACACTATGCGCTCATCAAAGCTTCAAAGTGTTGTTTAGGACTACGGCAATTTTGGCAACGACGGGTGGTTGGTGAAGAACGAGAGGATTGATTTCTGGTGGGTCGCGGCGTTTATGTGCGCGGTGGGACGGAGTCCCCAAAAATAATTAATTAATTACGATTTTTCTGGACCCCGGGGTCCCACCATAAGATTTAACGGCCAAAATAGGTTTTTATTGTCAGAGCTGGAATTTAGCCAAATTACGTGCAGAAGCAAATTTAAGGGCATGGGTTTGTGTAGCCAATGACGACCAGGCTAAGACTGTAAACTCCGTGCACTTGAAAATCTGGTTTAAGCATAGGTGGCTGAATCCGGGATTTTGACTCAGGATCTGAGCACTGTTAGTTCAGCACTCCGAGCTCTTGACCCACCCGACAATTAATAATTCCTGGTCGCTGTGAACATCTGGCCATATTGGTGGCACTCTTGGTAGAGGTTTTCAGTTGGGAAAAAAATAACTGGCAAAATCCTGGTTACATGCTCACTTAGTCCAGACCATCATTCCTCCAAGTCTCAATTGAATTTGAACCACTTCGTGAGAAATCGACCGTGGTCATGCGATGGAGACTGGCTACTTCTGCTGCTTCCAGAGTCTGAAATCCCCTTCTCTCTCTCTCTCTCTAACCCTTCCCTAGTGTTCGCTCCATTTTTGCTTAAGCCCAGGGTGCAAAACCTTAATTTTTTCCTATGACCGACTGACTGCCTGTATAAAACACATCTACCCCATAGTTTCCATATACAGCATGAGGATGCGGTCAAATGTATGTTTTATAAATACACATTTTATTGAAATGTAGGTCAATTTCATGGCCACTGCCATCACGTGGAATTTCTACTGTTGGCTCAGGGCCGCTAATGTAAACAAGCTGGGCAGACATCTTTTGTTCCTTTACAAAAAAAAGACCAAACTCGCATGCAGAAAATAAATACCGCAACGAGTGACAAAGTGCAGTCGTGAAACACGGGTAGACACTGCAAATGAGGAACACTGCACACCGAGTAATTCAAATCACATAGCTTTAAAGAGACACTTAAACGCTCATCTCTTTCACCTGGCTTTCGCTTTACACCGAGCTTGGCTTCGCTCCTGAGAATCAGTCATTTATGTCACGTGTATATGTGAAATATTGTGCGTGTTATAAATTGCATTATTATTGTTAGGAAATTACATCGCTGACGAGAGGTCACGAGCAGTCACGTGATACACCGAGACACAATCACGAACTCCGTTGGTTATTGACAAAAAGGTGCCGTAAAAATGCAGGGTGGGTCACCTGTCGCCGTCGCGGTCCGAGTCGCTGCTCTGCGAGTCCTTCGAGCGCGGCCCCAGCAGGGACGTGGGCCCGGCGCCGGCACTGGTGGTGATGGTGATGATTTTGTTGCCCACGAGCCACGACATGGTCTGCCCGCCGGCCAGAAGGAACTCCGCGGCAGGTGACCTTCAAATATAAACGGGCGAGCGCCCAGGTTAGGGTTGCCAAATCGCAAGGAAGCATGGAATTACAAACATCGGGAGACAGGTGGCGAAAACGCGTGGTTTCAGCGATCATGAGCAGGTTTAAAGATGTCCCAAACCGTGAAGAAAAGCAAGTGCGCTTGGGTAGGACATGTTGCTTGAAAGAATGATGGAGGCAGCAGCCAAGGGATTGAATGCGTCCGAGAGAAAATTCACCACGTAGATGGAGCAATAAAATCAGTTCATGTCCAGCTGCATTGTTACATCGTGCGATCACGAAGAATGGCGATGAGTTGGAAAAGCCTTCAGCCAACAGTGGATTGATCATGGCAATCACAAGTCGGAAAAAAATTGACGAGCATTTGCAGCTTAGATTACCAACTTCAAAAGTCAAATTGATAATCGAATGCAGCTGAAATTTTGCAAGGATTCAGCCGATTTATGCATGGGAGAACGCTCACATCGCACAACGCGTTTCAATGCGAGCGTGGTGCGAGGTAGAAAACGAGCAGCGGAGGGGCGAGGTGGGCGACATCCTCACCGTTTGGGCATCGTGGAGAAGTTGGAGAAGGCGAAGCGGGCAATCATGTCGAGGCAGATCTCTGTGAGCTCCAGGTGGACCAGCTTGAGGCTGTCGTCGGCAAGAGGAGCGTTCTCCTCCATCGAGCCGGAATTCATCCCGCCCAGCCGCGTCTCCATCCTGCGTCCGCACAGTCACACGCGGAGGGGGCGGGAGTCGGGTGGTCGAGAGAGAGGAGAATGCAGGGATTCGATTGTCACTAAATAATTTATTAGATTCTAATTTTTTTCACGCATCCCCTGCCCCCCTCCACACATCTCGTTTTTTTAATTCTTCACCCTACGAAATGCAAATGGAACATTTGAAGAAAAATTTAAAGTCTGGACATAAATTTTTACTCGTACCGAGATCAATTATCATGCGTGCAATGCGACTTTACACACCGTGAACCGAAGAAAACCTTTTTGAAATCAATGCACTGGTACATACCTATGGTGGTGGGTGGATGGAGCACGAGGGGTGATCGCATAGGTGGGGGCCAGGGCAAAACAAGGGAGGGAGAGAGACTGGACTCAAAACTGTGATCCTCTTCAACCAGGCACACTACGTTTAAGACAACCACACGACTGCATTATCTCTACAGTATGTGGCTTAAGCAGTTGGATAGAAATACCATATTCTAATATCTAAAAACATTTTCAATTGTTATTCAAAAGTGGAATACAATGTTCAAAACTTTCAAAAAGTGTGTTCGAGGTGTTTAGTAACTGAGCAACGATCAGCTGGAAAGAGCCAGTGAGGGGAGGGCATGCGTCCGTTAGTGAGAAGTAGCACGTACGCTCACCAGAGAGAAATCGTTCTGGATAGAGACTAGAAGACGGCATGAAAAAGTTAACACGCACAAGCCACCACTATTACCACCTCCATGCAAAGCTAACACTCTTGGTTTTGGTTGTCCCTAGAGTCACTTTCTTTTTTTGGTGTAGAATATACCATATTAGTATTCTTAACTTAACAGATTAAAATGAATTGTACGTGACAGATTGCATAGACGTCTTCTTCTGACTTTGAGGGGGGGGGGGGGTAAGGGATCAAGATTTACAAGTTCTGTCCTCTGGTCACAACCGACATGGGGCATGCTCAGAGATCAGAAATCGAGGGGTTGGTAACCACAGGGGCAGCCACCAATTGTAGAAAGGCAGGAAAGAAAAAGGGCACTCGAAAGCGAAAGTGGCCAGAGGAAATTGCAGATGGCTATGTTCACATCCAATTATTCCACATTGGTAAAAATCCAAAAAGTGCTCCCCGAGGTCATAGGAAAAAAATTCAACATTCCAATTAGACATCCCCGTTTGCCCATAGGTCTTCAGTTGTACTCATTTGTATTGGTCATGTAGGGATGGTGGAGCAAAATTGACCCTCTTGAGCATTTTAACCAGAGCACTCCAGGACACCCCAGAGTAAAGGGTGCGAAACAACAAACAAATCGTAATCCTTATGAGTGCCACTTGGTCAGATAAAATCTGCACAGTTCATGAAGGGAGGTGGCGGCAAGGCCTTAACAAGAGGCAGACAAGATGCCGTGCACAATACCCCCCCCCACACCACGTTCATGCTGCTGGTTCTCAAAAAATCAGGAACCTGGTTTCACCGTTGCATCTGCACGCGAGTGCAACACTAAGGATCTACAGCAATCCCCCCGGGGATTCCTCAGCCGGCAGTGCTACATGCCTGCGCGCTATCGCCATGCGACGGTGAGTGAAGCAGATTTTAGTAACGAAACTCCAGGCACAAAACAAAAATTAGTTCGGGATCAAAAAAAAAAGTATCATGATAGAAAATCATCATCGACAAGTCGTCGTCATAATCATCATCATGCAGCCGAGCCGGCAGCAACCGCCGCAACCACCCATAAAAAAAAAAAGAGTCCTCGGCAAAAACATGCGTCGCTCGCGGGTGCGAGAGTTCACTTACCAGAGCAGGGATCGTCCGAGGTGCTGTCCCCTCTGGCTGTAACGTCCCCCGGCCATCCATAACCATTAACTTACCTGCTTATTGATGCAGGGTATCCCAACCACAATGTCTCCTGCCTGTTTCTTGTCCCATCACTCTACTGCACTTTCATTTGACCGTCGCTCCGGCAACCAAGGCTTCCTATCAAAACTCCGGATCAACCTCACGAGATTTTAAGGCTGCTGCGCTTTCTTTGCTGCAGTTTACACCATCTGGAAAGCTCTTTCACTCAGGCCTTCTGCACTGCCCAGATCCCTCCCTTGTTCAAGTCCAAGAACCAGACGCTCCTCTGCCTACAAGTGTTAATAAGTGTATATAGTGTCATGTGCACTTAAAGCACGATAAATTACCTCCTGGACTTGAATAATTCTACACTAATTTCTCAGTTCGATAAAGGAAAAACTCATCTTCAAACTATAAATGGGCACGTCTTTTTCTCTTTGTACTGCATCATGGGATGCGGTCACATTTCACTGCATTAGAAATTCAAATCATATCCTAACAGGTGATGTTTTGGCCACAGCTGTGTGGCACGGTGCTCACTTAGCACATAGCTCTACAGCTATTGTATTCTACGAACATCCATCGAAAGACATAACGCACGCACATTTTTTGGAGCAAGTGCTGAAATTTGCCATGAGCACTGCCCTTTTAAGGCGCGGAAGTTGTACACAAAACAAATTAACTATAAGTGCACAAAATATTTCAGTGGAGAAATATTGCAAAGCAATCGCAACTGGAAATGAGATTAGTGGCGAAAATGATTTGATGCTAGTTTGCTGGAGTTGCACGAATTGTTTTATGAGAGGAAAGGAAACAAATTCTAGCAGAGGTGAAAAGGGTAATTCTCAGGCAAGCGTGGTAGCAATATTACTCAGTGCGAATACAATGCTTGTTTTTTTTTAAATTTGAGAAGCACTCTGGAATTTTGTTCATATCTTCATAACAGTAGACGTGTTTAGAAATACCGAGTAGGCAGATTTGTAGCCCGATTTTGGGTTTGCTATTCTTGTTCGATTGTTTAAAATATATATATATATAAATGGCATGTTTCTAACCATATTTTATATTAATTACATTTTTAAAAGCTATATATTTCATAAAATTATAATCTTCATCATAGACATAATAACCCAACTTAATTAGCTTTGCACAACTTGCAATACATTATAATGTGGCGAAATAACCTGGCCAAGCCGAAACGCCAACGTGTGCATTATATCAACAAAACCCAATTTACTTTCTATTAGGTTCGAGAAGAAAATAACAAATGGACCTGCCTCGATAAAATAAGTCATTTTACAGCTCAGTTCACGTGTCCAAAAAACGAAATCCCAAGCGACCTCAAAAAAACCACTGCTGGTGCAAAACACTAGGAGCAAAAAACGCAACGTTTTGGTTGACGAGGTTTTCGTACGCTCCCCCGCCTTCCGCCGCCAGGAGGTTCACGCTTAAAACGGCAATCCCATTCGATCATTAAATGTCCTTCGGGCAGCTTGGCCGTGTGACACTGGACTTAGAAATGTCGGCGACAGAGTTGGACTCCTGCCTCTAGTGGACGTTTTTAGTCGCTACCTGCGGTGGACTTGATCTGACACGCTGATGCTTCGCGACCTGAACGACGCTGCCAGAGGGAGCTCGCGAATGTCTTTAATCGGTGACGAGCTACCCAAGCCTGGCTGCCTGCTTGGCCGCGCAGAACGCAGACTAAATGGCCGTGACGCGTTTTCGTAGGTGGAGGAGGAAGGTGTGGTGTTACGCACAAGGCACAAATGGGGGAAAAGGTCCGGGAAGGAGGGGAGGGAGGGTGGGGGGGAAGCAGAAGCATAGCGGTGTAAACATTCAAGGACAAAACAGCAAAGACAAATCAGAGCAAAATTAATTTTAAATGAAAATCGAGCGGCACATTTAAAACACGGTTACCGAAGTCTTTAAACACCGATGTCTTGAATTCGCTCAATAATATCTAGGCCTTAGATTGGCTACAAGGCATCTCCCTGTTATGTGTGGATGGTTTAATTGGAGAGAAAGATAATTACTTTTCAATGAATTGCTACCATGCGCATGTGTACCTAAATATGCACAGACCCACAACAACATCTCTAAACCGCCGTCGTTAACACTGCCTGATAAAAAGGGTGCAGTGGGCCAAGTTTCACAAATGGTCATTTATCTTTGTTCTGGAGGGATGAAATTTAGAAGAATAAAAAAAACTAATTTAAAACCAACATAACAGCGGTACCAGCAGAATGCTCTAACACCTGAGCCACTGCGCTACCTTCAGATTGCTATACATTGTTTAGATGGTACGTTTTACTTGAAGGTGAATTTTTTATAAATCTTTTGGCACAGGCCTGGAGAGCTTTGAATAATATCAATACGGGGGATTCCTGAGCATTGGGGACTCGAATGAGTTTCATATTCATAAGAGCCCATCAGTTAGTCATGCAGTTACAGACACCCAAGAATATATACAGTACTAGAAGCAAGAAAACCACAGCAAAGACACGTGTCTCCTGAAATTATTATTTTACACATTGCTATGTTATTCATTCATCTCAGTAAAGAGGAGCAAACGTTAAATATTTTTTTTACATTTGTAGAAGCAAAAAAATAAACCTTTATTTTTGTCTTTTGTAGCTTTAAAATTAAAAGCAATATATAGTGGTGCACTTTAAACATAAGCAATAACCCAATCTTGCCTTTTTGTGCATTCTCCACTCTAGGGAAATCTCTCGTTAAAGATGAACAACACAAGGCACACGGGGAGACTCATGACACATCCAAATCTGAATAGCAGTGACATGAGACATCGGCTTTAAAGAAAACTAAAAGATTTAAAAAACGCACAAGTAAAATACAATAAGACGACTGCACAAGAGCACGTAAACCAAAAAATAACTCAAAGTCAAGGTCAGGAGTCAATCGCAGCAAATGCTACAGATGCCACCACACTGCCATCTCTTCCTTCCTTCTGCAAGACCGCACAGCTATAGAACAGTTAACACCTGACCCCCAAAATTCGCTTACGGTCTCATTGCCATCATATGAGCGCTACGGCGGTGAGATGTTAACTACCTCGTCTGGTATACAGGAGGTCGTGGGTTCGATCCCGACCCCGATGCCTGTATATTTGGAGTTTTGGCCGGGTCCTCCGCTTTTTCACCTCATCATTTAAAAACATGCGTTTAGAGTATTTGGTTACAATACATTTCCACATATGCCACTTCATTGAGCGATCATTTGTGGCCAGGTCGCTTCGGAAAAGTATATAGCTCAATGGGCTTTACCTGGTTAAATAAAATAGTTAGTCATATGACTTTACATCTTCTAATTGGGTCAGATTTCTGGTTGTCAAATGTATCTCAAAATCCTGCCCCCCCCCCCTTCTATTCTGCACGTGTACCCTCATCCCTTACAAAATACTTTGCCCGATTAAATCCACAATATTTTCCCGCCACATTCTACTCCAAACTTCCAAGCTGTTTATACAAAGCTTAATCTCGGCACAAGTGCATCTGATCTTGCCATTCAGAACTCGGCCATGTGCAGCTGTTTGTTAACTTTTTTTTATCGTTGAAATCAGGTTTAGTGTGTACAGTAACCAGGTCTCTACTGAAAATGGCCATTCTTTGCCCAATGGGTTTTACTTGTGAAGAAATAAATCAATCCAATCAATATTCAAAAGGTAAGCATCTTATTTTTTTGTTGCTTGCTAAAGTCTAAATGAGAGTTGTAAATTAGGTATTTAACAGCTTTCAGGACAGGTGGTGACGGGCTAGGTCTGCTTTCATTAGAAGCCTTCTGGAAACACATTTGGCTTGTGGCATCAATTTTACACCAATTTTACAGAGTACAAATAAAACTACTCATTTCACCGACGGTGTGCAGGTTATAGCAGCAGGAACGTATATTTCATGACCACAGAAGGGTAAACGTGTGAAGAACTAAGGTCGGCAAAATATTTCCAGTATGTGCAAGGTTTTTTTTGGCAACTGGTAATGTGAAAATCATATGGGTCAGGTCTTACCAAATGCAACATTTCATAAGTGCAATGGTCACTTATGCAGAAATAATGGAAGTTTAATAACATTGAATTTTTGGGAGAGCACAGTACCAATAATAATTGAACCTTAAAACAAGCTCCACGTTGAACAATTATCAATGGGGGGCAAATAACTCTTGTTGTTAGTCATGAGTCAGGAGCCGAAGTTGCACTTGGTGGCAGGGATCAGCGTCTCCATTAAAACAACCAATGCGGATTGTTTAACCCCATGAAGTGGTGGTACTCAAAGTTAGACCCTGGGAGGGACTATCGGTCGACTGAACTCTCAATCAGGGATTTTAATGAATGAAGCGCTTCACTACGACGCAATCTCTGCTGGAAAACAATCGTAGAATTACATGCATTTTTATGATGACTGTTTTCACCATGTCTGCTTACCACAGTGTAACCTAGCAGCAAACCCACAAAAACCTGTATTATGGATGATATTGGTTGCGAAAGCCTACGTGTTAAACGTAATTTAGCACATCCACGTGGCTTCCAAAGAAATACATAATCTAGAGCTCCCAAGGCAATGGAGAAGGTAACGGTTTTGGGAGTGCAGCACGTGTGTTATTGCCCCAAATGCACTCCACTGGAAAAACATCAACCTGCACTAACAAATGTGTCAATGACAACTTTGCTTGCTCAACACAGCCTGATGTGTGCATGAGTGACCTACAATGAAATCTTGACTTAAAGTTTCCGTGACTGCAGGAATTCATATTATTTGGGTCTTTCGGTAAAGTCACGTAGATAGGTTCAAAGAAAATAGCAATAACAAAAAACTACGACGTTTCAATCTAAACGTTTCCATCGAAACGTCGTAGTTTTTTTTGTTATTTTGTTATTTTCTTTGAACCTATCTACGTGACTTTACCGAAAGACCCAAAGAATATGACCTACAATTGCCACGGATAACAAAACCTCTCAACATTCATCAACAACACCGTGGCCTTAAATGGGAGACATATTTCTATATATAACAGGTGCTGATGTTGTTTCGGGCAATGATCCTTTCTTGCAACACAATACAATCGCCACAGTGGCCAAAACCTGAAAAACGCGTAAAGCCACCAGGGGTTGGCGAATAACGAGTCCGGTGTTCTCTGACAGCGGAAAACCCAACGCACCAATGTCGTTTTGCAACAAACAAAAAAATCCTGTTTAATTCTTTACTTTGTAAATTGATAACAGTTAGGTTTCAGCCACTTCATGGCGGCATGCGCCGGTGACATTCAAGTGAAGGGTAGCATTGTTATGTGCTCATTGGGGCCAAGAAGTCAGGCATAAACCCACAGATGAGAGAAGAGCCGAGTCAACGAATCGTAGCCACTGCCCCGAACAGTCCGGAAAGCAGCGATGTAACAAACATGTCTGGCGATGACACGAATGTCGAAACAATACTTCTTCAGTGACATTACAATGGGTGATTTGGACTCATTGCTGGGTCAATACGAATGCAAGTAATTTTTGGAGCAGTAATTTTTTTATGCTATTTAAAAATGTGAATGTTTAATTGTCATCGATCCTTAATGTTTTAAAATTACTATTTGGGGAGCATTGGTATAAGTGGTGAACACACTGCACTGTGAACCAAGTCACCGGATTTCAATTCACGGTGCAGTGGTGAGTGACACAGAACCTTTCTTGCCAGTATCAAAGGAAAAGAATAGGTACTCTTTGGTTCTTTTGGTAAAGTCACGTAGGTATAAAATAAATTAAATCACGACGTTTCGGGTGCAATACAAGCATCCGTCATCAGGTGAAACAAACCACAGCAAGAAAACAATTGCTGATGTGGGCAAAAAGGCTGCTGTAACAAGACACTATATAGGTTTTACCTTTTATGGCAATAAAACAGGTGTTAAGATGTTCAAACACCAAACAGAATCCGTTTGCGTGGAATCAGATCTACATTAACCAAGCATACTTGTGGTGAATATGCAAACAAAACATGCTCTGGTAATATATACATTGTCTTTGAAACTGATTGGTCGACACCAGAGACAGCACGCACAAGGTTTCTGTTTGGTGTTTTAACATCGTAACACCTGTTTCATTGTCAGAAAGGGTCAAACCTATTCTAATACTAGTGGCGAGTGATATCTGCACCAGGATCCTGGGTCCCTCTGTCACCAAACCACACTGACCCAGCTTGGTGAAGTATGCTCAAGCATCCCCATGGCTGACACAGCATAGAGGAGGCCCTCATCCAGCAGCGGATTGATGCAAGGGCTTCACGACTAGTACTACATACCTGGGTACACTTTTGCATAAAGTTTAGTATGCTTGGGCAAACAACTCAAGTCATGAATTCATATAATAACCTTTTTCATCACTCCTTGCCTCCGACTTAAGAGCTTATCCCATCAATCAGAGGCTTTGGCTCGGTACTCGTGACTTGTGCATCAACATTATCCTTTGTGGCGATGCCGCCAACACACTTCTTCCATCTCATCTCTCCACTATCAATCCCTCCTGCTGACAGATGCAGCCAGCACTGTCACTTTGCACCCCTCCCCCCCAACCCTTATTTATTCTAAATTGTGCCACCGGTGTCACAAGACGAATATTCCATTCAGAAACCTCACAGGGCAGCACACCCACGTGTCAGAACGGCCAGAGAAGATTTATTTCACAGGACCTCTCACGAAAAGCTTTCAATTGGAACTTTTAAAATGGAAGGCAAATACTGCACTGGTTAAAAAAGGCACCATCTCCCACCAGTTAAACCAACACTACCTGAGAAACAGTGACTTGAATGGCCAATTCACCACTGGATTGAACTCCGTTTAATTTTGGCAATGACAACCACCTTTAAATGCTTATTTTGTAATGAGCCAGCATCAGCCGATCATTTGCATGGGGTTTCACCTTTCCAAAATACAATCAGGAATGAAACTGCATTGCATGGGTAAACCCAAACCTCATTAGGCTTTGCAATACTAATGACTTGCATAAGCTATGTAAAGCAGTATAAACGCACGCTGCCCTATAGGTGGTGGTTTAATAATGATATAATCACACTTTCATCTGGTGGTCACTTTTTTTCCCTTCGAAAAGGTCACAAGCCATGCAATACTCATCAGGAAAACCTTAGCTCCCCAACTTCTTCCAGTCAGAATGAGTCTTTACCTCGGACCACACGATCAAAACTTCTGAAGTATTATGGATTCGAAGCCAAGTGTCTATTTTAAAAGACAACCCACAATTCCTCAGAGCGGTCCAATACTACAATGAACGAAATCATGGATACAACTTGCGTTGACGCTACATGGCCACCTGCATCTCAAATATCACCACTACCGTTAACCTCGTCGCTCCCCCGGAAACATCGAATGGAATGCAGGAGAGGGTGCTGGGAGCTGGACACACCTGCGCGTGGGCTTGTCGCTCAGGCTCGTACTGCGTGCGCGGAAGTTGCTCTGGTCGGCGTTCTGCTGAGCAGTCTCCTGAGCACTCTGCTGAGCGCTCTGCTGGGCGCTCTGCTGGGCGCTCCTCAGGTGCTGCTCATCAAACGGCAGCAGCGCGTTGGAGCGCAGGCCCTGTACCACAGGAGGTACATGGATTAAAAATTATTAAACCTTGCCTTTGAACCGAACACTCGGAAAAGACCTGAAAATCGTCAGACAATAAGCTGGAGGGGTGGTGCGCTGTGTGTGCACGCGAGACCGTACCTTAGTGATGTACTGCACAAAGTCCTTTCTGAATGGAAGGCGGCAACGGATGAACCACATGGCAATCACATGGTGCGCCAGTGACACAACGTACTGGGTGAACCTGCAGTAACACAAGATTCGTTGATGCGGTTGTTTTTGCAATTGTCGTCATTTTAAAGACATGTAGCAATTACAACAGTGAGTAATCCATTTTCCCATGTGCAGTGGCTTGATCATCCAAGCCTGGTTACCAAATTCCTGCATAAAACAATGATATATACTATTTAAAACAATTAGCTATATTACAGCCATAAGAATTGCAACATTATGGTCTTACTTCTATGCAATGAACACTCTTTTGAGGGCATGAGGATAGGCCATCTAGCAGGTGGATGGGAGGTCTATTGAAGGGACTAAACGCGAAAAAGACCTGAAAATAAAACCATCTCTGAACAAGAAATTTTATTTGATCGCAGTTTCAGCCGAGTCAATAGGCTACACACGTACATGTGGGTAGTACGTGAAGAGTAAAAACATGGCATGAGTCTCATCCAACTAAAACTTCACCATATCCACCAGGGCGGTGGCGCCAAAAATCGCATGGAGATTTGAAAGAATCCCAGGTGTTCGCCAACAGTGCAAATGTTCCGAATGATTTTTTTTGCAATGCCAATGAAAACCACTCATAAGTTTGATTTAAAAATAAATATAAAAAGGAGTATGTAGTCAATAATTCTCCCCTCATCTTCCGGGGCCACGCCCTGACGTGGTGCGACACAGCACTGCTCGCTTGTCACCGAATTACACAAAACTAATAACAAAAATTGAAATAACTGCAAATTAGAAACCGTGGATAGATTCTATTTTCTCTTCACGTTATTTCCATTGAAACGTGGAGGTGATACGTGCAAAGTCCGTGACAGAAACACATTAAATAAAAATCATGAAAACTACAATTTCCAAATCAAATTATGTACTGTTGCGATAAAGGTAATTGGTCACAATTTAACCTGCCTTTATCTGCAAATGCTGTTTTCTAAAATAATCCCATAACAATCTACAATTTAATTTACTTAACAACGAGTCCAGTCAAAGAATGTTGAAATAAGAATTGGGGGCAGCTCTTATCTCCATCGGCAGCCCTGTACCACAGGAGGAAATTCCATATTTCAAATTGTGCCAGCAAGAATTTCCCACGGGAGCTCCACAGACGTCTCTCAGGTGGTACGAATCTTATCGACAATGGGGGGGGCAATGAGCGATGGGATAAGTAGACACCCAACCAAGATTTACACACAACTTTCTGTGTGTCAAGGTGTGAAAACGAGTTGAGCACAAAATCGGAGATGAAGAATCATGTTTAAGAGATGGAGAATCCATTTTGAACGCCGCAGTATCCCATGTTCAGGAATGATCCGTGGAATCAGATATTCACAGCGCTACTGCCGAGATGTCTTTAATGGACCCTTTAGCCACACGAGAGGGGCAAGCCCTTTCCCACCCACCCTAAGAGACTTTTTTTTTTTAAATCACACGGTCAAAGTGCAACACCAAATTAGATTTTTTTTTGTGTGTGTGTGCAGTCATTGGTGTCCAGGCTGAAACCATCAAATCGATTTAAAAAGACAGATGGTTGAAACCTGGATTTGACCAAGATTTCAGCAGCGCAAGTTCAGCATCTCTGACCGCCGACCGACCCGAGCATTCATTTTTAATAAAACACAAGCATTGGTATTGTGGGAAACGGGCTCACTTGAAGGAGTTGGTATATGGGAGGGAGATGGCAAACACGCTGATGTACTGCTCTGCCACGAAGTTTGTGTAGAGGTGAGGCAGGCGGACCAAAACTGTTGAGAAGATGCGCAAGCATGAAAAATTCCAGATTACGTTAAAACATCAAAATCTAAAGAGATTTAATATAGCGGGAAGTGCGGAGCAAGTCTGTAATGCAGCACTTCGGGAGGTGCGTTGCAGACTGTGCAAAGTAGCATGTGCCCGAAACTCCCAACCTCGGGTTATGAAGTGGCCAGATAAGAGCCAAGCAAGTGGGTTGCGGTTCTATTTATATCGCATTTTGGATGTCAACACCTCATATGCGTGGGCTTCACCAGTTCATCCTCCCGCATGGCAAATAACTGGCCAAACGCCCAAGCACTCCTGAAAAATGACTCCCAAATCAGCGAGGCTTCGCTGGATAAATAATGTATCACCATTTTGAAAATCTAGCGTGTAAATATATACTCCAGGGTTGAAAATAAGATGTTTTTGGCATGGGAGTTACGTAGTTAAAGGAAACTGTAGAAAACTCTGTCCGAAAACCATAATGAGGTCAATGATAGCATTCATTTAACCCCGTAAATTTTACAAATTTTCACAAGTGGTCCAAGATGCAGTGGAGAATGCTGAATATTAACTCATTACACATCACCATAAAAGACGATATCTGCATGAGATAATTCCAGGTATCATTAAAATAAATGGCTTAATTATAAAAATATATATAAAGACCACCGTCTTTGTAAATTGGAAAAACTGTTTGAAAATAGGCATCTATATATGTGGTCATTAAAAGTAAAGTGAAATCTGCAGTCTTGTATAAACTGGAGAACATCTTTTTTAATTGGGAGCAAAAAACTATTACATCTCAAGTTGAAAGCATGGAATTCTTGGCTGAAAACACTTCACAACCACTACCATCAATACTTATCATTACCATTATGCATGTGAAGCGAGTCCAACTGTGTTGCAGACGTTGTTCTTTAGAGGCAACACTTTTATTGTAACATCAACCCGCTAACAAAGGGGTAACTGCCCCTTCACCAGATACAGCCTAGGGTGGTGGCCACCCAGCTAACTACGCTATACGTAGGAGTTACAGCTACGAAGGGTCGGGCCCTCACTCAGGTGCCGACCACGTGTTGAAGCCTCGTAGGACGTAGAGCTTCCAGCTTGTAGACGTAGAGCTTCAGCTTGTAGAATGCAGCGACCCCGGTCCCTCTCAGGGACCCACCTTATATCCTCCTGAGTCGAGGCCGCTCCGACCTTGGCCCCGCCCGCCTTCTCGAGCCTTCTAGCTCCCTCCCGATCCCTCTCGAGAGCTCTCCCCAGACACGTGATCGCCCCCTAGCCCCCCCCCCCCACCTGGGGCCCTCTCTGTGGACACTCCGGATCACGTGCCTACGGGGTCAACCAGAGTGCCATGGCCCGGGACAACCCTGCCGCCCCTGGGCTGACACTCTCCCACTCCCCCTTGTATGAGCCCGCACCACACGCTATGTGTGGTGCCCGCGCAATCCCAGCACACACAAAGCCCCACTAGGGCTGGTACTACACGCGCCTACAGGGTGTACGCGATGACGGTGCATCGTGCACCATGGCCCTCTCGGGCCGGCACCACACAGTGACATCGGGGATGTCACTACACGTTTACCCAGGAGAACCTCACCAAGTCTCATGGCTTTCTCAGCGAGGGTCCAGTGAGGTTTTTCGAAGTCAGGCCAATCGTTACATTGTCGCAAGCCATGAGTAATTTGCGGGTAATCTTTAAAATTTGGCAAAATTTGTACCATGACACTGACGCACAATGGCCTTACTCTGGCGAATTATGCCACGGTATCTTAAAACATACAAAAGCAGACGGCACATATCTCTACAGTTAATACAAGCGCAGTATAAAAATCGGGGACAGCCACTGGAGTGAACCCACAAACTTCAACCCGAGAAAGTGCTACCACTTGGCCACGTCATATCAATATAATAATAGGTTTTACCCTTTCTGGCAATAAAACCGGTGTCAAGATGTTAAAACACCAAACAGAATCCTTATTCAAGGAATGCTGTCTGCATTAACCACATGTACTTGTGGTGAACATGCAAACAAAAAACACGCTCTGATAATATATGCATTGTCTTTGAAACGGAGTGGTCCCATATCATGCCAGAAAGGGTAAAATCTATTGTTATATTTTAATACTGGCAAGAAAAGTCACATCACGTCATCAATATCGGTTTTTAACAAGATATCGGTTTGGCAATGACCCTTTTTCAGATAACGCAGAAAGGAGATAATTGCATTACAATTTCTACAAACCACTGCTCTCCCCTCACCCTGGCAATCATTTAGCTCTTGACACTCAATTGTAAATGTGCATCTTTATCACACAGCCACCAACAAGCGGCAGATGCAGCCGAGACGCCCAACTCACATGACAGGAACTCGAGCACGGAGGATGCCATGCCCACAGTGGCGGAGATGTGCGTGAGCTTGAGCAGGATGGAAGGCAGCATCTTGAACATGATGTCACTCATCTCGAGCACGCACATGGTCAGCGCCATGACGCACTGCTTCGCACAGCGCGAGATCAGCCCCGCATCCAGACACTGCACCAGCTCCCTCTGCAGACAGCGGCACAGGCAAGCCACAGTGAGCAGCCGAAACAGCAGGTACATGGACAACAGCAGGCGGCAGACGCAGCCTACAGCAGTTGCAGCGGGCAGCCAGGTTTGAGCAACAGAACAGCACTGACAAATCTGTGAATATACATGGGGCAGACACTTGGTCTATCATTCTGGTACGTACATAATTCAACGCTTAATTTTAGGCGTCTAGGTGTAACAGAAGCAATGCAGCTTTCACCAGGGGGCAATTTTAGGGCTCACATAATTACAGGTATTGCCTATACAGGCATGGGTGGCTATTCACATTCCACTTGTAGAAATAGCACTGCCCCAATATCAGTTTAATAGTGGATATGTCCAAATGAGAATGATATTGATGACTTCGTCTGGAACCACCCTCACCCCAGCCATCTCTGCCATCAATTCCCAGCCTCTGCTCAAGTCCAGACCTCAAGGCCTTCCTCTTTTCCCATGACTATGACCGACTGCCTCTATATAATGAAATAAAAACGGCCACCGTTTCTGTGCAGTGTCTTGGGATGCAATTCCATTCAAAGTCTATACATATATTTGAACATAATTCATCATTTTATCAATGACTCCACGGTCGGTTGCTTCTTAAATGTTAATGCCCAATTATCACGTGCGATCCATGAAACGAGCGTTGGAAATCATGTGTAACGTGGCATTTCACAAGCTGAAATATAACAATCAATCATTTTATGCCCCACGTTTCAGTTAATTATGTGCCGGTTACACGTCTATTTAAAACATCGACTAAAAATAAGGCAATTAAAATGTTCAAGAGGCCTTTATGGCAGCAACAAAACACTTCTTAAAGCTTTCATCAAATGAGTGTGCAAATATGGACGTAAGGCACTGGAGATTTTAAATTCACATCACATGCCTGTTAATATTACCATCAGGGTGACACTCATCTTTGTTAGTGGCTGAGCCAGAAGCCAATATTCCACATTCCTATAGCACTATGGCAGGAACAATCGTGTCCCAATAACAACCAATATTCATATCCTGTGAAATGGTCCAAGTTGACCAGGACACAAGACCAACCGCATGCTTGAGTCACGCACCCTGCCACAACACCTTGCTGGTGTTGACGAGAATGCCATCAGCATTTTATACCAAAACCTATTCTAAAACATTGAAACATTGAATCCCTGCAGTCACGAAAGCTTTAAATCGAAATCTATTCTAAAACACTTTCCCTGAACGAGGAGAATCGAGGACAGGGCAGCGCATGTAGGCTGACAACTATTTAGAGTAATACTACACTCAAAAGGTGATTTAGAGACTAATGCATGACCATAACGTCAGTCCTGTGTTAAGCAACAGTGATAAAAAAACCAGGTCTGGTTTCACCTTCAAGGTGAAAGCTCCTGAACGTGAACATACCCACATCATTACACCGGCTCCAGCAGCTGCCGCGAGCAGGTTCATCTGTAGTGGCCGTTCTCACTTGCATTGTTTACTCCAGTTATCGTGCTTTCACGCTACTGCTGCGGATCAGGGTGGTGGTCACCTGTCTTGCGGTGTCCAGCAGGCTGTGGTAGGATGTGAGCGCGTTGAGGATGGGGAAGATGACCATCTGGAGGTCGGTGCATGAGAATACATCCCCGGCGACGATGTTGGACTCCTTGATCTTTTTACTGCTCACCTGCGCAACCCAAAAACGCCCGGCTTTATGCATGCAGCACAATGCACATGCGTACAGCCTCCTTTTGTCAATCCACTGCTGGATGAGGGTCGCAGTGCTCATCTGACCACACGTCACAACGATGGCAAGTGTGGGATAAAGGTGAGCAGCGTAGGCGTGGGAGCATAGTAGTACTGTATAACTATGGATTTTTCTATTCTGCCCACAATGTAGCACCCATTCACCATGTTTGGCCCCGAACAGGATGCAAGTAAAAATAAAAAATCCATATTATTATGGCGCTCTGGGTTGGTGGATCAAAGAATAATGTGCGCATGATACTCCCCGCACAGGGCTATATGGCAGCCTGTGACGCAGCAGAGTGAATCGTTTGTAGCCATAGCGAAGCCAATTATTTTAGTGTTAACCCCCTTGTCTCACTTTAGCCAGGTAGGTTCCTCCCAAGGTGTACACTCAATAATTGGCCACTTATAAGTGAAGCACTCGTAAAAAGCGAGTTGTAAGGCTTAATTGGAGGTATTGCTGGATACAATTTGTAAACTATCAATAATATTATTATTTGGATAGCAAAATGTATCATTGCCCCAGCTAGCACTTGCCATTTTGCAAAGGCAATTGCAGAGGGTATCCACAGAGCACTGGGAGCTCATGATGAGGATCTTGTTCTGCAGCAGGGACGGGATCTTGCTCAGAACAAACCGCAGCACTTTCCATTCCTCCTCCTGCAGATCGACACAGGGTAGAAACGCTCCACGTCGCCGCAAAACAGTTTGGCACACCACAGTTTGGCCATCAAGGCAAGCACTTGTCAATTTTTTTTTATTTTAGGCCTAATCTTATTCTAGTCGATGACAAGCCTTTGAATGTTCATCAAATCTTAGTCTGTGCATAAAAGTATTAGCTCCGCCAATTAGTGGTTATATTTTGATTTACATATATAGCCAATTACTATATTTGTCCTTCCTCAGTACACTGCAGTTTCAAATAACGTCAGTAAATTACCCGAATCTTCCGTCGGACTAGTCGATTTCATCGACATCATCGGTCGTGGTTTCGTATTTGGTGGGCCGTCGTAGTAATCTCTCGGGCTTGACCATTTTTAAATCCTTTATATTAAGTTCGCTTGCTTGCTTACGACCGTGCAAATCTTTCGGTCGTTTTTTAACCCACTTCCCGTGATCCAATCGAGCTGACATTTTCCACACAGACTCGTTGTGCGTGACAATTAATGTTCGTGAAAATTTTTTTCCAAAATTTTACACTTTTTAGGACAAAAATATTATATTTAATTACCAATTGCTTAATGGTGCAATGCAATCATCTGACCCATAGGTGGCAGCCATCTCAAGCCAGAGGACGAGAGGACTCTAGCCGCCACGCATATAAAGGATTTATAGTGAAAAACTTTGTTTTTTAGGGTTATACTTGTTACCGACTCAAGTCAGTCATTGTTGACTTATTATAAAAAAAACTAATATTTTTGCATGTAAACTTTCATCAAAATTAAAAATGGACGCAGAGAGCTCGAGCGGGCCCAGCTGTACCTGCTGGATGCACTGCAGCAGGGTGCTGAACGTGCGGCAGAAGGGCAGGTGGCCGAAGCGGAAGGGAAGACTCTGCTGGTGCAAGGCAATGGGACTGTCCGACGGCACGGAAGCCGCGTCGCTGGTTCGCTTCTCCACGTCACTGAGCACACAAAGACAAATATCCCCGTGTAGCCTTAAAAGACTGTTGGGGCAAGTGCTGTTCAGCGTGCACCCTATTAAGGCTGGCATGGCAAACGAGGCGGTGGGTGGAAAACACCACACCTATCCGCCTTTGTCTCCTGAGTGGTGATGTTTACACACCACACCAGGTACTCATTTGAGGCAGAGTCGAACTTGAGTGGTCGGGTTTGTAACGCAGTGTGCTAACTGCTACATTACCGCTCCCCACCGAGCACACACACACAACACGCGCACGCTTTCACTTTCCAGGCGGTTCATGTTAAACCTGTGAGCAGCACCCATAAATAAATGGGCCACTCTTAAAAAAGGCAGGTAATGTAGGACGTTTTTATTTGAAAAAACTAGGTCTTTGGAACACGTGTATATCGAGTACACTTTAATACTTAAATAATCCACAATTGTGGCATTCTTCTACGAGTGTCTAGAATATATAAACTTTAATAACTATTTGCAGGCTTGAGTAAATATATTTTTGGCCCATGCTTCAATGTTAGGATGCTTCAATGCTGATTTCTTCCCCTCCCCCACTCCCTCGTAATCCAAACCCTTCACCCCCCCCCTACTCAATGTGTTCAACACCGTTACCAATTAATCTTGTACCCCCCCCTACTGGCCACTCACGGTTTTAATTACAGCACTAACAAATGCCTGGGGCAGATGTTTGAACAATTCGGATTAATCATGCACTCTTTAATGCATTTAACCTTGGCATAAAAAAAAATTACCGATCCAGGCCAACGTGGCAGTTGAAAATTAATTTTGCATAAGAAAAATCCCGATACAAGCCTTCCAGCTTGATGGCAGCGCGCCGCCATCACGGGTTTAAATGTCCCCTCCACGCGATACGTTTTGTACACTGAACATCCAAAAAGACATACATCCATAACTACAGAATAACACTCAATTAATATTATTTTGGCTGCGTCCGCTTTGAAATAAACGCACCGCCAAGACGTGCGACAGGAGGCGCGCGCACCTGGTGTCGCAGAGGCAGTAGACGCTGAAGCGGAGCTCACCGCGCTTGTCCACAAATCCCATGTGAGCAGTCGAGTCCGCCCGCAAGGAGAGCAAGAAATCAAAAATCTGCAGAGAGTGTAGGACATGGGTTATAGGAGACTCCAGGTTACCAAACTAGATTCGAAGCTTTCGTGACTGTAGGGATTACTCTTTGGTTCTTTCATTAAAGTCACGTAGAAAATAAAATAATAATAGAATACGACGTTTCGGTTGCAACACAAGCAACCATCATCAGGTAAGAATGAATGATAAAACACAGACACGGGAACAGCACAGGCAGACACACATGCAGAGACACACACAAAGACACACCGAGTGTGACACACACCAAGGAAGCACAGTCACGATAACAACATAGGCAGACAACCACTCAAGTAATTTTTAAAGTTGTCGTCGACCACGGGTAGACGGCGCTGTGACCTGATCGTCCCAAGTAGGGAGATGTCGAGACACGCGCCCACCCCCCCCCCCCATAGCCTCGCATGCTTTTGGCCATCTGCATCAAAACGCACTTGCTGGTCACCGTCTGGGATTTATAAACCATTCCTGCAGCACTTAAGGAGGAAATGTTCTGTAAAGCTTACAAAGAATAAACATAGTGCCTTGGTGATAGCTTTTGCACGATAAGTATGCTGTGAACACTGAATGAACCATTACTCCTCATTACACACAAGACGATGAATCCCCCGGCAGCAATTTGATGAACTGTAATAACTTTAGTTTGAATGCAATTAAATGTTGCCATATTTACATTGTCAACAGTTCTAGATATCTACTCATTAGGCTATCATTTAGTTCCAACAATAGAAGGTATATTGTTCAAAACTAATCCTTTGCACAGGTTTTGCTCAGCATATTAGTTTTAAAATAAAGCCTGGCATATGGTGAGATTTCCGATCTTTAGAAGTTTAGTTCCCTTGGTAATCAAATTTGGTTAATCTTTCGGTGCACAGTGATGTGGCTATGAAGTGGATGGCAATGTTCATCTTCTGGAGAAGAAAAATAAATAAATTGGTCCACGTCAATGTACACTTGTAATTTTCATCGTTACGCTTTGGGAACTAAAAGTTAATTTTCAAAAAACACCTGCCAAATTTAAACTTGTAAAGGTCTCAGAACTTTAGTTCCACGAGTCCATGTTGTTAATGTTTACCATTTATCCGATTAGGTGCAAGATTGCAGATTTAATAAATACATTAAAGTTTCAATAGAAAAGATTGGGGCTGGTGTAGAACAGATACATTTCTGAAGAAAATTAAGAACATGAATAAAATGCTTCCCTATTATATTCATGAATCATTAAATTACCCAAACGACTACTATTAGCCAACCAGAGTTGGCGAATCCCTGCAAATAATATTTATAGGTCGGACCGGCGGCTCATACAGGCACCATGTGCTCCAGTGCACAATGGCCAGCAATATTCCATCATCTGCGAGTATTTGGGTGTTATCCTCTTGAGATCTATTGGTTCTCTCTGGGTAACCAGGGCTTCCCCTCCCACACCAAAGCTCCAATTACCCAATTCCAAAACGCGACTACCCTAAGAGTCTTGAAGCACAAGGAGCGATTGCTGGGTAAACACAAGTGAAATGAATAATATTTTTGTATTGCATTTACAGGAATACTTTGTGTATACATAAGCACAATTACTTGGAATTACATATTTAAAATTGTGGCATGCAGAAACTCGTGATTAAGGCCTCCCCCCCATGCCATTACGGTCATGGCGGTTGTTTGACCATACTTCACCACACCTATCAGTGCAGTTTAGTGAAGTAAATATCACCCACCACGGATGCAAATCCAATTTAGATTGTCGGGTTCTAGTACAGTGTGTTTACCACTTGTCTTCCCGGTATAAATGTAACGATAAGATCCCATTGTGGTGAAAACTGCATTACCAAATTATTTGTACAGACCTGAATTCTAATAGCATTAGCCACATCCATGTTGTAGCCCATCCTGTAGTGTTTCTGGAGGTGCGCTATCAGAATCTCATACACTTGAACAGCATGGTTGGCTGGCAACAAAAACATCTTGCTCTGAAACGAGAAACAAAGGAGAAAGCAGCTTTTATGCATCAGAAACTCCCACCCAACGACGTTAGCCTTTGAAATAGAGCAGAGGTAAGTGTGTCAGTAAGATACGTTGCTAACCATCACGTGACTATAGTTGGAGGATCCTTTTTTCATAAGGTTAAGCCGGGAAGGAACGATTCACCCACCTCAATGCATTTAACAACTGCAATTCAGGGACTGTCGCAATTCGATTAAATATAAAAACAGACTACTACTATTATCTCGCACCTCCGATGAGCACGGTTATGACGTACGGCGCGAAAGAAGCTCAACATACGTACACGTTCACGAGCACACCACAAACCTGCAGGATTTCTAAAAGTCCAAACACCGCAGTCTTGATATCGTCATAAGGCGATTCCATAAGCTCCTCCTCCACGGCCTCAGAGGCCGTGTGCTCCACCATCTCTCGACTGCTTATCTGTGGCACAACGGGTAAAAAACGCAGTCACACACATCCACATTTACTAATGCGTTCATGGTAAAATGGAGCCGTTGTACAACATGGTGTGATGTACCCCACGCAGATTAGAAGCACGGGCAAATCTCATATTTGCACAATGCCTATTTTTCGCAAACAGTTTAAATTCAGCGCGGTGTTGAAAAATGCATCTGCGTGTATGCAGGCATGTAGATATGGCAAGGCTGTAACTAACTAACTTTACATAATTTGCAAACGGCTGCACCACCAGTGCAGTGGTTAGAGCACAGTGCTCCGAAACCAATGATCCGAGTTCAATTCCCAGACACGGTTAAAATAAATGGAAAGTGATATCTTAAATGGATCAAATATAATGCGATCGTGACAGCAGAAGCAGATGGCAGTGAAGAAAAAGCTACTGTTGTACTGTACTTCTATGCCCCCACATCTATGCTGGCCAGCCACCACCGAGCAGTGGTGAAGTATGGTCAAATACCTCCCAAGACCCGCATGGCATGAGGCCCTTAAGAATTGGATCAACAAAAGGAATGTACACGTACAAGGAAGAAAAATCATGCGCATGCATGAATTCCGTGACACTTTCTGACATGCGGAAGTATTTAACCAGAGGTAACTACATTATAACGGTGCACGATATGTGACGTCACAAAGAGGGGAGGCATGTGCGTGGCGTGCCATTGCATTGGCTGACAAAGCTAGTTGTATTTACTTCTGTTTTTGTTTTTTTAGTTGGCAACCCCACTTAACAATTTGACTGGTTTTCTGTAGGTGAAGTCCGGAAAAGAAACAATTTTAGACTACAATTTAATTTATATTGAATCATCTTGACGAGTCATCATTTCTTCAGCACCGCTTTTTGCGTCGTTTGGTGTGTTGTACTTCCCCCACACCTCCGATTAAGCAGGGTTGGCTACGTACAGGTGCGAAAAAAATTCAACACGCATATGTGCAATACGGGCACATCGACGGCGCAAATGCATTAAATCAAACTTTTTTTTTTAGTTGAACAACATTGAAACTTGGATGGGTGACCCGTCACCTTTTGCAGGGCGTCGAGGAGGCTGTTAAAGTGGCTCGAGCTGCAGGTTAGCGCCAGCTCCACCAGCTTCTGGGTGGCGAACTTGCGCACGGTCACCTCGCGGTCCTCCACCACGGCGCTCAGGTGTGGGATGAGGACCGATTCCATCAGCTCCTCCTGTAACACACACACACACAGGAGCAGCAAGAGAGCATCCGAATTAATACAGGATTAGTAGGAGTACGGGGGCGTGGGAACGACATTTAATTTCAAGAGTGGCAGGAATATCCATACATTGAGTGCGTATGTTGATCATCATTAGCAAAAAGTCATTGCTGGATGAAGACCCCCCCCCCCCACAACACAATCCCCCCACCACAGCTGTGGTCATCTCTAACAATCCTGAGATATAATCATCGAGCTCAAACCAATTTCATGGATCCATCTCGTCGCTGGACATACTCTTGGTCACGTACCATGCCCGGGCTGCCACTCCCATCGCTCTTAATCATCAACCGTCACTGATACTTGCGATGCGTTCAGGCCAAGCCCACATTTATCGTGCATACATTATATAATTCACATGTTATATGCATTTAAAAGGAGGCTAACAGCTGCAATAGTAAAAAGAAAATGGTACGCTAATTTTTTTTGCATAAAAAATTATTCTTGAATATTATGATTACTACACTTGTTTTTTTGGAACCCAGGCTTTTCTTATAAGTGAAGCAGAGTTACCGCTGAGACACCCTGTCCCCAATCACAACTCCGAATCAGTCGTGACAATGAAATCAAATCGCTGGATGGGGTGAAATGTTATATGCCTGTGTGTTCCTCTGCCATTCTCGGCCGTACCTCGTAGACGTGCCTGTGCGTGGCGAGCACCGAGAAAAGGATCTCCAGACACTTCTTGCGGATGACGCTGGACGTCTGCATTCTGCCACATCAAGCGTTAAACTCGCACAGGTTAAATGCACAGTAGACTACGCACAATTGAAAAAAAACACTTTGTACTTTTATTCTTCATTATAAACAGCATCTCAAGGGTGACATACAATTATTTGAGGGGAGGATCTTGACGGCTAGTATACGAACAAGTGCAAGCATGCAAGGTGACGAGGGTGGAATACCCTGCACTATGGCATTGGTTATAGATGGGCGGCTAACATTACAGCAAGGACATTATGGCTTTTGCAGAGAAAGAAGATTCAGGTGCAGTTTAGTTTGATGAGGGTAGGCGACAGGTATAAAACAACAATGCAAAAAAACGCCAGTAATTAATTTCCGAATAGAATACAATTTTAAACCAGTGCAGAGGAAAATGGTAAAGCCTCCAAGAAAGTCACACATTTTCACATGAGCCATAAACAAGACCAGCTGTGATATCAGGCAGTATTAAAGTTGTTTGGCACATGTTAAATAATGCAGCTTAATTAAGTAAACTAGGTAGTATTCTGCTTTGCATACACCATTTAAGTTTAGGAGTCAAATTCGATTCAGTTATGGTTTTTAAAACCACATTGTATATAAATTAGCAGGTCACATGAGTAGGCGATGCCAGAATTAAAATGCTTTAAACCAGAGCAGACCACATGTTGATATATACAGTAGAGGTAACATGTTCTTGTGCAGTGATATTAAAGGAGAAAAAAGGTGCCTCGTGAAATCAATGCGCCTCCGTTCGGTGTAATGACCATCTGGATCAGAGCCAGCGGTGCAAATCCTACATCCATATGGACGGCAGATGCCAGTATCTCCATAGGGGAATAGGGGAACCAGAGAGTGGTACCTATTTTATTGACCTCTGTGGGGTCAAAGATGTGAACTCGCACCTTACCAATTGCAAGCCACGAACTCTAATCGACAGCAAGAGCGAGGATCGGGCTGTTATGAACGTAATCCATTACGCGCAGAATCTTTACGTTGCTCACCAAAATGACCGATGTCTCACCTGAAATATTTCTCCATCATCTTCTGCAGTTCCAATATCCAGCCGTCTTTGGCAGGATGGATGGACTGAGCACGATATGTCAGCAAGGTCAGCACAGACTGGCACTGCCGGGAAAACACAAGTCCAGTGAGTTACCCAATTGACACAGGAATGGCAAAAAAAAACAGGCGCACAATCCATGGACAAGACACAATATCCCAACAAAGGAAATGTGATTACATCTATATAAAGTGACAGGATCACAACCAAATGTTACCAGCTTCATTTTGGAATGTTAACTTGCATCAGGTGGAGTCGTGCATGCGTTTGTTCACTACGCTATAAACCCGGTGACTCAAGTTTGATTTCCACCCACAGCTTAGAAAGGTGGCAGGCGATATCTGTACCCGGCAGTGCTCATCGACCTTCACCAAGCAGCACCGATTAGCAATGTGAAGTATGGTGTAACAACTCCCATGATCGACATAGCATTGAGGGGAGGGGGGGGGGGGCTTTACCCAGCAGCATATTTTCAGGGCTGTAACTAATTTTTTTTTATTTAGCATTACAATAAAATTTACCACAAAATTCTGTTACATAGGATTTACCGAGGTGTTATAGCTTGGTTTAACACGTAGGCTTTCGCGACCAATATTATTCATAATCAACGTTTTTGGGTTTAGATCGCGTTATTTATAAATGTGTCGTAACCCTCCACCACCCGACACGGCCAATCAGTGTTATAGCTTGTTCATAGGCATGACATTTGTCGATATTAAAAAAGGCATAATACCAACAAGGGACCATGGACTTCAAGTCAATCTGTTACTGTTATAAAGAAAAAACTTTTTACAACTTGCAAGGCCACCTGCCGATATTGTCTTTGGAATGACAGGAGCCATTAACGGCCTTATTTCCTTGTGTGTGTGCAGTGCAAGGCAGACATCTGTCCTCCGGGCGCACCTCGGGCATTAGCTCTTGGCGTTGGTGTAATTTCGTGAGCCCTTCACACGGCCGCGCTGGCCTGTGGTCTGTGCAACGTTCCACGAGCGTGAAGTAGCGCTCGACGCAGCCGTGGTACTCATCCCTCGTGAACAGTTCCTCGATCGCAGTCAGCTGATCCTGCACCTTCACGCAGAAGTCTGCATTGTTGAAGAGCTGCAGACATCAAAGGGCAGACATTGATCATGCATCATCAAAATGGAAACATATGATCAAGGGTGGAATACAAATAAAATAAAAACGGGTTAACAATTACTGACATTAATCTCCAACCGATTTAAGTTTAGCTGTGTGGTGTTGTGCCAGAGCACTTAAATCCAATTCCTGACCAAGGGCCACCTGAGCCAAAAATCTTAACATTGTTGGTAAAATATCACTTTGTGGAAACAATGGTTGTCATAATGTCAATGCCCTATGAATGTGGAATTTATCTCAGGGTCAATGACAGATGAGCACAATTCAATGCAAACTTACTTTAAAACGCATTTGCCAATTCAGAAGTTAAATAAAAACAATTTTCTAATGTGGAAATGCCACGTTACAGTATTTAAAATTCACCACATTTACCAATTGCAGATAGAAAAATAGTGAAATGCAACACTACCCATATTTCATACTTGGCAAGAGCACATCATCAGAGGACATTCTGAATGAGTAAAAAGCCCATACATTTTTATTGTTTGAGAAAAAAACATGATATAA
Organism: Lampetra fluviatilis; assembly: GCF_964198595.1. Lineage (NCBI taxonomy): Eukaryota > Metazoa > Chordata > Hyperoartia > Petromyzontiformes > Petromyzontidae > Lampetra > Lampetra fluviatilis. The sequence goes on along the minus strand of NC_136279.1, from coordinate 7,019,102 downwards.
AAACGACTGTCCTTTTTTTTTTTACTTCACTCCAGGTCGTCGGACATTTGTACGGGAGGCGTTGCAGGGAATTTTCAATGTCGCACCTGCACTTGGACGACCAGTTTCTCGATGACGTCGAGAACGATGTCCCAAGTGGCCACCTGCAGTTCGCGGCCGTACTTCCTGACGAGGCGAGTGAGCGATAGCGCAATCTCGTACGACACCACCACGTTGTCTTCCGTCATGGCCTGCCGAGCATAAACGGGATTGGTTTGCCTCCCCACTTTCCCCCCCCCAAAATCGGCTTATTTGTGTGCCCCATAATCATATCTGTCCCCGCATACACGGCTAAAAATATAAACAAATGAAAAACTACAATGACACATTTAACACCTACGACATTTAATTATCATCGACTAACTCGATAATAATTAACATTTACAACGTAACTATGCACTACTTTGTAACCCGGCATGACCATACCCTACGTCACCACTGCCATCATACAAATCGTCTCGTGTACCCCCGTGAGATGTCACACATACCACCCCCAGGGCTATACGCACCACAGCTTGGGAACCACTGCTCTATTCCATCCAATGATGGGGAGTAACATTGTTCACAAGATGCCAACTATACGACTACATTACATCCCAGTTAAATGGAGACAAGTCACTGTGCTAAGTCTGTTAAGTACAGAAAAAGGAAGAAAATTTGAAATTTGTAATTATGGCCTATTATCTTGTGGTCAGAAGCTGAAGCATCAGTTTTTTTTTTTACAGATGCAGATTAACTGCCACATTGCTGTGCATCAAGAGTAATTTTTATGTCAATCCACTACTGCATGACGGCCGGTCCATTGACCATACTTCACCCGGATTGGTTAATGCCGGTTAGTGAAGGGTGGTTGGGTGGGGGTGTTTAAAATCAATTCAAATAATCACTCGCAACTGATGTTAGTCATGATGGGAAATTGAATTTAGGTTGTTGTCAGGTTCAGAGCGGAATGGACCATCTAAAAATAAGGACACACTACGCACAACTGCAAGCCTTACCTTGAGAAAGGAGGGTAGCACAGAGGTGGGGGTGTTCTTCAGTGAAGGCAAACGGTAAGCACCCCAAAGAGCCATGCCGACAAAAAATACAGCCCCACGCAGCACAGGAATGTCCTTCTGATATTCTCTACAGGAAGCACAACAGCAAAGACACAAAACACATGGTTACAGTGGGTCTAGATTTGAAGCTTTCGTGACTGCAAGGAATCATCTTCTTAGGTTTTTTCGGTAAAGTCACGTAGAAAGTAAAATAAAATAAAAACAAAAATCACGACGTTTCGGAGGCAACACAAGTCTCCGTCATCAGGTGGGACCGTCACAGCCAGATTAGCTGTATCAAGATGATGACGGAGACTTGTGTTGCCTCCAAAACGTCGTGATTTTTGTTTTTATTTTATTTTACTTTCTACGTGACTTTACCGAAAAACCTAAGAAGGTTACAGTGGGGTTAACGGTCAAGAGCACGGAGCCAGCACTGTTGACATGGGGTGCGGATCACGGGTTGCAGCCACACCAGGATTCACCCGGGTTTTTAAATGTAGTTGGTTGGTGGTATCAGCCAGGTCACCAATGAGTGAAAATTAAAACCCATCACAATAAAGTTGGTTTTCACCTAATTTCAGCTCCTATTTAATTTTAAATGCCCACTTGAAAAGTGATAAACACTCTACGTAGGGCATATAATAGGAATGCCCCTAGTGAATAAAGAGCCCTAACGAAGCTACTTTAAAAATATTTTGATGACATCTACCAGGACCAAATCACTCTCAGTGACACAGGAATTCAAACGGAACCCTCTGTCTCATGATTTGAAAATAAATTGGTTGGGGGAAAAACCCACTTATGTGGATCATGTGAATTGTGGGTGCCACTCACCGGCTCTCCATGATTTGGCACATGGTGCGGACACAACTGTGTCCAAGGTGGGTCCCAAGAAGATTTCGCATCAGCTGCAAGGCAGAGAGCACCAAAACAGGCATTTTCACTTAACATGTGGGCAACACGCATGATAATAATCACCAAGCAAGTAACAATTTAACCTTCCCAGCCATTTGATGAACTTTCACGATTAAGGGTCAAGATTCTATTCAATAATGTATTGTTTCCAGACCCGAGATGAATACCATTTACAGCAACACAGTTAGCAGAGATTATGATTAAGATTACTTTGTGATTAAAAGGAGCCGAAGTGGTTGAGTGTAGCCAGCACTTATCTATACTCTCTGGTTCTTTCGGTAAAGTCACGTAGGTATAAAATAAATCACGACGTTTCAAGCACTTATCTAGTTTAACGTTGAAGCGTCACTGAACCATTTAATTTGTAATGAATTGCAGACACATTTTATAAATTGTGACTAATCTCAGATAAGATTGCCAAGATTGACTCCAGGTCTGATCGTCTGTTCATGCGATCTTCCTTTTAATGTGTATTGTTTTAGTACAGTACTCATTTGCGTAAAGGTAATACCAGCATATCATTATTTCCTACTACCATGTTTCACAGTCAGAAAAAAAGTTTTACTGGCTGGATTCCTGCCTGGCTTGCTGGTACACAGCCAAGTGCACGCGTGTGGTAACGATGTCCCTTCGCATGACCTGCATGGTGATGTCACCTGCATCCCACAGCGTTGAGCCGGGTATGCGAGCCGGGTTCGTGGGTCGTGCCGACGCCACCCTTACCACCCACCCACCCTACACCCCCGGCTGTTTATCCCGCGCAAATCCACAGGATACACCATCATATACTATATACTGGAAAAAAGTTTTGTTTGTTCGCTGGTTGACACATCTAAAGTACATGTGGGCTGCTAGTTAGCTTAAAAGCAACATTTGGAGAAATGGGTCGAAATTTGCACAAACCAAAAATATTAAAATTCCCACATGCCGAAGTCGCTAAATAAAAAAAATTGCAAGCGTAGCATTTATCTTCAGACCAATTACCGTAGCATGCCCATTTAACCCAGCCTCTCTTGAAACTTTAATCCGCTTTTCAGTTGTCTGCAACGTCATTTAGTACTTCCGAGTGGTAGGGTACACACCTTCCAGCAGGCCTCCGAGAACTCCTTGACGTTCACCGTACGGCACAGCGTGACAATGAAGGCGCACAGTGATCCTGACGGCAGGCAGCTGTAGCAAACCACGGCGTCTAGCACCCTTAGAGAAGCCTGCACAACAAGCAGACAAGAACGTTGACGAGTATCACGGCTGTGTGTTCTGGGCTGTCCTAACATGGTCAGAAGTGCGTTAGTGCCACCACTCAAGTCACTCTTATACTTCTTAAAGGAGTGCAGTAGCATGTTTTCTGATTAATGTCACTTTAAACCTGTGTCAACTACCCAAAAGCTGAAGTGTGAATCTGTAATATTAATAATTACACTCCTGTATAAAAAATAACTCCCCACAACAGGTTTTTATTTAGGACATTTGGTTATAATTGACCACGCTGGTTAGTACACAGCTTTAAAGCAGGAATATCACTTGCCGATAAAGTTCACCATGACCTGGAACCGAACTTAATTCCAGGTTGGTAAATGTTGTACATGAACCACTGTCACTGGTCTGCTGCATTACATTATAATAATGCCATTAACTTACCTAAGAGAGCTTAACATTTCTCTAGATTTCTGGAGGGTAAAATTTCGGATGTTTGGTCATTTCCGTTTACAAGTGCTTGGCATGGGGAAAGAAACCAGGGTACCCAGAGAAAACATACATACACTCATGCAAAGCTCCGTACCGATGCCAAGAGATGCAATTGTTCCGTGCAATATTTTTTGACCAATAGTTATGGCATACATTATAGGGCTATCAGTAGATGAATTACAATTCGATTAAATTTCATTCTGGTGAAAGTGTTTTTTACCATATTGTGTTATGGCCCATAATGTGTCAGGACAGCAAATAATCCTTCTAAAACAAAACACGTTATTAAAAAAAAATCACAAACCTCTATATCAGCTGCTTGATTGGTCATGTTACAAAGACGGTAGATTTTGCTGTAAAAAACACACACACAAGACATCAGATATCAACTAATGTGTTACAATGAATATCTACTATAATCACCCAAGAATGTCCTTAACGCTCGTGATGTCACTCAACGTCGACCAGCCTCCCTCATTAATATTCACTAGTAGGCGCAGTCCTGAAATGGACACCCCTGACTCCTCCTCATTAATCATGAACGGCTGACGTCCCTCCATGTTGGGTACCCCCCCCCCCGTCATTAATAATCGTTAACGGATGACATCGCTCCACAAGCAGAAAGGTGTAGCGGAAACTTACATTTGTTTAGGCTTGCACTTTGCCACTATTATAAAGTAATCTACGAGTAACCTTATGTAACGTGCTAAAATCGTCCGTCTCCCGCACGTCACGTCACTCCACATGCGGCCCCTCCCCTCAAATATTTATGTATTGCTGCATTTCATTACTAACGCCGAGGAAGTTGGAGCGACTATTGCTGCTTTTGTAACGCCGATCACCCATCTTTATAGAATTAACCATAACATTAATGCAACGTCACATCGCACTGCATTACCCGTCTTCATTTCCTTCTTCGCCAGGTCTAACAAAAGGGAGATCAACTTCGCGCTTCCAAATTATGCGGAAATAAAAATGTATGCTAAAATCTAAAATTCTCAGCCGCTTTGCGGCTATTGACTCCAATTACAATTGTTTGCAACTCCAGCGAGCTAATGCAGACCATAACTACATCTCACAGCACTGCACCTCAAGTCTTTGAGTGTCCGTTGAATAGTGGCAGTGGCATTGCGTCAGCTGTTTTATCATATTCTTGCGTGCAACAATCACTGCAGTGCTGCAGTCTAATGCTGTAAGGTCTTTTATGGCTTCCTTTTGTGCTACATTAACCTCACATTAATACAGTGCTACAGTTACATTCAGTACGGTGTTTTATGAATATTTTTTGCCAATATTCCCCGCAATTACATTCCGCTAATTTATAATCGTTAACGACTGACGTCACTCCGTAAGGATAAACGTGGAGCGGAAATAAAAATGTGTTTATTTTTCACCTACGTGACTTTACCGAAAGAACCAAAGAGTATGGTTCTTGCAGTCACGAAAACTTCAAATCTAGAATAGGCACAAATCTTATTTTTAACGTCCATTGTCCCCTCTAGAGCTAACCAGACAATTAATTCCATGCCACGTCAAACTAAAGCAAGGTCAACTTTACGCTTGCAAATTATGCTCAACTAAAAATGTCTGCTGTTTTGCCACCATTGCCTCGTAGTCAAATTGTTTGCTACTCCGGCGAGCTACAGCACACCATGAGTAAGTCTCAAAGCACTGCACCCCAAGTAATTGAATTTGTTCAGGTGCAAAGTGCCCCTTCCTTCTTTATGGAGACATTTCTGAGTTATTTTGCAGATAGTATCGATTTACAATTTATTTCAAACACAGCGACCGAAAGCAGAAGAAAATAAAGTATCAGAGCAGTGAATTTGAACAAATTGAAGGTCAGTTATATACAGTGCTACAGTGACATGAAGTGAGGTGTTTGATGACGTACTTTGTGCAAGATTCAATGCCATTATATTTACACAAGGCTCTGCTCAAATTTTTCGTAAATATTACAGCTTCCGTCCTAGGATGGGCAAAGATGCTAGTCTTTTATATGTTTTATATCTACAGGTTGGCTTAAGCCAAGTTAAGAGTTTATATGAAAAAAAAAATTAACAACCACAATAATGTTAAATAGACAAGTCCACTTACTGAACGATCTGAGCAACCTTGTCCTGGTCTAGGTAAGACGAGTTGAACTTGACGATGTTGACCAGAATGTACAGAAAGTCCAGCGTCAGTCCATTCTGCCTGGTCTCGTCCATCCATTGCAGAATAAAGGGGCCTGTACAATGTCCAGGACAGCAGGAACTTGGATTAGGGCATTTCACTCCACGGGAAGAAAAAACCCAAGTGGAATTTCCACTACTACGAGCTACCAAAAGACCTGAAAGCTGCCACAATGCAGTAACTTAAATGCATAATTGTTTCACGGGCAATTTACCACGATGCTCCTCCTGCATTAACGAATACACCATTCCTTTCAAATGGGAGATTGGACTCGCTGCTTGTTCAATATAAAATGGAAGTGCTCTTAACCCATAACATGTACCTTATTTAACATGCATACCACTGAAATCTGAAGTTATATTTCAAATTATTCATGTTATTTCATATTAATATTGATCATGCTCATTTTATAAGGTTTGTACAAAGTTCGTAATGACCTCTAAGCCATCATTTAATGTATTTCAGTTTGACCCAGGTCTCCCTTGGAAAATAGATGATTACTCTCAATGGCCTCTCGCATGGCTCTAAATATGTTAGTGAAAAAACACATGTTGAATACATTACCTATGTCATCATCGATGTAAGTGATATCCTTTCCGTGATCCGTCAAGGCTTTAAAGATCTCCATCCTCTGCACGAGGTCATCATTCAGAGGATAGTCCCTGACTATTCGGAAGAAGCTCACGCGGAGGATACCCAAACGGTTACCCTGAAAACAAACAATTAGGGCAATGAACAGAGACAGAATAATTACTTAATCATGTTTGTTTTACACGTAAAAGCAATGTTAACGGTCACTTAAAACTTACAAATACAGCAGGAGCAGCGCTTGCCATTGAGTCTTGGGCATTAGCAATACTCTTTGACCTCCAGTCTGGGGTCAATTTTTTTTTACATCTTACTGTTGCCCACCTCTCTGTACCCAAAACAAGTGTATATAGGCCTAGTAATAGGTTTTTACCCTTTCAACTGGTACAAAACTGACACCTTTATACAAGGCATCATCATTATCATTATCAGAGTTGTTTCTTTTTGTTTGCATTTTGACTGCTTGTGTTGTGGTTATTTCAAACATGATGACTTGTATGAAGGTGTCAGTTTTGTACCAGTTGAAAGGGTAAAAACCTATTACTATATTTTGCCACTGGTAAAGGTGGTCTCAGTGTATATAGGCCTACCATAATCAGGAGAGTCCTCCAAGGCAGAGTGAAGGCCGAACACCTAAATACTAAATTGGTGGCTGGAAGAATACTGAATCTATATATAAAGCCACATTGCATTTCACATTGTCTGGAGATCCAAGTTGTATCGACATTCACAACATTTATACTGTATTGCATTATGTGTTGCACTATAATATGCAGAAACGTATCATAATGCTTGTTAATTATCATCTGCCAAAAAGTAATAAGCCTGCTTGGATTATGAAATGTAGAAAAAACCTAATCCAGAGTCAAAGGTTTAAAAAAAAAGGCGAGGAATATTTAGCGCCTGAAATGTGCGCCAGCTCCATAATAACTTTAAAGTTCTGCATTCATTTTGCCAACGTCCAGTCGTCGGTGCCCTTCCCATACCTGTCCTTGAATGATCGCCTTGAGTAGAGACAGTACTGTGTGCCTGGCTTCGGCAGGCTGCTCAGGCATCAGCAGGTCTGAGACTGTGCACCACAGAGCTTCCACTGCATGCTGAGACAGGCGAGAGCAAAAACACATTCGAGGTCACCTTTTTCAAGGTGGCAAAATTAGCAAGTCTGAACGAATATAAAGCACACTTTCCTCACCACATATGGACAATCAGCATAACGAATACCATAAAGATAAACGCACATTGCATCCCATGTGAAAAATTGAGCCGTTCATTGACAGGACAGAGACCTTTCACAGCCCTTCCCTAGCCTGGTAATTGTATCCAATCCCTGCCTGCTGGGTGCACCAACTCCGAACCAACATATCACAATAACAGCAGCTCAATATCACAGTCTCATGACAGCTGCAGGGCCAACATACACAAACAGAAAGATTACAAATAAACACCCCCTTTGACTTAAATCTCCTCCCTTCTCACCGTTTTTTAATAATTGTAAAGTGTATATTGTCAAAAATTGTGTTGCTACAGTCTCTCAAACACATGTATTGGTGGTGGCTGTATGAGCTGGGCAATTCACATCATCCTAGCCTGGAAGAATAATTATTTTCTAAGAAACAAGAACGATTCGGAACTGTGGAATTTCTGGCTGGGCAAGGCTGCACGAGCCCAGCGTGGCATTCCGGCAGAAAGACTGCCGCTTAGTAGCATCGCAATTGAATATGGCTGATACCGATACAATATTTATGACGTTTCTGATCGATACCAGCCATCAAAAACAGCCAGTACCATCCATGTAATTGATTTTATTACGCCTACTCAGGAAAGCCTCACTTAGTCCTAAGTATTTTTTTCAGGAATCCAAAAGTAAATATGTTAAACAATACATAACCATGAAAAGTTGAGAACTACATCATGGAAGGAACACAGGTAACATAGATTTGGAGCAGGAGAAAAACATTCCAGTTATGTTTATCCTGATATTGTCGAGTGGCTGCAAAATAAGTGATGTTTTATGGTAAAAGTAATCTCTCAATACAGATTCAAATATCATGTTTAAATATTTAATCATAACTACGGAGCAGAAGCCATAGGTCTTTGATGCAAAGTATCAACAAGAGAGAACTAGAGTAAGGATAGTGAAGTGGCACGTGTCTTCAGTTTAGTTGTGAAATTTGAAAGACAGAAGGGAAACCCAGATAAGAACACCACAGATAGCTCTCAGAGAGTGAGAGACTTTAATTAATCCTTTACCTCCTCCAGTCTCTTGGTTTTAACAAGGTCGGACATTTCTTTTATTGCTTTAATTCTGTTACTAAAGCCATTGTCCGCATTCATGTCCTGCAAAGAGAATTGAATTACATTTAAAGTTACTGAAAAACAATTATTGCACAGTACTGTCTACAGCATATCATTCACTAGGCACAGATTGATATACACACATTTTTTTACTGGGACCGCAACAATACACAAGTGCATTATCCATAATCTTAAAATGAATGGACAATCAAAATGAATGCATTTTGAATGAACCATGTACAGTAACTATGTATCAATTCAGATTAAAATAGAAACATCCATGGGATCCTGCATGCAAGTAGAGCTTAGTTATTATTCACATACATTGTATGCAATTGATTTATGTGACCCTTGCAGCAACTAGGTGCCACATTACCACAACATTGATAATTTAATTGTGACCATCAAAAATCACAAAAGAATCATTAACATCGTTATTGACAAAGTTACAGAATAAATAAGCAGACAATAACATCTCCTTAATATATCTGTCCTTCTACATGAAACAAACTATTTTTTTTTACACTTCCCTTGAACCATAAAAGTATTCTGTGAGTGCATAATTTCAGCAGCAAATGTTCCATTTGGTGGCCAAGCTAAAGGTGAAAATTCCACATTCCTGTGGTAGGAACCAATGTCTCCGTAAGACTACTGCTGCCTTCCCACAATGTAACACTAATACTGGTAGGAACCTCCTGGTTACACCAGCCCACAGGGGATTATTGTGTCCGTCCGTCGTGCAGGGAGGGGCTGGGAGGGGTTGGTCACCCCGTGGTGCCCCTAAAAACTCAATGTTTAACCTACTCACGCCGGCTTGTGCCCGCCCTCACAGTCGGGCATATTTGCGGAATACACCACGCTGCCGTTGACCCTGGCCATTGACCGAGCAACCCAACGTTCCTACCAGCTCCCTCCGCAGGATTGTGTTTTGATCAACCCCATGGGGATGAACGAAAAATAGCCCAAGGGAATCATTATAACATCCGTCCACATGCCGAGTTGTCAAGCTCTCACAACACTAACAAAAGCGCCATGGTCAGATGATTGAAAAGCAATAACAAGTCTGCTTGAGCAAAAGTTGAGATGGCCCCACGCTCACCCGGAGGCGATCTTCCGTGATGATGAATTCGACAGGCTTGATATCTGGTATGTCCTTGACATGTGGATTTTGTCCCAGTCCCAGGAGGTTCTTGACCTTATCCTTTAAGGAATCTTTGGTGGGATGTTTCGACATTGTGACTAATTAACCTAGACAGAAACCACACACGTACACGAGAAATTATGCAAGCCGCTTCGTAGCATACCCGCATCATCAGCCAATGTCAATTCACTGCTGGATGAAGGCCTTGCATGCCACCACAATACTGGACACGTTGCAATCCATCTTCACGCAAGCAGATTTAATCGCTCCATTTTTAGCAAGAGAACACAGTCTCAGGCACGTTCTCTTTGTTGGATCCCAATTTATTCCCCCCCCACCCCATTTTACAGCAAGTCCAACGAGGGTTGGTCCATTTATAGCCTGTGTGCAGCATGTAACATGTACATTTCTGGTCAAATCTAGTTTATCTTAGCACCGCTTGCTCCTACACCCTTGAAACAGACACCACACCAAGGTTGGTGGATCCAGGGCTGCTTCGGATATGGGGACATGGATTACACAGGTCAAGTCAGAATCGATTAATCCGATGAGCTATTGAGCTCTTTTTCACAGATGTTCAGTCGGGGCGGCTCAACAAATTACAACAAACAACACAGAAAAACAATACAAGTGCAAAATACAGAGAAAGGTAAGCAAGTCACTCAAATAAATATAAAGTATAACACGTAGGCTTTCGCGACCAATATTATTTATAATAAGAGCTTTTTGGGTTAGATTGCGTAAGTATAAATGTATCATAACCCTCCAACAACCGACACAGCCAACAATTAGTAAATGTTGCGGATTTACTCTCCAACACACCGGTGGGCTGAAGTAGCAAATAATTGGCGCGTTGTTTACGTGACAAACTTTACTGGCCACGTCGGTTAGTGGAGGCTTACGACATTTATACTTACACGACCTAACCCAAAAACCTTGATGAAAGTGTAAGTAATTTATCCATTCTGGCAAGTGCTGTTGAAGGGCACAATACCTAGCCTCTCGCCAAATATTCCGTACCGGGCTGCCAGAATTGGCAGCTGAACTTGTACAAAAGATACTCTAGAAAAGTCGCTCAACGAAAGCACTTGGCCACTTTGATCACACCCTTGAAGCGAACCTCTCTCGGACCAACATGACCATATGTAATGCCAACCAAAAGAATGCCATCGTCTCCAAGGGCACACATAGGTCCCATTGCACCAATTGGACCATAATGCCATGCACGGAACACCACCTGTGCCACTTGAGGCCCCTTCGAGGTGCCACACAGGGTCACGCATGGGGGGAGCGGGCCCACTTGTGCCAACCTACGCCCTCCAAAGGGAGGTGCCACCCCCCAAAGTCGTCACCTTTGCCACAACAAAAAGTGGCCGAGTCTGGTGCCACCACGGAGCCACTCACAGAAAACTCCGCCAACTTCGCAGCGGGCCCTCTCCGTGGAACCACCACGCAAATCAACTGCGCCACCCAAACTCTGGAATCCAGCCAAGGTGCAACGCACCCAACCCAACCACCCCCACTGCCAATGCTTGCAACTGGAGTAGCAGGGGGGGGGGGTCATCTGTCACCCAAGCTGGCTCTTGCCTGGTGCAATCCCGGTGCAACCGCGGTGCAACCCGCAAAAAAAGGCGCGTTCTCCCGACTCACCTGACACGAGGCCGCAGGATAAAGCGAAGGACTTAGAGCTGGTGGAGTGAGCGAGGAAGATTGTTACAATGCAAGCGAGAGAGAGAGAGAGAAAGCGAGAGCCCGGCCTCAGCCCTGCCAGGCGCTCTGCTCGGCACGTCCGGCCGCTGCGACTTTCAATTCCGGGGCCGCGGTCCCTTGGGGCGTGCCCGTGGTGGTGAGGGGGCGGAGCTGAGACAGCAGAGGAATCGATTCCTTGTTGCGGTAACAGGTTAGTGACTAACTCGGGTGGAATCGATTGTAATTATTGGAGAAGGGGCCGGGGGTGGGGAGGGGGGTCACGTGACGCGGCGGGGCAGGGGAAGCGGGTGAGGAGTGGACGGTGTTGCCAGATGAGAGGTTTTTTGTTTTTTTCTTCTTTTAATTGTAATTTGGTAAATGTTTTACTTAAAACTTTCGTGACTGCAGGAATTAATATTCTATGGTTCTTTCGGTAAAGTCACGTAGATAGAAAATAGAATAAAAATAATAATTTAAAAATACTTTTTTTTATTAACAAAAATAATTAAAACAATATTATTTTTATTAAAAATTATATATTTTTATTTTTTTTATCTACGTGACTTTACCGAACGAACCATAGAAAATGTAATTTAGTTCTTAATTCAATCGTTCGTAGAATCTTTTCTCAAACCTGTTTTTAAAGCGAGGGATACATTTTGTAATCACGGTTCATTTGTGTCGGGGGGGGGGTGACACAAGACTGGTAATCGTCAGGTTAGAGGGGTGGGGGGCTCAGTGGCATGCACGTGCCGTATGTTGAACTTCTTTCGCACCGTACTTCGCCAATCCGTGCCAAATCGGAGGTGCAGGGGGGCGGGGAAGGAGAGAAATTGAAACACAAAAGGCATCGCTTGATGATGCCAGTTCCGCGCCGTGTGGCCCCATTCAGCGATTTGTAATCAAATCGCATAAATCCATTTGCCTAATTACACTCCAGCCCAATTAGCAACGTGCACACAATGTCATCGCCGTGCACAACATCTGATTTCAGTTGATTCTTGTTTCGTTCAATTTTCAGTCAAATGGCTATTGTTTATGCTCAAACATAGACCTTGCTGATTGTTTGATAAAAACTATGTTCATTGAAAAGATGCAACGTATTCCCACTTAAACGTTCGTTCAACGTTGTTCCAACGTTCCATATTCCCTGGGTTGTTAGAGGATTCCGAATTGGAAAGTTGTGAATCCAAATACAGGAGGTTGAATCGATCCATCATCCCCGAGTGGTGGGCAAAATAGGTACCACTTTGTGGGAAGTAAACCCTTTTCACCACTGGCTCAGAGCTGAAAATGAGCACAGTGTCATTAATTGTTAAGAGTAGAAAACATTTTGCCTTGGCTGTAATGTAGAAGGCTACACATTTACACGGATGCTATGAAAGTAAATGGGTTCTCGAAACTTTTTCCCCCAATTTTTTTTACCACGCTGAAAGTGATGTTTACATGTAGTCCAAGTATTGTTTAAATACTGTAGGACTAAGCCATATAAATTCTCAACTGCAATGAATCTTTGCACCCGATTTATGTGCACGGCAACTGCGTCATACCCCATTTGCGACCCACATTACCATTCACAAAGTCCACGAATTACCATTCACAAAGTCCACCATTCACCAAGTTCACGACTTTGTGAACGATTTTTTTTTCATGATATGACACGGTATAATATGTAATGACATTTATCTTCGTACTGTGTCAGTTTTCCATAACTTTGAAATTTTATTTTAAAATTTTTATTGAATAATGTTTGTACTCTGCTGTATTTCCAGTTCCAATAAGATAAAAAAACGAAAACTATGTTTTATTTTACCAGATAAGGCTCACTGAGCTGTATAGCTCTTTTCCCAAAGCGACCTGGCCACCAATGATAGCTTAACTGATTGGCTTATCACGTGGACATACACAAACTGTATACAGACTTCTAATCTATATGACCTATTACACTTGTAAGGCACACGCCCTAAGTCACGCAAGTAAAAATGAAAAAGTTAACAAATACTAAGATAATCTCATCGAATAAACCTCACGTAGTCGATTACTCTGAAAAACATTGTGCAAAGGTGCCACTTTAATGGGTAATGCGGCTTTTCTGTATGCAGATCTTTAATTATAGTTTTTGTTTTACTTCATTCTTGTTTCCAAAGTAATGCATGAATAAAATGTATTTAAGCCATGATAGTCACGATATAACAAAACGGTATTTTGCAAAAAATGAACAATATTGTCGGGGACCTTATATCGTACGATTATATTGTAGTATCACCATTCGCAGCAACCATGGTTGTAACTTAATACTGGTAGGAACCACCTGGTTCCACCAGCCCACAGGGGATTTTTGTGTCCGTCCGTCGTGCATCCAAAAATGGGAGGGATGGGGCTGGGTGGAGAGGGGAGTGTGGGGAGGATGGGGAGGGGTGGGTGGGGAGGGAGGACCTGGGTGGGGGGTGGGAGGGGTGGGGCTGGGTGGGGAGGGGCTGGTCACCCCGTGGTGCCCTTATAAAACTCAACGTTTAACCTACTCACGCCGGCTTGTGCCCGCCCTCAGTCGGGCATATTTGCGGAATACACTACGCCGCCGTTGACCCTGGCCATTGACCGAGCAACCCAACGTTCCTACCAGCTCCCTCCGCAGGAATGTGTTAACTCACTTTCTGGGTCTGATGTGAAACCGTTTATAATTTAAAACTTTCTTTGCAAAGTAAAACATAACAGTTATAGCAATTGGAAATACCGACGTTTATTGGGCATGGGAATAGACTTTAAAAAAACATTTACAAGTGTAATTACGTTGTGGTGCATGAGACTAAATTAACGTTTTCGAAATGGACACAAAACAAATTGAATGCAAATCACCTATTATTAGTTCTTTCGGTAAAGTCACGTAGAAGGGAAACAATAAAATAATAAAAATATAAAACAATAAAATTCTCACCACGTTTCGACTGCAACCGAAGCAATCATCATCAGGTGTGGATTTCACACCTGATGATGATTGATTAATTGTTTTATATTTTTATTATTTTATTGTTTTCCTTTTACGTGACTTTACCGAAAGAACCAAGAATATGAATCCCTGCAGTCACAAAAGCTTTAAATCAAAATGCAAATTACATGTTAACATTACTTAAAATTGTTACTTTACTTGGCATAACTGAACCCTATATTTGAATATTGTAAATACACCATTTGAATGGAATCGCACACAGTTCTGTAAGCATCCGTGCTATAACTACACACAAAGGATGTTTTTTGCATTTGTAATACAATACAGTACACAACTTCACCCCACTGATGTGTATAACAAACATTAAAAAAAAACTAATTTGAGAAGCGCATATCAACTGTAATAAGAAAATGTTACTGAAATTCTCATAATAATATAATGCACTGTCAAAATAACGATAATATAATGGCAATTATTTACCGAATAAAAACCTCACCAGATATTAAAGACTCTTTTTCAGAAAACTCATGCACTGAAATATTTAAACAATACCATTATGCCAGCTATTACAGTTATTTACCCAAGGTACAGCAGCATGGTGCATTGTTTTACGCACTGCACTGTGAACATGGTGACGAGATTTAAATTCTTGATCACGGTAAACATCAGTGGAAAAATTACATCCCGATCCAGTCCAGGCATCCCCACACCGACCAGCTTTTGTACTTGTCAAACACCCCTCATAATTAAAAACAATGTGGGGAGGCCTTCATCCAATTGGGGTAAAAACAGGATGAACACAAAAGCAATACCCTATTACAGTACGTTATGCCGTCAAGTAGTTCATGCAGGATTAGTTTTCTTATCCTGGACTACACGTTATTTGCATATTGTAAGCAACAACAACATTCCACGTGCTCTTATTTTATACTCAACGTAGGTAGAGTGATCATGAGTTGTAAGAGGGTCAACTCCTTCGGGAGTTTATCGACTTTTAAATCACCCCTTAAAGTGTGTCCTCGAAATAACGTGGGCGGATGTACCGTGTGCTGCATATCACAGGGGGTTTAGCGGGGGGGGGGGGCTATCCCTAAAAATGAAAAGAAACAAAATAACTACTAATTGACCCGCGAAGAGAAACATTTGTACAATGTGCAAACTATTATTGACTTGTTGTTAGAAGCGTCTTCACGCTGCGCGCAAAGGGAACGCACCAGGCCGTCCCAGTTTCGTGCTGCTCACGAAGTCACTTGAGATCATTGGTGGTTTCAGTGTTTTTATTCCCCATTTCTTTTATATTGCCGTTTTAACATGCATTAAGCTCTCTCCATCCGTCTGTCGATCGAGGGCGAAGAGATGGGGTGGGGGTTGCACGCTAACTTTCATAAAGATGATCCAATATGAACAAAAGATAAGTATAAAGGTACGTTACTTTTAGGGCCTTATCCTAGAGAAAGCATGGCCAAATTGATCAAAGCGTTGCCCAAAACTTGTTGATGAAACCAGTGCTAAAAAGTTATTCCTTGCCAGTAATGTAATGGCATCGTATGCCACGTCTGCACATTGCCTATTGGTGACATCTTGTATGGCTTAAAGCCCTCACGTTGCTTTTGCCAATTAAATATTTACTGTATTTAACTATTTGTATTTCAACAGGTAAGGCCCACTGAGCTATATAGCTGTTTTTCAGAAACGACTTGGCCACAAATGATAGCTCAACGAAGTGGCTTATCACGTGGAAATGTATAGCAGCCAAATACTCCAAACGCATGTTTCTAAATGTGAGGGGAAAAACCAGAGGCCCCGGAGAAAAATCCACGCGACCATGGGGATAACATGCAAACTCCATATATACCAAGTGAGATCATTAACATCCCGCCACCGTGGTGCCCCCAAGGACAAAATAGATATTGGAGCTACAGAATCCATGCATGCATATGTATATTTATTCCTTGCTATGTTTAAAACATAAAAGTCCGTATTAATAGCATTGCAAGCTGGTATTCATAGAAATAATGGGGTTTTGTTAAGAATAAAAAAGATGCAATACTGTATACCGGGGAATCTCACCCCTACATTAGCCCAGTATTTAGAAGACAAACTGTACTAAGCAAAACATGCAGATAATTATCGCACGCCAACACCAGGACGACACGTGATTAATGCGTCTGCCTGAACACGTAGGAGGAGGCATCATTTAGTCTATAAAATAAACACATTGCAAGGTCCACATTGTAATAAGTTGTTATCAAAACTAAAATTTTATGAGAGACTTCCGTATTTAAAACCACAATGTATGTAGCAAGCAGGGACCGCACGTACATACACTTAACCAATTATTTTATATTATTGTACAAATATTTCATCCAAATATGAGCATGCTAATTTCACGCAAAGTCCTCTACATATATGCAGAGGGAAAAACGTTGGTATATAATTCCAGTTTGGAAATGTATGCGATAATTAGGTTATCGCTTAAGTACCTTTTTGGTTATCAAGATAAGATCTATTAAATAAACAATGAAATTGAAACAAGTAGCTACAGTCACTGATACATTGTCGTCATATTTACATGTACCCCACTCGGTCGGGCAATTGAGTGGTCTTGAGTTCTCAGCAACTTGAAAGGCACCATCGAAAGAATAAATGGGCCAGAGGAAGACAGCAGAAGCATATGCGACGACAGCAAATGCCGCAAATCCCAACATGATTTTGTCCACGGGAGGGTCAAATCCGTGAATTGGCCATTTGATTATGGCCACAACAATTGCCAAAAGGGACGCGATGAAGCAGAGGCAGTAGACGGCCATGGACCACTCCTTGGCGGGCATCGTGTTGTAGACGTCTTTATCATCGACCACCAAGAAGATGAGGATAGCAATGAAGGCTTCCACGATCTTGAGGATGCCCGGGATGGTGGACATGAAGCCATTCATCTCGTCGGCAGTGTGACGTGCGACTCCCACCTCCGCCGCGTACACAAGCGTCGTCAGGCAGGAGGCCACCGTGGTCCCGATCCTGAAGCCTTTGACTTCGTCGGTGACTTTATTTCCATTGAGGAAAAACACCGGGTACAAGATGGAGACGAGGAGGAGCATGATGCAGCAGCACGTCGAGATGGTGATGGTGAGGTCGCTCCAGGAGAAGGGCAGCTTCTTGTAGAATCTCGATATCTCGACGATTATCACGATCGTGCTCAGGATGAAGCAGATGCACCACACGGCCATGCAGAAGTGTCCGTAGTTGTGCTCGCCCCAGCCCCCCTTGTGGACCAGCAGGCTGAAGGTTGTGCACGTTCCAGCCATCTCCAGAATCCTCAGCACCCACAAGGCTACTTGCGACATTTTGAACGTAAAGAATGTCCAACGCCACGAGACGAGGCCACAGGTGATCCGCTTCGTTTCAGGCGTCGTTGAGGTTTAACTCCGGCGTGATTGAATATGGGAAGTGGAGAAATCGGGGTTTGTGTACCTTGATTGCGGTATATTGCTATGCACTGATAACGTGTGACAGCGGGATTGGTAGACAAGCAATCGGTGGTGCACCTTGCACCATGTGCGCTGCAATATAAGCAACGTGTTATTTTCGTCTCGGTGGTAAGTCAGCATTCTTCTGTTTGACAAACGTTGATTTGGCAGATGCAGGTTCCCCCCCAAGCCTGTGATCTGTGGAACACTTGTGGGTCAGTAAAACCCTGGTAAGTGGTCCGTGTGACTGTTGCAGATTATTATTTTCACAAAACACCATACATTGGTCCGTGAAAGTATTTTGATTGTTCACAGTGGTCGCGCGGGACAAGAAACGTTGGGAACCACCGCATTAGGCCACTATGCGGTATTATCTAAACCAGTGCTTCTCAACTGTGCGCACCAGGCGTGTAGACGTGGCATTTTCGGAATGATAGAAAATAACTTCACCGTTCGCAAACTAGGACAGATGGACTCTCCTCCGTGCCGTTCAATGGCCGATCCAGCCCCCCACCCTGCCACCTCCCCACCCTCTCCTTCTCAATTGGTGGTGGCACGGTACGGCAGCAGCAACCGTGAGCCTCCACCCCCCCCCCGGCCCCCTCAACTCCCTGGGTCGCACATGCTAAGTTGGGATTATTTTGGCTCCGTGTTCCGCGAAGATTGCCCAAGCTTGAAAGCGTGCGCTGCTCTGCACCATTACGCTTGCTGCCTTCATGGAACAGTCCAATGTAGAGAACATCTTGCAATGCACACTCGTTGGATGTCATCTTTTACAGCAGTGGTGATTAACCTTTACTGCAGCTTCTGAATCGTTAAAACATGGAAATGTTGTAAATACGTCGGTTAGATGAAACTAAATAGTTGTACTTACGTGCCCGTGCTTAATTTGTATTTCGATCTACCTTTTTTAAACATTGTGGTATGTCGCGCACCCCCAGAAAGGGCATCTCGCAACCCACAAAAAGGGGCCGTCCATAAATGACGTCACGCGATTTTTGACGATTTTTCACCCCCCCCCCTCGTCACACGGCGTCACAAAAAGTCAGACCCCCCTCAAATATGACGTCACAAAGCTCTGCCCCCCCCCCAACCATATTTCCATTTTGAAAATAAAACATGCTTCAAATCGCTTTAAACTATTGTCATTGTAGTGCGTATTTAATGCGGCGCTGCACTCTGATGTTGTAGGAGAAAATATTTATTAAAAAGTCTATTTAATTAAGTAGAACGTGTTGTCTGTATTTATTAAAAGTTGCGCATTTTTATGTGACGTCAAATCCCCCCCCCCCTCGTCACACATCGTCACAAATGTCTGACCCCCCCCCCCCCCCAGGTACGTGACGTCATTTATGGACGGCCCCAAAGTGCGTGTACCCCAGGTTAAGAACCACAGATCTACAGTCAGGACATTTTCATTCCAATCAATGTGAAATATTGCCCAATGCCCCTTTTTCCTGATGACGACCGCTTGTGTTGCGATCGAAACGTCGTCGTTTTTTTGTTATTTATTTCAACCTATCTACGTGACATTATCGAAAGACCCAAAGGACACGACCGCCATTGTTCATTCTTGATTGTACCGTCTTCTTGCCACCGCCTTGTCTGGCTCAAGGTCGAAGGGGGTGTACAGTAGAGGTCGAGGGTCGGCCTCGGCAAGGTAAGTTAATTTACCCTTTTTACCGGGTAAAAGGGTAAAGGTGTCGACATGCCAAGGGGTAAGGTAAAGGGTAGGGTAAAGGTAGCTCGGAAGAATTACCCGGTAGGGTAAAGGTAGCGCGAAGTATTACCCGGTCAACACGGTACCTTGTTTACTGCTAAAAACTCCGTGGCGCAGTCCGTGGCCTCCATTTAATAAGTAATATTTTGAACCTGGGCCATTTCGACTGCAACACAAGCAATCATCATCAGGTGTTGCAGTCGAAACGGCATGATAATTTTATTGTTTTATATTTTAATCATTTTATTTCCCTTCTCCGTGACTTTACCGAAAGAACCAAGAATATGAATCCCTGCAGTCACAAAAGCTTTAAATCAAAATTTACTTGACCATGTTTGTTTTACACGTAAAAGCAATGTTAACGGTCACTTAAAACTTACAAATACAGCAGGAGCAGCGCTTGCAATTGAGTCTTGGGCATTAGCAATACTTTTTGACCTCCAGTCTGGGGTCAATTTTTTTTTACATCTTACTGTTGCCCACCTCTCTGTACCCCAAAACAAGTGTATATAGGCCTACCATAATCAGGAGAGTCCTCCAAGGCAGAGTGAACATGGGACATTGGGACTAATGTTGCCCCAACGATTCCATCCACGTGCATGATTAATGGCTATAGGCACACTCCATCGCCACAGACGTTTTCCTGAGTAAACACACTTAAATGTGGTCGTTACTGTTGTAGTCGTCGTGGTTAAATGTAGTACGGTCGTTAACATCGCCAGTGGCACCACAGTTGGATGTGAGATGTCCATACATTTGCAAAAGTGGCACAACTGAAATAAACTTGAGAAAAAGTCAACCGTAAAAATGTCAATACTACACGATTATGAAATAAACCTTTATTTAAAAGTGCTCAGAAACACGAACAGTACATTGGTATAGTGACATGAAATACTGTAATTGCAATATCTACATGAAATAGAATAAACGCTGTATTATTTACAAATATTAAGATTGTAAGTGCTGCAAATATAAAGAATTCATTCAATCAACGTGCACCAATTATCACCGTTAAAATAATGCTCCCCAAAAATATTAATTCTCTGCAGCAATGCCAACCAGTGTATAACCCTGAGAAAACATTAACTCTTAAAAGGTGTAAGCAGAACACTCACGGTACAGCATCTCAAACCACAGAAGACACTCAAGAACTTATCACGCATCAATAATACCTCATTAATCTCCGGGTAAGGATAATAATACATGTGCAATCTGTGAACATCAGACACCGAGAGGTAATTATTGCCGACGTTTTCACATTTTGACGAGAGCAGGTGTAACAGTGACAGATGTTTGGGCATGAGCAGTTTGTTTTATTACTACAGTAAATATAAGCATGAGAGTTCGACGAATTGGGCAACTTCCTCGGTCAACATTTCAATATCACCCTCAGAACTAACACACACTGGGTGTCTGTCTTTATTTATGGAACAAGTCGATGGCTCTACACGTACGCAAAATCGAATGAACCATCTCAGCGGGGAAGCTAACAGCCAGGTTTTCTAACAGTACACGTCCGTTACGAGAATTTCTCCCTAACTATGAAGGGGGAGATTACAAAACGAAATTGGTTAACTTTAAATAAAACGCCACTTTGTGATTACGCTGATTACCTGCAAATGACTCAATCGGGATTACACATCGCAATCTTCGCCGCCTACTGGCTTGCACGTAGACGCAGGGTCTCATTTTGCCGCCACAAGGACAGCTGCCAGTGGGGGCGCAATTAGAATGTTTGAGATGAGATACAAGGCGCTTTGAGTTGCCGAGGCATTTATGCAACGTCATACGAATTCAAAAAACAAATCTTATTATCATTACCCATGTCTTTAAAGTGTCTGCAATGTCACGTCCAAAATAATGGAACTCACAGTGCTTGACACACAATAAAAAGGGTGGTGAGCAGAATTCTCAGTTGAGGGTTGATTTAATCTGTCATCCCAACAGAATGGATAACATGTACCATTTTGTACAAAGTCAACATTCGTCATGGTTCTCCGATTGATTTTCAGGTCGTACGCGCGTTCGGCACAATATATCCGACGTTTGAGAGATCGTAGGCTGCTCAGTAACGCTTCCTGAAGAAGCTCCCAGCACGTGGAGCGAAACGTCGGACGTCGTTCCGAGCAACACGCGGTACGACCCTGAAAACACATCGCAGAGCCACGCAGCACAAACCATAAAAACCAAAGAGCAGTAACAGTAGTCATCGAAGGAATGCGGAATTTGAACCACTGGTTCAGGGCCACCACCAAAGTTGAGCACTGCCCCACCAAGTTAATTTGAGCCGAGATGCGATTGGACCCGACAGGTAGAAATAAGACAGGCGCTCGGCTTTCGCTAAACTGTGCAATGCGGTAAAAAAGGCTCAACACACTGATTTGCAATGGGCGGGGGGGAGGTCTCTGGTCCGTTATCAATCCATCGCGCGTGTCTTGCACTAAAATAAATGTGGCTCACTGTGCGGAATTGTTTCACGTGTGGCCAGCAGCCCAACCAACAGTGTAAGGACTAACGCCGCCCCGACTCTCGTTCAATGAAAAGTTAAGTTTGAAGATGTCACGCCTTAAAACAGGAAAAATATCTCTGATAACTCATTGATCCTTGCATGGACTTCCTCGAATAGACCATTAAATAGAAACACATACAACTAGAACACAAATAATATGGATTGCAAAACAAAAATGGATTTAAAACAAATCTTCCCACCTAATCACCTATTAAAGAGTATATCATTGGTTACTGGGATTAAATGGGTATATTTATGTAAAACTTCAGAAATATTATGAACGCAAGGGGTCGATATATACACAATAAATAAACAAATCACGTGTTCTTTTGAAAACCTGTTTTCAAACAGCTGATGTTTGCCTCCAATAGTGTATGTTGCACGGCGTTTGTATATACACACAGGTACACGTACCGCATGCACAGGTACACGTACCGCATACACAGCGTACTTTTTTACAGCGCCTCTGCCAGTCCACTGCTAGATGACGGCCTCCCCATGCCGTGTCCGTCTTGGGGATCATTGGACCACGCGCTGCAGCACACTGGCTGGAGTGGACTGGTGAAGAGGGACGCCCAGGACCGGTTCAAGATATTACTCTCCCCCTGATGATGGTCGCATTTGGAAATCGAATGCGGGTCCGCCGTCGGGTCGACAGCGCAGCGCGCGCTGACCGCAGCGCCACTTGCTACACCCCCGACGGCGCATCTACGTGTGAACGAGGCCCAGTCAAAAGAGTTTGCAGACTTTACGGCCGTCAAAGGGAAGATCTCAATTGAATGTGCTTTGTATTAAATTTCACCGCGTAGCTCACGTAAAATGTAACGCGCAAAAGATTGCGCAAGCGAAATATGGCACCGCTCGGCGGAGAGACGCTGTAGCCGAAGGGGTGGGTGGAGACATTGCATTGTAAACAGAGGTGGAATTATGAAGCTATGTCCATCCTCAACAAGGCTGCAGCACGTTCTATCTCGACAGCCGCAGCTGCTCCACACAGAACATCCCCACCCCCAATCGCTGCTCCCCAACTCTTTTCATGCCCCCAACCGCAGCAGTTTTCCCCCCAGATTATAAAATAGCAGTGCCACCCACCGCACACCCACATGCTAGATCTGTCCATAAACACTCCCAGTATGTAACCATGTGCATATGTCAACCACAATAAATTAAATTACACAAAGAACACAATTCTGCGTGTGTGTATAAAAATAAAATATTTTAAACATAATTTTTACGTGGTCAATCAAACGAGTACAACTTTGACAGAAGTCGACAATGGTTGCCTAGTGGTTGTGGCCGTGGGCAGGAATTGAACTCGGGCCGCCGGGTTTTGTAACGCACACACACACGTGGGCACAGCACTCCAAATAAAACCAGACGTTTTATTTTGCTGATGTCACTCCACCCTCTCAACTTTCCCAATGACTTTGCCTTCGTAACTTGGCAAAACGGCGTTGTCGTCTCTTACTTCCTCGAACACAAACCCACAGTCGAACTCGCCGCTGGCTCTCCTGAAATAATACCTGCAGGCAACACAAGGGGGCACTTGAACCAACAGCAACCTGTTCATTCGGTACTGCCTCGGCGATTAGTTTCAGCATTCAAACTGCCGCTCAGTAGATTTGAGATTTGTTAACTGAACACTTATCCGATCATCATTACTATAACCTAGGCCAAACAATTAATTATTGAGCATTGACATTTCTTGCACCAGGAGTTTTTGTATCTATTGGAGATTAGCCTTGATGAGAACAACACGAGGAATATCAGCAGAGGACAGGTTCACGTGAATCATAAACACATTGGCCCAGTATTTGGATCCCTCAGATGGCTACCAATCATGCCCCACATCAAATACAAGGTAACCTTCACCATCTTGGGCATTTTGCCGATCTCTCACCCTGATCTACTCCCCCTTCATGTGCTCTCCACTGAGGCGCCGCGGTGGCAAGATGTCAACATCTCGCCTAGTATACAGCAGGCCGTGGGTTCAATCACAACCCTGCTGCCTCTATATTTGGAGTTTGCACGTTATCTCTCTCTTTCTCTCCCCATGGTCGCGTGGATTTTTCTCAGGGTCCTGCGGGTTTTCCCTCCACATTTAGAATCAACACGCATGAAGAGTATTTGGCAGTGACTATAAATATCCACATGATAAGCCACTTCATTGGGCTATCAAGTGTGGCCAGGTCACTTCTGAAAAAGAGCTTTATAGCTCAGTGGGCTAGACAGTTTACTATTATTTTAACAACCAAAGCCTTCTGTTAAACCCACCGGACAACCTCCGTTTAGTGTCCGGTTGCTCCTTCACTGCGGTCCTTGTTTTCTGGAGTTTCCTCCCTCTGGCCACCTGCGCTGCTGCTGAGACCATTTCCTTTTTCAAGTCCAGGACCAATCACACAGTCTCTCTCCCTGGGTTGTTTTTATTCACACCTTTACCATTTCCCACTATGCCCTGCAGCCCCTTTTCCAGAGCGAAACGTCGGACATCGTGCCGAACAACCTGCAGTACAGGCCGCAAACACATGGGGGAGAGCTGCACACCACAGCTACGAAACCTACGCAGAGGCAGACTTTCCTTTTGTTGTTACGTTGAATTAACCTGTGAAACGTTATCAAACGTCAGACACAAAGACCTTCCCCCTGAACCGTTCAGGTTTGCGCGTTCATCAAAGGCTCATCTCTCGTTTAATTGCGGGTGCGTCTGCGTGGACGGTACCTGTAGGTGCCCTTTTTGCCGAGCATCTCCTTGAAGTGGGCCAGCGTTAGAGCTCTCTCCGTCACCGACGTGCGATACGGGATGGGCTCGCCGCAGAAATAGTAAGCCACCGCGGTGCCCTGTGGAGGCGACCGGCTAGACAGCGGCCTTTTTGCCTTGCACCTGAAACGATCGCAAACGACAGCGCCATCGGGCCTTTGAGAACGATTTCGAAAACAGGAGGAGCAGTGAGCCA
The DNA here is from genome assembly GCF_964198595.1 of Lampetra fluviatilis. Taxonomy (NCBI): domain Eukaryota; kingdom Metazoa; phylum Chordata; class Hyperoartia; order Petromyzontiformes; family Petromyzontidae; genus Lampetra; species Lampetra fluviatilis. The sequence continues at coordinate 6,993,937 of NC_136279.1, read as the reverse complement.
CGGGCACTAGGCATGCAATGATTCACCTCCCACCCACGGTGGCGAGATGTTAATTCCTTCGCCTGGTATGCAAGAGGTCGTGGGTTCGATCCTGACCCTGACGCCTTAATATTTGGAGTTTGCATGTCCTCTCCAGGGCCTTCGGTTTTCCCCTCCACATTTAGAATCAACATGCATTTAGAGTATTTGGTTACGATAAATTTCCACATGATCAGCCACTTTGTTTGAGATATAATGTGGTTGCTTTTGAAAATTAGCGATATAGCTCAGTGGGCCTTACCTGGTGAACTAAAAAGTTTAGTTTCGTGTAGTTAGATTCGATTGTCATAATTCGGGGCCACAATGATATTCAATACAGAACACCCCTTATCCGTCGTCCTAATAGTCGCAGCAGCTTTCGGGTCCGACTAACAACCTGTTATTCACAGCCCTATTCCTCCTATTATTCGCGATTATCTAAAATTGTTCACACAAGTCTTTGCGAAACAGCATCCTATATTATCTGTGATTTTTTTCGTGGATAAGAGGAGCTGTTCAATCCATGTATATCTTCTTCAATCGGGGTTATTGTATTATGTTGAACTTCTTTCGCAAAGTATGTAGCCAACCGTGTTAATTAGAGTGGCAGGGGAAGCACAACAAACTAAACACAAAAAAACAGTTCTAAAGTTCACGGATCCTATAATCCGCGGATGATTCCGCAGATAATAGGATCCATGAAATGGAACACCAAAATTACTGTGGACAACAGGAGTTCTGTGCTGGATTTTTTTTTATTATGGGGAAGGTAGCACCTCCAGTGGCTACATGGGTCATGAGAGGTAACTGCATGACTTAGGAATTTAGTATAATTCTCCTGCATACAATTCCATATAAATGGATGAATCTTTACATGATTAATGGGACCCATGTCGCACAGCGCTACGAACCCCGCGTGAACTGAAATCGATTCTAGGACAAGGCTAACATTGGTGGCGAGTCGAATCTGAACCGGTTCCTCACCAAACCCACACTGCCCAGCGTGGTGAAGTATGGTCATTCTGAAAATGATGTTGTTCTTGCCATTCAGACGGACCCACATCATTGAGAATAACAGCAGCTCTCGGTTTCAACGGGCACGTGGCTCTCCGAGCACTGCATCCTACTCACGCGTGTGAGGCTTTCGGGTTCCTGCCCGACTCCCTCTTGCCGCCGAGCTGTGGGAGCCAGACGTGCGCGCGATCCAGGTCGGACTCCAGGGGCAGGCAGGATGCCGCTGCCGCTTCTGCCGCCGCCGTCTCCGCGGAGGCCCCGCCGCTTTCCTCGTCCTCGCGAGACGTGTTCTCCAGCGGCGTCCTGGGGAACCAGCCCTGCGTCGCGTCTCTGCAAAGATAAAGGTGCAGCCCAGCAATTACTTTCCCATTCCACTGCTGGTGGAAGAGCCTCCACGAGAGAAAGCTCTCAAGAGCCTAATTTAAGAGGTAAATTCAGTCTTAGAAGAGGTGGGAGAGACTCACACTCTACCCTTCTCTCTCTCTCTGTGTGCTTGCCAATGGACTAACTGTGGTGCATATATTTATGCCACTTGGTGGTCACATCGAACCGGCGACCTCTGGATTGCAAGTCCGGTGTGCTGACCATTACACCACTGTGGCAGAATCCCAGACACAACCTCGACATAAAAAAATTACATCCTGAGGTGACTGGGTGGTGCAAATGTCAAACACAATGAGCCAACACTCTGAATCTAGGTTTTAGCCACTCACCCATGATTAAATTGGGTTCTCAAGTGTAGCGAGGAGTTTATCATCTCAGCCTGGTGACCGATGACTTCACGCAAAAAAACTATACATTTGGTTCCTCACTGAAATTGGCAAAAACCATCCAATGCTTGAGACTTACTATAGCAGGACACATGGGAAAGTTGTAACGCCTCCAGTGCGGAGAAAAGGTTGCTTGAAGAGATCTCAGAAGTAGTTGAGAGATATTCCTTTCCACTTTCCAAGGGCCGAACTCTAATCACGAGCTAAAGCACTGTTCTGCGAGCATTCTAAATAGACACTTTGTGTCGAGATGTGACATGAGTAGTAATCAAATTGTGTAAGAAAAAAAAAAAAATTTCCTTATTAGGAACCAGCAGCAGAGCAGATTCATACAGCATATACACCCACTCGCATCTCCAGGCCTTGACCGGAGCAACAACACAGCATCTTAGAGCTCTGAAGAGACACCGTCTCATCATACGACACTGGTAGCACTACTGTAATAACTTAGCATTTCCCCCCAAATGATATAATATCATCGCTTTCAAAGAGTGAAACATTGTAGACTGCGCTCCTTCAATGAAGGAATCGCAAAACCACACAAACTCTCCCCTGAAGCCCTCTCATGGCTAGCGATCCTCAACATTGGCATTTAGCTACTGAACAAATTGCCATATGGAAGAGAATCATCTCTTTCCAAACACGGTTGATAGATTCGTTATTCTGTCTGTAACAGGGAGGTAACTAAAACTATCACGAAGATGATCCAATTTGAATCAACCTGTAGTAAAAGTTCCGTCGCCATTAAGGCCCAACTCTCTTGAAAACAGGCCAAATAGATCTAAGGGTCGCCTAAAATTCGGGATGACCAAGCTAGAGTAAAAAAAGTGCTATTTGCAAAGATGCAAATGTATTTTGCCCTGACGGCTACCCGTCGGCTTCTGTGGTGCGATTGAGAAAGCGAAAACGTAGTCCGTACGTCGGTCCAACTAGCGCACCTGCACCGCAGGCGCTCAGCCAGCTCGTCCGGCAGGCCCATGCTGTCGATGCCCGTGCGGGGATCGCTCACGACCCGGCAGGCGTCACCCCCGGCCTCGTACCGCACTCGCCTCGCGGCCTCCATCTCCATCTCCTGCAGGGACCGCCCGCTGCGGCCTCCTCCGCCACCACCACCGTGGTGGTGGTGATGATGATGATGGTGGTGATGGTGGTGGTGCATATGCTGCGAGACCTGCCTGTAGTGGAACGAGTGCACTGTGCTGACGCTAAGAGACGACTGTATGCGGGGAGGGGAGCGTGCAGTGGGGGACTCAGGGAGGGTCTGGTTTGTGGGGGGCCCTGCTTGAGCCACGTTATTACGAGCCCCCCGGGGCCGCTCAGAGCCACCGCCGGCATGAGGCAGTTGGCACACCAGCGTTCGCGTCACGTGCCCGTCGAGAACGCTCTCGGTGCACTCGTCGTCGCCGTCGTCGTCTTGCGGAACGTTTTGCGGAAGCGTCGCCCTGCCATCGGAGTGGGCGGAGGTTCCTCGGGAGGAATTCGTGGGCCGGGAAGAGCTTGCAGGGTGGCGAGCCATGTCAATGGGGCTTCCTGTTCCATCCGCCCACTCGCCTTCCTGCAGCAGCACAGAACAGGTGATGGGCTTAAGCTGGAAATTCTCAACCCACTAATAACATCAACGAGTAAGGCACACGGCACTCGGTGGCGCATAGTGAATGGGAGTGGAACCTGAACTTGATAGCACTGGGTGTGAGTGGTACGAGCATGTCCAAGTTATGCCAGCGTGGGGTCGTCACCATACGGGTGATGTTCCACTGGCTATTTGCCAAGCTGAGACTGAAGCTAAACGTGAAAATCTGGCCTCACTTTATATCTGAATCTGGCTCTCTGTGCCAAACAGGGCCACGAGGCTGAGTTAATTATTTTCGCCCTTCGAAAAACAATTAGCGGCACGGCTCGGGTTCTGCAAAGGAAAAACAAACTTGGACCTCCTGAGCTGCGGCCACATTGTGACTCGACTGTGCAGTGGAAAAGAAGTAGGAGTTAATTTGAGTGGAATTTCACGACCAATGCTGCAGCTTATAGAGCGTGCATCTGGTTCCAACTGCATTCGGGCCCACGGGTTGGAGAGGCAAAAATGGACAGCGGGTCCCAGTTTCATTCCTTGGACTGGGGCCCATGCCAGCCATGCTATGCGGCTAACGGTGACGCTGGGTGCTACTGGGTGGTTCTGGGTGGTTCTGGGTGGTTCTGGGTGGTGGTGGTGCTGAATAATGGTGGTGCTGGCTGGCGCTGAGTGAAGCTAGACACTGGGTCGCATTGATTGCTGGGTGGCACGTGGATACTCACTGCCTGCTGCTCCTCCAGGCCCCATTGGAGCCTCCGATCCCTCTGTAGGCGCTCCAGCCGAGCGGTCAGCTCCGCAGCAAACCTCGCCGGGTTCATCACAGCGTCCTTCATCACCTGCCGGGCCCTCTGGGCAAAGTGGTGTTATCACCTCGGTTACAGCAGTTCGTGTTTGTAATGGGTCCAGATATGACATCATTATCATTTTATCTCCACACTGCACCACCCACGCAGCACATCCCGAGATACTGTGAAGCAGTGGACTCGCTCTAGCAGCTGTCCCACAAAGACAACGATCCCCCATGTAGCCTTTAACAAATTGTTGGGGCAAGTTCTCCAAGCCAGCACCTATGTAGGCCACCACGGCACCCGAGTGGATAGCAAACACCACGCCTGGCCACCTTTGTCTCCCCAGTGCTGATGTTTACACACTGCACCAAGTACACATTTAAGGCCGAGTAGACCTCGAAGAGGCTCTGGATCAGTTCAAATATTCTCCGCTGTTATTGATCGTGAGCGGGAATCGAACTTGGGTACGCGAGGTTCATAGTGCAGTGCGCTAACCACTGAACTACCACTCGCCACTCACAAACCTCACACCCACACACAAGCATGCACACACTGTTTAGTGCACGTGTATGTCTTGCACAAAAACATTCTACTCCCAATGTTGCAACACCGTGACCCGTTACGATCGTCTCTGGTTAAGAGATCAAAGGGTGGCCTCTAACCTGCAATAGTCACTTAAAAGGCCGTCAAAGCGCCTGCCATAACTCTGCAGGCCTTCTCAGGCTGTTGGAAAGGTGCCCTGTCGTTTACAACACTGCTCGACTGCACAGTAGAGGCTGCTTTAGGGACTGCTTTATCACACACGGCTGGGATCGCAAAACGCTTTAGCGGCAAGCAGAGACAAACTTAAAAGGTGCACATTTAGACGGGGGATCTACGGCAAGTCTGCCGTGTGCCATGGCGCAAACGTCGCATTGTTCAGGCGACCACGTTCGTCATTTTACTCGGCACTTTGCTGACTTCAAAGTGGGAAAACTGAATATTGCAATTTAACCATAGGAATGTGGTGGTCTTTTTTTCACGCTACGAAGGTGTACCTTTGTTGGAGGACGTGTTATGTACAAAGGCAATGATTTAATAGCTTTTCAGAGGAATTATTGGGTGAGGAGTTGAACATTAAAATTAACCACCTTTGAAGCTTGTAATGGACATGGACATGAGGAATGCTACAAGTAGCTCGGTATAATGTGTCAGAGCCGTGAGCTGATACTGCTGAGATCCTGGGTTGAAATCTGGGGTTTGTGCTGCTCGTGATGAAACTGGGTCTCTCAAATGCATTTTAATGTGAAGTTATTTTTGTACATTTTTGTTTTATCGGTTTAATCGTGTATTTTTTTTCCCACCCAATGTTATCCCGATTGTGCTATGAACAGAATATCATGAGACAGAGAATTAATTCGGATCTGTCGCAGATCAGTGCAACCCGTTGTGTAAGACAATGCCCCACAGAAGTGGATTTTATAGAGCTGCCTCTGAAATGCCTTTAAGTGACCTATGGTCCACAGAGGAGATGGCAGCACATTGCTACCCACTGTGCTACAGTGGGTCATGTTCGTTGCATGAAATTCAAACCAATATTTTTAACTATCGGAGCAGGAACTTAGAAAAATCAAGTACAAAACCAAACTTAGTGTCAAAGTAACCAGACGGAGCCAATCAGCTCACTACACGTGGGAACCCATGTTTAATCACGGGTGGCTGCCTGGATTTTAACCTCGAATCTCAGTGAGCGGTGCAGATCCTCTGAAGACCACGTCAAGCGGCCCTGCTTTGAAATTTTATTTTAGGATGTGACTCACTTTCATTCTTTCCTCCATGTGGCTGCTGCTGCTGCTACGGCTGCTGCACCAAGCCTGCTTCTGTCCACACTTTAATTGGTCTGGATCGATCATTTTTCTGCGATAATTTGGAAAAAGAAAGTTAACGTTTTAATTTCTCTATTACAAAAGCCAACGTTGTGGTCATTTGTGTTCATAAATGGTGAAGGTTATTGGTGGCGGTAAATTGATTCGGTAAGCAGTTATGATCAGAGCTGTGGTGAATCACAGTTGCAATTACTGGAGCATCATTATCTGAAATTACAATTGCAAATATGTTGTGATTGCAATTCAGGGCAAATGACAATAACTAAATGAATTGCCTCTTGGTTCGGGTAATAATGAAACATGAAGTAAAATAGGATGTTAAATTTTGATGTTATATATAAGTAAATTATTTTGACGGGGTTTTCCAAAACTCCACTCTTCAGGACCCACCACGGTACATCTTTCCGAGTTTACCGATTTACCGCCATTCAAATACAAATCAACTTATAACATATTCTTGGTTCTTTCAGTAAAGGTAAAGTCACGTAGAAGGGAAACAATAAAATAAAAAAATAAAAAATAAAAAAAATATCACGACGTTACGACTGCAACACAAGCAATCATCATCAGGTGTGAAAACCACAGCAAGAAAATTTGAAAAAAGTGGCGTTTTTTTTTACGTTAGCACCACTTATAACATGCTGAATGTGCCCCATGATTGCAAAACATTGTCCCGCGTGCTGTCGAGACAGCCCTGGTTCACGCGTGTGTACGTGAGTGAGAGGCGTTGTGTGGGGAGCAGCAGTGTAGCGATTAGCGCACTGCGCTACGAACCCATCGACCCGAGTTCGATTCGCACTCACGGCCAACACCAGTGACAATTATCTGAATGGGTCCTGGGCCTCCACTAGGTCGACTCAGCCTAACATCAATACTTAGTACGCTGTGTAAACATCACCACTATGGAGACAAAGGCGGCCGGGCGTGGTGCTGGCCAGCCACCCACTCGTGTACCGTGTCAGCCTTCATAGGTGCTCGCGAAGAGCACTTGCCCCAACGGCCTATTAAGGCTATATGGGGGATATTTGTCGTTGGTGTTCAGTAATCATTATGCAGCATAGGTAACGGTAATTGTGGGGGATGCTGCCATGGTGTAATTTAGCAATCATCAGGCACGTGCAGCATGGAATAACTACATTTGTACTTGAACCGAGATAAACAGGTAAACTCAGATTGACCTACCAGATGGATCTACCATGGTGGCTCGTGAGGTATGGAGTCTGGGAAACCCGGTGCCAAGGTAAACGTTTATGTCAAATGGTGCCGGTAATTACTAAAGCCTTCCGTTAAAAATGAAGACGGCAAAATTAGCAACGTCAAACGGCGACGTGAACAACAACGGCGGATGGCCATGAACCAGCGACGCAACACAGAAGCAGAAGCAGTGGCAGAACGCACGTGAGGCTTTTGGGCTCCGAATCCCCTGGACGCCCACTCGTCCACCTCGGCCAGCTCGTCCCGCTGCTCGCCTCGCTCGTCCTGCCGACTTCACTGCTCTCGTTCGCGTCGTCGCTCGGTCCGGCCGCGTCGCTCCCGCCGCTCGTTCCCAGCGCCACGGGATCGACTCCTTCCCGCCACTCCGCCAGGCTTGGCGGGTCCCGCGGGCGCACCCACGCACTGCGGGCCCGCGATCACAGCACAGCGCTTCCATTAGGATTCCCACCGCGCCACGTAACCGAGAAGACACCAAAGGCCGTGGTATTGTTGTTCGAAATGTATTCTCGTGCCCGACAAATATATTCTCACGCTCATAGAGGCATGCATCGCGGTAAATGGAAATGAGTCCGACCAAATTACCCAACAGACTGTGTTAACCAAAACACCTTGCTGATCTCGTCAAGGAGCAAAAACCATCACACAAATCTGGTCACCCTCGCAGTCGCTTTTGGCTAACCATCGAACAAAGACGGTCATTGCATGGTGGGCTTTCAGATGTGCTTCTGCGCCCATCTGGAAGGCTCTTCCTTCCGATATTAGGAAGCCACTTGAGCCATGTACTTTCAAATCTAGATTGAAAACTCATTTCTTTAGAACTGCTTTTTGTATTTAGTTTGTGGTCCTTCCCCCGCACCTCCGATCAGCATGGTGCGAAAGGTCAACATACAAATAAACATCTTGGAAGTTAAACAGCTTGTCGTCACAGGCTGTTATGGGTAGCAGAGGTGAATGTGGCACAGTCAATTTTTGCAATGCAATTACGCTCTCACGTCCATGCTCCCCTCCTTGACCAACCCGTGCAGACCGGCGTGTTGAAGTGCGGTAAAACAACCCCCACGACCCGCACGGCTTGGGAAGGCCCTCATCCAGCAGTGAATTGATAAAAGGATGCAATGTGCAAATGTAATAATGAGGCTAACAAAACTGTGCGGAAAATAATATTAACTAACACAAAGGACATGGTGAAAACAAGACAAAAATGAATCGGTAATTGAATCAATTCTCAACCCTAAATTATGAAAATTCATCGAATTGTCATGGATGCCTCCCCCACATCGTGTTGATCATGGGTTTTGTTTGACCATACTTTGCCATTGATGTTTGCCATGACCGCGAATTGAACCCGGGAAGCTGGGTTTGTGGCACGGTGAGTCAACCACTACATTGCAAATATAAAGTAAAATAAATAACAGATGCAAGTGGCGAGCTGAAGAGATAACTCAGCGGAAGAGTCAGCGTCTTGCAATTGGAGAGTTTGGAGTCCAAATCCTGGTTGGGGGTTGACTCGGGTCATCATCCTCCCAAGGTTGATTAAATATGTACCGCTTTGTGGGAAAAAGTAAACGGTGGTTATCTCATGGTTAGGCTCAACCCCGCCATAGGAATGTGGACTTTCTGCCACTGGATCAGGGCTGTAAACAAGAGGATGAACACGACCTCGATGCTCAATTCAGCAGGAAATCACTTTTGACTGACTTTTCTTTTTGAGTGGCCAGCTGTGCACACCGGCCAGGAATCCCTTGTGTGGGATTCTCAGAACTGCCCCAGGTCTTAACAAACCCAGGCCAGGGGGAGCTCAACACGACGTCTCAATTTGCTCAATAGCACCAGCACGGCCAACGTAGCACTCGAGTGCTTCAAACATTAACAGCAGCTGGGAAAACACTCGACTGTAGCATAAATGTAGATAATGGGTAAAATGTGGCATCCTTTGAAGTGGCTCGGTGGTCTAAAGCTGCAGGATCAAAAAGCACCCCCACCAACCCCCCACACCCCACCCAACCCCCTCACACCCTCCAACCCCCGCACCCCCCCTCTTTTCATGCTCGGTGGCTTGAAACGGAGATTAAGGAGGCATGGGCCCGTTTGTCAAGCCAGTTCATTTTCATCGTTTCCCATATCTGCTCGCGTCCTGATTGTTCTGTCGCGTGAACTTAATCTTACCGCATTATATAAAGTTCTCGCTATGCCCTCGTCTCCTGAATCATTCCCTCTCATGTCCAAAATTCTTCCGCGTTCGTGATCAATCTCCCATTCTCCTATGAAATTTCACACATCGTGGTCAGAGTGATTGACTCGCGGTCAGATGGTCGTGAATTAAAATACTGGCTGGAGGTCAACTTTGCCCGTCATATCTTCGGCATCAATAAAATAATAGGCTCCCCCAGTGATTAAATTATCACAATTCTGGACCATGACTTGATTCACAAATCGATCTTTCCTTCTACTTGTAGGACGCTGTAGATCCCTCTCTCGTGGCTGCAGGGATCACGTGACCTAATTTAATACAACAATACCGATGTCTTAATAAGCCATGCCGGACGAAGGCCTTCCCATGTTGTTGCCATCCCTCATGGCCCTACGATGCCACAATATATTTCACACTCCTCCGCATTAACTGATCCCAATGTTCCACCTCCATCATGGTTGGCGTCGTGTGCGTTCTCTCCTGGGGTTGCCACTGCCATCAGCAGTCTCATCCATCTGCCATCGTCCGATCCCAACGACGCCTCCTTGCCGAAGCCTGCTCAGTAAACATTACGTCTACAATGTGCGTTTATATTCTCTGAGACATGCGTTCGTCTTTCCATCTCTTGGTATAACTCTTGAGCATGCATATGTTCATCCTTTTATTGGTACTTGTTTAGTTTTTGTTCCGTTCCTTATCAGATTCATGCCAGGTAATGTGCCCCGATTTAAAACAACACAAACAAATATTTTGTATGTGATGACTGTTCAGTTATCGTGAGCACCAAAATGTTTTTTACTGCATGGTGTTGAACTCCTGTACAATAAGTACCACTCAGTGGGATGTGAACAGCGGTCATCCTATGTGAAAGACTGGCACACACCATGGGAACTTTATATTTCTACCCCTTAGCAACTTTCTGTATCCAAATTGTACTGTGCCTGACAATTTAGTCTATCAATCATGCCACTGTTAAGCTGTTCTGTGCATTCGATGTATCCCAGGTCTCTCCCACAATGTGTCGTCTGTGTCCCATTGGGTTCTCCCAAGGTTATGAAGTGTTGTAATTCTTACTACCATTATTATCACATGCCTGCGCTGTCATGCTGGCGAACACAATGGTGCGTGCTAGAGGGCTGTGGACAATGTAGCTTCTCAAGAGTTTTTTTGTAAAAATATTGAAATAACTCACGTTAGCATTTGGAGAGAAATATATACATACTACAATAACGAGAATTAATTTGCAACCTTTTGTCAATCGACGGCTGGATGAAAGGCTTCCCCGTGCTTTTCAGTCACGGAGGTTGTCGACCGTACTTCACCACGTTGGTTGGTGAAGAAGGGGACCACAGATCGGTGAAGACGTCACTCGGCATAGATGTTAGTTAGCCAGGGCTGGGAATCCAACTCGCAAGGGAGGTGTTCACAGCACAGAGCACCAACCACTGTGTCACCCCCTCCACCACAGCACTTCAATGATACTGTCTTTTATTAACCGGCTGGGTGACTCAGCAGTCAGGTGCACGGCTTGCACGCGGAAGTTCGAGAATTCAAATCCCAGCCGGGGTTTCGCTCAGCCCTTCGCAGCCCTTCGAGGCCAAGAACACAAGAACTACCCCATCCATAACAATGTGGAATTTCCACCACTGGCTCAGGGCTGTATAGAGGAGATGAGTGCATTTTCTCAATTTGCGTGCGAAACCAACTTTCCTCTGTTTGATGCTGCAATTTAAGTATCCAAGCAGAACGTAGCCGCGTGTTGCTGTGCCTGGAGGGGCTTAACTCGAAAATGAAACGGTGGCTGCTCTACGGATAGGCTGGGACCCGCGATAGCAACGTTAGACATCCATTTCTGGTTCCAGGGCTGTCAATGGTGATTGGCACCCGCCCCAAATTCACTTAGGCAGGGCAGATCTTGCCTCACCGATTCTCAAGATTATTTTCTCGGAGGGCACCGCATTGGGATGCTTGCCGAACTAATTTTTGTCCTCCGAGTATTTTGCGAGAAGACCGACGCGCGCGAGAAGGCCGACAGCGATCGGCACAGTTGTGGTCAGGAACCCACTTGCCGTACTGCCACCTCCGAGCCAAATCACACAGCCCATCAGCACACGGGGATGTCTCTCTCTCTCTCTCTGGCTGCGCGATCCACCCACTCTCCACCCGGAGCGCAGGCGTGTGCGCCACCACGCCACGACACTTTCATTGCGGCACGCCGATGTGGCGTAGTTCATCGTGCCGCAGCAATAAAGAACAAAGGGTTTGATCTTTACAATGGCGTTAACAGCGGCCATGCAACATATGCTCCTCTCGTAATAAAGTTGCTTTTGGCAAGACTTCAGAAAGTTCGCTCCTTCGCTGTACGAGCTCCGAGTTCAAAGGCTTGGGGCACAAGTTCTTGGGTTCAGCAGCCAAAACAGGAATACAACGATTCTGTATCACTATTTGTTTGTTTCCTTGCATGCGCTGCGTTATTTCCTACAGACTACAAGGGCCACGGGGGGGGGGGGCGGGGGGGTTATCTCGCTCCGGGAATCAGTAGCTTTCAAGCCATGTGCTGCAACTTATATTTTCATACAGTTTTAGATACATAACAGTTTGAATCTTCAACCTAAAGAGAGGTGGTGGGGGAGGGAGTCGGGGGGGGGGATTGCAGGATAATTTATTGATGAAATTACAAGATTGAGGGACACGTGTAAGGGTTTTAAAAAACTAGGCCTTACAGTTTTGTGTGCGATGTGTTTTTTTTAATGCACAGTACATGCACATTCCTCTCGAGGGGCTTCCGAGAGCTCCCTCTATTGGAGGTCCTTCCGCCAGCAGTGGTTAGCGAGCAATTGCAGGGCTGCACTTTCATACCACATAGAGGAATTAAATATTTTAATTATATGCACTAAATTAATCAACGTACAAAAATGTAAATTTTAATGCCTTTGAAGGCAAAATTTTTACAATGTTAATACAGGCAACGTCAATAAATACTTTTGGTCCAAGCGCTTAAGCATTCAAAAATCTTTGTCAAGAGTCCGTGTAACCCATCATCCCTTGCTACCCATGCATGCATTACTATGGGCAGCACGTAATGACTTACCGACCATACCACTGGTTTGTGTGTTTTTGTACAAACGTTTAATGGCTATTTGAATTTCATAATTGACATTTTATTTGGCAGTTGAGGCTTATGCTTTCTAATTGAGCCAAGGCGCATTCTGCACCAATTTCAGTGTTTGGGCAGGTGGACTCTAGTGACTGCACTGCATTAAATGAGCGAAACACGGTCAATGCATCCGTCTGCCATTTCGGTCGGTTAACCCCGAATACCTAGATCGATGGTTGTCATCCACACATACATTATTAACACGGTCTACTCAGAAAACGTTTGTGACTATTTCTGTTCACCTGAACCTGACAGCTTGTCGGCAAATCTTCGTCACTCCGTGCCCTTGGCTTGGCAGCGACACCACGGTGATGTCACTGCCACTTGGTGAAAAAGCTTCTGCGCGTGGCTCGCTCTTACCTTCTCCCAGCCTCGTCGTGTGCCGACTTCTCCCCGTCTCTCCTCTGCTCCGCCACTGCTGCCGCCGCAAGCCGTTGCTCGAACGTCACGGCTCTGCCAGACGCTTGGAAGGATGCGCAGACCCCGCGCTCCCGTCCCTCCTCCCCGCCGTAGCAGCCCCCTCGAGGCCCCAGGACCAGCGCCTCGGCCCCGGGCCCCGGGCTGTTCCCGCCTGAGCGCGCGTACTCCGCCAGGACGTCGGACTTGAGAAAGGCCACGTAGGCTCCGGCCTCCAGCGCCGCGTGCACCTCCCCCTGCGCCTCGTCAAGCAGCGACAGCTCTGCCCGGCCGCTCTCCACGCCCCGGCGCACACGGGCCCGCGTGCCCGGCGAGAGCAGCTGGGACACGGTGCCACGCCCGTCGCCGCCCTCAGCCAGGTACCTTCGGTGAATGGCACGCGCCAGCCCGAGCCGCCGGCCGCCGTCGGCGAGGCCTAGCCTGCGGTAGCCGGCGCAGGCGAACCAGAAGTCGAGCATGTCCTCGGAGCTGTCGCTTGCCAGGAAGGCGCGAAAGAGGCTGGCGCCGTCGCAGTCCTCCAGCAGTGTCTGCAGAGACTCTCCCCACAGCGGGCACGGCACCGGCGGCGACGCGCTGCCCTCTGGCTCGTTCGACCGGCGTGCCGATGTGGGGCTCCCCGGAGACGGTGACGATTGCGCCAGCAGCACCGTCTGAATTGGCTTATGGACACTTTGCTGCACTGCCGCCGCTGCTGTTCTTGCTGTGCATCGATATTTGGCTCCTTTCCCTTCTTCCCCTGGCACCGGCGGTCTGAGCGTATCCTCCGTGAAGAATGAGCTGGCGTCCGCGTGGAGCATCGCGGCGCAAGCAGCGAGCATGCGTGCACGCGCTCGAAGCTCTATGTGGTCAACGGCAACAAGAATAATGACTTGAATTAAAATGGAATAAAGCTTAAATGAAAAACGGTAACATCCATTCCCAAGACAACGTGGAAACGTCGTCGACAAAACCATACAGAGGTGCTCTCTGGAGCTCCATTTCCCCCTGCAGCGGTGGAAGCAAGCACGATTGCAGGGCTGTACCTTTACCATCAAAGAAACAATAAACAACAGCATTGTTAATGCATTCATGTCGGTGTCTTAATGCTCACTCAAATGGGCGATTTTACCAACCACCATCACCGCAGAAGGGCGATGACGATAGTGGTTTCGGTAATGATACTACTGGCAGTGGTGGTGATTATGATGCTGATGGTCGAGCAGATGATGCTGATGGTAGGGACACTGATGCTGGGGTTACTGATGTTGATGGTGTTTATGTGTTGGTGGTGGTGATGAAGGAGAGGATGATGCTGAGTCAACTGTGGCTGGTACTTCAATGTACTTTGGGACCCCTGCCATTCTACCAACTGTGCTACATCCTGGTTGTGTACACACATTACACATGCACAAACAATACTACAGTGGACGGTATACCACGTAACATGTGCATATATTGGAAGAAAAAAACGAAAGGTTAAGAAACTTCACTCGCATAAGCATACATGGTCAAATATATAAACAATCACCTTCGTAATGTGGACTTACGATGAAGATGAGTTACTGCCAGAAACATGAAAATAAGTGATGCTGCTCTTTGCCCAGGAAAGTCCCAGTCTAAAAACAGAGACTCTCTTTTCACGCGGGTCCTGCACTGGGATATTTGGCCAATTCCATAAATGAGCGGATGTGGCTTCGTGTGGGATCGTGTGGAAGGAAAACCTGAGTACCCTGCGGGAAGACAAAAAAACCCCTACAGATGAGTGGGGCGACGCTCAAAGCTTCCGCACAGATGGAATCAAGAACCTATTGCTTATCTGTCAACTCCTGCCCCCGTTCAAGTACCAACCAGTTTCCTTCCTGCTTAGCTTCGGAGACCAGGCGCATTCAACGACGTTGTCCGCATTGCCGTGCAAATATACCCAGAGGTATACGACGCATGCTGTATGTGCAGTCCTTCATATGATGTACATGCACATGACATAGGTTCTGTATAAACACACTTTAGCAATAATTTACACGTACTGTACACAGATTAGGCATATACACATCTTAATTTAGGAGCTTTCGTGACTGCAGGAATTATTCTTTGGTTCTTTTCGGTTAAGTCACGTCTAAAAATAAAATAATAAATTAAAATAACGTATTACGACGTTTCGATTGCAACACAAGCAATCATCATCAGGTATAAAAGAAATAGCAACAAAAATCTAACTAGAAAACTATAGACAGACATACAAGCAGACAGACATCACAACGGCACACAGAGAGAGGACACAAATCGGCACAAAGAGAGGGGTCGTTTCTGTGACGGTCCCTTAAATATTTTGCTAGGTTATTTAATTTTCGTGTGCCTGTCTCCTAATTTTCAAGCTTGCGTGCCCGTTCCACATTGTCATCTTACTTGCAACAGCAGTACGTTGCCGTACACTCATTGATATGCTAATTCTCTCTGCCCCCTCCCTCTCTCCGTCCCCGCCCCCCCCCCCCTCTATATTTAAGGGACCGTCACAGAAACGACCCCTCTCTTTGTGCCGATTTGTGTCCTCTCTCTGTGTGCCGTTGTGATGTCTGTCTGCTTGTATGTCTGTCTATAGTTTTCTAGTTAGATTTTTGTTGCTATTTCTTTTATACCTGATGATGATTGCTTGTGTTGCAATCGAAACGTCGTAATATGTTATTTTAATGTATTATTTTATTTGTAGACGTGACTTAACCGAAAAGAACCAAAGCATATACACATGTTGTGCACATACAGTAAACATACTGTAGGTACATGGTGCAGCATTACTATGAAGTGCACCTAGCCTGGCACAAGCGCCCTGGTGACGTCACCGTCACTTAGTGGTGAACTGATGCTGTTGTGCAATACGCAGTCTAGGACGCAGTGGTACTGCGACGACATCGTCGACAGCCCCAACAACAGTAGCACGTGGACACACACACACGAGACAATACACAGTACAACAACTGCATAATGCAGTACACAACGGGGCAGCGCTTTCACAACCTGTGCACAAGGGGTGACAGCACCACGCCCGGCCGCCTTTGTCTCCCCCCCTCCCCCCCCCCCCCCGTGGCGATGTTTACACACTGCACTAGGTGCTCATTTAAGGCTGAGTCGACCTTGGGTGGGGGGGGGGCCCAGGACCGGTTCAGATAAATCGCCACCGGTGTTGTCCACTTCGCCACACCGCTCCCCCAACAGCACACGCGGAAAACAAAGACAAAAGATCCCACACCTGGGTAGCCTCAACAGACTGATTGGGACAAGTGCCTGTCATCCTCATGGCGGTACCCCGGGGTAACCAAATAAAACAAAATTGCCGAGGCAACTAAAAATTCTATTTTTGGGGACACTTTTTTTTGAGGGGTGTACTTAACTCTGGGGTACTAATCGATCCGAAATCAGTGCCACAATCCGCGATGTCGAAACGCCAAACGTCAGCATAACAAAATCCCTTATCGAAAAATGCAACTTTGAATAGTGCATCGTGCACAGCTCGTCGAGATGTGTTCGATTGCCGCATCGCCGACCATCAACTATATTGAGGTGGGGGGGGGCTGGCTGGCTTTCTTGACCATACTTCACCACGCTGGTGTCAGACGGACGTCGTCACCCTACTGGTATCGTTGTTCAGCAGCATGGGCTGCTGCTGCTGATGCTGCTGCATGAGCAACGCACACAACCGCTCCTTGCGCCCGTGGTACCAACGGAGACGGGCGATGATGGAGTCGTGGATGAGTGGTGGCTTGGAGCCGATTGAGGTCGACACGAAATTGACCGGGCAGCCAGGCACCTTCTCAAGACTGTGACGACGTCGATGAGGAAGAAGAAGATGAATCTGGCTGTCGCCTGATGAAGCTAGTTGTAATTACTGGCGAAACGTCGTACTCGGATTGTAAATGTTGTGGCTTGGCTCTCCAAAACGCCGTTGTTGTTGCTGTACTAGTGACGAATTGGCCACGTTCTGTTTACGTGACAAACCTTACTATTTGGCTATGTCGGGTGGTGGCGGGTTTAACGACACATTTATATATTTACGCGATCTAACCCCATAAAAAAACCTGATTTATGTAAGAAGACGACGGATGCTGATGAAGACAAATGTAATTAGGGGTGATGGGGAACAGCCAGCAAATTAATTAAGACGGCGGGAGACCGGTGGTGGTGGTGGCGATGATGGGGGAGGGGGGGGCTTGAAGAACGTGAATTTGTCTACTATGGATGTTCTGCAGGCGTTTCTGCAATTTTCGATGGGGTTTTTTTCCGTTTCTTTGTTTAAATTGTCGAGTCGGTGCTTACGCGGCATCGCGGATCTGCAGTGCAAAAAAATAGCCGGGTAACTGGCTAAACGGGGTCATCAGTGTCACAAATACAAAACACTCAAAACTCGTCTTCAGATATATTTGAAAGCAAGTTCTGTATGGAATTTGTCCGTCCAACCTATTTTTGCAGAACCGTATTACTCACCAATGCACCAATTGTTATTCTTCCATTGATTTACATTTAATCACGCTTATTAGAGCCAACAAGGCAACAACATAAAGGGCTATTGTATTTGAGTTCACCAATGTACAAAATACTCTTTGGTTCTTTCGGTAAAGTCACGTAGGTATAAAATAAAATAATTTAAATCACGAAGTTTATGGCGCAACACAAGCGTCCGTCATCAGGTGGGACAACCACAGCAATAAATGTCTTGGTAGACAAATTTATTTTATACCTACGTGACGTTTCAGAAAGAACCAAAGAGTATGGATCCCTGCAGTCACGAAAACTTCAAATCTAGATTGAATGTACAAAATACAATTGTTAAACCAAGAAAAATCATCACGACCGACCCAGCAAGACGATTTTTTTGTTTTCCCGGCGAGGGGCCTTAACTGCAAATCATCGTTCAAATTTATTAGGAAGCACTTTTAAATCCAGATTGAAAACGCATTTCTTTAACAACTGCTTGATGTGTTTAGTTTATTGTCCTTCACCCGCACCTCTGATTAGCACTGTGCGAAAGAAGTTCAACACACAAAGGCAAAAGATCCCCCGTATATAGCCTGCACAAACCGTTGGGGCAAGTGCTGTTAGCGAGCACCTATGAAGGCCGTCACCGTGACACACGAGGGGGTGTGGGTGGCCAGCACCACACCCGGCCGCCTTTGTCTCCCCAGTGCTGATATTTTACCCACCGCACCAGGTACTCATTTGAGGCCGAGTCGACCGAGGGGAAGCCCAGGACCCGTTCAGATAATCGTCACTGGCGTTGACCGTGAACGGGAATCGAACCCGGGTGAGACGGTGTTGGTGGCGCAGCGCAGCGCTAAAAGCTACCACCACCCACACACAACGTCAAAAACAAAGATCCCCCACAGCCCCGTATAGCCTGTACAAGACTGTTGGGGCAAGTGCTGTTATCGAGCACCTGCGAAGGCCGGCACCACGCGCGACCACCAACACGCGCACACACACAAACCCACCCCCCCCCATGCAAGTGCCATCGATGGCCGGTGGCTGAGCGGACCGAGGAAACGCCACCCGCACACAACGGGGGTGACACAATTGGGTTTCCCACCTGGTGCCTCCGCCGGAGTTCGTTCCACGTCGCTCCGCGCTCTCTCCCCCTTCTCTCTTCCCCTCTTCCTCGCCTTCTTCTCACCCAGGCTTGGAGGTGGACATTCACCCACTCCGCGTCTCCTCCTCACCCACGCCTCGCGACCAGGGTCCAACCGCCCCGGGTCTCTGGAGGCGAGCTTGGGAGGGTGAGGTGGTCGTGTTGGGTGGGTAGGCAGGATGATCTGTAAGCAGGTAGGAAGGTAGGTACGTATGTATTGATGCAGGTAGGTGGGTAAACTGATAGGGAAGAAGTGATCGTTAAGAGATAAGGAGGTTGGTTGTGATATAGGAAGGTAAGTAGATAAGCGGGTAAGTAGATATGAAGATAAGACAGGAAGATAAGCAAGGAATAGGTAGATACGTGTGACGATAGGTGAGTGATAAGTTCGGTTCGTAGGTGAACAGGTAGCCGAGTGGATATGTAGGTATGAAGAAGATACATAGGCAGGTCGATAGATCGTTAGGAAGGTAGGTAACGGGGAGATAGGGGGAGAGTAGTGGCGTGATACATTCTACAAAAAAAATCAACAAAATCTCAGGCGCACATCTTGTTGTTTGCTGCTGCTGCTGATGATGACGATGACCACGATGATGATGGTGATGATGGTGTTGTTGTCGAGTTCACGCTGAGACAGAGAAGACCCCGGCTACGGTGTTCCTCTTGTGTACACGTTTCCCCGGTGCTCACCAAGTGGCTCGCCTGTGCAAGTCTCGACCATACAAATGTGTCCGGCGTTGAAAAGAGGCGCATTTCCCCGAGCGGCGGGCGGGCTGTCGGGCGGGCGTGGCCGTGGCAAGAGAGTGGGAGGGCGAAAAGAAGGGTGGCTTGCACTGGTAGGGGAGGGGAGAGGAGGGTAGCCGAGAAGACTCGACAGGTTGACTGGGTGAGTGAGTATTGGGGCAATGGAAAGTTGGTGGGTCCATTGACTGAGGTGGGAGGGCAGCCACAACATTCTGGCTTGTCTCTCTCTCTTTAATCAGGCGTGGTGGCACACCCGTGGTGGCACACACCCGTGGTTCATGGAGCTTTGGAGGCAAGGATCGGTGGATCACGCATATTTGTGAAACTTCAAATCCTGCTGGGTTATGAGTTGGCACGGATATATAATTACAGTGAGTGGATTATTGTATCGATCTGTGCAGCTTTGCATGTGATTCCCTTGTATCCGTGGGGGTTCCTCGTGTACTCCAGTTTCTACCAACATACTAAACACTCATTATTGGTTGCAATTATCCATTTGAAAGTTTTTTTTTTACAAGTTATGATGCAGCCAAATTCGTACCATTATCCTAGAATCTCACACATTCGGAAGAACGCTGGCGAACAGAATGGCACAACGCAGACGTCCACAATAAACACATAATTCGATACCCAAACATGGCACCTTCTGGCTTTTACATTCCTCGAAGACACCGGTGTACCATAAACCGCATCGGAAAATCAACAGGCTGCTTGCGCCCATCGCCTTCATGAATGGAAAGTGGAAGAAGCCACAATGCAACTGTCAAAAATGCAACCCAAACTTTGGACCATATAGTAAACCAGTGTAATCCTCTCTCCTTCAACGGAGAAATAGCAAAACAACACATACTTTCTCCTGAAGCCCTCTCGTGGCCAGCAGACCTCAATATTGGAATTCATCTCCTGAACAAATTGGCGTACGCAAGAGTAGAATCGTACCACTTCGTGGGAAGTCAACTGTGGTCTTGTTATTAAGATACCAGCCCCGCTTTGCACGAATGTGTGATAAAACATCACTGATTTGGGGCAAACACCTTCCGACACTCGTTTAAGCGTAGAGCCACTTTGGCTTTTAAAAAATATGACCAAATAAATATCATTACACAGCTAACAACGTACCGAGTCAACCCATACGGTTTCCCCGTATTCAAACAGGAAAATTTAGTTTTCAGGTCCATACGGCGTACAGCCGTTTTAATATGGGTAAATGTTTTTTGTCTATTTGTGTTTCTCCCTTGTGATGAGACTTTATAGGATGAACGTTGAGGTGTATAAGGGCACGGGGTGACCAATAAGGTATGTAATAAAGTAGGTACGGTATGTAACAATAACATTAATTTATAATTAAAAAAAACCCACTACACTTGTAATTACTACAGTACGTATTATGACTGTACTAATGTACAGTATAGCACGCCACCTTTTTAAGCAAAAATATCCCCCACGCTCAGGTATGAGTTTTACCAGTTAATGATTCACCCCGACTGGAGGATTTCTGCGATTTGATAGCTTGTCACGATTTATGGGTGGCTGTTCAATTCTAGCATTCATTATATAGTCTCCTTTTGTCTCTCTTGCTTTAAGAGCTGAAATGTATATAATTGGTATACATCGGAGGTCATCGATTCTTACACACGATGCAGTGCACGTAATTGAGTGAAAGAATCAATGTTGATTGATGACTAATTACATAACATTGTAAATAAAGAAGTGCATTACGATGTCGCCATAACAATAGCAATCACTTAATAAGAAATATCTCATTTAATTTGTAAGGTATTAATGTTATACAATGGATACATGGTCGGTATACTAATGAAATGGTGACATAACTGCAGTACAAGAATAAGCCATTATTAATGGTACATTAAAAAAAAACTCACATTGGTCAAATTCCCCACTGGTGGAAAAGGCCTCCTTTTTAACCATCTAATAAACTGGGTAAGTTACTTGAATAAACCACAAGAAATGTGACATTTATGAGGTGACACTACTTATGATTTACATTGCTGATACAATTTGACTACAATTGATAGTTCAGTACCAACTTCACCACAAGTCAAAGCATCTCCCTTTTCGAAGGAGTGTGAAACGACCGTGCTCATCTTTGCGAATACAGAGCCAGTGATGGCAATTCCACATTGCTATTTTGCGGCCAGCCTCTAAATTGGATGACCACTACTGACGTCCCACAAAGCATTACTTATTTTATTTACCCTATGGTGATACTGAGCTGACCTACCACTAGGATTCTAAATAAAATAAAGTTGTAAAAAAAAATACACGTGTTTATATCACTATATGTTAGCACTTCCATAGCATGTTTTTGAGCACCTGATAGTAAAGACACTATTACATGTTTTCGTGGAAACACAACAAGCTTACTTGATTGTTTGCTTATTTTCTAACAGGGGATTAAACCACATTCTTGAAATGCAGGTTATTATTTATTTGCACTACAAATATTGCAGACAATGACAAATCCTGTACTTTATTTACATTTTCATTGCGATCTTTGGCTATATCTTGTAAATACACAAACGGGTCAATGCAATTGTATGACAAAATGCAATACAGTACAACCCTGTTCCTGTATACCTTTCGTGTTTTTAAGCATTGGATTAAAAACCTCTTTGCTGATATGTGGGTGGCTGACCCCCTTCATGCTATATGTTTTATGTACTTGTCC
Source organism: Lampetra fluviatilis (assembly GCF_964198595.1). Taxonomy (NCBI): domain Eukaryota; kingdom Metazoa; phylum Chordata; class Hyperoartia; order Petromyzontiformes; family Petromyzontidae; genus Lampetra; species Lampetra fluviatilis. The sequence goes on along the minus strand of NC_136279.1, from coordinate 6,971,912 downwards.
TCGTAGTGCTACACTCGCAGACTGTTCTGAACACAGCCCCCTCCAATGGGATTTCTCCAACTTGCACAATACTAAATTTTGATTTAAAGCTTTCGTGACTACAGGGATTCATATTCTTGGTTCTTTCGGTAAAGTCACGTAGAAGGGAAATAATAAAAAATATAAAACAATTAAATTCTCACGACGTTTCGACTGGAAGAAAATGTTCTTTCTGTGGATTTCACACCTGATGATTGCTTGTGTTGCAGTCGAAACGTCGTGAGAATTTTATTGTTTTATATTTTTATTATTTCCCTTGCACAGTACTGTTGGGATTCCCGACATGCACGCGGAGAAATACATATTCACACGGACATTGAGTTAAATGCATTCGTGAGTTCATCTATCATCGTGCCCCACCATAGGTGTGACACTGGAGAAAGCATTGGAGAACGCAAGTGAAGAACATTTTTATTTGCGCCTTTCTGGCACAAATCTTCCACTCACAGGGTCATCATCACATTAATACTCAAAGATAAAACAAATATATAAAACATTCTACACTTTACATTGAGGTAAAAAACGGCAACTTATATGACTGCGATTTAAAGCTTTCGTGGCTGCAGGGATTCATCTTCTTGGTTCTTTCGGTAAAGTCACGTAGAAGGGAAATAATAAAATAATAAAAATAAAACATAATAAAATAATTCTCACGACGTTTCGGCCACAACGCAAGCAGCCGTCCTCAGGTGAAGAACAGGTCTGTCGGAAAGACAGCGTGACTTTACCGAAAGAACCAAGAAGAGGTTATATGACTGCCTCAAAGTGATTAACATGGACCGCATTACTCAATTATTTATTCCATCCACGATGTAATGTTAATTGACGCACATCTGCTGCCATTTCAGATGGCACGACCAAAACGGAATATGGCTTCTTCCCAATTTATAGCACACCCTATCATTTGGCAAGGCGACTCTGCAACAGAAACATGTCAAACTCAAGTATTATTAATGTATGACAATCTGCAAAAAACAACAATGAATGCAATAAAGTAGTTTGCCTCTAGACAGCATGATGAGCATAACTTATCCCATAAAAATTGTAAATATAGCATTATCTTTTCGGTTTTCTATACTTGATTAGCAATGATAAATTAAATGACTATTACACTTTAACAAATAGTTGTGTAAAATAAAATGAGCACATTTCACTGAGTGCAAATTCAAATCAGTTTGACAAATGTTTTGTTTCTCCATTGACAAGAATAGTATTTGTGAAATAGGTATACAAATACGAAAACATCTATACTTAGGTTTTTTTCGGTAAAGTCACGTAGGTAAAAAATAAATAATAATAGAAAAGATAATAGAAATAAAATAATTATTTTAATAAAAATAGAAAAAATTATAGAAAGCAAATAATTATTTTATTTCTATTATTTATTATTATGTATTATTATTATTTATTTTTTACCTACGTGACTTTACCGGAAAAAACCTAAGAGTATGAATTATTGCAGTCACGAAAGCTTCAAATCTAGAACGAAAACATCTCACCTTACAGTGCTCATATAATCAATAACAGACAAAATTTGCTTTGATGAGGAAGAATCTCAAATATGTACGTTTTCCAATTTGTAATATTTATTTGTATAATCCTCTAAGTTGCTTGGCATTTCATCAATTGAAATAGACTTTTAGGATCACAATTCATGCATTGAATGGTGTGATAATTTATTATTTAGATTGTATGCTAATTATATTATCATGTTATATTTATAATGGCGAAAACACAATTATAAACAGGAGAAAGAGAACAAGAAACAATACAAATAAGATTAGGAATGACACAAAGATTTACATAGTAAAATGTAATTATGACCCCAAACTGTAAAAATCTAATTAATGTGGATGAATTGTTACATGCCCAGTTATTACACCTTATTTTTTTCATACACTTGAAGTAAATCTTGCAATTAAATATCTTTTCTGCGTAGAATATTAATGTGTTTACATAATGATGTATTAAATAACTGTAACACAGAAGGATTCTTTTTACTAAGAGGGCATTCATATTCCTGTTTCAGATAAGCCTTTTTCAGAAAATATCGTGGTTTAGACATATTACTATAGCCTAAAAAAAACTGTGGTTTGTGTTAATAATGTTTATGCTACATTATATCAGTGTCGTCCCATCATTCCCATTCAAGCATGTCAGTTGAAACGTCAAAATCCTCCAAATCCACCCACATCATTATTTATGTATTTTACTAACATGTTACTCTCATTCACTAAATGAGAGTGTGAGATGTGATCGTGGGGTTGGTCAGTCGACATGGCAGTCTAAAATCAGATGTGTGCACTTAAGTAGATCAATTGAAATGCACACATCTCATTTACTGTGCAGTTCAATCTCCCAAGACGAAAACAATTAGGTGTAAATGAGCTACCACGTTGTGGGTAATGTACCAGCACTCCTTCAATTCATCCTGTATACAACACACAGTGGGCAATTCATGTCAGAAGGATTGTAACGTCTGGTTTTCAGCGGATTTTTAGATATCAATGTTGTTGGGATATGATACTTGAACCTTACACAGCTCGCAATCTACAGCTTTAGTGACAATTATGGTGACCATTGGACACTTTACATGTTTAATAACAATTACTGATGAATCAAGAGAATAATGTTGATGCTCATTATAAACCTGTGTGTTCTCACCATTGGGCAGTGAGTCTTACTCGTGATTGATATTTGCCATGATACATGTAACGATATCTGGAATTGTGGAATAGTGGCCCAATGCCAGTGGTGGAAATCCCATATTGCCATGGAATGGGACTAGACTTATATAGGATGACCATGGACTGTTGATTTGCAACAAAGTAGCACTCATTTAACAACCCTGGAGGGATGATGGGCTGAGTCCACCCCAGAGTCATATTTGAAATCATAACTTTTTGATTATCAGTCTAGTGAAATTACTGACACACCATCGTGCTTATTGTAAATATACACCAAGTAATACAATATTGTTTCTTTTTAATAAAAATAACACTTGACACACGTAAAATCGCCATACTTATAGCCATATCAACTTAATTTAAATACCGTATGCATAAAAATATAACTACATACAAAGAACACACTTCACAAAAATATGACAGTAAAATACAACAATCGTACACGTACATGTCTATAAACATGGTTAACAAAAATAAACTCAATGCGTGGCTGTCACAGGTCAGCTCACAATCCATCTTTTCCGATCCATAATTATAAATTAAAACACAATGATTATCAATGACATTATCTTGTAGAGTTTCATTGCTTCCTTTGTGTATTTTGACAACTTTTTAAATGTTAAGTGCATTCCATGACACACATGTAATTCATCATAGGAATTGACAAATTGGAAATGTTTTCAACAATAACATATAATCACTGAAACAACATAATACAAATGATTGTGTCATTTATTTCAGCTTAATGGCTTTGGTATGCAGTAAAACAGAGTGATAATAAAGTCCTTCCCTAGTTTTTGTGTCATAGTATAAAAACATGCAGAATTTAACGTTCTTTCAATACCAATGGACAACACATCTGAAAATGTATTTTTCTGATGGGAGGGAATGCACTATTTTCCTATCTAATATAATAAGCCAAGAATGCGTGTGTGTCCATCACATGACGGCACTCCACATGAGGCCCCCCCCTCATTAATAATCATGAGCGGGTGATGTCACTACACATGCCGCACCCCTCCCCAATTACCATGAGGGCGTGACGTCACTACACATGCCGCACCCCTCCCCAATAACCATGAGGGGGTGACGTCACTCCACATGCCGCACCCCTCCCCAATAACCATGAGGGGGTGACGTCACTCCACATGCCGCACCCCTCCCCAATAACCATGAGGGGGTGACGTCACTCCACATGCCGCACCCCTCCCCAATAACCATTAGCGGGTGACGTCACTACACATGGGGCAACCCCCCTCCTCAATAATCATGAGCTGAACAATTTTTCTATTTAATGTCAGATTTACTGCAATATACACCCGTCCTTGGATGGGCAAACAAGCTAGTTCATATTAATAGGAAAGTCTCACCGAGTCTCGAGACCCTTTTCAGGAGGGTCTTACCAAGTTTTTGCAAAAGCGGCAATGATCGCTAAATATACTCCAGTAATTTGTACGCAATTTTTCTAACTTTGCACATTTGGATAATCATAACAAATTGAGAAGACAGTGATAATGGACAATTGCATCTAAATAACCGGTAGTGTTTGTGATGGATACTCCTTCGGTCAACCTTCAAGGTTACAGGATGACATTAACGGTGATAAAAATGCAGCTGGAAAAGTTGAGGTAAAATATTTGCAAATCGTTTGGTATTTTTTTTTAAAGATACCACTCAAATGTGTGAACAAAATAAAGGCTATGTAGCTAAAATGTAGATGGAGGAAAGCGCAACTGTAAACACGTGTTGTGTTATTTTACAATTTAAGTAATATTTTGAAACATTGTCATCACAATACATTACTTTAAAACCAGGGATGGACTTTGCGATTAGCCTTTGTATTTCAGTGATAAATAGTCTCAAGCGTGTGTTTGTTTATGCACATAAATCAATGAGTGTTTCATATATAAATAAATATAGTTTGTAAAACATAAATTACTTTACAATGAGCATGAGCTTATGCAGGAATCGCGACCTCATCAGTTCCTGAGACGATAGGTGGGCCCTTGTTATGAACGAACACACCCACTCAATGTAAACATCGCAAAAGAGCACAAACACAACATATTAACCAATACATTTCTGCTTGATTTTACACTTCACATTCATCATTATTGTCAGGCACAACTTTTTCAGAATACCATTAATGTTTTATGATGTTGTTTTGGTCCATTTATAGACATGTGAAGCATGTATGTGTCCATTGGTGTACAGAGACTATGTAAAAAGACACTCCCATATTAAAATTATAAATACACATCTGTTGTTATACCATAATAAATGGCATATAATTTAACTTACATGCAGAGAAATGATCCGACGTGAAAAATGTTACATGAAAAAAGTAAATTGTTCTTTCAATAGGCCACTAATTTGTAAAAGGAAACAGCATATGTCACTGCAGAATGTTTTTCCTGTTAAATCTGCATAGCTGTCACAATAGGTAGTCAATGAATGTAACCTCTCAAAAAGTGCATGATCAGAAAGCAATCAAGTCGGTCTCCCCCTATTCAAATGAATGTGGGGGTGGTTGTCATGTCCATAAATGGTTCTATGCCAGTGGTGGGAATTCCACAATCATATGACAGAAGCCACTTTAAATGTATCAAACACAAAGGTAAGACAGTTGAGTCGGTGATCTGACCAGGGTTTTAACTCGTTTACCTATTAGCCATTTGAACATTTGAAACGACAGTGCCACCAATTCGGGTAGCTTTTAGTCGGGGTATGCTAATACAACACTTGTCTGTTTCTCAAAGACTCCTTCACACCTCCAATGAAACGTCATCACAGTATGTTCCATTATTTTGACACCTTTCCCCATCCGTAGCCGACACAAACTCCACTGCACATACAGTGTACTGTATTCTCGAAATATAATTTAGATTGTAATCACACGAGACAGACATCAATGCAGGTAGTTATTGGAAATACGAGTGAACTGCAACAAACTACATTTTGTAGTTTGCTATTGCAATACACTGAATGTATTCATAAGCCCAATTACAATGCTTATGTAACTGGCTGCAAAGCAACCATATGGTTGGCTTTTTTAGATGCTGAGGGCTACAGTGAGGGGTGAGCTGACAAGGCCAGTCACAGCCCTGTGGTCAGTGTGTATGTACAGACAGATGGGCTGGGAATTGCAAACACCTGCAGGGTGACCCTGGAGGCATCTTTGACTGATCGCAGCCCTATGTCGGCAGCCGAATGCAGTTATCTGCAGTCCATACAACATGCAATACAAATCAATATGTAAACACATACAACCGCCCCACGCACCCTTAGAGGGGGCATTATATGTGCGACTTGCAGCTTAGCAATGGCATATAAAATTTTAAAATGTCTGTTCACCATATATTTCTATAAAATTATAATTGCCTAGTGTTGGACAAATGTCATTTTTGTGATTGTAAATTTATTGCTTTGAGTTTTATGGGGATTTTCGACATTTATGAGACCATGGATCGATATCATGCATTTATTGATAAGCACGATGGGCATTTAAATCACATAATTATTGGAAACTGTAACTGTCCTTATTTAAAAAACTTTGTGCAAACACAACAGAAATTCACAATAAACCATGACTGGCTTTCTGCAATCATTATATGTCGATAGTTATTACAATTTTCTAGTTATACATTTCCTCCAGGGAAATGTCAAAGCCCATCTGATGCACAATGGATCAGGGCTCTGTGCCTTACCTACAGGGTCTTTTGATTATCCAACTGCTCTTGCAAAAGGGAGGCACGCTTCTGCAGGCAGTTCACCTGGAACGGCAGAATGAATCATAATTGGTCATTCAGGGAATTCTCTAAAGAAGCAGAGCATCTTTGGCGGCCTTTAATTGCCCGCTCGTGATGCACCCACAGAGCGGTGGTGTCACAAGAGAAGCTGCCATGGCTTTCATACAATTCCATTTGAAACAGAATGCATTCGGAGAGGGGAGAGGAGTAAAACTTTAGAATGGAGCATGTCTGCTTTTGAGGATTTAATCCCACAACCAGTGGTGGAATAAGCACGTACGTAGGTTTTCCCAGCCACTCGTAATCCGAGTGTAGTCTTCTGGGCTAGGCTGCGTGTTGAGCATATATTCTCTCAAGCTTGTGCCACGCACTACGACTGGTATCTTTGGATGATGACATGAGGAATCTCACCTGGTCTCCAATCAGGATGAACTGGGTGAGTTTCCTCACTTTGGTTCAATTGCGTGGTGCCAAAAGCTTGAGAGAAGATGCGCTCAACATACGGCCTAACCCTGAAGTCCAATTTGCAGCCAGTGGTGGAGTTGATATCACCCCCCCATGTGTCTTTCTGCCTGTCACCTGTGACTGGAGGGACGCAATGGTCTCCTCCAGCTGCTTGCGGACGTCCGCCGGCATGAGGCCCTTCAGCTTTTTCTCATGTTCCTGCCGCAGCGCCGTCACCTGCAAGGCAATTAATACCAGGTGGAGCTGGGATATCTCACCCAAAAACGTCATGGTCAAAGCAAGACATCTAAAATACTTGGAACTATTTAAGAAAGGTCAATGCTAACTCAGAAGAAAACATTTGAGAGCCTCACTTGCCAACTCGATTTTGCGCTGTCTAACGTGGGGCCCTGTGCCCCATTGGCAGATATTTTAGAGCTATAAAGTAGGAGGAGCATGCGGAGCTGATGCTAAACAGATGTAGTTTGAATAATGAATAACACGCTTAAAGAACAGGCAAGTAATATTATATTGATATTATATTTATAATATTACTTGTTAAATACTCAGAATTATAAGCACAAATCACATTAATGTTACCCTAGCATTCTTCATGTTTAAAAAATATCTATTTAACATCTATTTACCCGAGCAAAGTACCTGACATGCAATACCCCGGTGTCTACAAACTAAGCTGTGTCTGCGGCAGTAGTTACATTGGTGAAACTAAAAGACATGTCTCGGACCGCGTTCGTGAGCATAAGGCAGATTTTAAACACGGGAGGACCGACACTTCAGCCGTGGCTGATCATTGTTGGCTCACACGAAATTGATTTCTCTAAGACGAAGGTACTTTGCAAGCCCACTGGCTATCAACAAAGATCGTTCATGAAGCCATCCATATATATAAACACAGACACAATTTCAACCGAGAAAATGGGTACAAACTGAGCAATCACTGGAAGGACGTTATCAAACAGTTGAAGTCATAATTGGCTATGATGTTCCCATCCTACCACCTTCCGATGTTAGTTGTGCTTTACACCCATTTCAAATTTGCGCTTTCTTCACAGTCACTTTGCGCGCTGACCCCTTGGTTGCGGCGCTGCGTTCTTCCATTAACATGCTAATCTCTCTTTAACATGTGCTAATTTTCACCTGGCAGCCCTTTGATTGGTGGAAAACGAACCACCGCCAGGCTCGCTGCCAAACACTTACATTATCATTGGTTGCTGACATTTGGGCTACGTCCATTTCAAACCCTTATAAACAGTTTTCCTTGGAAGCAAACCCCCCTTTTCCTGAAGACGACCGCTTGCGTTGCGATCGAAACGTCGTCGTTTTTTGTTATTTTCATTGAACCTATCTACGTGACTTTACCGAAAGACCCAAGAATATGTTATTTTGAAATCATGCAACAAGACTAAATATGAAACCATAAATGAATACCATGCCTGATTCACCAAAGTATTGGTCCACGATTAAAGATCATTACTTTTACAATGATCATGTACACATGTATCTCAGGCCATACAATGTACGAACAAGCTCATTTCCAAGACATGTATAACAAGCCAATATAACACTAAACACACTATCCAAACTAAATACTTGCATTAAACCAATGCAGCATGAAGGTGGACAATTTGAATTTCTTCTTGGCTTAAAAAAACATGTATGTTTGCAGTAGTATAAACACGCTGGGTCATTCCACCTTAAATCTAACTAATTACAATGTTAAGTTTGCAAAATGGAATTTCATGCGTACACTGAAATCAGCGAAATCCAACATAGGTTCCAAGCCAAATTCAGAAATTCGTAGAGGAACACATTATTTCTGTTTGACTCTTCAGTCAAGTGTGCTGCATTGTGTTCACTAAAAGTCATCGCTCAGAGGCCAAGTCAAAAGAGCAGACTCGCACACACATTCACTCTTGGTGCAACTATTGTAGCAGCAATATATTTGTCCGTACGGTGCACAAATAAAAAGGAAATAAGCGTCATATTGTGCAAACCGTTTGAAATAGCAACAGCAGTTAACGTCATAATTAGACATCTAACAATTCAACCCCAAGGGATTCAATGGATTTTCACCATTCTATTTAATGAGCAGAGAATTTTCTTTCTGTTTCGATTGTTTCTTGTTTTTCCTGCCTTGTTCAAGTTTTGTAGTCTCAAAGCAAATCATATCCTAAATGTTACATTCGCATATCATTTGCAATTTTCCTTGTAAATGGTACGTAATAAAATTATTAATCTTCCCATTTATTATATTCGCATACTAATGCATTTTACTTGAAGCTTCCAGATATGTAAAACAATGAAATTTGTGTTCATGCAGTTTACATTGCCTTAAACATGACTTCCTTTGTTTCGTACGCACTAACTGGAATGGAAAAGTTACAGATACCCATGCGTAAGGATCACCGAGTACACCTGTGCTCCCGCAAATCCGACATGAGATGGTTTTCATAAACTAGAGAGACATGGTAACTGTGACTACTCTTTTTATAACTATGATTGTACACCATATAGAATTAAGCCTCGCACGCAACCAATTTACAGCAGCCGCACCTTTACATCAGCCGCACCTTAACAATCTTCTTGGTTCTTTCGGTAAAGTCACGTAGAAGGGAAGTAATAAAATAATAAAAATAAAACATAATAAAATGAAATAACAACTCTTGGAACTTCTCAGTTCAACCAGTCTACACAACAAAGGCTCATTCCTAGCAGCGTGCTTCAGCCGCACCGAACCTCAATAATAATATCCAGGGGCCTACCTTGGCTCCTCCCACCCTCAACCAGTATATATACAAGGACTGTTTTCTTGGAATTTCTCTTACTTGATACAGCAATCGTTCTGTGACGGTTCCACCTGAAGACGGAAGCTTGTGTTGGCTCCGAAACGTCGTGATTTTAATTTTATTTTTATTTTACTTTTATTAATTTTAAAAAAAATTTACCTAAGTGACTTTACCGAAAAAACCTAATATGAATCCTTGCAGTCACGAAAGCTTCAAATCTAGAACGAACTGGCATGCTCACCTGTTCCTGGTGCTTGAGCCCAATTTGTTGTAGTTGTTTCTCCCAGGAGGCCGACAGCCGCGAGTGGGTATCCTTCAGGCCATGCAGTTCCTGTCAGGGCCCGTCAAGACCATAAACAATCTCATGTTCAAGCAGTGCAGGCTCGTGTTACAATTATAATAAACTACATGCACGCACAAAATCACGCAAAATCATACCAAGTGATGTGTAGACATGCACGGGGTTTCAACATTTTTGTCACTCAAGCATGGAAACAAACACTCTTATTGTTGAGTGACCACATTAAATACTGCTCTTCAAAGAGCGACAAATTGAATCACAATATCTTTCACACAGAAGAACCTCACTGTGAACTCGAATTGTTAAAAGGGTTACACGATGTGTGTGCAATCTGTATAATTCTAGTTTTGTATGTTAAAGGAGGTAAAAACATAATTGTTCGATTTTAGCCCTATTGTGCTATTGGTGTGGCATCATTTGGCGAAATATTCATGCAGATCTCCCGCAGATCAGTGCAACCCATTGTGTCAAAGAATGACCCACAGAAGTGGATTTCATTCAGCTGCCTCTTAAACCCGTTAAAATTACCTATGCTCTACAGTAGGGGTGGGGAACGTCCGGTCCGCGGGCCGTATAAGGCCCGCAAAATCATTTAGTCTGGCCCTGCCAAGGCAACCGCACGACTCGAAATGCAATAGATCTAGGCGCTTTTTTCATAGCAACATAAATTTAATTTTGTATGGCCCGCGAATGATGTTATAAATATCCAAATGGCCCTTGGCAGAAAAAAGGTTCCCCACCCCTGCTCTACAGAGTAGGGGCAGCACTTTCTCAATCGCTCTGCCTCTGACAGTAATGTTCATTGTGTGACAGTAAAACCAAAATGTTTGATTCTCAAAGGTGGAATTTAGCTAAGTTAAATGCAGACCCAAATTTTACGATTTTTTTTGTACCCAATCACTCGGCTGAGACCACTATAGCGTTCTGACCCTTGAGCCACGCAGCCATCTCTTCCATGAGCAACTGAATGATTTAGCTAATCAATTAAGGCAAACGACAGGCGAGCAGGCATGCGAACGTGCCTGCAGCGTGCTGCGGTGCTCTTGGCGAAGTGCCTCCAGGTCACCCTGCATTTTGGTGACGGCGTCGTGCAGCCTCTTCTCAGCATCCAAACTTTTTTCGGAAGCCTCCTCGTGGATAGATGCCACTTGTGCCTGCAGGTCCATGATCGCCTACGCACAGTTTGCACCGATTTATTTTACTTTTGCCACAGGGATTCAAAGGTGAATGCATCTTCATGCTCAAACTCAAGTGGGCCGGTGCTCATTTCCATTGGTGGTCCTGAGCGAGTAGAAGCAATCATCATCATCATCATAATTTTATCATTATTTTATTATACTCGCATGACAAGTTCAAAAGTGTCTCAAAGTGCAGTGTGATAATACCATAAATCACAAACCTACATGAAAAAATACACACCCTTATGTTACAGAATGACAAAAAAACTACAATGACAGTAAATCCGACATTTATATTACGGGAGGCACAGCGTAACCAACGTTGATTTCCCACAAAGTGGCTCTCATTTAATCAACCCCCAAACAAGATTTGAACTTAAAAAAATGTGTTCAGCCACAGTGCCATTTGGCCAGATTATATGTGCAACAAGTGTAATTGTTTTTACTCTTCAAATTTTAGAATACAAACTTTAAAGCATGTGTAGTTTTGTTATGCAAACAGTACACCCCTGCTCGCCATTCGGCCTTACAGACTGTAGGGGTAAGTGCCATGAGCAAATGCCTACGAAGGATGGAAGCCACCCGAGGGAGCGTGGCTCGCGAGCAACATGCCTGGCCGCATGTCTCCTCACTGCTGATCACACCTGGTACTCATTTAAGGAAGAGTTGAACCGAGCAGAGGCTCTGGGTAGGTTCAAACACCGATGTCCACTAATGTGCATGACCAGGAATCTAACTGGAATTTAAGTACAGTGCAGTAGCCACTGTTCCACTGCTCCCCCATGCAAGCAAGTTACACCTGAAGGCTCAGACTATTGACATAGCAGCTTATGTAAAACAAATGCATTAGTTGAACATGCCCTTTCAGCAAACAAGCTGCATGGCGAAACATTAACATGCAAAACTTTAATACCCCGGAGACACCATGTGTACAAAAATGCAGTTATATTATATGTATTAGAAGTTTATTTAACAGTAGACTGACTGTTGTTTCGACTTTGGTTGATGACGGACGCTCGTATTGCGCCCGAAACGTCGTGATTTATTTTATTTTATACCTACGTGACTTTACGAAAGCTTCAAATCAATATTTGGTTGTAAGTTTCACATCAAATACATGCATTCTGTAGTCGCAATGGGAAATACATAAATAACCAGGCTTGAATTTTGTCTCCCCAGTGGCAATGTTCACACACCACACCAGTTACTCGTTTGAGGCTGAGTCGACCTAGGGGAGGCCCAGGACCGGTTGAAATAATCGTTACCGGTGGTGGCCGTGAGCGGAAATCGAACTCGGGTCGCCGGGTTCGTAGCGCGGCGCGCTAACCACTACACCACAATGCGTTCACTTGCCGTGCAAACAATATATGCATTATTGAGCCCCCCCCCAAAAAAAACCAAAAGTGTATTTTCATAATTTTTGCATGGTGTACAGTCTGGAAAGTACCGACATGGCAAATCTCAAGTTTGTTGCATGTCGGGAAGTACGCTAAACATTTTGAACAGACACACATATTCACAACTTTGCCTTTTATATATATAGAGAAAAGCAGCACACGTACAAAGGTGCAAATGCTGTACAACATTACGTTTTTTTTTTTTACAAATCTGTTTCAGTGTTCATTAGAGTGTATAAATACGCACATGAGTACTTGTAATAATTTCTCTTTTACCACATAGAAGAAGTCAGGAAAGGATGCAGAACTGCGAATTAGCATGGAAAAGACAAAGACGATGGTGTTCGGAAGGAAGAACATCTAGAAAGAAGTAATACCAGAAAGGAGAAAGATTTAAAATGTAAAGGAACGTGTATACTTGAGAAGCCTATTGACATGAGACGACATTTGCACATAAGACATAAGAGCGAGGATCGCAAAGGCAAAAGGAGTAACGGTAGGATTCAATAACATCTGGAGAAGCAAGCAAATCGGCTACAAGACCAAAATGAGCATCTTAAGAACATGTGTGTTCACTACAGCTTTGTATGCCTGCGAGACTTGGACTTTGAAAAAGACTGACAGAGATAAGTTATCAGCATTCGAAATGTATTGCTATAGAATTATACTGCATCTAAACAAGACCCAAATTGACCAAAGTAGTATAAAAAGGTTGCGAATGGAAGACCTGATGCAGTCAGTGATGAGAAGGAAACTTGCATTATTTGTACAAATATGTAGGATGGGCAACAACAGCAAAATTAAAAGTGTGTTATTGGGAACAATGGAATGAACCCGAAGGAGAGGAAGACCTTACACAGAATGGTTTGACGACATAAAAGATTGGTGCCAGAAACATGTGCACTACTTGAGCATATTGGCACAAGACAGAGGAAAGTGGAAACAAACGACGAAATGCACAGTGGACACCTACGGCCATCTGCCCACGGATCATGATGATGATGAATATTTGCTCTTTCACGACACATTGCCTTGATTTGAGAAATAGCTGTGGAAATGTCCAACAGTGGCAAGGCATGCCACGATTTAAAACTGTATTTCTAGAATCAATCCACATTCTGCACCAGTTGGTCTTGATGGACTGGATATGGACAACAGTCAAAACAAAAGCGAACTGCAGGCAAAACAGATGCTTTCATTGCGAGCTTTGCTTTGCCTCAGTATCATATCAAGTTCATTTATAAGTCTGAACACTTGTTGTCACACACTCGAGTCCAGTCAATTACGAATGCGCATTGATCATACTTTTAACATAGTAATATAAATAAACTTGGTTTTCGAAAGCGCAATTCGCACAAAGCCCAGAAGTGCTTCAGTCTGTTGCAAAACTGGCTCCTCCGACTCAAGGATGAATCCAGAACATCTGCCCCCGGTAACTGATTCCAGGTCTTCATGTCGGAGACCCCAAAACTGCGCTGACTGTATTGCACAAGGTTTGTGTGCGGGTACACCACATCACCATGGGCTACATTTGACAACACATCAACTTTGTACAAAATGATATAGTGATAATTTACAGCCCTCTTGTCAATGCTCTTCTGGATGAAGGCCTCCCCATACTGTCAGTTGTGGCGATTGTTTGACCATACTTCACCATGTATGGTCAGTTTGGGTTGGTGAGGGGGAAAGCCGATGATCAATTCAGATATCACTCACCACTGTTAGCTGTATAAGGCAGTTGATTACGTCGCCTATCATGTAGCAAGAACCTCCAGTTAATGTAAAGATTACTTGTATTAATTTTAATGTTTTACCTACGTGACTTTACCGAAAAAACCTAAGAATATGAATCCTTGCAGTCACGAAAGCTTCAAATCTAGAATTAAAGATTACATTTTTGTTTGAAGATAGAACAAAAACGTAACGGTATTTTTTTAAAAGCTGTGTTCGTGCTTTACACAAGAAGGATTCTATGAAGGTTCTGGTTCAGTTTTTTTATCTTTGATAATTTTACAATAATTAAATGAAGGTGGAATAACCCTATTGCTTGAAAACACATTATTCTGGATTAAAAGCACCAATAATGACTAGCACGGAATACGACAAAATTAAAGCCTCACCTTTGCAGCCTGAGAGAGTTTCGCGGAGTAATCCACTTCCATTGTTTTTAGCTCTTCAGTGCTCTATAATATGAATCGTAAGAAAAAAATTAGCATAATCCACTCAGTGCATGTAAAGAAATGTCACCTAAAATATGAAGCGCATTAAATACAATTTTAAGGAACACATTAATTTAATCAATTAGCAATGCCAATGAAGCAAATAATGACGATACAAATCAACTTAAGTGACTTTTGCATGTGTAATTTTTTATTAAACTGAGATTTAAATGTTGAAATATTTCTAAATTGTCATCCAAATACTTGGTAGGGTATGAGCTATAATTCATTTCTAATTGGAAAACATCAATTAAACAGCAGAACGGTTGTGTTCCTTGGATTTCGTGAAAGTTCCCTATATAAAAAACAATCATTATCCTATGAAATTGGCAACATAAATTTACATTTCATATTATCGCCAATATGCATATGAAAATAACACAGCATTTCACTAATGAAGCTGACGAAGCCAAATCAAGTAAAGTCAAATAATGTTTGAAATTCATCAGGTCCAAACTGAAAATACATGATAACCAAAAAAATTATATCAACAAGATATAAGTAACGTTACACGTATACAATTGCAACACTTACCATTCATTAGTTTCACATGTAACGAGAATTACTTTTGGAATGTGTGCCATGTTCTATTTCTCCTCCTTCTGCAGCAGCCCTGGCTAGGCGGTGCTTATATTCTTGGACTCGGTTGATGAAAGGAGTTACCAGCAGCATGGTAACATCGTCACACATTAAAACTGCTTTTTTCATGATCCTAAAGAATTTAGCGGCATTGAAAGTAAACGCCTGTGATCATGGCTTTAACAGAAACATTCAAACGACCGTTTTAAAGCCACAGTGGACTCCAAAAGAATTAAAAAGAACACTTCAGAGGAAATACATTTCTTGTGAAGACACCTTAATCTCAGGCAGAAGCAAATAAGCTTCCTGACATCAAGGACACAAGCTGGCCATACCCTGCTGGCACACCCAGCACGCAAGAAAGGTGACCTTTCCCAAATAGCGTTGTTCATTTACCTAATGGTGGGGATGAACGCGCCAGGTAATCGGCCATTTAAAAGCCTGTCGCCACAGGTGTGTCAACTGGCTAGACCATGCCCGTGCTGTTTAATGAGATTGTAAAGGCCAGCGCACTTCATATGTAGAGATGAAATTAGAGAGGGTGACATTAAAGTATGGGTTTTATTAAATCACTGCTAGTGCTGCCTGTTACATTGCCAAATGTGTTTGTGCAATTTACTTTGGCAATAAGTCGCATTTCTGGGTGGCCTTGAAGTGTGTTGCAATTGTAATTCAATTACGAATATAACTCTCTGATGCAAATTAGAATAGCATTCACTGCACTTACATAACTCACAATGCATCAAACAAGAAGGTCAAGCGAGCTCATTAAGATACTTCAAATACATCCAATTGTTTTAAGGTTATTGTTATATTTTTAATTTAGACCAAAATTGGAACACAAACACCTATCTGGACAGTATTACATAACTGTTACAAATATAACGACATGATGTAAACAGATTTGCTGCTACAACTACACGTTAAAAAAAGTTAGGATCTCAGAATTCCTACCACCCATCGAGAATAATCTATAAGAACTTCAGAACTGCAAAATGCGATTTCCACAAAATATGACTCATAAAGTTCCATGCTTTTTTATGAAAAGTTCAAAATTACACTGGTCTCTCCTATTCCTGTGTAGACAAATGCAAAATATGCAAAAAAAAATCATACAAATATACACGAAGATAATAAATGTGGCAATGTCCTCAAAGAACAGTGTATGGAGAGTAGCATTATGATCGTCCACACATGTTCTCAACACAGAACGTAAGGAGGCACATCACGACGAAAGGATACATTTCTTCATTTAAATTCCGCCGCCTCATACAAATAGTAATAATAAACTGAGTTTTATGCCGATCCATAGATGTGACACACGCTGGGGTCAACTCTCACAGTCGAGAAGAAGAGCAGCTCACCTTGGCGGAAGCCTGCTCTATCTCAACAGCGTGCTGCTTTTGCGCGTCCAGCGTGGTCCTCTCGGCCTCGGCTCGGATCTGGGCGCAGGTGGTCTCGTGTTGCAGCAGGGTGGCCTGCTTTTCCTCCTCGCGCAGAAGCCCCAGCTCCACTAGCTGCTGCTTGCGCAGGCAGTGTGCCTGCTCCACCTCCTCCTGCAGCTTCAGCACCGTCTCTTCCAACTGCGCTATAGTCTGTGTACGCACGGAACATATTGCTGTGTGGCAGGGCCTTGGTTGCAACACCCGTGAGCCACTCATTGTCGCCAATTTCATGCACAAACACTGGTGCCCTGCCAGTGAATGAACGCTCTTGTAAATGGCCCAGGAATGGTGGCGCACGTCTGCAACCCAGCTCTTTGGAGCTCTCCCTGGAGGCGGGGTTGGTGGATCGCACAGATTTCATCTTGCGCATGAGACACCCACTTTGAAGGAAAATAGGTTGCGAAGTAATCTACATGGATATTTGTTGTTGTTATTCACTCCTATGTGTGAGTTTTCTCAAATGGTACTCCGGTTGCAGCACAGTATTCAATAAGCAATGAGCGAAACATCTTAAGTAGGATCTTATCGAAAGAGTCTTGAGACAGTCAGTATCTCTTGCACAGATATAGGATTATTATGACAATATCTTTCTTTAAGTTAAGCTCTGGGAAAGCACAGGCCAGGAGGGGTCCTTTTTCTGTTGCCAAGGACAATGCTATAAATAAACGACTACCTGTACATCAAATCTATGTATCACATTTGTAAAGTTTAATTTCTTAAAATGCATATGTGCATTTAAAAGAAAACACTATATTCCTTTGACCACGTTTTATAGGTGTATACTTTGTATCCATTATATTCTCAATGAATGCAGAAGGCCAATAGCACTTGTTTAAACCCCAAACTACATTCCTCAACACAAAGAGTGTGGAGTTAAATTGGACATTTCCCACCAAGAAAACACTTGATACATAAGACACTTTAAAGAAAGTGTTATTTGAAATATATCCAGATGATTTATAATTCAGCAGCAGCATTATTGTCCATTTTCTGCTTGCTTTTTCCATGCCAGAAGGGATTATTGATACGTTTCATGGTTGCACAACAGGGGGGCAAGCTCCAGCCCGGCAGAAAAGCCACTTTGAGGGCTGCAACACGGTGCCGCTCCTTGCCGTGTCACATCTAATTGGAAGCATAGCATCTCCGGATTCAGAGCAAATGCTAACTAAATATACTCCTTCACGGACAATGTTTGATGACCATGAGGACATTTTATTTAAGCGGCCATGAAAGAAAACCTTAATACGCCTACGGTATCTTTTAGTTCCATGTAACATGAATTGCGCTGTTATAGCAATGCAGACATCTTTTTATGGACTGGCACAATGTTGCGTGCTCAAAATTGACTATAAGTAAAGAAAGGCATCTGGAAAGGATTTATGTTGGCCCCTTCGCCTGAAATGTCGCACACTCAACAACTGCGCAACGAATGCTCAAAAATGGCTGGGCCCTTCTGCCGTACGGGCGAAAGAAAAAAAAAATCTCAAACAAATCCCCATTTACAACCATCACGATGATGACAACGACAACAATGACGCTGCCATTTTGCCACTGTGGTGGCGCACGTGTTACAGCGCGTCGCACATTACTTACCTCTGCATCCTTGTGCCTCCATTCTCTGGCCTGATTTTCACGCTCGGCCACGGTGGCTTGCAGATCGCGCTGGCGCTGTTCGAGGGTGGCGGCGTGTGTGCGGGCAACACTCTCCATGTGAGTGGCGTGCTGCTCCAGCAGTCGAGACTTCTCCTCTTCGCAATGGAGCCGCACGTCCCGCAGCTGATTGGACGACCGATATAGGTGAGCTGCGTCGCATCGACGCGACGGCGTGGAACGACGTGAGGGTGCGTGCGCGCGATTACTTTGAAGGCTGGGTGTGGTTGCTATCGTCCTGTACAGCGTACCTTAAGTGGAAATAGTAGCCGGAAACCAGAAGAGCTGTACCAAATTTTGGCAATGTACGAGTAACTTAAGATCGACATCACATTTGCAGTGTCCGTTAATAAATGTTTATCGTAACATTATTATTTTATTAACATTCACAATGCAGGTATGATTGAATCGTTATAATTTTGAATAACTGGTGGGTGTGTTTATAATTATTTAAAATATTTACGTCAATTTAAACCTAAGCATAACAATCTGAGAAAAAGATAAGAGTTAATACACTCCCTTGTCTTTCAATTGCATTTCTACATGTAGTTATAAAACAATTCGCCGGTGGTGCCTCAGTCGTGTAACGAATCAAAACAACTGCAGGGATAAGCGCTGCAGTCTTCACCGCAATATAAGTGGCTATACCGGGCATTCACGGAGTCAATGGGCACAGGTAAATGTCAAACACCACCGGTGCCAGGAGACAGCCAAGTGAAAGCGCCATCACCTGCTGCTCATGCTGCTGCTGTAGCGCTTGCTGCTGATGGGAAAACTCCTCGGCCTGCCGCTCGCGCACGGCCTTGGCTCTTCTGAGGTCCTCCTCCACCCTCTGCATCTACAGAATACATTACATGAGCGAAAAATTGGATTTACAGGGGCCAGCATGGCAGCTGGAAGCAATGAAAGGATGTTTTGGCACCAAAGTAAATGCATAGCGTGCATCAAAGCAACGTCTCTGTCAACATCAATTAGTAAGTGTGGAATACACCCCTGGTTACTTAAAAGTCTATAGAAAGAAAAAAATATTTCAGGATTAGCAAATATAATGTAACGTGCATACTACATATATGTATATATTATACATAATACACCGTGCATAAATACCTTAAAATGTAAATAAGAAATGTGTTTGGATAAAAATATGCAATCAAACAATATATGAAGATTTAGGTCGAAAAAGTATAATAAACAGAAACAAAAATTCAAGAGTTGTCTAGATATATATGCAAATATAAAATCATTTTATTTTTAGGCACGGTGGAAACTTGGAAAGGCCTTGATTCAGAAGTGGATTTACCGTGGCTGACGATTATGATGATGATGCTTAGCTGAAATAATGGGCAAACTTCCTGACCAATAAACGGAGGTGGTTCATTTTATAAGTCTTTTTTAAAAGTAACATCTTCAAATTATATACGGAAAGCCTAAATACAACCAATGAGTTGCATCCTTCACTAAATAAAAACACAACTGAGTCGATATCTTAAGATGAATGCCGACAAAACTAACAAGACACAATTTTACAATACTGTACACATTTTTCTCAACTTGCATACTTGTTTATACTTCCGAATGTCAAACAATGTACCATCTGTCAAGACAGTATAACAAATATTGATCTGTGATTTTGTTTTTAGCGACATGCCAAAAAAGCTGAACTACAGATGGGTGGTGAAATGGCCGATCGGTATCGCATTTTCCGCTTGTTGCAGAGATTCACAGTTCGAATCCGGTGGCTGCCCTCGTTCATACTGCTGGTGTGCTAACCCTCAATATAGATGCCGTCTGCTTCACAGTGGACGTTGAAGATCCCGTGACGTTGTTTGCAAGAGCAGACCAGTGTGTGCAGGCATCATGGCCCACATTTGATAACATTTCTCGCAAATTGCTTAATTGGAACATACATCGGAATCACTGCCGTCCGTTGTGGAAACTTGGCAGGACCGTACCAAAGAAATTGTCATGACACTCAGTGACGCTTTCCTGGGTAAACAAGCAAAGTAATACAATATATGAAGGGGTACTGTTTTCAACGCAGGCTAAAACACTTCAGACAATCGTGCACAGCTAGTTTCTTCGCCTTTTATTTGTCAGATCTGGTTAGGGTCCTAGACAAAGGTGGCATTCATCTTCTTGGTTCTTTCGGTAAAATCACGTAGAAGGGAAGTAATAAAATAATAAAAATAAAACATAATAAAATAATTCTCACGACGTTTCGGCCACAACGCAAGCAGCCGTCCTCAGGTGAAACCAGGTCTGTCGAAACGACAGCGCAGGTGGCATTGCTGGGTGTGGTACCCCACATCTGTCATCCAAACTTTGGATAGGGGATGGTAGACTGCAAAACATGTGTTAAGACTTCTAAACCTGCTGGTTTAGGTGACTAGATGGTGGCACTACAAAAAGTGGGTCATTGACCTGTGTGTACAGTTTTGAATATTACATCCACTTGTACGAGTGTCCTCGTACAAGTGTTCAGGTCAATCCTGAAAGAATACAAACTGTCCACCCAGTGCTGCATACATGGTTTATCCAATCACGGTTGGCTACGTACGGTGCGAAAGAAGATCAACAAACAAACATACATGTTCATTGTGTGTGTCAAGTGCGTGCCCATTGCAAAATAAAAAGACAATTGTGAACCTGCTGTTTCATCTCTATCAACACTTTCTCCGTGTTAAGCTCCACTTCCTTTCTGAGCTGCTCCAGTGTTGCGTCGGCCTGCCGTGCCTGTACGCGCTGCATTTCTCGCACCTTTCTCAGCTGCTCCTCCTTGTCCCTACACAGAACGCCCTTTGCTTAAATCCACATGCGTAAAAAGAGCAGCACATCTGCGCAGGTGGTACGAATGCCATTTATATACAATAAAAAAGATAAATAACCAACCTCAATGCAGTTTCTAACGCTGTGATGGATTTTTGGCAACCTTCCGTTTCCTGCTCCAATTTGCCTTGTGCAGATTTCAGCTGTTGAAATATAATTAAGGTTAAATGCGCACATTCCAATTGTATAATTTAACAAATGCAAAAAAAAATCATTCTGTTCATGCTCTCACAAATAATTTACAACTCAACGTAAGTAACTTCGACTCCACCTCACACAACATGCACATATCTCTTGAGACCTGCTGCCTTCTTAGGAGCCATTTTCACCCTCTGCCTCCGCTAGTCACTTACGGTCTCCCCTCCTGTGTTTAAATTATGCATCTTATTTTATGCAGTTCGGTTCATCAAAGGGTTTGCCATATATGTTGAGACGGCTGTAATATTGCCAGGGTTGGGATTGCAGGAATGCTATAGGGATCTAAGCAGCAGCCAATTTTATCTGACTGTTGGCTACCAGCTTCCAATCCTCCAGATAATCTCGGAAGAAAAAAGTCAAGTAAAGCAGGATGAGGGATTCTCCATGCAGATATCACTGCCAATGCATCAGTAAATCTACAATTCACTTCAGTTAAAGATGAGCTGGGAGTTCACAGCTATAGTAGAGCACTGAAAAATAACAGAATTATAAATATGATCATATAATAATTGTAATTGTCTCCATGCTCAAAAGGGAGAGAGGCAATGCTCATTCGTCAGTATTTCTGAGCCAGCAGTGTCAAGTCTACAAATTTATGAACACATAGATCCATAACATAACCACCCCTTAATAATCTCATGCAGTGGTAAATATGAATGAATTGAATTAATTATTTTATTATAATTGGCAGGTTAAATTCTGACAGTGAAATGTTTTTTGTTAAAAGACAAGTAAATTCCTCTATAAGTGACGCATGCATCATACCTTTGTTTCATAAAGATGTTCTAACTGAAATTTTTCCTCCCGAAATATTGCTTCCGATTCCTGAAAAAAACATGGTGTGGCTAAGAAATTACATATATATAAAACCAACAAATACATGTTTTAACCTGTTTAACACGTAGGCTTTGGCGCCCAATATCATCCATAAGAGGTTTTTGGGTTGGAGCGCGTAAATATATAAACGTGTCGTTAAAACCCGCCACTACCCGACACAGCCAACTAGTAAGGGTTGTCACGTAAACTGTACTAGTGACGAATTGGAATGTTCTGTTTACGTGACAACCCTTACTAGTTGGCTGTGTCGGGTGGTGGCGGGTTTTAACGACACATTTATAGATTTACACGATCTAACGCAAAAACCTCTATTATGGATGTTTTAACCTTTATATTGTCAACACACAGATTGGATCAGCTTAATAACAAATGCACAAAACACAATAAATATAGGAATACATCAAATATAAATATGGACTCAAGGCAAATATTATAAATCATAGATGTGGTAAACAAAACCAAATGTCTACACTACTAATAAGTACTGCAGTGCTAAATCAGAGCAATGAAATAGAGAATATGTATTGGCCATTGTACTCATTATTGCTGTAAAAACAAATAAATAGTATGCAGCATATAACACACACAAATATGAATACACTAAAATTAGAGAATTCATAAATCCAGAAAGACAGCAGATGTGGACGTTGTTTTGCTCTTCCCAAGTGGCCAGGCACAATCTGAGCAGTAGCCTGACCGACAGACAGCCAGGATAGGAGGCCTGACACCAGGCCAGCGATCCCACGAGGCCCAAGAAAGGTTCCAGCTCCCCAGCAGGTCAATTATAACTTGGAGTTGCCAAAACACTGTGCTTCCCAGAGACACGCTGAATACATTATCTCACTTTAAAATGGGTCTGCAGAAGCTCACTTGTCAGCACTGCACTGTCATTTTCATGGGGTGATGTGGTGTGACTAAAAGTTGGGAGGTGGTTTGGGTGGAAAAAGAAAATCCATCTGGCCTAATCCCAGATTATGAGTCAGGCATCGTGGCATTCATAATTTATGAGCGGCTCAGAAAGAAGCACAACACTCCGTGATCATATTGTACTTTAAAAAACCATTATGTGAAGATCCATTGTGGCTAAGTAACATTTTCATTTGTAAAACAACATTTCCATTTTTTAATATAAGCAATTAAACTTTAAAGCTTCTCTTAATGAATACTCTACCCCCTTAGTCAAATAGAATTCATTACCGCCAGCTATAATCCCATTTGGACACACTGAAGTCTAATGAGAATGCTCGTTAAAATTCTAATGAAAACATGCGATGTGCTGCACGACGCCTATTTGAGGTAATCTCTCAGCTCAGTGTCAAGCCTTTGTTATTTAACCTCTGATGTGCGATTTAAAGAGACTGATCCTTACACAGAAGAGCACTATTTTTAATGGGAATCTACAGAATTCCCTTGCCAGTTTAGCTTTTATGGAGAATGGCTATTTGATAAGACTTTTTAAAAAGTATATTGTACCAATATCATACTGAACTATATACTGCAATGCATCCATTTCTTGAAATATTATCAATAAAAAACTACCGAATGCAAAAATATAAGAATAAACATTTTAATGGCATGAAATGTAGATGCTGAAATGGAAAAATAATACAAGTGAATAATGTTGTGAGCTATGTACAATGTGATTCTTGTGACAATATACTGTCATTAAAATACTGTTAAGCAAACATTTGGAACATTATCATGTAGATGGGAGGTCTTGGTTGTTTTACAAAATATTACAATAGTCAAACTTTAAAAACATCTCCTCATACAACTCATAGGAAAAGCCTTATAGGCATAATCAAGTAGCGCGGTTTGAAAAAAAGCCTGATATGCCGAAATAACAATATTATTATGCAGCTGATAAGTAGTCTGTTTGATTGTTAGTCAAGTGTTATATGTCTGTGATTCACCTTAAATGTAGTACAGTAGCCATTTTCCAATAAACGAGTTCAGTGTGACCATTTTAAATAACCCTTTTACGCTAAACAAAGTAAAAGGATTTATGCATTTCTAAAAAAAACAGTATATCCCTGGGGTTATGCCACTGATAATACTGGATTTCAAAGTATTGAGTACGTATAATTTACCCTCGGATTTCTAAAGATACATTTGTATGATTTAATAAGCAATAACCCTACGAATCTATAGGTGCTTTAAGCTTATACTTTGTGCACTACTATGCCATCTATTTACTGCTGGTTTTTCAGCACTTGTGCTCGGCGTGTAGAAAGCAGTATGTCCTTGGGTCGCAATGAGACCAAAGGGTTCAGACAACGGCTCTGTTAGGGAGGGTAGGGGGCCAGGATGCTGAAGGTCCCTTTAGTGCTGGTTTGTGTGTTCTTTTAGTAACCCTTGGATCAAATTGGCCAGTTTTCAATCAAATAAGTCCCTAATTAGAACACAACTTTACACTAAAGTTCGTTCATAGTGACCATCCACCCACCACCCGTTTTAGAGACAGAATGGTGAAATACAAAACAAAGATACGGCATAAAAACTTCCAATCTTAGTTGGAACATTAAAAAGAGTTACAAGCACCTCATGGCACAATGCAAAAATTACTTAGATTACAGTAATTATTAAGCTGTTCTCCTGAGATTACATTAACTTCCGTATTGGTTCGTGAATTGTTTCTTTTTTGTATAATTTGTTGACTCATTTGTACCATCAGCATGAAAGGTTTGCATATAATATAGTTGTATTTTGCATAGATTCTAAATAATTGATACTCACATGCACAAATAGATGCAAGAATAAACTTTTATCAATGAATTATTACATGCATCTTAGTTAAAACCCGGGAAAGCCTGAGTGAGGTTGTTTGTTTACCTTCAATTGTAGTTGCCCCTGATGCTCTACCTCCTCAAGCTGTTGCTTTAGGATGTTCACTTTCATCTCCAGATCTTCTCTGAATGCTGCTGACTGGAAATTACCAAGGAGAAAGTGCAAGCAAATCCTATTCAAAAGTAGTAGTAAATCACTAAACAAAATAGTTGCCTTTTTATTGAGCTGGAGAGCATCAAATTAGTATGAAAACTTTATTGTTTTTATTCCTTACCAAGTACCATTACTTGGAGTAAAACACAACGTTGGACTGCCCCTGAAATGCCAAGTCCACTGCTCTGCAGGATGGAGTTTTGTGTTAAAGATCATTTAACTACTTACTCTGCCTCCAAAAGGGTACCAATCCCTGCCATAACAGGACACATGTAACTCCAATCATTAATAAATTTCACAATGAGCCTCCTTATGAAAAAAAAACCTCTTACATATTTATTCAACAAAGTTAATTCTCAAAAATGACAACAAAATGAGCTAGATGAAACAGGTACAGTATTATAAGTATACATAAAACAACTCAATGAGCGTTAAGTGGGTTTAATTTTTTGTAATATAGTTTGATTTTACATTAACGCAATATGAAGGATTGAATTACGCCCTTATTACAAACCTAACATTTAAGCTGTTGTGAATGAAAATGATGAACAGAAAAACTATGTTTAACATAACCAACCGAATAATAACACATAATTCATGCAGTATGTATGTCTGTTGCACTCCTTTCACACCGTACATAGCTAACTGTGCGAATCGGAGGTTCATTGGTTTTATGTAAAATTATTGCAGTGCCTATGTCCAGCGTAACGAACAGCAAGCAGTGCAATGTGTCCACACAGATAACTTCACACGATGGTTGCATTCAAACAGGGGCATTTCCTGCACGATTAATACACTGCTCAAAATGTTCTTCCAGGAGTAGTCACAAACCATTGTGTGGACAACCCTCATCACGAACTACTCTATGGAAAACACTTATGCTTTTGACTCTGCGACCCCTATAATAATAGTTGTCTCCAACAATGAATAGGTATTGTACTTTTGAGCAGATTACATGTGTGCAAAAGCACTGCCATTTGAAATAAATATTCTCAGAAAACAATGGCTTTTTATCAACAGTGTTGTCAAATACGCATTCCCACAATGACCCACATCCAAATATATTGCTTGTCAGATAAACATAAAGCTTATTATGCACTTTAAAAAAAGCAGCAGCATTAAAATACATTTGGTTGTTTTGCTTAAAAATGTGCTGTGGTGTATTTTTTCGACCCCATGCAATGCAATGTGATGTCATTCAGTGGCTCGGCATTCCCTAAAACAAAGGAAACACTGTACAGTACTGATTGTAAATAGTTCACATCCCGAACGGTGGCATCAGAAGCAATCAGCACTGTGTGCACACTAATGAAAGGAAATGCAGCTGATTAATTTATCAACAATATGTATTGATCAATAACAATGCGGTCGTTGACATCTGCTTCTCGATATTAACAAAAAATCCCCTTTAACCTTTCAAATCTCCGCTTACTTCAAGACTATTATGAGGTTTTTTTTACATAACTAAATATGCTTGTAGTTATTAGCAATCGCCAGGTGTCACTGTGGCTGAGCACTCGAATCATTACCGGAAGGCTGCCTTTTCAAACTCCAGTCGAAAGTCAACACAGACCGATAAAATATGGATTACTTTGTGGTAAGCCAACAGGTTGGCCTTTGGTAAAACTAGCTTTCACAATCATCATCAACCATGCTTAATCCACTGCTGGACGAAGACCTAGCCAAGCCATCTCCATATCTCAGTCCCACGATGCAACAAAGCATCTAGCCCCTGCACATATGCTGATTTCGTCACCCCATCTCCACGGTGTACGTTGGCTTTCTCTTTAGGCGTGTGAAACTCACACTGCTGGCTTAGGACCACCGACAGAGATGAGCACCACCCCAGGCTCACTTGAGCAGGGAGACACTTTTACTTGATAATTGGTAAGAACGGGTGGGGAGGGGCTTTAAAGGCACAGCTGAGCATGACGTCCTTACCTTGGCGGCTGCCACCGCATGCTCCTGCTTCAGGAAGTTAATGGTGCCCTCCAGCCGGGCCTGCAGCTGCTTCACGCTGTGCGCGTGCTCCTGAGAGAGCTGTTCTGTGTCACTCTGTGCTGCAGCGAACCTACAGGCAAGGAGACCTGTCTTGACTGACCGCCAGTGCTTCAACGTAGAGTGTCCAATCATGAAATCATCTTGTGCCACACACCGCGCTATGCCGCAGCACAATCACGTAGCGTCCTGATCGCATACACAAGTGCTTCTATGTGACATTTCTGGTTATGCTTTTTATAGCATATCAGTTTCAATCCAATGTATAGTTAAAATAAGACGTGTTTTTTATTATTCTGGTTTTACAGTTTTCTTGTTTTGTAATGAGTTTCTGCAATCTATTACATGGTCTCTGTGCAAATTCTTGTAAAAAAACACATACAAACTCGTTTGGTCTAATTCATTTTCGTTTGTTGATGAAAGTAGTTATCACAAATTATTGGCAAAAAAAAATCCAAATCGCCATTATTTTCTGCTGATGTGTTTGTCTTTCATTATAAATTATCAAAAACATTTGTACCCACCAACAGTTCTATTGTCTTGACTGGTTCTAAAATAGTAAAATAAAAGCTATAGCAGTTGTGCAATATCCACATATATTGGATTAAATTAATACACTTTAAAAGTAGCAATAATTCTAAACGAATTCCACTAAATTTGTAATTAGATAATTATTATATTCTTGGTTCTTTCGGTAAAGTCACGTAAATATAAAAAAAGAAGATAAAAATAAAATAAATAAATAATATATAAAAGTCTTCTTTTAGCTTATTTTTGTTTTTAATTTATCTTATTATTTTTATTCTATTTTCATTTTTTTATTTTGTTCAACGGTTTTACTTCACTTGACTCCTATGTTTGTGGTGGTCAAATCTTGTAATCAAAATTCAGTATACTTCCTGTTGTCCAACGAATTCCAAATTTTGCACACGTACTCAGATCCGGTGACAATGCATGCCTGTATCAAAAGCGGCATCAATGAATCAATTAATTGGCTCTTTTAAAGCAATTAACATTTTGTATGGACGGCTTATTAATTAAATACATATTTGGGTAGGTCAAAAACGCCGCGGTCCCTAAACTCTCGAATGACCTCGCCCAAGAAGCAGGCGCCACGTGTCTCAGGCGAGCCTGCTCCGTGTTAACGAGTTACGGGCACCCTCACAAGCAAAAGTTGTACATTCAAGATTCATTTATCAAGTAATCAATTAATTCAAGTAAGCGTTGTTGTGGTAGCAGGCGCAGCATCATTGACGGACTTCTCGAGGGCGAGTTAAACGAAGTTGTAAATAAAACCGTTGTTTTTAAAAACCGTTTTTAAGGAGTTTATTTTCTATTTACGCAACTTTACTGAAAAAAAACAAGAATATGAATTCCTGCAGTCATGAAAGTTTTAAGTCTAGATAATCATCGTTTACCATTACAGTAACCTATAGTAACTGCAAACGCAATCACAGTGCAACACATAACCATGTACAAGACTCACCTCCTCTGTTGTGAATAATATGTGTCGAATGTAATCCCTACAGTATGTTAATTCACTGTGTATTCAAGTCTGAGGTTGAGATGCATTGAAAGACCAATATTAGCCAACATCAGAGGACAGCTTTGGAGTAATCTTGCGACTCATTCATTGATCCACTCACAAATGCAGCCCCTCCTGATGATTGGGCCACAGCCACTGTTGCTAGCTACACATTAATTAGCTCCCCTCATCCATGGTAAGGCCACTGCTATATTGACAGCTCTATGACCTTCTAATCAGTTAAGAAGGAATTCAATATACTTTACACAAATGCTAATTATATATGTCTGTCATTACGTATATAGATGTATTTCGTATTGTTCATTTTGATGTATTTATGATCACCAATGACAGGCAATGAACATTACAATTACAGTGCAGAAGACTTGTGTTAAGTAATGTCCTGTAGTTATATTACTTTACGTGTAATATTTTATAATAATGTGAAATGCATTATTTGCCAATGGACTTATAAAGATGCATTGATCGATCAATTTAAATCGAGGCTTAGACTCACAATACAAGCATCAAATAATTACGTGCAAGAATGTATTATTTACAGCTTATGCCAACTAAATGCAACTGACATGGTAACGTTACATTGACATATTATTGGAGTACCAAAACTGTCCAAATAATATAGAAAATAACGAGACACAAATAAAAACGAGATGGTGAAAATGAGACAAAGATTTCATTATTGAATCGAGTCGTGATCCTGAATCATGACCTGATTGTTCGTGCAAAGAGCTCACCAACCCTTCACGTCCTGTAGCTCCCGGGAGAGGGCCTGGTTCCTGTGAGTTAGTTCTGCATTCTCCTGCTCCAGACGGCTCTTCTGTTTAACTTGAACCTCTCCGTCTGCCTTCAGCTGCTCCACACGGGCCTCCAGCTCCTTTTTAACGTTGCCCTGGCGGTGGTGGTGGAACGGTGATCAGTTTGGGTCCACCAGACACAGAGGTCAACATTACGATGGCATTTCTGGAGGGGTTGCCCCCCCTACCTGAAAATCCTGGCTCCGCCATTGCTGGTCGCGAAAGCCTACGTGTTAAATTGACTGAACGTGACGACGAGATTCAAATTCAAATGTCACTTTCTAATATGTTATACTGTTTGTTCTCAATACCGGATATTACAATTACACACAGCCCCATGCTTATTGCAGCACATTCTTTTTTAATGGAAGTACCCAAATCAGTAGGCAAGTAGCAATTAATATGCTCAGTAATTCAATAATTATGACAAACGGGTGTTGCCCCCCCCCTACCTGAAAATCCTGGCTCTGAAAGATTAAAAAACGGGTGTTGTTGTTTCAATGAGGAATTATTTTTTCTCTTGTATTTTCTAATTTGTTCTATTTTGTTATTACAATCTTGATCTCTAAATTAGCATTCGATGTATATGTAACACCCCATAATTTATGTAAATTAGTAACAAAGTAACAATTTGCATAACAAAATTATGTGGTTCTTCAAAATAAGCCTTATATAAGGTTGGCACAACATGTAAAACATTTTAAAAGTATTTCGAATATTTTTACGACTCCTATTCCAAATATCAAATTGCATGGCCAGAAATACAAAGGACAGAATGTAATATACACTAAAGTGCTGTGCTCTGAAATTCATAAATTCAATATTGCCTTCAATTGCATGTCGGGAGATAATTGTCTGGATGGATAATGCGCTGTGGTGTGTCCCACGGTGCCCCTCTGGCTTGCCTCGCATGCTGAAGCAACAGTGCGGTGGCAATGTTTTATTTATCAAGTGATCCCATGCCACTCAATAAAATGTTGGACAGCATAATGAGGATGAGTGGTACGTGAAAGTAATGTGGTATTGAATTTATGCATATTTGATTTGCACCCTTTTGATGTTTTAGTAACGTCATTTTTATTTAATCATCTTTACAATTACAATCCAAAGTAAAGTATTATTGAGACAAATTTAATATATGTTCAAGGACAGTACAATATACTCTTAGTTTTTTCGGTAAAGTCACGTGACTTTACCGAAAAAACTAAGAGTATGAATCCTTGCAGTCACGAAAGCTTCAAATCTAGAAACAGTACAATATATTCTTGGGTCTTTCGGTAAAGTCACGTAGATAGGTTCAAAGAAATTAACAAAAAAACTAAAATAACAATATTTTTTTATTATTTTCTTTGAACCTATCTACATGACTTTACCGAAAGACCCATTAATAAGAATTCCTGCAGTCACGAAAGCTTTAAGTCAAGACAGTACAATATACCCTATCAATGTAAAAACATTTACTTAACTTCTTTAAAATATACTACATATGAAGGCTCTCTTAAACATGCATGATTTATATTTTTGTCAAAATTATAAATATTCAAACAAAATTATTCCTTCTCAAATGAGCATGAGTCAGTACTAATCTCCAAGTCGCTCAGTCAGTGGTCTAAATTCCACATTTTCTATTGTGCCCTTAGGATAACCACTGTTAACTATGTCAATAAAAAAAAGTTACTTTGTTAAGCGCAGGGGGAATGATGAGCTGAATCGACCTCTGATCCTATCAACGCCACAAACATTTTTAACCGTGAATCAGCTCCAACCACAGCGCCACTCGGCCAGAGAAACAAAATACAAAAGGTAACATTTTACCCAGCTCACAGCGCACGTCGACTCACAGTTAGGAGGGCGTGTGCC
This sequence comes from Lampetra fluviatilis, assembly GCF_964198595.1. Classification (NCBI taxonomy): domain Eukaryota; kingdom Metazoa; phylum Chordata; class Hyperoartia; order Petromyzontiformes; family Petromyzontidae; genus Lampetra; species Lampetra fluviatilis. The sequence goes on along the minus strand of NC_136279.1, from coordinate 6,940,418 downwards.
TTGTGCTCGGCCTCCATATGCGCCAACCGCATGTTAGTCTCATCCAGCAGTGCTTGGATGCTTCCCGTGTGATGTTTTTGCAGCTCCAGGCGCTCCTGCTCCAGGCTGGCTATGGCTTCATTCAGCTGATATAAAGGGGTTACATCATACCAGTTTCTGGCTGCCGCCCTAAGGCTTCTCACACATATGAGAGGATAACACTTGACATTGTGAAACGAGGTTGTGCAAAGGGCTCTGGTATAATATTTTAAGTTGGATAAATCCTTGCATCCTCATGAAATAATTTTATTCCCAAGAGATAAATACATGCCATTTTTCTATCATTCAATCTCCTATGAACATAAAAATAGATATGTTTACACAAGCAGATACAGTATATATTAAACAGATAAAATATTGGCCCACCTTTTTCTCATAGTCATTTTTCAGGTTCTTCCCACTCTGACCTATCATCTTCATTAGCTCTTCAATCTGTTTGTCCTTGGTCTCTCGGACAACATGTGATTCTTGTACCAATACATCAACTGCAACAAGCCGACGAGTTTGCAGAGATTTCATTGGCTGTTCATATCTTTAAAGCATCAAGTATTTGTAACATTGAACTCGGAAATTAGCCTATTTCTTAAAATGAATTATTCCATGAAATATCTCATCAATTGAGAATCAGAGTATACAGGTCATTATAAAATATACATTAGCTCATTGTACAAATTGCAGACAAACAGGAAAATGTATCATATAGTATTCACGAAATTGCTATCCGTCATTTCGGCTATCCGCGAATCGCATCTGGAACTCTACACGACTGCATCGAGAAAGAGAGAGAAATAAAGTGATGAGATAAAGTGATGAGAGAGAATGTGATGCAATAAAGTGAGACAAAGCTATGAGATACAGTGATTTGGCTGTGCAGCATCATCATAATTTAAGGTAAGTTCATTTTAAAACTATTTTAATACTTTAAGATTTATTTTTATTCACTTTGTTTATTCTAACCAATTTTTATTTTGTTGTATTATAATTTTCATGTACAGTAAAACCTTGGATTGCGAGTAACTTGGTCTGAGAGTGTTTTGCAAGACGAGCAAATTTGTTTAATAAATATTAATTTGATAAACGAGCGAGGTCTTGCAATACGAGTAGCACGTGTATACGCTTTGTCTGCCGAGCGTCACGTGATCACAACTGATATACAAGTGATTTGATATGCGAGTGCTTTGGATTACAAACACGTTTCCAGAACGAATTATGCTCGCAATCCAAGGTTTTACTGTATATAATAGATTTACCTATTTATTTACGGTAAAGGTTTTCGTAGGCCAATATCATTATCCTCGAAATTTGCTTTACACGAGCATATATCCCTCGAAAATAACGAGGCAATACTGTCCTGTGAAACTTGACCTTTCACCTTTTTTTTCCAGTTTTCTGACTGCATCTGCAGCCTCCTTCTGTTTATTCTGATGCACTGCATTCAGTTCTTCCAGTTCACTTTTTTTTCCATCCAAAATCTGCCACAACAACATCGATGTTTAAATTCACGAATTACACTACTATAACCATACAAATGTAGCATTATTGTAACAATATAAGTTCATGATAACACTGTCAGTGGAAACATCTGGCCATGACCATGGGAATGTGAAATTTAAGTTACTTGCTCAAGATCACGAAGAGATATGAGCAATACCTATTGCTTATTTGAGAATGGAGACAGTTTTGAGTTTAATGATGCATACTTTAATTATGATGAATTATGATAAATACTTTAATTAAAATATACATCCAAAATGGCATGTTATATTTGGACCCAAAATGCAGATATACCTATATACAAGGACAAAACAGCCGTAAAAATTGCTGCAATCTCGAAAGAAATGCTAAACGATGGTGCTCAGCAACATCATAACAAGGTTTGAACACACACACATATACTTAAGGTTCGTTCCAGTTTCACAGTTTGCCATGGTGCATTCATTGCAAATGTAGCGCTACAAGCAAGTCCCTACTCCCAGAGAGACCGATTAAGCGGCAGCATTCTTAATAAACCGCTGCAGACAGCGCACACTTGCATCAGACCTCGGATTAGTGAAGGGTGGGAGAAAGGTCATCTGCTATAATTACACAAGTGTGGCCCAGCATCCGCACCATCTCAGCTCGCCTTAATAAGCCTGTCGTTTGGTCTCCCGCGGGTCGCCTCCCATGCAACACGAAGGTTAACAATTAAAAAGGTGACCCAGAATGTCATCTCTGAACCCCCATGAGGACATCTAAATGGAATCCAGGGCAGCTAGCTGGATAATCAGAGGCACATCGAGACCCTGCTGGTATTTCCCAGAAGTTAATAATTTGTACCTCCAAACAAAAGATATACCTAAGCAGATAGGTACAGATCAGACTGAAAAATGTAGGGTCATAGAAATGGTGAAAGTACTGAAAACACTGTACTGAAAATTCAAATACCCTTTTTAATGTCATGTACCAATAGTACGTTATTTTAGGTTCCAATGATTCACGTAACATTATCGTTTTACAATTAAAATCTTAAGTTCATTACCAAGCCTTCATGACATTATCAGGCCTGCTGAATTAAAAAATGTCAGCATTCTGTACCAATTTGTTTAAATTAAAGTATAATTTAATTACATGTGTTTCTTTGTTTATGGATCTAAGGCTTATACGTTGTTTTTTTTTATAAATGACAAAATTAATGTGCTTGCAATTAGCACGAGAACAAAAGCTGACAATACCTTCAAAACGACCACACTAATTAAAGCCACACAGGTGGTATCCTCTACCCCGGGCATCTGGCATGGATCCAGTATCACACTGACATGCCTTACGTGCACTACACAGGGTGTTAAATCCTTCCAACTTGAAACAAAGACCACCAACCACGGGTGGGCAGGTGGATATGCTACCATAATGGTTGATTTTCATTTGTTTTGCTGTGCTAAAGTATAATTGTGAATTGGAACCAACAGCTTTGGTCAATCTCCTGGTAAATGAAGTCCTTCCTAGCCGTCGACATCGCTCACGATGCTGCGATATCATAATCTGCCCAACACCTGCACACGAGCTTAATTCATGGCTCCATCTCCTTGGTGGACATCCTCTCGGATGTGTTCTGTTCATTGGCTGCCACTCCATCAATATTGACCAGCTGGAATTATCCCTCCTTCATAATAAACGAGTCTCCTTTGTGTATAGTTGCAATTATAGTAATTACAGTATAATTTTTACTGTAATAATATAATTAAACAAACAGAAATGTAATTGTAATGATAAATTGCCCTAGGTCAGTTTACCAGGCCCTACAATGTTTGCAGAGAGCTCCTTCCTCTAACACCAGACAACATCACAGCATTTCATTAAGAGGACACTCTGCTAATGATTTGTATTAGATTGCCTGCTAATATAAATGCTGCTGAAAATAATTAGTTCACAAGGCTCATAGGCCGATAGACCAAAATGTTATTTTATTATTTTGTTGGTGACACAGGCTATTGTCTGTCTAAAGTCATAACTAATCTTGCATAAATGCCCAAAGTTCCACCAATGTGCACCACTGAAGGCAAGGTAGATTTATGATATTCCCTCTTGGCGCATTCTGAAATGCGCCTGAAAGTAGGAATCGCGGAGAGACACGGCGCTCCACCTCTTGTACGTGAGTTTCGTGCTTCAGTTGCATTGCAACTTGCTCCGTCTGGAACTGCTCCTCCATGGCCTTCATCTTGAGCCCCATCTATATCAGACAAGCAATAAAGTAGTCTCACTGTGGTGGTGGTGGTTGGTGTGTAGTGACAGGACTACAGCCATACCACTTGCATGGAGCTTCCTCTTGGCTGCACAATGAAAATCAGTTGGAGAACAATTTGGAAAATGGGTCTGTTTTATAAAAATGGTAAGTGTACGAACATACTAGATAAAAGATATACAATTGTTATAAATGGATGTAATTTTATTATGACTTTAACAAGACAGTACTCTACTGTATCAATATTCAGGAATGCTGATAATTATTTCAATAACTTACAGGAAATGTAAATAATGTCACAAAACAATGTCTAAATTACAAGTAATACATTTAATCTTAATTACATTGTTATTTTTTACCTCTTTTTGATACTTCGTATGAAAAGCTTCAGCATCAGGTAATAATGGGTCCATTTTCCGAGAGCCTTTCCTGGGTACAATCTGGACTCGTGGAAACACAGTAACAATACGAATGAAAAGCTGTTATGGATTTCCCTCCAGCAAAAACACCGAAGAATTCATACCTTAGCTTCTGCTGTCATTTTAACCAAATACAGCTGAGATACTTTAGAAAAATGTCACCATTTTTTTTAAACTTCTCACAAATAAAAAAAAATTACTTGAATGAACCAGTTATTTGGTGCCCTCTTGTACACTGAACCAGTTCTGATGAATACACTAATCAAATACATTTACTACCAGGTTCCCAACTATGAGGTTCATAGGTCTGTGTTGCTTTGCAACCCATTCCATATGCTCTGCATTTACACAGGAACAGCCCTGTGCTGCATTCACAATTAAACACATAGCAAGATGTAGTATACTGCCTCCAATTCCCTACTGTTATTAGCTGATGCTGAAAGTGACTGACAGAACCTTTAGTTTTCAGATACTCTCCAAACCTTAGATCTAACCTAACAGTAAAATGCCGACAGTAATTTTGTAACTTGAACAAATCGTATATGAAAAGCAATCAACACATATAACATTCTGCAACTGTGACTCACCGGTGATAAAGGTATTGGCTTTTCACGCAAATACCTTGGGTTTTCAATCTAAAAACACAAAACATTGGTTTCAAAACGACCTTGACATATCAGATATTGGGTAGTACAGAAAGTCTTAAACAAAGTCAAATAATGCAGACGTATATTTGGAGTGTCTTTGTGGCATGTTACTGAATTGGTTGAAAAACCGCACGGATACACATTATTAGCTGCAGCTACAAGTGTAAATGTTATTCAAGCAGAACATGCAAAATGACTTACCCCCAAATTCCAGCTGTTCAATCGGTTTTCAAAGTCACTTTCATCCATATTTACTGGTTTCCTCCCAGACAGGTCCTAAAACAATTACAAATTCTATATTTGCATACTGTACTTTGCATAACTTAAATACATGTTACAAAACTAGATTCAAAGCTTTCGTGACTGCAGGAATTACTCTTTGGTTCTTTCGGTAAAGTCACGTAGAAATAAATTAAACAATAATAGAACACGACGTTTGGATTGCAACACAAGCAACCATCATCAGGTACAAATGAATGAGAAATAATCAACCAGGTGGGGTGTTGACTGTGGTGTTGGCCGACTCTCTGTGTTGTATTGCATTATATTTCCAAGTTTACTATGTTTGCTTTCTCATTCATTTGTACCTGATGATGGTTGCTTTTGTTGCAATCGAAACGTCGTATTCTATTATTATTTAATTTAATTGATTTCTACGTGACTTTACCGAAATAACCTAAGAGTAATTCCTGCAGTCACGAAAGCTTCGAATCTAGTTTGAACCACCTCTACGGGGAGGGTTTGCCATGCTTGTTTGTTTCACACTTAACTTCTAATTCAGCAATCTTTGGAAGAATGTAATCAACCAGGCTATGCGTTAACTGTGTGCTAACCGACTCTCTGTGTTGCATTGCATTACAATTTTCTAATTTTACTAAATTTGCTTTCTACCGTGCTTGTTCCATGCTTGTTTCTAAGTCCATTCTCTCTTCTGGCCGCTATGGGCAGGAATTCCACACAACTCTCCGTGCTTGTTTATTTAGATTTCTAGTGTCCAGCTCGTCCGTCCCCTATGGGCAGGAATTCCACACAACTCCCCCTCTGCCCCAACCCCCCACTCTCTCTCTATTTAAGGCCTCGACAGAGACGTTGTCTTTCTGTGTGCCTATGTGTGTGTCTCTCTCTGTTTGTCTCTGAGTTTCTCTCTGCTTATGTGTCTATCTGTGTGTCTCCGTGTCTATGTTTTGCCTCTCTCTCAAATTTTGCAATCTTTGGAAGAACGTAAGCAACCAGGTGGGGTGTTGACTGTGGTGTTGGCCGACTCTCTGTGTTGTATTGCATTATATTTCCAAGTTTACTAGGTTTGCTTTCTCATTCATTTGTACCTGATGATGGTTGCTTGTGTTGCAATTGAAACGTCGTATTATATTATTTAATTTATGTCTACGTGACTTTACCACAAGAACCAAAGAGTACATGTTATTGTTTCTTTTCTGCATTTTCAAATGGAATTAAACATCCGTTATGCAACACAGGAATTTTCAGACTAAGCATCATGCGAAAATGAAAAGATCTCTTCATGGAACGAGTCGACACAAAATAATTAAATTATAAAAACGTCAGCTTAGATGTGTTTTTAGAGTCATTTGACATTCAGGGGTTTCTTATTTCCTTACACTAATTGTTGTGGGGTCATCTTCCGTAGACCTATGCATAGCGTTGGTGGACTGCGAACTCCGATCTTGGGATATCTTCCATTTTCTGAAAAAAAAAACATAGAAATAAATAATTAAGACATAAATCATTATATTCTTTGGGTCTTTCGGTAAAGTCACAAAGATAGGTTCAAAGAAAATAACAATAAACAGAAACTACGACGTTTCGATCGCAACACAAGCAGTCGTCCTTTTCCTGAAGACGACCGCTTGTGTTGCGATCGAAACGTTGTAGTTTTTGCTTTTTGGTATTTTCTTTGAGCCTATCTGCATGACTTTACCGAAAGACCCAAAGAATATGAATTCCTGCAGTCACGAAAGCTTTAAGTCAAGCGATAAATCATCATTAAATACATCACAAATGGTTTCGGTGCATATGCTTCTTTCTGAAGTAAAACAAACCTGCGGTGCTCTTGGCATGAGTCAGAGAATGCCAAGTGACTCCGTGCGTCCCTGGACAAGCCTTGGCTCAGCTGCGGCGATTCAAGCTCCCCTGCTGCCCAGGTGGGCAGCCTGTCCAGGTCCTCATCCCAAGCAGGCCCGTCTCTCTTCTTTCCCGTGTCATCCACATACATGAACCGAGTCATCAGGCAGCAAAGGGCAGCACACACCAAGTAAATAAGTCAGCTTTAACTCAGATCTAAGACATAATTGCACTCTTTTCTTCATGATAACCTTCAGATTTAAAACAAAACACAATAAGGATGCAGAGATTTGGCTCATTGGAACCTATATCCCATCAGTTTTAGCAGGTCTACATCCCATTCGGCTCCAATCGGATTCAATTTGCATTGTGTTGGATCTGATTGTTTCGTGGCAAAATCCCAAAACAATTGATTAATGCTGTCATTATGTACGCCTTAATTAGCAACACATGAAATTAAGTTAATCGTACTCTTCGTGTGTAATATGAGGCCCTCTAGTGTCCAATCCACTCAGCTACAGAGGGTTATACAAAGAAGCGCAGCTAGTTTCTGTGAAATTACAAGCTGTTTTTAACAAAATTATACAATGTATAGTACATTAAAACATAAATAAATATAATGCAAATATGTTACCGTTAAATTTAAGGCAATTGGGGCATAACAACCAGGTGAAGTCTTTGACAAACCCATCAGAATGTGACCAAATATCAGTTGGGTCACATTACAAATCTTGCAAGTGTCTGATCCATATCTAACTACAGTAATGCTGAATGTAAACAATCATGCACCCATTTCAAAAACTTATGCATCTAATTACAATTTTTTAAACATCTTTTTCTCACAATATTTCATACTTACCCCAAATTACAATTAGTATTTGTAATCTTAGTTCTTTCGGTAAAGTCACGTAGGTAAAATTAATAAAAAATACAAATCACGACGTTATTGTTTTATTTTTATTAATTTTACCTACGTGACTTTACCGAAAGAACTAAGAGTATGAATCCTTGCAGTCACGAAAGCTTCAAATCTAGAATTAGTATTTGTAAATCGACAAACTTCCAATCAGGTTTCTCACAGTAACACTAGTTTAAGTATCTTTAAATCCCGTGAAATGTTTGTTCCATACTAATACTATCAATATTGTTTTATCGTTTAGAACTGGAAAGTCTTACAAAAGCCATTATTGTGCAATCAACTGTGAATGGCGTGAATAAATCAACTTGCTCTAATTGAGAATCATGTTTAATCACTGATAGCTTCTAGGATTCATGTCAAGGATCTCAGCGGCATTCGCTCACGTCATATCCATTGCATTTGCGGAGCCACACAGCTAATTCCTTTCACATGATTACATTTGTGAAGCAATTAATTTGCATTCATCATTGCAAAATTCAGAACAGCTCTTGCTGCAGGATTTCTGATTGAAAACAATTTTAAATTGTATAGAATATATTTCAATGAAGAGGAAAACTTGTAAAGCCAAAGGCCTTTTTGTCATCTTTACTAATGGATAAGGGCCTCCCAATGCCCTGCGGGTCGTGGGGGTTATTTGACCAAACTTCGCTAGACTGGTGAGAGCAGGTTGAAGGTGGGAACATAGAATTATAATACAATATTGTTGCAATGCCCTCTGCTGCAAACAAAGTGGCCCTGCAGCCTATATATCCTGTTATATGCATGATGGTCTCTCACCCAAGTACTATCTTTGCTTAACCCTACTTAGCTTACGAGATATGACAAGATTGGGTGCATTCCAGGTAAGTTGGTCAAAATGTGGAAACTTGGTGCGTTATGAAGGCATGGCGTGCCTGGTCGGCAGGCAGAGGCTGCAGGGAGCCGGCAGGAGGCTTGCTGGAGAAGGGCCCCTCAAGCCGTCCATAGCGCAGCATGTCCAGCAGCAGCCTCGAGTAAGCGTTGCGCTCCGGTCGCCAAACGGCAGCGCGCATGTCGCCCGGTGGCTCACACAGCTTCTTAACCCAGAGTGCACAGCACTGGCGCTCTGGAACGCGCGGCACAGTTTGCAATGAGGGCAGTGAGATAATCCAATGTAAAGGAGACTTCGAGGCATCGGTGATTCCAGTTTTACTCTATGGATCCTCACCCTTAAGATTAAAGAAAGATACTGGTAGCAGAAATGAACTGTCTGAAAAGGATCCTGGGAGTATCAAGACAAGTGAAAATATTAAATTAGACAATAAATGAAAAGCTATGTTAGCAGGAGCATTTTGTGAAAAAGATACAAAGATGCTGACTTCTTTAGTTTGGACATGCAAAAATAATGGAGGCCAACAAAAAAGCAACCCTCAATGGCCTTGTACTGCCATGGAAGAAAGGGATTGAATTTGGGAACATAAAGGCTCTTATTCAGAAAGAAATGTTTTCAGGGGGGGTGGAGCGGGGGTGTGAATTACTGGTCATAAACAAAGATGACTACTACTGAAAAGGTAGCACCAGAGAGGTAGAATAAAAAAGACTGGCAATAAATGTGTTAAGTTTATATTAACACAGGGAGTGTCAGCAGTGTTGACCTGAAAAATAAGGTGACCTCCCCGCGAGTGGAGGTTATGTTTTTTCCACAAGTTCTCCCTCTACAGTATTCCATTAGAACCCCCCCCCCCCGCCTCAAAACACACGCTAGTGTTCTTAAACTATAACTAGGGAATAGTCAACATGGTTTCCCCTTGCCTTCCTTAATGGTTTTAGGTGACAGGTACTGGCTGCAGCTTTATATCATACCGAGGACACATGGTATGTGTAACTTTGGCATTCACATTAATGTGTGATCAGTGTCTCACCTGTTTTATTTGAAAGCTTAAGCACAAAGGGTTTCATGTCCACCAGGAGGTGATCAAATTCAGCATCAAGTAGATCCCACAAACTGTGGCTTGACATTCTGTGCACATGAACCAAAAAACTTTAGTAAGTTTCCAACAAACAATTTGTCCTTAGAAGTATTGAATTGGCAAAACTGATGTAATTTCAAAACGTTACATTTATATCACCTACTGCTGTATACTCAAGCAAAGTGAGGGTCGATAATAACGGTATTATGGTATTAAAACTAAAGTACACTTGGTTGGGGGTCAACTGAGCCCATATCATCCCTATAGAGTCTATAAAATCAATACTGTACCATTTTGTGGAAATTCATAGCGGCGAACATATGGAGATTGGGCCTGCTTTTAGGAGTGACATAAAGGAGCGCCACTGTGGGTGCCGTGGTGGCGAGATGTTAACTACTTTGCCTGGTATACAGGGGGGCGTGGGTTCAATCCCGATGCTGACGCCTGTATATTTGGAGTTTGCATGTTCTCCCCGTGGTCGCGTATATTTTTCTCCAGTTTTTTCTTCCACATTTAGAAACATGCGTTTCGAGAATTTGGCTGCTATAAATGACCACGTGATAAGCCACTTCGTTGAGCTATCATTTGTGGCCAGGTAACTTCTGAAAAAGAGATATATAGCTCAGTGGGCCTTACCTGGTAAAATAAACAAAAGTTTAGTTTAAAAGTTTAGTTTATATACCAATAAGTCAAAGGTTGCTAATACACACACCTAGGGGGGGGGGAGAGGGGTCAGACATTTGTGACGATGTGTGACGAGGGGGGAGGGGGGTTTGAGAAATGTGACGTCACATCAAAATGCGCAACTTAAAATAAATATAAACAAAATAATTGTTATTCTTGGTTCTTTCGGTAAAAGTCACGTATTATTTCCCTTCTACGTGACTTTACCTAAAGAACCAAGAATATGAATCCCTGCAGTCACGAAAGCTTTAAATCCAAATTTAATAGAATTGTTATAACACTCATTTTTATTAATTTTCATTATTAACTATTTGATTATTTTAATTTAGTAAGGTCACCTTTTATTTATTCCATGAAGGGGCATTTTGCTTTTTCATGGGAGAATGGAAAAGCATACATTTTGTATTTTTTTTGAATGATTGTTATTAAACATTTAGATTTTTATTATTCTACCAGGGCTTTTAATTCTGTGGAATTAATATGTGATTGTTATAATTGTACTCTCCATTTTGCTTCGTTCTACTACAAAGTTTCAAGTATTTTTATAGTTATAATTACTTTTAATATTTTATAATTATAGAATTTCAATATGATATTCTGAGCATCTGCAGTTTTAGTTAGACGTTGAATATTTTCAAGTGAATTTTATGATAAATGTATACGTGTTTTCTCCTACAACATCAGAGTGCAGCGCCACATTAAGTACGCACTACAATGAAAATACAGTAGTTTAAAGTGATTTGAAGCATGTTTTATTTTCTAAATGGAAATATGGCTTTGGGGGGGGGGGGGGGCAGAGCTTTGTGACGTCATATTTGAGAGGGGGGTCAAAAATCGGCCAAAATCGCGTGACGTCATTTATGAACGGCCCCTCACCTTTATAAGTAAACAAGGAGACACTTTTGACTTTGTGAATAATTTTCAGTTTGCAAGACGATTCCAATGTTGCCAGTTGTGGACACAATAACATATCCTATATTTGACATTTACTGTGCATATTTTGGCAGCAAAGCAGTAGAGAACACTTAACTAACACAATTATAATCCCTGTCAGTAAAAGACTCATCCAACAATTCGAAGCTTCAGGTTGGCTAAAATCATTGTGATTTTGTAATAAGCCACCAATGAATCATCCTATGGAGAAACTATCTCTAATGGGAATGTGGAATTTCCTCGACTGTTTGAGAAGAGAAAAAAAGACCTTAAAGTAACGACCAAATCAATCATTACAACACTTTAGTAACAAATGCAAACGTCACCATCGTTAATCAAGTTCACGTCTATGCGCCTTAAACTGTTCGCGTCTGCAAGCCACCTGAGCCATCAAGTTGCGCAACTGAATAAGCTCTTGAAATCGCGCAACTTAATTGCCTGAGACGTTGCTAGAGACGTACACAAAAACATCGATTAAGTTGCGTGCAACTGATCCCTCAGGTGTGAACCCGCTTGAAATAAGCGATTCAGTTTACATGCCACCAAGTTACAAGAAACCCAAGTTGCATGCAACTCACATGTCAGGTGTAAAGCCGCCTTCACCGCAACGTGAAAGTCTGTCTCCTGCCCTCGCTAAAGCTTCAAACTCGCGTGAGGACAACGCGAAACGTGCAAGTACGTGGTGCAGTCTACGCGTAACATCGCCTGTCAATCCACTGCTGGATGAGAGAGGGGGGCTAACAAAGCCCGTGCGGAGTCGTCGTGGTGGTGGGGGAAGTTATTTGGCCACAATTCACGCAGGTAGGTGGCGGGTTGGTGTAGAAGACGCGGAGGACCACATCATTTATAGTTCTGTACAGTACAACGATGTTGTTTTGTGTGCACTGCGCCTCCCCCCTCTGCTTGTCATAACAATGCCGCGACGATTCGACTGGGGGGTGTTGGGTGCGTGCGAGGGAGCAGCGAGCCTCCTTGGTTCAATTTACCTCAAGCGACAACTCGAGAAGGCTGGACAGTAACGCCTCTTGAGTGTCAGGGAAAGAGACGGCTAAAGGAAAAAAACACACAACAGCTTCGTATCCGTGAAATAACGAACAAGTAAATGGCGGAATACTAACAGATTCGCAGCCGAGGAACGACGATTAAAAAGCGACTGAGTAACTCGAAGTAACGGAATTGTAACTGGCGGAGTAACTTGCAAAGTAACGAGCGGCGTCGCTCACGTGACCACCGCCGCTGTCGCGCCAACGACCGTTTGAACCGCCTCTTCCGGTTTGCGCGCGCGAGACTCTCGCGTGACTCTCGCGAGACGTGAGCGCAGTCGCCATGGTAGCGGCGTCAAAGCTACGCGCGCGATCGATCACAGTCGCGTGGATGGGGGTGCGGGGGGAGGTAGGGGGGTGTTGCGGGGGGGAGGGTGTGGGGTCGGGGAGGATGGGGGGGTTGCGGAGGGGAGGGTGGGGGTTGCGGGGGGAGAATTTGGGGTCGGGGGGGGTGCGGGGGGAGGGTGGGGGAGTTGCGGGGGGGAGGGTGTGGGGTGGGGTTGCTGGGGGGAGGGTGTGGGGTCGGGGGGGTGGAAGGGAGGCTGGGAGGGTCGGGGGGGAGAATGTGGGGTCGGGGGGTGCGGGGGGACGGTGGGGGGGGGGGTTTGCCGGGGGGAGGGTGTGGGGTCGGGGGGGGGTGCGGGGGGAGGGTGGGGGGGTTGCGGGGGGAGGGTGGGGGGGTTGCGGGGGGAGGGTGGGGGGTCGGGGGGGGTTGCGGGGGGGAGGGTGTGGAGTCGGGGGGGGTTTGCGGCGGTGGGTGGGGGGGTTGGGGGGAGTTGGTTAATTCGTTGTTTATTGATCTTATTTCATGATAATAGGTTTTCCCATTTTTTCTGCCAACAAAACAGGTGTTGAGATGTTAAAACACCAAACTGAAACTTTTTACAAGGAATCAAGTTTGCATTAACCACAATACTTGTGGTCAGAATGCAAACAAAAAACATACTCCCATAATATATGCGTTGTCTTTTAAACTGATTGGTCCACGCCACGCCTGAGGACGCCTTTTGGCGCCTTTTGGCGTCCTCAGGTGTGGCCCTAAGGGCCCGCAATATTCTAGTTAAATTAATGCAAACAATGCTTCACATTTTCAAGCGTCTTGTCAGTACACTGATAGTTGTAAGTGTCTCGCAGCTAGAACACGTTTTCGCATTCATAATTAATTTCTCCAAAGTGAAAAAAAACCCGTTAGATGTGTAACCTGTGTGGTTATGTACTTGTCAAATGGTGAATCTTTTCGTGCTTCAGTATTATAAGAACCTCTTTTTTTCTATTGAACATATTTTTGACAAAGTGCTAAATTGATGACCCGGTGCGATGGAGGAAAGACTTCACTCTAGATTTGAAGTTTTCGTGACTGCAGGGATCCATACGTAAAGTCACGTAGGTATAAATTAAATTAAATCACGACGTTTCAGGCGCAACACAAGTGTCCGTCATCAGGTGGGACAACCACAGCAAGAAACAATTGCTGAAGTGGGCAAAAGGGCTGATCACTGATCGATTCGATTCTGTGTGATCGATTCCGTGTGAACGGGTCGGCGTGTTACGGCACCGATTTCAATTTCGGCTCGGCGTGGCACAGGTGAGACGCGGAATTAGGGAGCTCCGTCAACATATAACTTGTAACCCTAAAAGTAAGACTCGAATCTAAATTAATTGATGAGGATAAAGTAATAATTAGTACTAAAGTGCGTGCTACCCAGAAACATTTACAATGAAGGTTTTGGAGATGAGTTTTTAAAAAAGGTTAATTTTGGTGTAAGTACAAATAATTCTAAACCTACAATTAATCCCATGTGCGCAGGGATTTGATCGGTGAGGCGTGGGGCGTAAAGTTGACAGCACATTTGGTCGTTTTAGTTCAGAGATGCATTTATTTTGAACCAAGGCTGTAATTATAATATATATTCAAATATGCTCAAAATGTCCCCCCCCCCCAATATATTGCTATAAAATAGATTTCTGTTTATATTATTGTGGTTATGGTTGTACTTTATTAATCCCTAATCTCTGCCATTACATACAATGAAACAAGAAAATGTAAAAAAGAAAAAACAGAGGCAATGTAATACAATACACTATTAGACATGATTGTAAAAAATCTATAAAAAGTTCATCCTTTGTGTTAGTGAATTTTTAAATATTTTAGGCAGGAAATTAGTTTTCAAATTGAGATTTTTTTTTATTTTGCGAGTATTTGTGGCGTGTTTGAGTGCACAGGGGAGTCATCAATTATAACAATCAACGGATGACTGGAATAGTGGTGATAAACATTTTTATTTTGTAATAAGTGGCTTTAAGTTCGTATTGTTTAATTACATTATTAATCGGTAAAGCCGAGGGCTCGAAATAGTCGCTCGGCGGCTTCTGTGTTAAAACGCGCACAGATTTGCATGTAGTTGTGGATTTTAGAAACGGTGTGGCGCAGGGATTTGATCAGTGAGGCATGGGGCGTGAAGTTGACAGCAAATTTGGTCATTTCAGATGGTCCCACGTACTCGTGTGCTGGAGAGGCTGATTCACTACAAACAACGGAGTCTCCTGGATGTATTGTGTCCAAGCGTGGAGAGCAACAAGATCACACCGGAGAATTATAGTTTTTTGTTTGTTAATTATTGTTGAATACCACCCCCAACTGTGCCCAAGAAGACGATCACGGCCAGGAATGACCGAGACACAGTGAGCGCAGGACACAAATACAACACGGCACACTGCTGTACTTGTATCAAGAAACATTCCAGTTTGCACACTTCATCACGACTGTCACAGTTCAGATTACCTGCTGTAGAAACCGCACGTGGAACATTTTCTGTTTTTACACAATAAATTAGTTAGGGGTTTAATTTGTAACGTCATGTAAACAACTTCACTGCAACCTTTGAGAAAGTGTTCTGGAAAAATATACTTAAGCGAAATAGAAATTCACAAAATAATACACTGCACGCTACAGCAATTCAGCATGAGTTCTGCCGTTTTTGAAATTAAACGGGCGGTGATGGAGGATGTCGAGGAAATTTGGCGGATGTGCATGGAACTGGCTACGTATGAGAGTCGCCAACACGAGACAACAATTTCTGAAGAAGACCTACGGAGGGACGGCTTTGGAGAGAATCCCATCTTTCAATGTGTGGTGGTGAAGATGGCTCCCAATCACGGGTCTAGTGGCAAACCAGCGACAGTGGGCTACAGTCTGTATTTCTACTCCTATGACACCATCAATGGGCGATCGATCACGATGGACAGCATCTATGTTATGCCAGAGTTTAGGAACAATGGAATTGGCAAGGCGCTGCTTAAAAGGGTGGCTGAGACTGCTGCACAGAACAACTGCTCCTCAGTGTGTTTCTACGTTTACAACCGGAACAAGTCTGCTATGGCGTTTTACCAGAGCATTGGCGCCCAGGATGTAACGATCTCCCAGAAGATTAATTGCTACGTCTTAGATGGTGGTGCGATGGAGGCGCTCATAAAGAGCCCACGTGGGTCTGGTTCAAGCTCACAAGCAAGCCCTGTGTTCATGACTCCAGGTATTTGCTGCTATACGTCATTGAAGGAATATGCAACACAAAACATCGAAATTTGTTTAAATGTAGATACACGTAAAAATATATATTGCTTGCTAGACTTTGTTATACAAAATATGTTTAGGACAAAACAATGGTCAAGCACTCCATAATTGCTATCTGGTCACATCACTGCATTGATATACAGCATTAAAATGTACCAAAGTGATATATAGTCGTAACTTCCAAGTATTTTTTTAATCATACAGTTTCAAACTCATGTTAAACAGCCTAAGCAAAAAGTCTTAAGTATATATGGTCATATTTTAGGTTATGCCTGCCTTTGAAGTACATTGTTGATTGTATGAAATTTTATTTCATGTATCACACTTGCTGAGCATAGGCCCATAATGTCAAGTGGCCAGCAGTGTAAATCACTTTCTGAATCAACTACTGGATAAAGGCCTCACCACGTCATGTCAGTCAAGGGGGTTTTCTTTGACTTGACTTCACCCTGCTGGTCTTGCACGTTTTTCTTTAATGATATTTCAGTCGGAGCCCGGTACAGACCACGACCCGCGACATAAGTGGTGGCGGTGGGGGGGATGACAGAAACTCTGCAGACATAAGTCTCGAAAGCTTTGCTCCTGAATTTAGATGAGGGAGGAGATTGGGTTTGCATGTTTACTGGGCAGTGCAGAATATTTGATTAATGAATGCATCATCACATGCCTAACACTCAACAATAGCTTGTTCGCTTTACAGTGACAAATATTTGACTCGAGATTTGGGTTGAATTCCAATGCAATGTTTGCGTATGTATGTGAGCGAGAGTTGTGGGACGTCTGTACGTGTGTGTGCAGCAGTCGACCATGGGAGCGGAAGTCCAATGGTTAGCGCGCTGCATTACGAACCCGGCGACCCGAGTTCAATTCCCAGTGACGATTGTCTGAACCGGTCTTGGGCCTCCCCTAGGTCAACGTAGCCTCAATCGATAACCTAGTGGGATGTTTAAAAACATTGCCACGAGGGAAGCAAAGGCGGCCCGGCATGGTGTTGGCCACCCATTCCCTCGCGTGCCGCGTCGGCAATCGTAGGTGCTCGCTAACAGCACTTGCCCCAACAGTCTGTCGAGGATATATGGGGAATCTTTGTATTTGTCTTTGCAGCAGTTGATGAACACCCTATCCTGTGATGTGGACCAAGCCCATGTTGAGAATGTGTTGCTGCTATCTGGGAAGGAGCTTCTGTGCACCTACTCGGAAGAAGGCACCATCAGCTCGTCTCACCACCGCGATGAGTTACTTGTTTTGCCAGTTAATGCTGTCTGTGATTAAGTTTTTCAATCTGTTTTATGCTCCAATAAATTAAGGATTTATTTCCTGAATAAAAAAGTGAATGCTCTTGTCGTGAGTCCAACTGAGTCGCAGACGTTCCTTTTAGAGGCAACACATTTATTTGTAACACCGTAACACAAATGAGTAAACTGCCCCTTGACCAGATACAACCTAGGGTGGTGACCACCCAGCTAACTACACCATACAGGGGAGTTACTGCCACGAAGGGTCGGACCCTTACTCGGGTCTCCGACCACGTGGTCCATCGTAGAACGAAGCGCTTCCAGCTTGAGACGTAGAGCTTCCCGCTTCTTGATGTTGAGCTTCCAACTTGTAGAACGAAGAGACCCCGGTCCTTCTCAGGGACCCGCCTTATATCCCTCTCCGGTCGGGGCCGCCCTCGGCCCGCGCGCCTTCTTGATCATTCTCGTTCCCCCTCGATCGTTCTCAAGAGTTCTCCCCGGACACGTGATCACCCACTAGACCCCCCACTTGGGGCCCCCTGTGTGGACATTCCGGATCACGTGTCTACGGGGTCAACCAGAGTGCCACGGCCCGTGGCAACCCTGCCCCTGGGCTGACACTCACCCCCTCCCCCTCGGGGGAGCCCCCACCACACGCTGTGCGTGGTGCCCGCACTATCCCAGTGCTCGCCAAGCCCCGCTAGGGCTGGTGTTACACACAGCCTCCCACACGGTGCTGTCCACGATGTAGGAACATCGAACAGCACGACCCTTCCGGGCCGGTACCATACGGTGACATCCCCGGTGTCACTACACTCTTATACACACATCGACGCTTTCAAAAATGTCTTTGCTTACTATGCTTTCATCGTTTTATGATTGCTCATTCAACTTATACTGCATACATGCTGGAATAAAGGGTTTGCGAAGGCAATAACTGGAAATATTAAACTTTTATTTTGACAGATTAAACATGTCTAATCAGATTTTAAATACTCACTGGGAAAGCCAATCGAAAATCAACTTTAATATGCAATTGCCAAATGAATTAAAACATGCACACCGACTCACTTTGGTGGTGAGCCACGATATATAAATGTCTAACTTGTCCTTTATATTTCCTGAAAGGTGAGAGGTAGACTGAGACAAGTCCATGGAGGAGCTTGAAAATTGTGAGTTTGATTTTGAATGTGATCTGGCATTGGATTGGAAGGCAGTGGAGTAATTTTAGTACTGATGTAATGCGGTCTCATTTCCAGGTGTGGGTCAGGAATACATTGACGCATCAATATAACACGGGCTACACGCTTGACGCCGCTCAAGGGCAATAGCGTTCAATGACCATGGCTACCCAGTGACACCATAGCGATTGTGTGACCGCATTATTCGGCTAGCATCACGCTGGCTCGCCATACCCCGTAGGCACAACTGCAACGATCGCTATAGCTCACAAGACGCATGTCCATTGCGTTTGGAATATGTGCCGACTGCATTATAACATAGCTACGATCAACCCACAATGTTTGAAGAAAAGCCACATCCTAATTAACAAAGATTCCTATTTGGATTCATGTATAGTAGTTACAGTTTAATGGGAAAAAAATCCTGGCGGTGGGTCGTTACACTATAATGCAAAAGCTCATATCACAATGTATTAAAAGCAACTAATGATCACGGCATTTCATCTGTGCAATAACCCGAGAG
This sequence comes from Lampetra fluviatilis, assembly GCF_964198595.1. Lineage (NCBI taxonomy): Eukaryota > Metazoa > Chordata > Hyperoartia > Petromyzontiformes > Petromyzontidae > Lampetra > Lampetra fluviatilis. Next base: position 6,921,499 of record NC_136279.1, on the reverse strand, counting down.
CCTGTTTCTTGCTCGTGCCCTGAGAGCAAAACTCTAAAATAGTTTGGCGTCACCTCGATAGTCGCGGTGGCACGTGCGTTTCCTGGTCACCCCGGGCATGCTGCCACTTGAGAAAGGATGAGATTATATAGCTGGCTTGCTGACTCTGCCACCACCACCACCGCCGCCGACAACTGCTGCTGCTGATGAAGGAACACAGCAGCAAAGCTGCCCTGGGTGGCACCAGGACTGGAGGCAACGGTCGGCCACAAGGGTGGGTTCACCTTTCCCGCAGACTCTCGTTGGGTGGCAGAATTCACTCGGGGTGACAGCTTCGGCACCCCGGCGAGGGATGATTTACTGGCGCCGATGGAAACTTGCCAGGATTGTCTTACACACGAGTTGCCGTGCTACGGTGATGTCGCCACGGAGATTTGACCCTTGTCATCAGTATAAATAGCAAAAGCTGCTCCTGCAGGTTTAGTGGAGCCGGCTCTGAGCTGTCACAGAACCGGGGGGTGGGGGGGGCAGTGTGGGGTCATATATGCCTCTTCTCTGGTCACATCCACTGCCCATACATATATATATCGTTTCAGAGTGGCCAGTTGGTTGGCCTGAAGTGGCGATAAGAAAGTCCCATTTTGTGAGACGGAGGAGTTGTACAATGCTTATGATATTTCTTTGTATTTTTGAGTGTTGCATAATTGAGTTCGCTTGGTACCAATAGCATTAACGTTCATTCTTTGTAAATCGCCCATGGTTGGTACATGCAATAATTGTACAATGCAGTCAGTGCAACTCCCCAAAAGTATTTGTTTGTGGCAGGGACTACTGTTGGGCTTGGACTTTTTAGAATCTATCCATATCCATCCTCTAGACAAGTCAAGAAGTCAAGCTTATTTTGCTTAACCAAAGGTGAGAACTCCAAGAGACCAATACCAGTAATATATCAGTACCCGCCGTTCGCCACTAAGCGACGGTGACGGCATCACGTTGCCTGTGCCAAGCCAGGTGCCAAGCCAGGTGCACTGTATCAAATGCATTCGATACAATTGGATGTTACAATTGTGTGTTGATATAGGGTGGGAAACATAAATGTTTTTTTTTTAATATTAGTCATGTATAATTTTTTTTAAATATTGAGCCCGGTAAAGAGTGCGAGCGATTAAAAAAAGTGGTGGCACATATTCCGCGGATGAAAGCCCGAGGCCAGGTGCTCACAGGGCAGGAGAAAGGGAGATAGGTGAGCTCACTGCTCTACTAACGTATGGGAGCATGGTATTTTTAGGAGAAGGGAAGGCAAGGGAGGAGGGGGGGGGAAAGAACGTACCCAAACAAAAAATCTACCAAATAGAATAACATACACGAGCATCCTATTCATTTTTAAATCGCTTTGCTTTTATTGCGGGCATGGAAGGAGGGGGAGGGGGGTGATCAACACAACAATGGTGGTCTAGATGTGGGGGCGGCCCCCACTTTTACTGCACCAGTCTTCCAAGTTCACTTAGCAATTTTCAACACATTACGCGGACTTAAATTGCTACACACATGCAAACAATCATCGCTTATGTTATATCTCATGATGACAACAGTTGCATCGAATTGTGCGTTTGTGTAATATTTGGTTATGTTTTTCGGTTTTGTGAAAAATGGTATGCAGATCGTGTGTAAATGTTACCTTTAGGATAATGGAATAAACAATATGGAATAATATTAATCGGAGCATATCAGTCAGGAAAGAAAGATACAGGGTGCTTCAAACATTTTTTAACACTTAAACGGGACTCTCGTTTTTAATGGAAAAAGAACGGATATACACTGCAACTTGATAACAAATGTAAATGTTATTAGCTTCAAAAAGTCAAAGAGTCTACACTTGTTCGCCATCATTGTCAACACATTGCCTGGAATCTTCTCCAGGTGGTCTCCAGAGCCCGGAGGCATATTTCTTGGGGTATTGTTGCAAATTCTCAAGTGTTAAAACATTTTTGAAGCACCCTGTATATATTATACAGTATGAACAAGAACAAATATACTATTAATCATCAACTGCTAGGTCGTGACTCTAAATCGTGAAAATTTGCATGTAATCGTGGGGTGGATGTAGACCATTGCATGTATAAAACTACACAGCACAGACACATACAGAAATAACCTGCAAGTGTGTTCCGCATAAAAATCGGAACATTTGTCATCTGCAATCTCATGAAGTTCCTGAATTTTAATACAGCTTCGACACACAAAGCAAATTATTCTGGCTGCGGAATTCACACGAGCCATCATATAAATGGGTTTGATGAAAATCAGAATCAGATGAGGCAAAAAAGAAATAATCAAAAAATTCCTACTGACACGTGCGCATAATGACATTTTGCACGGGTTAGTGATACAGGGCGTGGGATAGTCTGGAAGTTATTTATCGAGACCGAAAGATGAAAGAAGCAGCAGATGTTTTGAAAGCCAGAATGAATGGTGCAGAGAGGTGACACGTTATCAGATCGTCTTTAAAGTGCCCCTCTTCTCCCTAGGGAGCCATCTCGATCTGACCCCTTTGCTACGCTCCATCTCGTCGTATTTGTCCTAACATTTCAAAGGTAGTTTAATCCAGCTCCGTCGTGTGCCTAGGACCACTGACAGATTGTGCACTTTGAGCTGATCGGCATTTTGAACTTTTTAATCCGGCCGGGATCCACTTTCAACGAGAGATTCAATCAACTGTGAGTTCAAAATTATTATTTTAAAAAACGAGTATCTGTTGCTTTCGGTTTTGAGCAACATCAAAAAAAGCATCGAGGCACAGAGATTGAATATTTTCTGGCCACTGGCTCTCCAAGGGACAAATGGGCTAAATGCGATTTCCTACATAACCTTAGAACCTTCCGCATGCGTTAGGATAGACGTTTAAGTCTGGCAACCCCAGACACATCTTCACCATCAGTATCATCATGAAGCATGATCTACCCGTTGCTGCTCACGGTCTCTTAATGCAGCAATCTATCTAGCTCCTGCATCCCAGCTGATTGAATTGATCCATCTCCACAGAGGAAGTTCTCTTGGGTATGCTTCCTCCTTTGGCTGTCATTCGATCGTTTGCCCTTGACCACCAGCCATCGTTTTCTCTATTTACGTGCATGCATTAATGTTAAAGGCAGTCAGTTTGAACATTTATGAAAATTATATGAAATAACCCTATGTGCGTTGTTAAAATAAATACAATAACCCTATGTTGTCTTGACTTTTGGGCTACCCGGTATATCGTACGTCCACGTGACCACTACAGCCACCAGAGGCGCTAGCATTCGCCGCAATGTTAAGAAAATAACACATTTTTAAATAAAATTGTGAAAAATCAAGATTGTCACAGCAAGAGGAACCAACAGTTATTATCGCAATCCATTAAAGAGTAATAACAATGGTCTAGTTCATTACAAAAATATATAGAAATCCATATTAATCACCAAATTAATGACCGATTGGACCAACATTGTGCAGTAGAATTTGTTTGACCATGTGCAGACCCAAGGATGGTTTCCACTTCTGTGAGTCTAATCAGGAGTGTGTGCCCCATTACACAGACACTCCTGGGAAGTACATAGTGTTCAACCATAATATAATGAAAGTTACATTTAGATAAACAAAAAAACTTTCATTATGAAAATCAATTTATCCTGATATTCCTTCGACACACACTATACCTACCACGTGGGAAACTTTCGGTGGCGACCACGAGAATAAACGTTGCTCACGTAAAAAAATTCGTGGTTGTTTGTTTACGTAATCCTTGTTTTGCAAACAAAACGTCAACCTCCGTCTTTGACCTGCCCGGTTGTTGCTACTGCTGTTTTAAGACGGCTTGCCAAATTGCCTCATTTATTGTTCCATAGATATACGATCCCTCTGAACCTCATCCTGATTCATATACATTAAATCACAGCCGCTAACCACAGACCCCCACGTGACCTAAAATGCCAAGCGACCAGCAACAAACAGCACTGAATCCTGTGAAGAGGATGCCTTGCGCGGGGCTGGCGTGCATGCGTGCGTCTCGCGGCGACGTCAGGTGGCAGTGGGATGAAGGGCGACCGGGGGGAGGAGTGGGCGGGGGGGGGGGTGCTGGGAGTGGGGACACGAGAGCCCGGCTAGCACGAAGCGTAATTACCGTCTTGTTTATTTGAGACCCAAGCCGATTGACCTCGGGGAGCAACTGATCCCGGGGTCAGTACGCTGCCGGGGTGTGTGTGAGCGGTGGAGTGACATCGCACAGCCAATGGGGGGACATCCAACAACCCCCGAGCTTCAATGCAGCCAGCGTTTGTGAAAAGTGCCACTTTTTCGCTTTCGTATTCAAATGTTACATCAATCGGCTTTTATATGGACTCTCATTTATGACACCTCCAATGGTGCTCTTTGTTACTGGCCACTTGGCGTTGGGTCTTTGGGGCTGTGCTCAGCAACCGTAATAAAAGAAAACGTTTTCTTGGAAACCAGAAAGTCCCATTTTTGCTGCTCGGGTTTTTACGTTTCAATGAACTTCTATTCTGTACCTCTTCTCGAGTCACCATCCACTGCCCTTACATAACGGCCAATAAACTTACATAAATACCAGAGAGACCCAATAACTCACATATACTTCTTCTTGGTTCTTTCGGTAAAGTCTACTTGACTTTACCGAAAGAACCAAGAAGATGAATCCCTACAGTCACGAAAGCTTTCAATCGAAATTTCACATATACTTGTGTGTATATCTGTATAGACTTACATACATTTTCGTAGACCTATGTAGTCTTCTATAGAGACCTATAGACTTACATCTTGTCAGCCAAAGCGTCATTATCCAATACTCATTCAAGGCCTTGCTCAGGGGAACCCTTGGGCTGACCTCCCACTTTGCTTGAATTGGGCTCTCGTGCCTGCTGTAAAGTTTCCCCCTTCCGAAAATCGTTGGTAAACTAAAGTCACTATTATTTCTGTCACGAAATGGGCCCGCGTGGTCAATTATTCCCTACCACTCGACGGCAATTACACTTAAAAGTAAAAAAAGATACTTCAAAGTTCAGAGGGGCTGTTTTCTTTCAATAATGTTCCAGATCAAATACAAAGATCCCCCGTATAGCCTTAACGGACTGTTGGGTCAAGTGCTGTTAGCGAGCACTTATGAGGGCCGGACCGGTTCACGAGGGGGTGGGTGGCCAGCACCACGCCCGACCACCTTTATCTCCCTAGTGGCGATGTTTACTACACACTGCACTAGATGCTCATTTGAGGCTGAGTCAACCTATGGGAGGTCTAGGATAGGTTCAAATAATCGTCACTGGTGTTGGCCGTGAGCGGGAATCGAACTCGGGTCGTGGGGTTCATAGCTCAGCACGCTAACCACCACACGACCGCTCCCCACTCATCAGACACTCGCTGACATGCATCACCCAGTTAAAACGCTGTGCACGCACTCATACACGACGCATATACTGGGCAGGTTGAATCATTTTGCTCGGCGTATTGCGTTTGAGCTGGTAATTATTCTAATTACGTCATGGTTTTTATTTTAAATTTCACTTTCACCCCTCTCTCTTTATGGGTTGTTTGCCTGGATCACAGGCGAAAGTCTACGATAATTACCCGCGCATGTTTGAATGTATTTAAACATGTTCAATTGGACGATTTGAGAATAAACAATATATCTGACCAGGCGGCGCTGTTGTTAGAACACTTAACTCACAACCGTGAAGGCTGCGAGTTCAACTCCTGGTCAGGGTCAGGCTATCATACTTATGGCTTGATAATGTTAGCATAATATTGGAGTAAGTTAACAATGGTCATCCTATGGAGGGAACTGGCCTCCACCATGGGATTGTGGAATTGCTCACAAATAACTAATACATTTCACACAATACGATGCACGCGTCATGAGCATTATAATCGACTTTAATAGATGAATCTATGAATCATAACATGCTGAGTACAGCCTTTTCTCTTTAAAGCCACAATTCAAGGCATGAAAAGCCATCTTACGAAAAAACATTAATTCATTTCAATTTTCATACATTTTTTACTCCTAAAACTTTCAATTTCAAGTATTCAAGGCCAATTATGAATTCGGGAAAGCCTCACTGAGTCACAATGTCTCATTCGTTGTATTATTAACGAGAGTTTTTTTTCCTGCTGCACGCGAAAAGAAAGAACCCAGAGAGAAGTCACCACACGTGCAAGAGGGTGAAACTCAGCACTGCCATCTCCTGACAACACCCTGCCGCCCTACACCTATGGCACCCGGCAAGCCCTGGTAATCACACTCGTCCCAGTACTATCGTATTCTCCTGATTATATAAGATCCCCCCCCCCCCCCCCGCCTCTCCTGTACTTGAAAGAAAAAAGTTGCTCGTTCGTCTTATAATCCTGCAGGTGTTTTTGCGTGTGACCAGATTTGTATAACTTTTTTGACACCATTTGTAGACATTTTGTGATGCATCTTACTTTCCGGACAGTCTTATAGACTTGAGAATTAGGTAAGCAGGCTGAAGCCTGCGACACTTCTTCAGATGTGATGAAATTTGATCCGTTTATCATTATTTTGTCCGAAGGACAATGTCCTTAAATGAGTCGAAGGTCACAAATTGGCTTCCACGTTCCCACAGCTTTACTCATCGTCTCACTTACCCTCACTGGTTTGGTAAACAAGGAGTGCTCTCAGGATCTCTTGGAGCCCCCATCGGGAGTAACTAAAACGGACCCCCCAGGGCCACCTTTGAAATGTGTCAATGGGGCCCAGAGAGTCACTCACAGGCCCCCTGTGGCCACTGCACACCCAAAGTATCAGCAGCAACAGTCGCCAGGTTTGCGCTGATGGGAGAAACGGCCCTTGTTAGAAGGTACAACCTTACAGAGTTACAGATTGATCAGCGCTCTAACTGCCGAGTATCAGAGACTAGTAGGACACCCACAACTTTAAAAAGTTGTCCTCTGAGTGAATGGTTAGATTAGAGACGCACAGTGACCCGGACTTTGCGAATGCTAACAGATCTCGACGAGAGTGAGTGGCATCATTAATTACCATCGGCAGTATGGGAAAACCGTATCGAACATACCGTATGTTTCATTTTGACCTTGGGTGAAACACACGGGTGTCTCTCAGCCATGTACAAAAATGTTGGCGATGTCCAGTCACCTACAGCACCTGTGCCCGAGCTGAGCACGCAATCAATGCGCGGCATCCTAAGTTCACGAAGCATTTTAAGTCAACAGATTCATATAATCACATACCAACTCTGATCCGTTATCGCCGTCGTCATCAGTTATTGTATATCCTCTGCTGGGTGAAGGCCTCCCCGTATCGTCGCAAAACTCCCGCACAGTCTTGTGATGCGTCAATCCGTCTAGCTCGCCGCGCCTTGTGCATGCGACCGATACAATTATACAATTATATACTTACAATCTGTCGCGGGGACCAGCGCCATATCTCGAATAAACGGCGAAGGCATCAACAAGCATTGGCCATGATGTGACCCCTTGACCTGACCTCTGACTCATGACAACAAATCGACAGCACCTTCGATTAGCACGGTTGGCTACGTACGGTGCGAAAGAAGTTCCACATACGTGCATGCGCACTTTCGCCGCTGTTAAGCGCTGCGGGGAAGTGCACGCGCGCGCGCACCTGCCGAACGTCGTTGCGTTTCAGGTGAACGTGCGATGGTCGGGCGTGCGGCGGAGAATCTCCTCCCTCGTGAGTGACGTTTGCCTCGGACTCTAGCGTCTGCCACATGGAGGCAGTCTAGACCCAGAGACCACTCCAGCGACTCCACCACAGGGGTCTTATTATACTCTGAGTTTTTTCTGTAAAGTCACGTAGGTAAAAAATGAAATTAAAATTAATAAAAAATAAAATAATAAAAATCACGGAGGCAACACAAGTCTCCGTCATCAGGTGGGACCGTCACAGCCAGATTTGATGCAGCAAATCTGGCTGTGACGGTCCCACCTGATGACGGAGACTTGTGTTGCCTCCGAAACGTCGTGATTTTTATTATTTTATTTTTATTAATTTTAATTTCATTTTCTACCTACGTGACTTTACCGAAAAAACTAAGAGTATGAATCCTTGCAGTCACGAAAGCTTCAAATCTAGAATTAGGGGTCTTATTACTTTGGCATTAGAGTAGATTAGCAACGATAATGGTCGTGGAGTTTCATATTGAAACTACTGCTGCGTGTTTCCGCTGTATGGAATTGCCTTCCCCTGGCAGTCCCCACTGCTGCAGGCGCTTCTCCCTGTACAAGCCCAGGCTCACAAACGTCCCTATTACTCTCTGCCACTGGCTGACCGTCTCTACTCCCTCTACTCTCTCTCTCTCTCGCTTGATGCAATATCTTCACATGCACTCGTACCCGAAATCCGTCTAATTTCGCTCTCAGGTCTGTTATTTTCTATTTTAAATACAAACAACAAAACATACCCATCTTCAAACTCTCTGCATAGTCACGTGTTCCCTATTTGTACAGCGCCTTGAGAGGTGTCTCGCATTTAGGCATCTTGTAAGTTTTGTATTGTTGTTTGTGTGCATTCAAGTATTATTCTGACCTCAGTAGGGTATATATCTGCATAAATTATGCTGGACATGTCTGTCTTGTTTCTGTGCAATTGCCTAAGGCAATTACTGATGGCAAACCTGGGATCAAAATGAGAAAAATTTAACTTTCTGGACATGTGAAAAGGAGCTTCATAGCTCATCGGATTCCTCCAGTATAAATCAAGCTTCTGATTCCGAAATGAGGCGGCGAGCGAGAGCAGGTTAAAGTGATTTTGGAAAACTAAGATTCTACAAAGGAACGTAAAAATTGTCGAAAGAAGAAAGTTATCAATCGTTGCATTCAACCCCGCCATGACCTTACCATCAGCCACTGTCTCTCCACTATTGGACGAAGGCCTCCTCCTCGCAATGTTGCCATCCCTCAAAGTCTTGTGCAATTTGTACTTATGCAGTGTATCAATCTAGAGACACCAAGAGTTGGCGGCACATCCATTTATTCCGGTCCATATAGCCAGAGGGGATAACTACACAGGTCCGTACGCTACCCGACCAACGACGCCGAGGAGGTGAAGACGAGGACGGCGGCAGCACGACGAGTTCCTTTGCCAGACGACAGCCCCGACTGAGTGTCGGAGCCTCCCTTTTATCCTCCCTGGCGTGGCCAGGCTCCGCCTTCGGCCACGCCCTCTTCTGGCTCTCATCAGAAGGTTCCAGACTTTGCCCACGTGTCTCACTGGCAGACCGGGCTGCTGTACCTATTATCCTCCTCTCTCTCCGAGCATCCCATGCTACATACTCTAGTGACTCATTCTATGTCACTACACTTATATACGTCATATTTATTTTTAGCGACTTGCTTACCTTTTCTCTATCGTGCACTCATCTGGACATCTGTGAAGAAGAGCTTCGTAGCTCATCAGATTCTTCTAGGTTGAATAAAGATTCCGATTCTTCTTGCGATGCCACGCACCACGTTTCCCTCCCGAATAAGAGCCGTGATCACTGTTCCATCTCTGTGGCGGGCATCTTTCGCTCGTTTGGCTGCCATTTTGTCACCAGTCTCGCCCATCGAATTTCACCCCTTCTAGCAATGTGCCGGGCCCACGCTAACTTATTTCCCTGAACAGTCGATATGATGTATCTAATTTGTGTTTATTCCCTGCTGCCATGTGTTCCACATCTCCGTCTCTCGGTGTAATTTCAAGTATGCATCTCTCCGTGCCTCTTTGCGCACTTTTAAGCTTTTTTCCCCAATTAATTTGTCAGTTTCCATCTGTGTCACTCACATGTGAGAGCAGGTAATATGCACCGATTAAAAATGTTGTTCTTCAGACCAATCGGTGTGTTGGTATTTATTTTTTCATAATTAAGCCAACATTTTGTGGAACTATTCGATGTTTTTTGGATGCTTTCAGCCATAACGTAAGAGTTAACATTGGAAAACGTGTAACTGGCCACAGCTTGCTCAAAACGTGCTACGGGTGCATGGAGCCAAACGAAGTTTGCCAAGTTGCCTGTGAAAAGATTAATTGTTTTTCCCTTCAGATGAACTAACTCTATGTGCATGAATACGCCAGAGTCAACCTGTAATCAATTTTTAATCGAGACAATATCCCGCGACTGAAAGCTTAAACACATTGAGTCATAAAACAGAATTAATGCATTTATGTTAAGGGTCAACGTTGAAACATTATATTAAAGAATATATATTTTCATAGATACTGTGCATGCATTGGGCACGGTAAATATTTTCAAACACTTCACAATTCATTAGTCATGTCATAGCTCAGACGAGCATTTTGTTGTAATCCAGTGGGCATTTTTAAATGTGTAATTTATCAAATATAAATGTTGTGCATAATTAACTTTTCCAGAATACTCGGCCAGTGCAATTTGTTTTTGTTAAATATGCCAACTCTTTGTGAAAATGAATAATAAAAAAACTGACTCGCCGCATATTTACTTTGGTGATCCGTATTATTGTTCCAGTCGTGGCGAGTACATTTATTTTTCGTGTGCGTGTTGCGAACTTATGCGAGCGTGTGCGCGCTTTTTGGAAATGAGTCGTTCAAGGGTTACTCTATCTGTGACTAACTCGTGAGCACAACTCTCATGGGGCGATCGGCGGGGCGATGTCACTCGCTGGGACCTGAGTAATGTGTTGCCGCGGAAATATGAGCACGGGGGCCTGGTGGCAGCTGGAAAAGGCATTTAGCCGCCTCTTAAAAACCCCAGCGAACCTTGCAACCCCCCCCTCCTCCTTCCCCAAACCCTGACCCCTCACGGGCCACGCTGATCAAAAGGACCAACGGTGGTTGTTTGGCCACACGACGAGATGTTCCTGACCACCAACCGCTGTTCTCCGAGGTCAGCCGTGTTATTTATAAAATCAAGACCACCCAAAAACACCGTTTCCTGTGTTAAAATCCTCCTCCTATAGCCGAGCGTTGTTGCCTCTTTTGCCACCACGCCGCTCTTACCTACAGAGAATTTTTACGAATCCGCGAGGCTCAATAAAAAAAAATAACCCCACGATCGCGAAAGTAATGCAATACGTTAACAGCTCGACGAAGAGAGCATTGCTGCGCTCCGTTGCCGGCCGTGAACGGTGTTATAAAGTTTAATTTGGGTTTCTAGGAACAAAAAAGTAACGTTTTTTTGAAATGCGATAGCCCCTCGTTTAATTTGGCACGAGATGCCAAGTGTAATGAATGAAAGAAAGTACTTTCTTTCCACTCCAATGTGCGCTAATTTTAAAGCAAATCTACGTTGAAGAATGTGACGAATTACTTAAAAAGCGGTTTCCTCAATTAACTGCGGCTCACGCAGCGCCATCGTGGCGATTGTGTTACAACGCAGACTGGCCTAAGCAAATCACGCTGTGATTTGGTACAACCGGTAAGTGCACTCTCAGGAGAAAAAAAGAAATAAAGAAAAAAACCCACTGCATCGGTAATAAAGTGTGTCAGATAGAAAAATCTAATATTTTATGTGTTGAGGTTTTTTTTGTAATCGCCGCTGCTGAGTAACGAACACAGACTGCGCGCACCGGGGCCTTTTAGTGCGCTGCTAATGTGTCGCGGTGCTTTGACAAGGAGATTGATAATGAGATAATGTTAACAGAGAAGATTGCAACAGAACGACTGCCAGCGCTGTGCGCATAATTCAATGAGTGGACACAATTTAAAATACCTCCTTGAGCCTGGAGCACACACATCTATCACGGGGCTCTCACTGAGAAGTCGGGAAGAATACCTAAGCAATACTTGAAACAACATTTATTTGTATAAGTTGAGTAATTTTGGCATTTTGCAAAACCCAATTGTTTCCTTTGAATGGTCCCACTAATGGTACCGCGTGCTATGATTGATGCGTTGTTTTTACAGTAGCGTCCTGATTGTGACTGTCTGCGAATCTATGGGATCCATTACGTGTAGTTTGTTTCGACCTAAACATATTAAATGCATTTAATAATCATAATAATATACAGCTCTTTGTGAATTTACTGCTGGATGAAGGACTCCCTATGCCATGTTAGTCATTAGGCCTGTTTGACCATACTTCACCATTGATTTGAAGTTTTCGTGACTGCAGGAATCCATACTCATTGGTTCTTTCAGTAAAGCCACGTAGGGAGAAAAAATAAAATAAAATAAAAAAATAATATATCACTATTTTTTTTTCTACCTCCGTGACTTTACCAAAAGAACCAACAGAGTATACTTCACCATGCTGGTCAATGTAGATGAGTGAAAGTGGAGGAGGAGGGGGGGGTATGGCTAAAAATCCATCTTCACATTTTTATCTATCTCGTAAAATTTCCAGACAATTTTGTGTTTTTTACCAAAACATATATAGGACAATTTTTCGAAGACAAAAAAGTGAGTCATAATCCCAGCACGCGGGACCGTGGGGCTCTAGCGACGTCGAAAATATTTGATTAACCAATCGACGGCATCATTTCGAGTCAGATGGTAAAACACAAGAAGGCGAATGTTCAGAGTACAGTCGAAACCGACTATTTCAATAACCCGGTGAAGCTAAACAAATATTCGAACGGGCGATTTATTCTATCAGCCGATTTGTGGGCAAAATTCTCCAACGTGCACTCTTCCTTGACATTTGTCCGGTGAGCCAGTTGTCAAGTACAACATTCCCTCGTTATTCACGAACTTGCTATCCGCGATATTTGGCTATCCGCGAATCGCATCTGGGAGTCTACACGACTACATCGACAGACAGCGAGAGAGAGAGAGAGAAATAAGGTGATGAGATAAAATAATGAGAGAGATTGAAATGAGATAAAGGGAAGTTCGTTTATAAACAATTATTTAATCTTATATATTTATTTGTAATTACTTTCATTATTACAACCAATTTTCCGTGTTATGATACATTCCATGTATAGCTTATTATACGTATTTATCCAAGGTAATTAATTTTTCTTCATCTCGGTTTTCGTCGCCCAATATCATTATCCCTGAAATTTCCTTTTCACGGGCATCTCCAGAACGTATCCCTCGCAAATAACGACGGAATACTGTCGTGAGGAATTCTGCCGTGGCAAGGGCCCAGAGGCGAGCGAGCTCTGCTCCCGGAACCGACGAGAAGTCGGTGGTAAGTGCGCCCGGAGATTCTCTACGGCTCACGCTCAACGCCTGTGGCGGCAAAAACTTCCAGCTCTTTCATCCCTTCATTTTCAGACGCCCGTGCCCTTGTTTGGCGCTGCTGCGTCTGGGCAAATTTGCCCCGTGGCTCTGCTCGCCATAGCGCTCGGGACTCGCGTAGTCATGTCAATGTCTCTCATCATCGGCCTTCTCACACCCTTTTTACTTGAAGAATGCGCCCCTGAATAAAATAGTTTTGTTGCTGATTACAAACTTTTACCAGCACCCTTATAGTTCTGGAGTTTGCTACAATACTCTCATGACAGCTCGTGCAAAACCCAACCCCCCGCTTATCTTCAGAGATCTGATGAGATTGAGCGAATTCAGGATGGCAAATGTGTTTGTTCTAATAACAACAAATATGGATGAACACCAATGATTCTCTTTTTTCACAAAATATCGATAGCTTAGACATTTGAGAGGCAGCAGGGCAGACACGCGGATCACAGAAAAAACGCAAGTCAGATGCAGTCTTTGGGTGTGAGGTTTCAAAGGCTCAACACTGTCGTGCCAGACAACAAAAACAACTACATTCAGGAATGAGGACCATTCACATGGGTCAACTGTTGAAATCCCCCCAAAAATATCAGAAGCTATTAATCTGAATGTTACACTGCTTATTTGCTTTGTCTCGATTGCCAAAAGTTGAAACATATCGGCTGCCATTTGTTGTTGAAGGAAAATGTAACCCTGTGTAAGGTTATAACATCACGGTATCTACTTTGACAAGGAGCCTTTTCCAACCGAGAAAGCGCGAAAGCAACCGCGTTACGCATATTACGATGTCTTACGCACAATGCTTTCTCAAACGCCAAAAGTTCCATCACTGTTCGGGGGGTGGTTGCGTGGACCGCATTTTCTTTCTCCATATGCCCAGTGAAATCTATTATGGTGCCTCTTCTCCAGTCACATCCACTAACCTCATCATATCCTTCCACCGTATCGTTCCATCTCACCCTAGGCCTCCCTCTACTCCCTGTCGTATGTATGTTGAACATCATTCGCACCGTACGTACCCAACCGTGCCAATCGGATGTGCGGGGGAATGACACCAAACTAAACAACGGTAGCATAGCCCTTCGAGTTGCATCTTTTATTCTCAACACAAGCCCAAACGATCTGTTGCCTCTCTTTGCCTTCTCGATAATGTCAGTAACTTCAGCTGAGACTCATTCCTGCTCCTTTCCCTTACTGATATGTAACATATCTCCTTAAACATCGGCTTCCTGAGCTCAAGCATATCTTGCTTTGTTTAAACACCACTCTATTGTACTTTGCCCGTTGAACTCCAGGACACAGACAACACCACTTGAATGACTTTACAGTTTGTTGATGGAGCCATTAGTTGTGTCTGGAGTGGTGTGCGCGTGCATGCGTGGGTGTTTATTTGTCTGTCTTTGTGTTCTGTATGTATGTGTAGGCTGTAATGTGGTGGTTAGTACACTGTGCTACGAATCTGGTGACCCGAGTTCGACTCCCGCTCATGGTCAACATCGTTGTCGGACATCTGAACCAGTCCTGGGCCTCCCCTAGGTCGACTCATCCTCAAATGAGTACCTGGCGCGGTGTGTAAACAGCACTGTGGAGACAAAGGCGGCCAGGCACGGTTTTGACCACCCGCCCCCTCGTGTGCAGTGCCAGCCTTCATAGGTGCTCGCTAACAGCACTTACTCCAAAGGTCTGTTAAAGGCTATACGGGGGATCTTTCTCTTTTCACACATACACACGTACGGGCACTGGCGGTGCGGTGGTTCGTGCAATGACGCTATGAACTCGATGACTTAAGTTCAAATCCCATCCGTGGATAAAATCAATTGAGGATTCCCATGCTCTTTTTCAGGTAGCCATTCTGGGAGAGAAAAAACAAATGTATACGCAAGTTTTACCCAGGACACTAAAAAAATCCTGTTGTTTGTCAGCTGCCTTAGTAACGCACCGCTCAAATACAACGGAGTTGAAGATGACAGCAGCCTTCACGTGCCCCCCCCCCAACTCTGTCCAGTGAGAAATCCACGGACGGATGCCATCAACGCGGCGACCGAGCATCGATAATCGATCTCCCGGTCTCACGAGCAACAAACACTCAAGTTCAATGCGTGTACATGAAGCTCTCCCCTCTCCCGCTATTGCGAGGCATTCTTCGTATGGATGTGTCCTGATGTTTGTGCTTTGCGCCTGTGTGTGTGTGTGTGTCTGTCCGTGTGTACACGTACTGTGGGGAGCTTAGCGCGCCGTGATACGAACCCGGCGACCCGAGATCGATTCCCGCTCACGGCCATCATCGGTGGCGATTATCTGAACCGGTCTTGGGCACTCCCCTAGGTCGACTCAGCCTCAAATGAATACCCGGTGCAGTGTGTAAACATCGCCACTGGGGAGACAAACGCGGCCGGGCGTGGTGCTGGCCACCCACCCCCTCGTGTGCCGTGCGGGACTTCATAGGTGCTCACTGACAGCAATTCTACCAACAATCTGCTAAGGCTATACGGGGGATCTTTGTTTGCACGTGTGTACACGTGTGTGTGTGTCTCTCTGTGTGCTCAACGCGCCTCGTGTCCAATTCACATTCAGATAGCGCTCAGGCAAACACCGCTGCCAAACCGCAGCTTGTGATGTTCTGTTTACACTGCATCCGAAATTCAGCGAGTGTGAATGCCTCGGTAATGGATCGGGGTGGGGAGGGGGGAGTAGTTACTGGTATTCTTTCGACAAACACACAACGTGTACGGCCCCTGGCATCTCTCTGACAAAAAAAAGCGTTCCCAGGTCATGGGCCGCGGTGTAAATGGCCGGAAGACACCTGGCGAGGCGAGGGGAGCGCAAACACGAGTCGCCGACGGCGACAGGCCACGTGTGCTGTACCGTGCGTTGATTTTTTTTCGCACCGTACGTTGAACTTTTTTCGCACCGTACGCGGCCAACCGTGCTCATGGGAGGTAGTGAGGCAAGCTGCCCGTTGGAACTTCGGCCGATTTTCAGGAACTGAGATGAGGTGAAAGACAAACAAACTGATTGGTGGTGTTTGTTTCTTAACGAAACTTTCATAACCGGACAAGCCAAGCGATTCGCAAGTTTGTAAGCAACATGTGTTTAGAGTATTTTCTGCTATAAATTTCAACGTGGTAAGCCACTTCGTCGGGCTATAATTTGTGGCCGGATCCCTTCTGCAAAAATAGCTACATAGCTCAGTAGGCCTTTACCTGGTAAAATAAAAAAATATTGTTTTCAATCTTGATTTGAAGCTTTCGTGACTGCAGGAATCCATACTCTTTGGTTCTTTCGGTAAAGTCACGTAGGTATAAAATAAAAGCAAAGCAACGCTTTCCCACCTGATGACGGACGCTTGTGTTGCGCCCGAAACGTCGTTAATTATTTTATACCTATGTAACTTTACCGAAAGAACCAAAGAGTATTGTTTTCATATACCACCGTTGAAACGTGTGTGCATTTCTTGGTACTTCGGATTGAAAATGTGTTCTCGTTTACAAACTCTGCAAAATTTTAACTCGGGGTGTATTGATTGCTTTTTAAACTCACGATAAATGCATCGAGTTGTACTTTTGTCAGAAAGAAGGAACAATGTTACTTTTGTATATTGGTGAGTGCGTGTCACAAGAAGGAACGATGGACGAATTGTGAAGACAAATGATGGAGTGGCTGCCAAGGGATGGAATGTGCCTGAGAAGATGGCAACTGGGGAAATGGAGTGATGAATTCAGCTGGTGTGAGAGATGATCATGGCTTGGGGAGGCCTTCATCCAGCGGAGGTTTGATCATGGCTGATGGTGATGATATATTTCATGAGGAAAAGTAAATAGCAATGTGCCTAAAGAAGACATGTTTTTAATTGGCACGAGCAATAAGAATAATTATAATACGAATTTACATTTGTAAGGCGCATTTCATCTGTAGATGTAACTAGCTTCGGATCATAACCATAGACATTCACAACAAAAATAGAACACAATTTACAAAGTGTGCACAGATGAGTGGAGGTGCACGCTTAGAAATCGACTAAGTAAAATACGGTCATGTGGAACAAAAACATTTGAAGTGAACCAACAGATTGCGGAAAGTAAATTGTCTGAAAAATGGGATCGCACCTAGACCAGACGTAATAAGTGTGGACATCATCAAAGAAGTGGGACCAGCTGTTGGATCATATTTTGCGGCCTCATATACTCAAGGGTTATAAAGAAAGCAAATACTTCAGTCATGGAACAATGTCTAAATTCTTCTATTCAAATAGGGGGATACAATTGATCTGTTAGGCTCACACTTAATGCATTTTTCACAAACATTATAGAGAACTGGCAAATTAGAGGGCAACCAACCACGCAATCAAGTGGATTTAGAAAATATTTGTATTGCAATTACCACATACTATCACTCAGATTCTCGGAAAAATGCGTTAAATAAAATGTGCACTAAGCATGGCTTTTGTAGACAGCGAAAGGGCATTTGACTCAACCAAACACTGACACACAAACCAATGACTTAACAAAGACACATTTTAACAATTATGAAAGCAAGTCATCAAGATGGAACAGCTACACTGAGATTGCATGAAGAACGCAATCGAAATGAGAAGTCAGGCAAGGAGATACACTCTCACCAATGCTATTCGCAGCGACATCAGAATATATCTTCCGAACATTTGATTGGTAGAAATGAAGGCATGGACGTAATTGGAAATAGCATTCACCATCTGACAACATTGTTGCCCACATGCCAAACTCTCATTAACGGAATTAACCAAACATCCCAATGTACAACCCTCCTTTAAAAAAAGGATCATCAGACTGAGGCTTTTTTTTTCTGGGTAAATACAGGGCAAGAATATTTGCTAAGCACGTGTGCACTTTTTTCAAAAATAGGTTATTGGCTGAAGTTAAGACGGACACTCGGAACAAGCCTTTCTACACCCAGCCACGGCGTCGGATCACTCAGCGGGTTCGTATCGCACACTGAGTGTAGACAGATGGACTTGGCTTGAGTCTGCGATTCCCATTGAATCGGCGACAAAGTGCCGCGGTTCTGACGGCGTTAGACGTGGAAATACGAATGCCACTTAGTTATGAATTTGAAAACGCAGGCCGGTGGCGTAGCCCGAGGCTTTTAGCATTGTGATGTTGAGTAGTTCTCCTAAAAGATGAACGATTTGCTGGTAAGAGGCCAAAGGAAGGTCCACAGAGTGTCTCAACGGAAATCCATCAGCGCGGAGCAGCACACTTTGTGGTTATGCACAAACACTCGCTCACTGCAGGCCCATTGTCCCTTTACCCTTCAACCTGCTTGGCAAATATGTGCACATTTGATTCGTCGAGTTAGACTTTCAAGAATGTTTGTTTCTCCTTCTATAATATTAAACCGGCACGGCTTGAAATACTGTAGGGTTGTCTATTTAAAAAAAAACAAAGAGTATTGTTCATTATTAAAGAGATTATTTATTAGAAATACGGGAGTTTTGAGATGGGTTGATAACACCATAAGACGGTCCGTCCTGTCCATCTCCTCCCGTCGTGAATGTTTTGCGAGGGGGACCGGTTGGCTGCAATAGCTGGCAACAGCGAGAACAACAACAACAACAAAAATAAGAACGTTCGGAGACAATGAGTAAGAGACTCTGCGTTCTGTCCTCCGGAGAAGTGGGCGATTCCACAGCAGCTTTGCGAGACGGCAAAACTGTATATCGAAAGTCCTGCTCGGAAGGGGTAATTGCGTATCTGCAATGGCGATCAGAAACACCCTCAACGTCAAATTTCTCAGGCACCGAGTGCCGCCTAAATCTCAATTATCATATCCAACGACATTTAGCATACACATTATTTAACATCAAACGTCTGGCCAAAACATCCGTAGCGCCTCCTAAATTTCCTTGTAATACTGCATGAACGAAACGATACGCACGTCAGCGCGAACATTTAATCGCACGAGCCTCATCCATCTCAATCCTCCAAGTCGCTCCGCCAAGGCGTTGGCGCATCGGGATGTCAAGGAGTCCTCCCAAGGAGTTGTCCCAGGGCGTTCGCCAGCAACGAGCGGAGCGCCGGGCGGCTAAAATGCAGCAAGTTGGCACAGTAATGGGGTACAGCTGGTGGTGCATCTACCGGGTCATCTCAAGTCAGCCAACCCATGGCTCCTGCTGGGTCTGTCCCGAGACCTCCCTGTCAGCGAGCTTTCGACACTTCACGTGGACTCAAAGTGCACCTGGCCTGGCACAGGCGCCGTGGTGACGTCACCGCCACTTAGTGGCGAATGGCGGTTGTGTTGGCGTTCATCATCATCCTTGGCTGTGATCGTATCGAATCTTACGCGATGTTGAAGATCACTCAGGCGCTTTAGTTTACAAGCGATTCAACGTGCAGGGAATAACATCGCAAACATTGCAACCACGCCCTTCAAAACTGCTGTCTCGTTCGAATGATTTAAGAGTGGATGAGAGCTTCATGGACACCGTGTACACTTGTACCACCTACCTGTAGATTTAACGATGACTCACTACGAGACGGTTAAATATAAACACAAATTGCTCTTCATTGTTTGTTGACTCGTTCTGAGACGTATTTTTTAATGCTGATAACAAGATCCTTTACATGCCTGCATATAACCGCTGAGGAGGTTGAAACAAAATGAATAGTGGATATTTCATCACGTACAAGAGAACTTACTTTAAACAGAGTCGACATGTTTCTATTATGAGGCCTAAATTAAATTCCTGCAAAATAACATGACACACTTTGTGGTTCCAGCATTGAATGTTACTTCATATGATTATTGTACTTGAGCATTTTGCTCAGTTATTTAAATAATAAGAAAATATTTAGAATTTTTGTTATATTTTTCCTCGACTAGTCCTCTACAATGTTACGACACGTGAAGAGCATACGAAATTTTGACTTAAAACTTTCGTGACTGCATGAATTAATATTATTTGATTCTTTCGGGAAAGTCACTTAGATAAAAAAAAGTTAAAAAAATAAAAATAAACAACAACAAAATGTAGACTGTAGCCTGGTTCTAAATCGGAGTGAGTGTACTGGCAGTCTATAATGTAGACTGTAGCCTGGTTATTAAGTTTGGTGAGTGTACTGACAGTCTATAATGTAGACTGTAGCAATTGTTATTAAGCTGGGTGAGTGTACTGGCAGTCTATAATGTAGACTGTAGCCTGGTTGTTAACCTCGGTGAGCGTACTGGCAGTCTATAATGTAGACTGTAGCCTGGTTATTACATTTGGTGAGTGTACTGGCAGTCTATAATGTAGACTGTAGCCTGGGTTTTAAGCTGGTGAGCGTATTGGCAGTCTATGATGTAGACCGTAGCAATGGTTATTAAACTAAATGAGCGTACTGGCAGTCTTTAATATAGACTGTAGCCTGGTTCTTAACCTGAGTGAGCATACTGGCAGTCTATAATGTGGACTTATTCTTGGTTCTTTCAGCAATTTAAATATAAGAAAAATAAAATATTAATAAAAAACCACGACGTTTCGATTGCAACACAAGCTGTCGTCATCAGGAAAAGGGGGGGTTAGCCTCTAAAGGCAAACTGTTTATAAAAGTTTAGAGATGGGCGTAGCCCAAGTGTGTCCACAGCATGGGCGGGGCAGCTAATGTTAATGTAGGAGAAAGCAATGGCAACGCAGTGGGTCTACACCAATCAAAGGGCAATCATTTGCACCTCGCTCCACATACCCACACTACTGACCGTGGAGGCTGACAAGTAAACACAAATCAAGTCATGACCCAAAGTGGTTGATGACATCTTTCCAATGGTTTCTGAGTTTATAACCATCCTCTCGGTTGAAATTGTGTCTGTGTCTGTATATATGTATGGTGGTGGGAATCAGGTTTTAGGTAGGCGTCAGTATGGGTTACTTTTCCTGTAGACAGAATGGTTCATTGAGCCATCTGGTCTCTTTTTGATTAGGACATCCAAGAAAGGTAGCATGCCATCCTTTTCTACCTCCATGGTGAATTTGATGGCTGAGTGTATGGAATTGATGTGGTTGAGGAATTGGTTCATGTGGCCAGATGACGAACGTGTCATCTACATACCTCTTCTACAAGGACGGACATAGAGTGGAAGCCTGGATGGTGTCCATCTAAAAATTTTCCATGAAAATATTGGCTACAACCGGAGATAAGGGAGAACCCATTGGGGGCCTTCAGTTTGTTTGTAGAATGTTCCATTCCCGGTGAAGTATGTATTGGTGAGGCAGTGTCTCACCAGGGCCAGTACATCAGCATTCAATCCTTGTTGGACCATATCCTCAATGATTGCAATGGTATTGGGCACAGGAACTTTGGTGAACAAAGAAACTACATCGAAACTAACGAGAAAATCACCTGGGGATAGTGAGATGTCTTTAATTGACGATACCAGGTGAGCTGAATTAAGTACAGAAGAGGTTGTCTCATCAGTGAATGACTGCAAGGTCTCAGACCGATATCAGGCCAGTTTGTAGGTGAGTGAGCCAATGGTGGAGACGATGGGATGAAGGGATGTACCTTTTTCATGGATTTTTGGTAAGCCATATAATCTGGGTGGTCGAGCAGCAGAAGGTTTGAAGGAAAACCGTTTGTTTGTTCAATTAATGAAGCTGAATTAGTGATGATACTGTTCGTTTTTGTAACGAGGCTGTTGGTGGGATTTCTTAAAAATGTTGTGTCGTTGAGAGGATGACGATATCATCCCTCTAAGGATGATGATATCATCTCAATAGATAAGGGCAATGCCACGGTCATCATGGACAGAACTATTTACAATAACAAAATTTCGGACCTACTTAATGATGGTAGCTACACAAAAATTAAACACAAAGATCCCCCATATAGCCTTCAACAGACTGTTGGGGCAAGTGCTGTTAGCGAGCACCTATGAAGGCCGGCACGGCACACAAATGGGTGGGTGGACAACACCACGCCCGACCACCTTTATCTCCCTAGTGGCGATGTTAATTACACAGCGCACTAGATACTCATTTGAGGCTGAGTCAACCTATGGGAGGTCTAGGATAGGTTCAAATAATCGTCACTGGTGTTGGCCGTGAGCGGGAATCGAACTCGGGTCGCCGTTGTCTCCCTAGCGGCGATATTTTTACACACCGCACCAGGTGCTCATTTGAGGCTGAGTCGACCTAGGGGAGGCCCAATGACCGATTCCAAAAATCGTCACTGGTGTTGGCCGTGAGCGGGAATGGAACTCGGGTCCGTAGCGCAGCGCGCTAACCACTCACTACACGACAGCTCCACCACCGCTCCCCAAACACACACGTGCACACACGCTCACTCACACGTGCACTCACACACACACACACACGTGCACACACGCTCACTCACACGTGCACTCACACACACACACACACGTGCACACACGCTCACTCACACGTGCACTCACACACACACACGTGCACACACGCTCACTCACACGTGCACTCACACACACACACACACGTGCACACACGCTCACTCACACGTGCACTCACACACACACACACACACGTGCACACACGCTCACTCACACGTGCACTCACACACACACACGTGCACACACGCTCACTCACACGTGCACTCACACACACACACACGTGCAAACACGCTCACTCACACGTGCACTCACACACACACACACACACGTGCACACACGCTCACTCACACGTGTACTCACACACACACACACACGTGCACACACGCTCACTCACACGTGCACTCACACACACACACACACACACGTGCACACACGCTCACTCACACGTACACTCACACACACACACACGTGCACACACGCTCACTCACACGTGCACTCACACACACACACACACGTGCACACACGCTCACTCACACGTGCACTCACACACACACACGTGCACACACGCTCACTCACACGTGCACTCACACACACACACACACGTGCACACACGCTCACTCACACGTGCACTCACACACACACACGTGCACACACGCTCACTCACACGTGCACTCACACACACGTGCACACACGCTCACTCACACGTGCACTCACACACACGTGCACACACGCTCACTCACACGTGCACTCACACACACACACGTGCCACCGATTCACGGCGGCCCTTACGCCATCGCCGGTGCCTGAGACTTTGGGTGGGATTAGAGTGGAGGTGTGGAGCAGACAGGGGCCAGGGATTGACCTCTCTCTCTCTCTCTCCATGTGTTGACACTGAACCTGGGTTTGAGGGCCGTCGCAGAGCCGCGTCAAAGTTTACGACCGAGGATTTTGAAATAAATCTTACGACAGCGAAGCGCGTGAGCGATCGTCAACACGGCGGTGCCAGAACCACGTCGCACTCAGACAGACAAATACAACCCGCTAACTCACTTTACTCGATTATAATTATACGCATAGTAATCAGCCACTTGTCATTCCACTGCTGGATGAAGGCCGCCCCACGTCGTGTCGATCACCGGTTCAGATGTCACTCCCCACCGATGTTAGCCATGGCGGAGAATCGAACTGATTACACCGGCTTCCGAGTGCACCGCGTTCACCACCGCGCGGCCCCCACGCTCACCCCACTCCAACACATTAAAATGATTGAAACATGAACTTATGAATATGTGTTGCGTGCGTGTGCGCGCGCAAGCATACACACAAATACACGTACACAGAGGCGTGCGCATGTGTACGCACTGCTTTAACGGTCGAGTAATGACTAATGCCCGCAGTGGGATAGACGGTTGTCGCCATCGAGTGAGTCACGTCCGGCCGCATGGCACCACCGCTCGTGCCGCAGCCACCTCCACCGCCGCTTCGAATCACTCCTCGTGAACGAACGGCTCCTGAGCGCGCGGTTATTACCGGATTTCATTCCAGGGCTCAGGTTTTTTTTTTTGCAGAACCTTTTCTTGCAACGAAGTGGTTTTACCATTATTTCCGTGCCTCGTGACATCTCGGGTAATTGGAGGTGACTGGACCCGAACGCTCGAGAGGGCAGGGGGACGCGGCGTCGATGAATTAATCATCGCACGCGGCCGCGTGGCGTGCGAGGGCGCGTGGCGTGCAACTGAAGGACGTGGAATGTTTTTACAATTAAATTATGGTCAGGATATACCAAATACATATTTCACTTTTGGAGCATTTATTACATTTTAACATTGGCAGGTCATGTGGTATGTCGGAGTGGTTTTTAAGTCTTCAAGAATGCAATGCATCACCTTTCAAAACACGTTTATTCAATGCAAAGCACAACGACAGAGTCAACGGTGGCGCAGTGGTTAACGCACTGCGCTATGAACCCGGCCACCTAAGTTTGACTCTCGGCCGTGGCTAACGTCACTGGTTCATGCACATCCGAACCGGCCTTGTGCCTTCCCCTTCTGACCAGTGTGGTGGTGAAGTATGGCCAAACAACCCCCATGACTGGCATGGCACGAGGCGGCATTCAACAAAACATTTCCGTTTTGGTTCCTAAAGAGACTCCCAGCACGTGGCGCGAAACGTTGCTTGGACATCGTGCCAAACAACACGCGGCACGACCCTGAAACACCATCGCGGAGTTGTCACGAGCCTCTTGCGCCACGTGGCCACCTCGTATGCGGAGGTGAACTTCTGATCGTAAATCTTCACCGCTGTCAATCCTCGTTTCCTGGAAAAACGGAGGGCTGCGAGGACGGTGGCATCACCTGGTGGACAATGATCGCGTCTAGCGGCTGTGGCGACGGTGGCAGTGGCGGTGTTGGCGTGCTATTTTTCCGTGCCTCGCAGTGAAATGTAAATAGCTCCTGACAGCTGCACACCGCGACGATGGTGATGGCTCAAGAGATGTTTGCGGGGGACACACGGTTGGCACCCTGCGTGAGCCTGGAGGAGGGGGGGGGGCAGTGGGGGCGGGGTGGGCATTCCAAGGAGATATTTATGGTGCCCTCTTGATATGCGATCTGGAATGAACCTCCAAGCGCCACCGCTTGCCCCACTGCCGCACTGGACAAGAAGATTTATTGATTTGTGGGGAAGATGCGTGGCCAGATATAGAGGAAGCGGTAACCTGTAAAGCGCACGGCAGATATAGAGGTAGCGGTAACGTGTAAAGTGCACGGCAGCTATAGAGGTAGCGGTAACCTGTAAAGCGCACGGCAGATATAGAAGTGGCGGTAACCTGTAAAGCGCACGACAGCTATAGAGGTAGCGGTAACCTGTAAAGCGCACGGCAGATATAGAGGTGGCGG
Organism: Lampetra fluviatilis; assembly: GCF_964198595.1. Classification (NCBI taxonomy): domain Eukaryota; kingdom Metazoa; phylum Chordata; class Hyperoartia; order Petromyzontiformes; family Petromyzontidae; genus Lampetra; species Lampetra fluviatilis. The sequence continues at coordinate 6,896,119 of NC_136279.1, read as the reverse complement.
TAACCTGTAAAGCGCACGACAGCTATAGAGGTGGCGGTAACCTGTAAAGCGCACGGCAGATATAGAGGTGGCGGTAACCTGTAAAGCGCACGGCAGCTATAGAGGTGGCGGTAACCTGTAAAGCGCACGGCAGCTATAGAGGTGGCGGTAACCTGTAAAGCGTACGGCAGATATAGAGGTGGCGGTAACGTGTAAAGCGCACGGCAGCTATAGAGTTGGAGGTAACCTTTAAAGCGCACGGCAGATATAGAGGTGGCGGTAACGTGTAAAGCGCACGGCAGCTATAGAGGTAGCGGTAACCTGTAAAGCGCACGGCAGCTATAGAGTTGGAGGTAACCTGTAAAGCGCACGGCAGCTATAGAGGTGGCGGTAACCTGTAAAGCGCACGGCAGCTATAGAGGTGGCGGTAACCTGTAAAGCGCACGGCAGCTATAGAGGTGGCGGTAACCTGTAAAGCGCACGGCAGATATAGAGGTGGCGGTAACCTGTAAAGCGCACAGCAGATATAGAGGTGGCGGTAACGTGTAAAGCGCACGGCAGCTATAGAGGTGGCGGTAACCTGTAAAGCGCACGGCAGATATAGAGGTGGCGGTAACCTGTAAAGCGCACGGCAGCTATAGAGGTGGCGGTAACCTGTAAAGCGCACGGCAGATATAGAGGTGGCGGTAACGTGTAAAGCGCACGGCAGATATAGAGGTGGCGGTAACCTGTAAAGCGCACGGCAGCTATAGAGGTGGCGGTAACCTGTAAAGCGCACGGCAGATATAGAGGTGGCGGTAACCTGTAAAGCGCACGGCAGCTATAGAGTTGGAGGTAACCTTTAAAGCGCACGGCAGCTATAGAGTTGGAGGTAACCTTTAAAGCGCACGGCAGATATAGAGGTGGCGGTAACGTGTAAAGCGCACGGCAGCTATAGAGGTAGCGGTAACCTGTAAAGCGCACGGCAGCTCAGACTCGGTCGGGAGGGGAGAGGTGGCCGTCAGGCGCAGGAGACTCACGATCGTTGTGGCAGAGCAGGAAAGCAGTGATGCCAAGTTTCTGGCATCTGAACTGAGTTTTTGAGCAATCCGTGATTGAACCAGGTGCGTTCGGGGTGGCGCAAGTTTGTAACCCAGAAGTTTTAGTGGCAGGGTTGGTGGATCATGAATAAATAATAACTTCGTGTGAGAGAGACACTCACTTTTTGGGCTACGAATCGGCCCGTGCAACGTGGTACTGGAAGCAAGTTTCTGACTTTTATGCGAGATTTGTTGAATGTTAGATCCTGGTGCGAGTGAGGTTTCCTCCCCAAGTGCTCCCGGTTTTCCCATATGTCTCTCTGCTCCAATGAGCGTGGGATGACACCGATCACCACTTGGTGGCCCTATTTGTTTTGTTCCTGGGTACTAAGTGTTATTTCCTAATTGCTGATGCCTCAAAAGTACAGAAAATGGCTATTATTCCCCACAAACTTTGCTTTTGTGACCAGGACAGTGATATTTTGGAATTGATCTATTTTCCAGAACATTCCAGATAGATTCAGTGCTGAGTAAACTTGGAGTACCTTCTAGAACATTCTAGAACTTTCCAGTAATATAAATAGTAGGATAAATACAGGGGCCTTAAGCCCACCAGTTCAGTTTAGTTCCAGCTGCCTAAGTGGATACATATCTGCATTGTTCTGAGATGGCATCACGAGGATGCAAGCTACCGCCAGATGCATTTTGCTATGTCTGCGGCCAATTTATCAAGACAAGAGCGAAAAAGTACTCTGTGGAAGCATCTGCTAAGATGTGTGAGGCCTACAAGGCATATTTAGGTAAATTTCTAAATATCACTGTCCTGGTCACAAAAGCAAAGTTTGTGGGGAATAATAGCCATTTTCTATACTTCTTAGGCATAATCAATTACGAAATAACACTTACCACTTAAGAAGTAAAATTGTGTTACATAGTGTTATCATCATTATCGGCAGCAGCAATTATTTCTCCACTGCTTGATGAAGGCATCCTCAACCCATCGCTGTCACTGTCCTGTACTCCAACCGGTTCTCATCTTTCTCTTTATTTTCCTCAGATAAATCTCTGTCTGCCTGCCAATAACCACACACTGATGTATTTTATAGTCGTGTTCGCTAAACAAATGAAGCTATAAATATTTTACCAGGTAAGGCTCACTGAGCTATATAGCTCTTTTTTAGTAGCGACCTGGCCACGAATGATAGCTCAACGAAGTGGCTTATCGCGTGGAAATTGATAACAGCAAAATACTCTAAACGCATGTTTCTAAATGTGGAGGGAAAATCCAGAGGACCCAGAGAAAAAACAATCCACGCGACCACAGGGAGAACATGCGAACTCCAAATATACAGGCGTCAGGGGCCGGAAACTGAAACCCACAACGTCCTGTGTATCAAGCGAGGTAGTTAACATCTCGCCACCGCAGCGCCCGTGTTGGAGGTGGCCCTGTATCGGTGGTGAAAATTTTAACATTTCGATGGCCACTTATCGGTCTGTCCATTGGATGGCCAGCGTTGACATCCCACAAATTGGCTGTCACGTTATAAACTGCAGAAGGATGATAGGTCGCGTCGACCCCTGACCAGTATTTTGTGACGCACATCACCACTTATTAGGAATGGGGCAAACATTCCAAACAGGAGCTCTGTGAAAAATAGTCTGGGAACACAGGCTTTGCAGAGTAAATAGAGGAATATTGTTTTGAAACTATTATAGGTTTTCTTGTGTAGTTAGTTTGATGGTCTCAGCCTGGTCGCCAATGACTAAACACAAACGACGTTATATAAATTAACCGTTTCACTTGATTCATTCTGGCTCAGCTCTTTGAAAACATAAATACGCATGGTTGGTCGGTGTTCACACGCTTCGAACTAGCACTGCTGCGTTTTAACTTGAATTGTAATAAAAACAATTAAGCGATAGGAGTATAAGCGATAGGAATACCCACACTGTACCTCACCACACGCGACCTTGTCGATAGACTTTTACACTCCTAGGTGGACAGAGGCTGGGTGGATTCTAAAAAAACTAGGCTATTATTCTCAACTCCCATACCAGGAGAATGAACCGGCGACATCAGTGTTACCCTGAACATTACACCGTGGAAAAAAAAGGTCCTGGGATTGCAATAGAATTCCACAGAACAATTGCGAAATTAAGCGGGTTTTCCATCAGCAAAATCAAGGTCTCGATGACAATGTTGCTACCAGTCACGACAAAGCATACGATTTGAAACAGGATTATAAAAAAAAATCCCGGGAAGCTCGAAAAACATCAACCGCAAAATACAATAACAGTTGTGCAAGCAGAGAGAAAAAAACATGTTGAACCCGGGACGGAATTGATGGTGCCCTCATGAGTGGTGCCTTCACGTATCTGTGTCGCATCTCATTCCAGCCGACGCGCCCCGCAAATATTATTCTACATTCGCCGCAGAATTTTTCCGTTAAAATGACAGCAGCACTAACATTGCATGTGCTTGCCTCAGCGTGTTAAGTCTTGTTTACATGACCCTTGTTGACACTTCTACACGATGTTAGACAGCTCACCCTTCTCGAGCATCGGTGGCAGAGGGATGGTGGGGCGGGGGAGAGGGTTTTTCCAGCACTTCAACCTACAGAGCGAACTGTGCTTCCCAGAGGCCGACGTTTACACTCAGGAGAGTGCGAAGTTTTATGAACAAATATCGACTTTTTTTTCAGAACGCAGGTCGGGGGGGAAGGGGGACAAGGCTGGATCATGGACCGGGCCAGTCGGGGTAGTGCCCCGGGGCCTCGGGCTGCCAGGGGGTCTCCAAGCCTCAGACCGTGTGCGGCGCGTGGCCCAAGACTTCCGTAGAAAGTTGAATGCCAGGGGCCCTCAGTGCACACAGCGCAAGCTGACCACTAGGCCCCTGGGTGTTTATACCGTGAGCTAACCACTAGGGCCCCCCAGACCCCTCGGCGTTTACGATGTGAGGGCCCCCAGACCCCTTGGCGTTTAAAGAGGGAGCTGACCACTCGGGCCCCTAGGCCCCTGGGCAGAGCCGGCCCAGCCACTAAGCGACCCTTGCAATTGCAAAGGGCCCCGTGGCCAGCAGAGGGCCCCCTAGAGTCACTGCTAGCTAGTGGGTGAAAAAAATCATACATCAAAGGGGCCTCCAACCAAATTTTGCTTAGGGCCCCCAAATGTCTAGGGCCGGTTCTGCCCCTGGGGCTTAAAGCGTCATCTGACCACTAGGGCCTCTGGGCCCCGCAGTGCTTACAATGTGAGGCCCCTCGTGCTTCAAGCATGAGCTGACCACTAGGGCCCCCAGGCCCCTCGATGCATACATCGAGCGTAACACCTGGGCCCCTTGGTACACACAGTGAATGCTTCAAACGAGAGCCTCTCGGAGAGTACAGCGCTTCTGTACAACTGAGCCACTGGTTGGCACGCTACAATATGGTGTGACATGATACAATATTTACCAACAAGTCAGTTCATTCTGCATAACAGGACAGTTTAAAGGGCGTCACATTATGGCAAGCCGTTAGTTATTTGACTTACCGTAACTAGCTATCCTTTTATTTTAGCTAGCTGCGCATTTTCTCTAGCTAGCTGCCCACATGATTCAGCTTGTTAACAGAAGTTAGTTAGCGAGCTGCCATTTTTTCCAGCTAGCTGCCCTTACCACCAAATTAAAAAAAGCCAGCTAGTGAGACCGAGGGCTCGTCGTTTGTTGAGAGCTTAGTTAGCCGTTGACAAATCAATTATTAAAAATACACCGCGGTTTTGTGAAACATGAAAAAAATATGCCAAAAGCTTTCTTTTTTTAATACAGTAACGCATATATAAGAGACCCAATCCATACTTAAAGATTGAGGAAAACCCCATTAATTGTTTCCATAGACGGTCCGTTTTTAGATCCACGGAAGTTGATAATGCTAACGTTGACATGCAAATTGTCGACAGCTTTTACGAGGTCTTTTTATTCCCCTCCCCATCGATGGGGTGTGGCCGATGTGCATAGTCTCCACCGAGTAATTTCACTGACTTAATAGAAACCTTTGTTGGTTGTTCAGCCAGTGAAACAAAAGTAATCTTTTGAATTTCAAGCAACATAATTCTCTCTGTGTCAGGCAGGTTTCTGAGACATTTCTTGGTAGGAAAAGCCACAGACAGATGCCTGTTTTCTTGCTTGGTACACCACAGTAATATATTCAGAGACTTTTTCATCTTTTTTTAAAACAACAGCTTTTTTAAAGGCTATTTCAACAATCCCTCATAAGGGCTATTTTCTAACAGCCCTTTTAAAGGGTTTGGGTTATTTTCTTCTATGTGCTTTTCTATTTTTTTCTTTAATCTACTCAAAGCTGCCTTTAGGTACAAGTAGACTATAAAATACTACCACTTGACTGTATTTTCCAACAACAGTATTTGAAGGGTGTTGTCATTATTAATATAGATTAACTCAATTATATTTCATAAGTATTGAGATGTGCAATAAATATATTCATATAAATAGCATACTAGTTCTGAAATATGGACCACAAACATTGGAATAGTGGTGCTTCCAAAAGGAAAGACAAAAAAAAATGAGGCAAGTGAGGTAGATTTGCTTCAAAGTGTTCCACTCATTGCCAACTTCTTTCAGAAACCCTATGATAGTAATAATGATGACAGCAGCACTATTGTCAGCTGTGAGGAAGGAACCAGCACTAGTTCAGTTTCCAGTAATGTTGTCACTCCTCCAGAACTATCCTTTGAAGGTGAACCCTCAACAGCTGATGGTATACAAGAACCATCATTTCCACCTCAGGAGCAGTTGGGCAGTTCACAAGAATCAAATCAGCAACCAAGCCATTCCTGGTGCTATGAGGTCAGTGACCCTGCATTATGGCAAAGCACTTCCAGTGACATTGTTAAGTCAGTGCTTATTGAAAGAGGAGCAGTCGCCTTCCAAAACCGCAGTGAAAAAATTAACCCGTAAAAACAAAGTTTTTCACTATAAATCCTTTATATGCGTGGCGGCTAGAGTCCTCTCGTCCTCTGGCTTGAGATGCGTGTTCAATGGGCCACAACCCAGCCCACATTGGTCTTTGAAACGGGCGGCTAGAGTCCTCTCGTCCTCTGGCTTGAGATGGCTGCCACTTATGGGTCAGATGATTGCCTGCCACCATTAAGCAATTGGTAATTAAATATAATTTATTTTTTCCTAAAAAGTGTAAAATTTTGGAAAAAAAATTTCACGAAAATAAATTGTCACGCACAATGAGTCTGTGTGCAAAATGTCAGCTCGATTGGATCACGGGATGTGGGTAAAAAAACGACCGAAAGATTTGCACGGTCGTAAGCGCGCAAGCAAGCAAGTGAACTTAATATAAAGGATTTAAAAATACCCAACTTCAGTCCGAGATAGAGCGCTTAGTGGAAAGACTAGAATTTTCAACAATGAACTTCTGAACTGTATTTTGCCAAATTGGCAGAAGGTTTCTAGACAGTGGCTACTGTACTCGCCCTCAACAGGTTGTGTGTACAGCAAGCTCGGTGACTTTAGTCAGGGGTTTAGTGACTGGAAGCACTCTAAAAGAATAGGGAAACACGAAAAGAGTGCAGAACACAGATCATGCATACTTGCCTTGCTCCAGCGGACAAAGGGCAGTGCTATAGATGCAGATCTCACGCAGCAACTTCATGGGGAACGTAAACACTGGAGAGAGTTTTATCAGTGATCAAGTTCTTGGGTGAAAGAGGACTTGCGTTTAGTGGAGATGATGAAGAGTTTGGGTCAACCCATAACGGTAATTTCCTTGGCAATACCCAGAATTGCTATCACAATTTGACCAATTCGTAGCTGAACAATGAAAATATTTGGCGGAAAAGGAAGAGGCACAGTGTCCTAATTCTCATCGACAATATGTGAAGAACTCATTGAGCTAATGGGTCAAAAAAACTCACCAAACAATAGCAGATGATATTCGGGATGCCAAATATTTTTCAATAATTGTTGACTCCACCCCAGACCTGTCACATGTGGACCAATTGACGTTCATATTCCGGTTTGTTAACAGCAGCGGGAACGTGGTGGAGCGATTCCTCGGCTTTGAGCCAATTGAGAGCCACACTGGTAAAAGTTGAGCAGACTGTGTGACTTTGATGGTGGAGGGCCTTGGGTTGGACCTCTCAAACTGTAGAGGTCAGTCATATGACAATGCAAGCAACATGTCAGGAAAATGCAATGGGCTACAGGCCCACCTGAAACAAAAAAACACTGATAGAGTATGTGCCTTGCGCAGCGCATTCACTTAACTTAGTTGGTGTTAACACCTTAGACGGCAGTAGCCCAGAGGCTGACGAGTTTTTTTTTTTACATGTTGCAGTCATTGCACACATTTTGCTCTTTATCCACACACAGATGTCAGACTGGCATTAAAAGTCAACCAAGGCACTGTGGAGAAATTACACCAACATTAGAGATACCTTCGGTGGTGTGTGCAATGATGATAATGAGAAAATAAATACTCGAATTGAGGCCATGTGCTAAATTGGACACCTTAGAGATGGTGTTCATGGCACATTTCTGGGACGTCATACTTGACCGGTTCCACGCTGCAAGCATGCACCTACAGAAAAGTGACATTGATATCTCTGCAGCAGCACAGCGTTTGTCTTCGTTGAGGATTTTTGTGGTGGGATAGCGAAACCAGTTTGAGGCTTTTGAAAGGGCAACCTTAAATGTGACAGGTGTCTCTCAGTCATATAAGCACGATCTTCAGCGAAAGAGGAAACGCAAATCATTTGCAGATAAGAGATCAGAGCCAGGTGTGACACTTGAGGAGAGGGAGAAGTTCAAAATAAAAACATTTTATGTGGCCATTGATAAGCTAGTGGCATGCCTTGAACATCGCTTGGACGCTTACAAGCGTTTGACTAGTCTCTTTGGAGTTTTGATTATGCCAAATCAGGTGTCTAACAGTGATGTCATAGTGGAAAAGGTAAATGCACTCTTCGCTGCATATCCATCAGACCTGGACATGAACTTTGCCAACGAACTCATCCAATTCAAGTCTGACTCTGAGGGTGAGAAGTGCCCCATTAAATTGCTTGAGACGTTGCAGGCACTTAATCTGCAGTCAGTGCTCCCCAATGTTTTCGTGGCACTTTGGCTTTTTATAACTTTGCCAGTGACAAACTGCCACGGTGAGTGGACATTTTCCCTTTTAGGCAGAATAAAAAATGAGCTGCGGAGTAGCATGTGCCAAACACGTCTCAGCTCATTTTCACTTATGTCAATAGAGTCAGACCTTGTCAGACAGCTAGATTTTGCGAGGAGGAAGGCAAGAAAGACACCAATATAGGAAGCGGGGTAGGGGGGGGGGCTCCAAACGACATGTGTCCAGGGGCCTCACGGGACCATGATCCGGCCCTGGGGCGGGGCGGGGGGGGGGGGTGGCAGCGCATAGGGCGGAAGAAGCCAGAGCCTCAGGTTAGAACTCGGGGTCCTAGCACGAGCTGAGACGGAGGCGAGGAAGGTGTTCAAGCAAGCAGAGGACACCTAAGCCACTTCCCATTCATCACTCGCTGCCAAAATTATTGCGTCACGAGACCGCGTGTATGTAGGCATGTGGAACTTCTTTCGCACCGTACGTACCCAACCGTGCTAATCGGAGGTGCGGGGAAAGGAGATAGCGACTGCACAGAGTGAGGAAGCCTTCAACAAGCATTGTATAGATCATTGTTTGTGATGATGATGATGATTTGTCGCTTCCACCTTGATAATTATTATTATTGATTTTGATGATGTGATGCATACATTAACTTATGCGTCAGCCTTATATTGCTTGGGAGATGGATTGATGAAATCATCGGCTCGTATGTTCGTGAATAATCACATCGCAGCATCGTGGGAGATGGCGACGGCTTGAGGAGACCTGCAGCTGGCAGTGGATTGACCATGACCGATAATGGTGATGATTTCAGACGTGCCTCAACATTCCTACGTGATGTTTTTTTTTTTGTAAAGCTACTGGAATTTTAAAAGAAAAAGAATCTACCACAATGCCTCTTGACCATACAATCATATTGCTTCCATTAACCATTTCCCAAATGAGTCATATTCTCATTGTAAAATCGGATGCAATGTTTGATCAATACGAATGCAAATACTTTTTGACCTCTAACTTCTGGCTCTGTGATATAATCTTTAAGAGTAGTCAACGAAGTCAATTAATTGACTAAACATATTTAGTCGGCTACTTGGGTCCTTTAAACAAAAACGATGGCCACGTACCCTGCCTTCCGCGAGTGGAAAACACACCGCTGCAAGCCACCCCCCACCTCCCGTCCAGCGGCACATGTGGAAACAAGCGAGGCTGTTTTTCTCCAACTAATTTCCCGTTATCTGATTCGTGAATAAAATTATCGAGAATCAGGAGGGTAATCGATTACTTACAATCAATCAGACATCCCAGCCCAATGTTTTCGTTTTCATTTCTCGTTGGCTGCATTTTGTTCTCGTTTTTAATGGGGAGGGGGCAATGGGGGTGGGTTTCCACTTATATTTCTTTCCAACATGCTGCCTGTTTTTCGGTCAGTAATATTTATACAACTCCTAGGAGGGGTCCCTTCAAAAACACATTTTACTGTCTCACTGGTACAATACAAATATCACCATTGATGGGTTTTTTTTTTGCATAACAAAATTGCCCAAAAAACATTGCAAGAGTCGCATTTTAACCTCAACGATTTTTGCGAGTAGATTTCACAACCATTTCATAATAATGGTAAGTAAATTAACGTTTGCTATTAGAAGTGGAATGTGGGGTGGGGTGCAGATTGACCCCCCCCTCCCCCACGTTATTCTGTGGCCTCTGTGATTGTTTTGTTATTTAAATAAAAGTCGTGCCAATAACTCGTAGCCTTAGCTACGGGGGGATGATAGGAATATGATTTGGAGTCCAATTTTACCGAGAAAATTACCTTGGAATTTCACAAGTGCCAATGATTTCCAAACGTTTTATTGTAATTTTCATTGAGGCTTAGGTAATGTTTTTTTCCTTCATATACACACATATATATAATGAGCTGCACATTTGTTTTGGTTTTTGATACATTTTCCAATGAGATATATATACTCACCATTTCCAATAAACTTTGAGCATGATCGTGAAAGTACGACTGATACCCGAAGCCAACAAACGCCAGTCAAAGCTCCCGCCAAACAACCACAGACACCATCCCGACCTGTATCCCAAACCAAAGTAGCCAAGCAAGGTCTCCAATTCACTCTATTAAGCTAACCACACGAGCTAGGCAACCATAACCCAACCATCTCCATAACCATAACCATATTTGCCAACCAGGTATGGTATTAAGACTGTAAATGGATTTTTCCTGAGCTTAAACATGATAAAAAACTCATTCACCAACTCTAGTAAATTGCAAACGAAAATAATACCCCAGAGAGCACTACTCCAAACCAAACTATCCAACTAGACACACACGCTCAATACCTGACCCCAACCCCGCTCTCCAACCAGACCCAAACGCTACCCTCAACATTAACCCCACGTCTCTCTTTCATGAGGATGCAAATTGAGCAGCAACTAAAAATGTATGTCGAGGTTGGCACTCCAGCTACTAGAGTGAGAGCATGACGAGTGTGGTTACCACCCGTGACCTTGGAGAACGCTTGCGGTGGACACGAGTTCGCGCAGAGAACCAGAGGAGTCTCGGATGCGAGACCCGTAGACTCACACAGAGACCCCACATGCTCACAGAGCATACCGTGAACTCACGCAGAGAGCCATATACTCAAAATGAGTCCCACTGTTTTTGCAGTCGCATTTGGCTGATTCTTTTATTTTCGCCGTTTCCCACCTGCTGTGGCCAGTTTGAATAGAGTTTAAGGTACAGCGCAAACCCCATTAGCCAATCAGACACAAGCAGCAGCCCTACCGCTGACCCTATCCCTAACCCCGACCTTGCTTCTGGCACTAATCCTGGCCTCCTTTTCACTTCTTGTTCGCGTTTCACTTTTTGGTGTTGATGGTGAAAAAAATACCAGCACAGCTCCTCCATGCAATTACCCACCACAGCCCCCTTGTATGCGAGCATATGGGTCTTTCATCTGTGGGTCTCTTATGCGAGTCCGCGTCTCCATGTTGGTCTGCGGGTCTCCGTGTCCGCCTGTGGCTCTCTATGTGAAACTATGGGTTTCTGTGTAAGTAGGATCATAACGACACACACACACACACTGCCAGCAAGCGTTGGCTTTACGAAGAACATTTCGTTTTTGTTATTAAGGGAAATTATCTTTGTGGTACGTTCAGCCCAGCTGGCCGCGACGAGTCGACTCACTCTCACGCGGTAACGAGTAACGTTTTTAAATGGGCGCCTTTCAATTGTGAAAAAAGAATATTGACTTTGGCCACTTGGAAACCCTTTAACAATAAAAGTATTTGATGACGCTGTCGTTGGCGGTGGTGCACAAGCAACAACACAAACTCAACTTATTCGTCAATAACATCGTGGCCAAGGGACTCCCTCTTCATCACACGTTATTATCCTCATTATCCGCACTCTGGCGCGGGGGGGGGGGCACTGTCGCATACGCCCCGCTACAGAGAAATGTTCATCTCACGGCGGGTCACATCCACATTCGAATGATTCGTTGCTTCTGACTAAAGAGCTACGCAGCTCAGTGAGCCTCACCTGCTAACGTGCGGTAATTATCCCTCGTTTTCCCATTGGTCGTCACATGGCGGCTGACCACGAGGCCGCATGGAGCTTCTTGCACTTCTTCTAATCTCTAATCACGGCGACCGCTTCTCGTATGCCTACTGCGTGTCCTTTAGATCCTCGGTGACACCACCGTTAATCCACGTCTCGCGTGAACCACCTCTGCTTTTCGCGTACTCCACACGACAGTGCGGTTTTCCTCGGTGGTTGCAATGTATCGACTCCATTCGTTCCACAAGTCCAAAGTAAAGAGGTTTGCGTCTGTTGCATAATTTTCACCGAAGTCTCCTTCTGGCCTTGCTGTTTTCCTTACGGATGTCTAATGTTATGAATGCGGTAATCCCTCGTTATTCGCAAGATGTACGTTCCAGAGATGCTCGCGAATAGAAAATTTCACGGATAATATTGGCATCATGAATGACCTTAAATAAAAACATAAATAAGGTATTAAATACATAAAAATTATCTCATCACTTTAGCTCATCACTTTCTTTCTCTCTCTCTCTCTCTCAATGCAGTCGCGTAGAGTTCCAAATGCGATTCGTGAATAACGAGGGAATATTCTGCAAGAAAAAAAAAACATTGCATAATAATGATTGGTCCACGGGGCTGCCAGCATCAACTTGATATGTTTGAGAACCCGGTTCAATGGTGGGTGGCTGAAATCGGAACTCAGGATCTCAGCTGCACTGGCTAGGTAGCCACCTGGCTACCCTACGTCCATTTAGAAAAAGTTGGAAAATTCTTCCAAAAACAAATAAAAATGGGGGGAAGTCATGGTGTCAGCAGCCTGCGTCAGTGTGAATGCAGCAGCAGCCAACGCATATAAATCACGCGACGAAGCTTAAAATCACAGTTGCAGTATTATTTCCAAGATTAAACAAATCGCTTTATGTACGACCGATTAATCATACAATGTTGCTACGCACAACAAATAGACAACTATCTTGTTGTTGGTGAAGACGAAGAGTGTCCACTCTTTGTCAATCCACTGCTGGATGAAGGGTGTTGTTTAACCATACTTCCCCAGTGCGGGTTGATGCAAAATGAGAGTATATACGCAGGAGCATACTGTAGTAGATTCCAACAACAAATGTCTGTTGCGCTGCCCTCTGCAGCCAATAACGTAGCCCTGCAGCAGCCTATAACACCTGCGAATCACAGTGGTCGATCATACAATCCGCATCCAGGATCAACGCTGCTGAGCCGCTGAGATCCGCCAAGATCGGGCACATTCCGGACGAATTGGTCACAGGATCGCATTACATCGCTTAGAAACAATCGAGTACTCAGTAATCAGACTGCCACATTTTTTTTAAAACAGTTGCCTTCCCAAGTGCTGATTGCCACAGGGCAGGAGGAGTGCTGAGCATTCGTTTATTGGGACAGACTCGCCCTCTACTATGGGAACTTGCCACGCATTTGTTGATGTTCTGCCTCAGTGCATGGTATCGTGCCAGTTGGGCTGATTGCGTGTGGTGAAGGGAGTATAGAGAATAAGAGACAGGCAATTCCCTTGGAAACCCATCTAAACATTTGCTTTTCATTTCACGAAATCACCAAGCATTGATATTCTTGGTTCTTTCGGCAAAGTCACGTAGATATATATATATATTTTTAAATAATAAATTGAAAATAATAAAAGCAAAAAAAACCCACGACGTTTCGATCGCAACACAAGCGGTCTTCTATCTACGTGACCTTACCAAAATAACCAAGAATATGAATTCCTGCAGTCACGAACGTTTTAAGTCACCAAGCATTGGCTTCGCACATGGACAAAATGGCCAAACAAAAGCCCATTGGTAATTTTGTCGAATCATCCACTTGCATGGGTGCCACCGGTGTAAACAGATGAACATTTGGATCCCCAGAATGTTTGTTCCCCGGTTACGCGACTCGTCCTCACAAAGCTGGCAGTGGCAAACGGGTTTCGGAGGAAAACGCGTTGAATAAACCAGAATGCACAGACGCGCTCAGCGTCACCATCAAACGATCCGCGCATCATTCACAGGCGTTAGGACTTCTCATTTATTCAAAACAAGGTCTCCTTGTGAGATAAATTACGCGCGGTTTAAAGTATGGCGGCCCCGCGTTAACATTTCTAAATTCATAAAAACTTTTTCTTTTTGTAGAGAAGTTGCCTCTTCAATGGCAGCCTGTGAGTCCAGCTCGTTGAGAACTGTACTATAATTCAAGTCCGTAAAAAGAAATATAAAAATGCAACCCCCTGCAATACAGTTAATCAGAGGTGTGGACTCGAGTCATGTGACTTGGACTCGAGTCAGACTCGAGTCATGAATTTGATGACTTGCGACTCGACTTGGACTTGCATAACAATGACTTTGTCCCACCTATGAGATGTGGACTCGAGTCATGTGACTTGGACTCGAGTCAGACTCGAGTCATGAATTTGATGACTTGCGACTCGACTTGGACTTGCATAACAATGACTTTGTCCCACCTATGAGATGTGGACTCGAGTCATGTGACTTGGACTCGAGTCAGACTCGAGTCATGAATTTGATGACTTGCGACTCGACTTGGACTTGCATAACAATGACTTTGTCCCACCTATGAGATGTGGACTCGAGTCATGTGACTTGGACTCGAGTCAGACTCGAGTCATGAATTTGATGACTTGCGACTCGACTTGGACTTGCATAACAATGACTTTGTCCCACCTATGAGATGTGGACTCGAGTCATGTGACTTGGACTCGAGTCAGACTCGAGTCATGAATTTGATGACTTGCGACTCGACTTGGACTTGCATAACAATGACTTTGTCCCACCTATGAGATGTGGACTCGAGTCATGTGACTTGGACTCGAGTCAGACTCGAGTCATGAATTTGATGACTTGCGACTCGACTTGGACTTGCATAACAATGACTTTGTCCCACCTATGAGATGTGGACTCGAGTCATGTGACTTGGACTCGAGTCAGACTCGAGTCATGAATTTGATGACTTGCGACTCGACTTGGACTTGCATAACAATGACTTTGTCCCACCTATGAGATGTGGACTCGAGTCATGTGACTTGGACTCGAGTCAGACTCGAGTCATGAATTTGATGACTTGCGACTCGACTTGGACTTGCATAACAATGACTTTGTCCCACCTCTGCAGTTAATTAATCGTGATGCCGATTTGTCACACGCGGTGGGGTGGGGGGTGGGTGATGAAGGAGCTCATACGAGACACTAAAATATGAGATGCACGAGCCAAATTTTAGGCGCATTTTTCAACCTCCTTCTGTACGTGCAGAGCGTGCAAATATGCGCACTGTACCAATGCTAGAAAACACTATTGAAAAAATATATAAACCGTTCAGTGTGAGTCGGTGGGTAATTGAATTCATCTCTCTAATAGGCATTTAATGATGCATCGATGTCTGTCTTCAGTGAAGCAAGCAATGCTCCTTTGCCGAAGAGGCACTAAAGCTGATTGAAGAAAATGGAAAAAATTCTAGATTTGAAGTTTTCGTGACTGCAAGGGTCCCACACTCTCTTCACACGCCTCAGTAATTTTGCTGGAGCAGTCAACACCTGATGACGGTTGCTTGTGTTGCTTCCGAAACGTCGTAATTTAAAATGGAATATAATTTTTCAGCATTAAACGACTCGTGAATTTATTGATTGAAATCGATTCCTACGCTCGTGATACCATATCCTCTGCATTGCGTACGCAATCCACACCTTTCCCCTTGTATTTTAAAAGGGTAAAACTTGGGGCGCGTTACGTTATCCGAAAGTCGTTTTTGACCAGATGTGCATGGCTTGACACCGGGCACAAGCGTGCGGTGCACCTTGCTTTGCGGAGCATCTCATAATCGGAAGTCGAGGGTACGTAGCCTTGAGTAGCACAAAATTGAGTTGCTTGTAAAGGGCAGTCCTCATAGCCCTGAGCCAGTGTTGACATTTCCACGATCTCATGGCAGTATCGGCAATACGTTAGACGCGAATTTCCATCCGACATCAAATATTTCGCTTCCTTTGCCTGTTATACAGCGCAAACCATTTAGGCTGTAAGGGTTGTATGGCCATACTTGACCACACTGATTCGGTGTGAGTCGGTGAAGGTGTTAGACGGCATTTCATTTAAATTATCCCGTCGTTTAATCGAGACATCTTTCAGCTGAGGATCGTGGATTTTTTTCATGGGGGCGGGTTTGCTAGGGATGTTTGGTCAATGATTTCTTCTTCTTCTTGTTGTAAATGTCCACTTGGAATGAAAATGGAGTTCCTGGAGAGAACTTTACAGACATGTAGAATAACACAAGCACACGCATAGGCCAGGGGGCTACGTGCTGCATTGCTTTCCACAGGCATCTCATATCCCCTGCAGGTGGGTAAATTATATATCGTCATCTCTGCACAATCCACCAACCCCACCTGATCATCATCATCATGAGCCATGATTTATCCACTGCTGGATAATGGCCTCCCCAGGCCGTAGCCATTTGTCACGGTTTGCACGATGCAAAGATCGCGTGCGAGCCGACAGCTCCCGCGCGCGAGCCAGTTTCATCGCTCCATTTTCTCGGTGGACGCCCGCTTGGCCGCACTTCCACTTTTGACCCTCACTCCGTAGTTGATGCCAATCAGTGGCCACCTTCCCTTCGAGAGACCGGTGCCAGCCCCATCCCACTTCTGTTTCTCTCGTTGGCCACATCGGCGTACAGGGATGATACGCAAAAACTACAGAAGTTCGCATTCAATATTTTTTTTTATCCCATTTTCAAAACGCAAGTGACCTGACCTGGGCAGCACCTCCTCACCGCCATCTGCGAGTCGCACGCAAAAGAGCTGCAGAGAATATCAGAGTGCGTTTTTGGACAAGGTGGAGAGGGACTGCGCAAACGTTCATCCATTGTGGCAAACAGATGACAGATCTGGGGCACGGATACAGCAGGGCTGCCACGGTGGCGAAATGTTAACTGCCTCGCCTGGAATACAGGAGATCGTGGGTTTGATCTCAACCCCGACCCTGATGACTGTATATTTGGAGTTTGCTTGTCCTCCCTGTGGTCGTGTGGATTTTTCACCAAGTCCTCCGATTTTTCCCTCCACATTTAGAAACATGCTTTTAGAGTATACAATTTTCATGTGATAAGCCATTTCATTGAGCTATTGTTTGTGGCCAAGTCGCTTCTGAAAACGAACTATATAGCTCAGTGTGGCCTTACCTGGTAAAGTAAAAAAAAATATATAGTTGGGATAACACTAAAGGCACTGCCAAAGCCGTTTTTTTAAATCACTGATATGAACGAATATAACCTTAGCATGTTCCTCGCATCTGCAACCACCTCATCGTATATTCAGAGTATTTATTACTCTGACGCAAAGATACATTTCAGATTATCTATATCCGCGGGCTGTCCCATTTGCCCAGCCTTTTGAGTTGCGGAGATATTTAGACGAATTGTAAATCTCAAACGCATCGCGTTCTATTGTTACACACGATGGAATGGCCAATTTTATTACCCCCCCGCCGACCAAACAGGCATCTGCTCGCTTTAACAGGGATGTTATTCACCACAGAAAATATGACGACGATCGGAGAAACCTACCTCCAGTGCAGCTCTCTAAAAAAACGTTGCCAGTATATTACTCAAGACAGAGCTCATAAATCGTAGTTCCTGGGTTTCCGCATTAAGTTTGACTTTCATGAGCAATGTGACTGGAAAGCCATAGACTATCTCTCCCTCTCTGTCTCTGCACCTGGTAGAGACCAGATGCACGCTGCACTGTCACCATCACGGTCACGGTCCAAGAAAGTTAATTGGGTTAGGTCATGTCGTAGCGACAAGGCCTCGTTGACCTGTGTTTTTTTCTTTATTACATAGTTAATCTGATGCTATTAATCTATGTGAAAGAAGAAGAAGATCCATGTCGACCCAAATAATAGATCACCTTTTCACTCGTTGACAGGGCATCCAACTTTTCAGCCGCAGATCAAACCGGCACATATTGTTCTCACTTCAGCTTTAGGCCTATAAAAACATCTGTGCGGTGTACTTTAATGGAGTGGTAACACAACAACGGTACCAGATCTCAGGACATTTGTGTTTCATTCCTGCCAACCGAACACAGACGCCAATTCCCAGACGGTCCGGGACTATCCAGTCCGCGGATCGGCTGGTTGCCACCTGGGGCAGGTGCCACCTGGGGCAGGTGGCAACCCTATTCGTGGACTCAAGAACGAACGGACCGAGATGTTGCACGTGTCATGTTCAACGACTAATGTTGATGATGATGATGTAAATATTGTGAATCGGTTCAGTTTGGTGTCTAATTTGAGCCTTAGTTTGGCAATAAGTGTGCTTATGTGCCACTTCATGGACGTAACACTGTATTTATGTATGGAACGTATTTCGTTTATGTTACCAATTAATTTTGCGTCGACACGGTGACAAGTGCCAAAGGCTGGTTCGAGGGGACGTGCTTCAGTGTCACCCAGACTGTGGAGCTCTCTGTCGAAGGCTGTCACAGGGAGCCCGGTTCGTATGGCATTTCAAAGTGCTGCCTAAAAAGATGTCTCTTTCAGGATGGCATTTCCTATTTTAACTCGGCCACTTTTAACCCAATCCCCGCCCCCATTGTCATATCTATGAAGTGCCTTGAGATCTTATGAAAGGTGCTATATGAGCTGTAATTATAATTATTATTATCTCGGTCCTATAAAGTATGTTTTTTGTCTCAAAGTGACCGACCATTCCCACACACAAGACACTTTCACTTAGAGTAATACATCATTTGCTTCCTGTCTGCAGAAATCCACGTATTACGTTTCAAGAAACATCTTTCTTTAATTCTTTCAAGGACATAATTCACTCCTGCTGTTGTCCACAATTTGTAAGAGTGATGTGTCTACATAAAGTAGCACGCTGTACCCTTACGCCGAGCCCAGCACACTACTTTCTCAATATCCGGATAGGGTGTTCTTGTGATTTTTTTTCAGTTTTTAAAGAAAATACATATTTTTTCATCCTTATCCCAGCTGGAATCCTCTTATTAGTGTATATTAGGTGTGGAGGGTGGGGGTGCGGTGGCGCAGTGGTTATAGTTAAACCCCAAAATCCCGAGTTTGACTCCCAGCCACGGCTAACAGCGATATTTGAACCAATGTCGGACGCACGACTTTCACCAGGTATGGCCAAACAACCCCCGTGGCTCATGTGATGTCGGGAGGCCCCCATCCAGAAGTGGGTGGTAAACAGACTGTAAATCACACTTTATGAAGGCCCACATTGCTGTTTTTCCCTCTTACAAAATTATAATAACGTCCTCCGAGATGTTCTGTAACTGATACTTCGAGAGCAGTGTTTTTCACAAATTTTCAGAGGAGGGGGGGGGGGGGACACTGTCGCCCATAAGACATCGTCAGTGTGAGGAGGGCCGCCACACATTTGAAACCATTGGGGTTTGACAGCAGCACGATGACGATGATGGTGGGGGTGTTGCCACGTGTTGTGTATTGTCGGGGAACGCACGTCAGGAGCCGCACTAAAGGCGACCAGTGGCCCTCAGTTGCCCGCGGGCCTTGTATTTGTGCAGTAAAAGTGCAATAACATAGTAAACTCACGACGAGATAATGCTTCTCTATGGAGACATTCATTAATATCACTGTTCTATTGTGGATAAACTAGCCTGTGTCTCTTTCCCAAACCTGCTGACAGGATACAAGGGCCATTAAACCACTCCCCGGTCCGGCTGTCCTCTTCCCATGAATCTGTGTCCATGCGGTGGGCATTCACCAAATTTGTTATCGACAAAAGTCACGAGATTGCCCGTAGCCGTCGCGTTCGACACAAGCGAAACGACTTCACAATGGAGACCATGCCTGGGTTAGGAGTTGCCTGCGCCGAGCAATGTGATGCCTAAACTGAAATGGCATTTATATGGCTTGGAGTTCAACGGTACACCCCCACGGCGATTCGATAAACGGTGACGGTTCAAGGTTGTGATTTGATTCAAGAAGCAACATTTTTTTTTACGTCTTGGTTTTTTAACATCTCATTCGTGATATATTTACCATCTACTTTGCAAAATAGAATTCACTCCATTTGCC
Organism: Lampetra fluviatilis; assembly: GCF_964198595.1. Classification (NCBI taxonomy): domain Eukaryota; kingdom Metazoa; phylum Chordata; class Hyperoartia; order Petromyzontiformes; family Petromyzontidae; genus Lampetra; species Lampetra fluviatilis. The sequence goes on along the minus strand of NC_136279.1, from coordinate 6,876,344 downwards.
TTGCGTAAGATGAGCGTACATTAAACATAATCACATTTGACACTCGCAACTTGACGCATGCAGCGTGAGTATGAGAATGAATGCTTAAACGTTTAATCAAATAAAAAATATAGCCGGCAGCGGGCTTCACCCACTTTCCATCGGCTTCATCGGCATACTTCACGGAGGGCAACTACGCGGGGTAGAGCGAGATGAGATGCGACAAGAAGGAGAATGCGTGGAGGGGAGTAGTGAGTTGAGAGGGGATCGGTAGGCAGGGGCAAGTCCGTGGCGGACCTCGAAGATAGCAAGTGCAATCATCTTCTTGGTTCTGTCGGTAAAGCCACGTAGAAGGGAAATAATAAAATCATAAAAATAAAACATAATGAAATTTAATTCTCACGACGTTTCGGCCACAACGCAAGCAGCCGTCCTCAGGTGAAGACAGAGCTGTCTGAAAGACAGCGCTCCAATGTCTTTCAGACAGCTCTGTCTTCACCTGAGGACGGCTGCTTGTGTTGTGGCCGAAACGTCGTGAGAATTTTATTATGTTTTATTATTATTATTTTATTATTTCCCTTCTACGTGACTTTACCGAAAGAACCAAGAAGATGAATACCTGCAGTCACGAAAGTTTTGAATCGACAAGTGCAATCATGTCAATGTTCTTGGAATTCAACTGGAAGTGAGTGGGATGATGCCAGAAATGAGGCTACGCAATCTCTCGTTCTCAGACCTTAGAGAATATTGATCCTTCCCCTTTGCGAGCCTCGTTCACGAGCACTTTATTCTTTCGTAGCACCAGTAGCGAGATGTGAACTCTCTCGCTGAAAATGCAGGAGGTTGTGATTTCGATCCCGACCTTGACAATTGTATATTTGGAGTTCTCTCTGCTCCCTCTTTCTCTCCCCATGCTCACGTGGATTTTTCTCAGAGTCCTCCGGGTTTCCCCCCCCCCCCCCACATTTAGAATCAACGTGCGTTTAGAGTATTTGGCCGCTATAAATTCCCACGCGATAATCCACTTCATTGGGCTATCATTTGTGACCAGGTCGTTTCTGAAAAAATTAACCCGTAAAAACAAAGTTTTTCACTATAAATCCTTTATATGCGTGGCGGCTAGAGTCCTCTCGTCATCTGGCTTGAGATGGCTGCCACCTATGGGTCAGATGAATGCCTGTCACCATTAAGCAATTGGTAATTATATATAATTTATTTTTTCCTAAAAAGTGTACAATTTTTGAATTTTTTCACGAAAATACATTGTCACGCACAACGAGTCTGTGTGCAAAATGTCAGCTCGATTGGATCACGGGAAGTGGGTTAAAAAACGACCGAAAGATTTGCACGGTCGTAAGCGCGCAAGCAAGCAAGCAAGTGAACTTAATATAAAGGATTTAAAAAGAGCTACGCAGCTCAGTGGGCATTACCTGGTAGTTCGTAAAAAAGAAAAAAACGTTTCGACATCTTCGGTTTATTTTTCACATAGCGGCTCATGCGCCTTCGCTCCATCAGTCGAGCGGACAGACGGAACCCGAGCGGCACATCTCGGATAACGGCGCAGCCACGAGCGCTCGCACGAGCACTCGTGGCGCCGAGCTGGCACGCCGTGGCACACGCCCACAGCGCGTCGCCGAGCGCGAGATCAGCCCGGCAGAACACAAACTGTGACATTAATACATCGAATCACGTCGCTCCGGTTTCACGCGGTCCCGCCGCTGGATACGCTCGCTTAGTCGCAGACCTCGCGGCAACGGGCATTCGGGATGTCAAGGCGTGCCAATGTGTACCGTAATTTTCAATGACGGTCGCGAGTAGACGCTTATTTTATATTTGGCCCTCTTGGATGTTACCGTCGTATTTTAATCGAATGTATTGTTTTATCGTGTTCACCTTTTGACGTTCGCTGGTCTGACACTCGTGAGACTAGACCATATAAAGAAGGCTGTCTCTGGTGTATGCCAATCAGTTGCACACACAATGGATACACTATTATTATAATTGTCAGAGCATGTTTGTTTGCATGTTCACCACAAGTACCGCGTGTCGTTATTTCAGGCTTTATTCCTCACAAAAGGGGTTCATTCCATATTCTTAGGTTTTTTCGGTAAAGTGACGTAGGTAAAAAAAATAAAATTAATTAAAGTAAAATAAAAAATAAAATAAAAATCACGACGTTTCAGAGGCAACACAAGCTTCCGTCTTCAGGTGGAACAGTTCATTCCAGCCCAATCCATTCGGGTCGGTGACCCAGGAAATATTAATGCACCCATCACACCATATTCCATGTACACATCTGGCTATGGCCGTGACTACTCGTCACAAAATCACTCTATTGTACCGGCGACACTGAAAATATGCATTGAAATCAAACCGTCTCCGTGTGAATTCGACTGCATGGAATTGCTCATATCTCCATTGGGCGCTATGCATTGGTTTCCTCCAGGCTCATTGCCACACCACAGCCTTTTCTCACAATGAAAAGAAATTGGCCAAACATCAAAATGCATGACCCTCCTGCAAAAGAGCAATGAGAAGCAGCATCGGGTTCCTGGATAACTCATCAACATCATTATCGCCCATGGTCGATCCACTGCTGGATGAAAGCCTCTCGAAGTCGTTGCCATCTTTCGTGGCTCTACGGTGTAAATCCACCTGGCGCCAGCGTACGAGCTAATTTCATCACTCCATCTCCTCGGACGCGTTCCATTCCTGCGGTGTACCCATTTATACAGCTGGCTGGACAGAGGTTGCGGCGGTGGGGGGGGGGGCGGGGGGGGGGCGGGGATTACAAATAAAAACTCGCCCGTTATTTAACTGCTGTGCCTGGAGATGGAATCAACTGGGGGCAACTGCATTTCACCACAGCAGCATCCTTAAAGTGAGTCGAGCACAATGACGCGTCTATCGCCCAACTGCGGTCTCTCTTGGGGTGCGTCTTCAACTCTCCGGCCGTAAAGGGAGTGCTCAGGAAGCTTTTCATCCAACAGCTTCAAGGCTCTTCTTCTTCTCTGGGGCGACTCCTCCGCACGCGAGCGCAAGTCCGACGCCGGAGCCGCGTTCACGCGCAGGCCACGCCGGCCAGGAGGAGGGTGGCAGGAGCAGCGCCGTGATGGATGTTCCGGCTTCCTGTCTCCCGCGTGATCGATGCGTCTGTGATGCTATCGGAAAGAGCCGGGTCCCTTTGGTGGCTCGGCTGCGGCGACTGCATTTTGCCGACACTTTTCTAATTCCGGGCCGCATTTCAAAAGCGGGTATTGCCGTACTGGTGGCCGTATTTTGCAAAATATATTTAATTCATCGCTCGTGCCCGTCGATTCCAAGTGTTCCCCATGCTCGAATGAGCAGGAAACGGTGGTCATCTTTCTTGCCGGGTTAGCAACCACCAGCAGTTATTCCACATTTATAGCGTGATGCCCATTCAATATAGTGCTTTTCTTTTTTTACTCCTGGATATTTTCCCAGTTGAATTGAATTGTTATACACAGCATTAAAACGCATTCACTCACTCAGAAATGCCTCGGTGGGTCAGAAGAGCCCTGTTTCAGATGTCTGGTTAATTTCTCAAAGAGTATGATTTGTGTGTAGGAGGAGGAAAAGCAGTATGATCAATTAACAATTTAACCCGTGTAAACTCTTCGCTGAGGGTTGATTCTTGCCCCATCGTTTGGATGCGGCTGGTGTTGGACCAGTGGCGGAACGTGGCTGGCGTGGGCCATGGTACAAGGAATGAAATGGGCCCCTCCACTGGTCAAATTTACACCCCTCCCCCACCCCTTAGTGGTCTGGTGCTTGGGCCCCTCTGGCTAGTGGGCCCAGGCGCAGTTGCACCGCCTGCACACGTGATTGCTACGTCACTGCATGGTAACTGACTTTTGCTACAAAACTGCACCTCAGATAATTATCACTTGCATCAATGTATATTTTTAAAACTAGCACATTGTAATATTCGGCGAGTACAAATATAACCTGAAACGCGCGCTCAAATCAAAGGAAGCAGTTAATGGAATATTGTATGGAAAATGTGGGAGCTTTTTTTTTTACTTCTGTGACTTTTTTCCTGTTCCCCAGCGATGAGCGAAGCGGGCGTGCGAACACGCAGGCAGATAGCATCACAGCTCGGTCATCCCTAATGTGGCCGAGCATCAAGGGAATCCGATCGCAGCCCCTTCCTAATACCCTTCCTCCTGCTGCTGCTGCTGCGCCGTGTAATTGTTTTTGCATAGCTCAGCAAAAAAAAACCCCACCAATGCATTTTAAGCAACTGTCAAACGCAAAAAATAGAGAAAAATCTCTAAAAATGGAAACAGTTTAGTGGCTTGCCATGCCAGGGTTGGATGAGATTGGCCGACCGGTCACAGCAAAGACCCCTTGTGAAGTTCCGTTGGCCAAAACATCACCTCCCGTTCCGCCCCAATTGTCCAGCATCGTTTGTTGTTGCTGCCACTGTTGCCTGGTGAACCCAGACCAGTGGGCCGCTGGCCACCGCATCATTCAAGCCGAGGGTTTTTTTGTCTCCCCCCCCCCCTCCCCAACCGCCCGGCGCTCCTGCCTGCCTGCCTGCCTTTCAACAAGAGATTTTCCATTTAAAAAGAAACGTCTGATCTCCCGTCAGGCGTGCAAATCTGCTGCTCCGCGGTCGTTGACCAGCGGAGGATTTTGGGGAAGGCTTGGGGAGGAGGAAGGAGGGGGTGAGTGGCACCTCTGGCAATGGCATGGAGACCACAGCTGGGTATTGCACGCAGGTGGCCACTCCTTTTCTGTGGACAGTGGTGGTGCTTGATCTAAGTGCACCAACAAAACACGTATGGCGCCAAGGACCTCAAGGGGCCCATATTTATAATATATATAATCTGGGGTGCATTAAATATCAGCTTAAATTCTGTGTCCTACAAACCATAGCAAACTAATTGATGTAAAACCGTCAATTCATCTATCTTGCTCTTTTCTCCGCCCTGGCTGAGATACGTGTCATGCACAAGGCGTGTTCGGCAGAGTGAAGCAATATTGTCAAAATCAATGTGCTGTCTCACCAGATTGGGGATAGTAAATATGTAGCGATGTTTACAAATATAATCACACAGGTATGATTGTATCACTGTCACAAATAATTTGTCCCCGTTGGCTGTTGTTTAATAAGACGAAAGATTGCCAAAAAACGGTGGTTCAATGGCAAACTGAGCAGCTCTCAAACAGAAGGTAGCGGTCATTACATCCGCAAATTTGCGCCTGTTATAAATTGAACTAATATTATTATAGATATAATGAAAAACACTTGGGAGGAAGTCAGGGGTTTTCGTATGGATGCACTCACCCCCACCATAGGAATGTGGAATTTCTGGCACTGGCTTGGGGATGTAAATAGTTAAAGAGCAATGCCTCAATGCTCATTTCTGTAAAAAGTAACTGACTTTTTTATGCGGAGAGACATATGTGGAGGCATATTGCGCTGTTATTTAGTTTTTGTTCATTTTCTCCAAAATTACACTACTGATTATGTTGCACTAAATAAGTAAAGTACTGATATCAGCAACGAATCCTCACATCACACTGGTGGAAGGGAAGACGAAGGGCAACTTCTGATACAAGGACACGACTTCGGACATAAGCACAGCTGGTCATGCTCCAAATTATCACGGTTGGCTACGTACAGTGTGAAAGAAGATCAACGTATACACATAACAGTATATACAAGGGGTGTGCATATATATCCAGATTTCGCCGTAGCTTCAAAAGTCGGAGTGTAAGTAGGTGGTCACGTGACTCAGGAGTCAAGCACTGGGCTGCCACAGCCGAGATCCGTTGCGTGATTCTGGGTGGCAGTGTTCGATGAAGCTGGGTTTTCAAGTGGAACGTGTGGATGTGACCTTACAGCGGTCACCACTAACTGCACACGAATGAATCCGTCACAAGAAATGTGGTGTTTTATTTAAATTTGGATAAATTCCACCTCCAAGATTTGTTTTTATAAATATATTGACTTTCCATGCAATGAACATATCTCTGTAGAGAAGATGTGTGGAAAACTGTGCCCCTGTAGTTTGCAAACAAAGCAGGTCGATTGAACGGGATATCAAAAGTAGTTCTGAGATCGTTGCATCCGCTGGCTGTTATCATTGGCTGATGCAATACTCTGCGAGTTTTCCCAAATCTATTATCTCGCGACACGACGCCCGATAGCAGCGCGATAATTAAAATTGGGGGGAAAGGGTAAACGTTTTATGTTTGTTTAAAAGTCAAAATTCGTGGTTGGACAGTATTCATCTCTACTGGTGTCTCTGAACCAATGGTGAAAGTTTCACATTCCTATCTAGTGCGAAGGTCAGTTTACCCACAGAGCAACCCCATTGTTGTCTTCCCACAAAACGAGACTTATTTATGAATCCCGCAAAGTCAGGCTGACCCAAGAACGGGATTAGAATTTGACCACGTAGGTTTTTGCAGTTGGGCTGTTTGTGTCTTTACAAGTTGTCCTGCGTATTTAATTCACGCAAAAAAACTCAGCACGTGTTAGCGAAACGTCGGCCATCATGCCAAACAACACGTAGTACGACCCACAAAACACATCGGGGGGATTATCATTTATTGACACCGCCACATTTCCACGTTGGCCAGATACGCGAACGCACGAGGGAATTTCTTCACCTGCTCGCAATAGCACCTCCGTGCAACCCCGACAGCGCCTGGTAAATTTCTCCAAATCAGAATGAACACGTACGCACGTACAAACAAAAAGGCTACGGCAATAGGCCGTTTCACCTCCCAAAAATGTAAAATATGTGGAAGAGACCTTTAAAGGCTTTTAGTGCTTTGTCTCGGGTGTTGACCTAATGGGAACAGTGCGATGATGTTTTGGTGAGAATTGCAATCGACTTAACTTTCATCACAGCTGTAGGACGATGTTTGCTCGCCGCTCAATCACCGTGTTTGCGCAAAGGGCAGCCTGGCTCCAGGTCCCGTGAGTATTTGCCGTGTCGCCACGACTGGCTTTATCACGACAGCGCCGGGCTCGCCGTCGGTATGGGGAATTTCACCGACATGGCAGAGAAGGACTTAGGAATTTGCCGAAATTTCTGCCCCCCTCCACGCCCACCCCACCACCCCCAACGCCACCACGCAAGGTTCAGGTGAAGGTTTATTATTGCTAGGTGTCATGCTCGTGCGCACGTCATAAATAGAACAAACCACCACCCCACCGCCCCCCCCCCTGAAATTAACGACGGCAATTATTGGCGACGCCGCGTCTATCCAAGGCACGCGCGTGTGCAATACCGTGTGACCTTTAAAGCGAAACCTATTCTGGCGGCAGGGGGGCGGGAGGAAGAGGGGGGGAATAACAAAGAGTATTTTTGGCACTTAGCGATTTTTGTAAACATTTACATTTCGTTGTGATTAATTACACTGTAATGTAACGTGCCGTGCCAAAGTTAGTTCTTTTGCAGATTTCTATCGGCCGGGGCTCTTACAACACGGCTTCCTTTGAACTTCAAACTCATTCCACTTCAGATTTTATTTTGGCAAAAAAAAGCCAGCGACTGCAGAAGCTTAAAATGTAAAAAAACTAAAATAACAGCATTGGCCTCATTATTATTCCACTTTTTAAAAAATGCATTGCTACATTCACCGCATTGTTAAAATACAAAATAGTTTTTTTGCTGCCGCTTCGCCCCTTCGCATATTCAAGAATTATTGCGGTTAGGTGTTTTGCGAATTTATTCAAAAACAATATTTTTTTGACATCGTGGTAAATGTAGCGGACTGTCGTGGCTCGTAAGGTCACGTGAATCAATGACAAATGATTCAAATCGAACAGAAATCAAACGTTCGTTCTTACGCTAGCAGCCCTATGCGTGGATCGCGAGAGATAACAAAGTTAACATTCATCATCGATGATTCGATGCGTCATTCCACCCCCTCTACTGCTCATAAATTTGAGGAATGTTGGCATTGGAGAGGGAACCGCATCAATATTGGTTGGCGTGACATGCGTCTAATTTACCCACGCTTGTAACTTGAACCCAGGTTTGCGTTGCCGCCGCAGAGTTACGCTGCCGAGTTTAGTGAACCGGGCCCTGCTCACCTTTATCCCACAGACTAAATGCGTGCGATGTCAACCGCTCGGCAACGGAGCAGGAGGCTTGCAGAGTGGGCGCGCGCGCGCGCGCGAGACAAGGCAGGGATGGAGAAGAGATCAGCTTCAAGCTCGAATTTGTTCTCCACGGTAAATGCACAATGTCACACTGCCTGACCAACGGTACAGAAACACGCAAAACTTTAAAAAAAGGCAACAGCGCGCGGCTGTAAAGGCCATATCCGCCTGCCTGTGTTAAATATTAAATAATTTCACCTTCCACTCTTACATCTCTACACGAAAAAGTAAAATATATTTCAATCTGCCACCGGACTGGCCTTCCAAGACGTATGCTAACCAGCAGCATTTCTCGGCTCCGCGAACCGCTGCATTTCCATGGTCGTGAAGACACCAGACCCAAAGCATGGTTTTGGCACGGCACCACTCGACTCGTTTCTCACCCCAACGCTTCTGATCCGTGGGATCGATCTTTCCTCTCCATCCACTTAGCCCCCGCCACCTCCTCTTGCCTTCCCTCTCTCCGTAGTGGAAGGAAAACTGATGTGTTGTTTCTGTTTACTAATCGTGGTCATTTAACACAAGGAGTGTCCAAATGTGTTACATTGAGAGCAAAAATGACATTAACCTCTATTTTTTGTATTTTACCAGTTAAGCCCCACTGAGCTATGTAGCGCTTTTTCAGAAGCGACCTGGCCACAAATTATAGCTCAATTAAGTGGCTTATCATGTGGAAATATACAGCAGCAAATTACTCTAACATGTTGTGAATTGACAGCCACAGGCATACAATAACCATCAAAAAAGGTAGTGATAGGGTATATTCAAAAACGCTGTGAGAGATATCGGATACGCATACTCTTTGGTTCTTTCGGTAAAGTCACGTAGGTGAGAATAAAATAAAAATAAAAAATAGAAAATAACTAAATCACGACGTTTCGGATAAACACAAGCTTCCGTCATTCTGATGATTTTTTATTTTATTTTCACCTACGTGACTTTTCCGAAAGAACCAAAGAGTATGGATCCTTGCACTCACGAAAACTTCAAATCTAGAATTAAGATATAGGATAGGTAAGCTGTGTTCAGGGAAAGAGTCACCTAAGAAGTAAACAGAGCAGTGCATTCAGACCGTTGATTCGAGCGTCGTTTTTGCTACCTTGCCCAAGCTTGGAAATGTGTGTACTTATACAATTTTAACTGATATACTTAATCGATTTTACGTATTTATTTTTAGTGATTTGCTTTCCTTTCCTATACTTGGCATTCCGATCGTGTTTTGTGTTGTTTGTTGTCTTGAATTTCTGACCAGGCCCCGACTGGAGACCTGTGAAAATGAGCTTCACAGCGCTCATGACTCTTTATTAGGAAAGTCCTGCATTCGGATGTTTGGCCAGATTCTGTTACTTATTGTTTTGGATGCGGAGAGGAAAACAGACAACCCATATCAAAGACATGCACACACGGTTGGTAACACACAACGCTCTGCACAGACAGATTCCAGAATTCATCCAGGTACCAAACAGGCTTATCATCTCTGCATAACTTCCAAAATATGGTGCATTTCAGTGCGATTTGTTCATCAGGCATTTGGCCGTGCTTGGCTAGGAGTGTTGATGTGGACATGATCAGCTCTCTCTTAAATAGCTGTGATGAAACTCAAGCCAGGGAGGTGCATATCACACCGTGCCATATTTTTTTGCCATCGTGCCAAAACATCACAGCCGGGGGCAGTGTTGCCCAAATGCAAAATAAAAAAGAAAGCTCTTGCTCTGCGCACATGGCATTCCTGCTCATCATTGGAGTAGGGGATCAGGTTCAGCTACTCTGTCCCGGACTGGTGGCCGGAGTGGATCATGCCTGGATACCAGCAGCTTTGCTGCCAGGGTTTGTGGATCATGCAAAGATCGCCGAGTGCACAGAGAGAGAGAGAGACTCGCAAAAGCCGCTGGGCTGGCAATTGACCAAGCTATGGCGGTACCGATGATGTAAAAAAGTCAATCACTATGGGCTGTGGATAACAAACACTCTGTGTATCCACATAATCAAATATGTTTGAGTCCATCGGAATATTGGATTTTCAAAAGAAAATATGTTATTACCCATAATGCTCCACAACCAAAACGCATTATAAGTTCGGAGGCAATGTTGCGTTTTGCGCTCAACAGGATCCCGTGGTTTCAACAAAGTGCTCTTGCCAATAAAATCTGGTAACCCAGAAGCATGTATTTAACAAGCATTACCTGTGCTGATGAAACATAGAAGGTCGAAAACCGGCCAAGAGTTCGCTAGCTTTAAATAATTTCTGCTGGATAATGATCTGAACAGCTAACAGGCTGATGGAAGATAAATATTTTACAATTGATTAGTAAAATGGTCCGATTTGAATCCAGGAAAAGAGTTAAAATACAAGAAACCATGAAAATAGAGTAACGATCGAAGATCAAGAGTGCTTGCCTCGAGTAAACGCTCCCCATCGTTGCACATTACTGGTAATTTCAGAAAACGCATGATGTAATCATTGCTTGCCGTTCAGTCTTGTGCAAGCGAATTCCAATATCAATTTCACAAGGGTCTTTTTACAGATCACAAAATGTCGTGGCCCGCCCCAATTTGTGACCACAACGCCGTGGACACAAATGGGATGTTTAGAATGTATTCTTCATAAAGGGAGCCTGGGCCAAAACACACGAGACAATTACTGAACCCCATCTTTTTGGTGTGTAGCCATGCGTAGAGGGGACTTGGTGCCTTCCTTTCTCTCTTTCTCTCTCGATGCATTCGTGTAGAGTTCCAGATGCGATTCGCGAAAAGCCAAAATCTGAGAGAGCAATTTAGCGAATAACGAGGGACTATTCGACTGAAATTAAATTACCAAAAGGCAGGTAACTGTAATTATTAAGTTTTTTTATTCGTGTTCAGTGTGTAATCAGATTGCTGGCTGATTACTTTATTTTTCAAATTTCTATTCTCAAACGACTCTGCAAAAATAATTGGAGAAAATGCGTTTGGTTGTACACATTGGCTCTGCGGTCCCTCGCATTAAGATCACAGCAGAGCCAAGAACCATTGCTGGTGCTATCATTCTGGAGGTTATCAAACAATCACGTAGATGTAAATTGTCAAACAACAGTAAAAAAAACATGCATGCCCATGGCTGCTGTTACACTCCACAACACGGTGTTTGTCCGCAGATGTATTGAATTAGATGCGTTGAGTCTCGAGCGAGGAATTTACATGCAGCGCTGCCAAATGCGGCGTCACAAAATAACCTGACCGATTTGGTTTATGTTCTAATAGCAACACAACTTTTGCAACAAATTTGCGTACACGTCGAATCATCTTTGCGAGCGCGCTCTCCCTTCGCCCCGTTGCAGACGGACGGGCAGAGAAATACAGCTGATGCTCGAACGCGTTCAACCGTAGATGGAAAGCGTCAAAGAGCAATTACAAAAGTAATTAAGCAATCAAATTGCGGTACCATGAAAATACCAAACATGATATTACGTTACTTCTAAAGCACCGAGTAATCAGTAATCAGAGAATGATTACTTTTCAAAAGTTGCCCGTCCAGAACTGGGTGGGTGAGTGGGCGGGGGGGGGCGAGGCGTGCGTGTGGCTCTCTGGCATTAAAGCGACCCCCCCCCCACCTTCCCCTCGCACGCCTGGGCGCGACTGCAATTTGACGGTAATCCCATCTCTGACATTCTCGGCACCCGGAATAGTGCACAAGTTGATAAGTCCATGTTGCTGCAGATGTCAGGGCCGTGTGCAGCCTCAAGATTTATACTGGAGCGTCCATCACATTCAATGTGCGCGCCCCGCTCGCGATGTCGTTGTACGAGCTCCCCGTGCGTCAGACTCAACGGCGATCACTGTTGTTGGATGTTAAGAGTTCAACGCGAGAACACCTCCACGAGGTCGATCTTGAATTCCGGCGCTCAAATTCGAAGAGGGCATCGTGTTATTGCGATCGTGTTGTGGCCCAACTGGGCAGCGCTGCGGTTAAGAGTACTCAGGCACTCAATCGGAAGGGCGCGAGTTTGAATCCTCATCTGCAGTGGGGTTGACTTAGCCAATTATCTTTCTGGGGTTGGTAAAATGGGTACCAAAAGCTTAACAAAGTCAGCAGGGGTTTTTCTATGGATGGACTGCTGCCCCCCCCCCCCACCACTATCCAACTACCTGTGCCACAGCAATGTGGAATTTCCACCAGTTGGCTCAAAGCCACCACTGGAAATGAGCACCGACCCAATGCTCACTTGAGCTTTCTTAGACACGAGGAAATCCTAAATCACATTGGTAAATTATACTGCGAGCATGAATAATGCTGCAGTACACATTCCTAGAATAGTAAAATAGATTAAAACTATTAAACGGTTAGCCTGTATTTGATCTCCGGAAATGTTTTAATCATTAGACTTATTTAGTGTTTCTGTTTTTAACAAAGTCTCCTTTTAAAAATGTTGACATTCGCAAAAAAAAACATTTAAAGCAAAGTGTGTAAAATATGCCCGCTCGACAGATTGTTATCAACTTCCATGATAATAAACGGGCAGTAATTGCTGAAACGCTTGTTATTTCAGAAACAAATGAAACCCGTAGACATTTTCAGACAAGTTTTAGGGCTCCAATTTGTGAAAAGAATGCAATACAATGTTGAGTTTATATATGGCCTCCAAATGTCACCACATCAAGCCGCTGCAATTTCATTTTATTGTCACCTTACCACTTACAAGTAAAAAGGTCTCCCCGATCAGATGAACTCTCATCCTCATTCGCAGCCCAAAGTAACTGGTGGGAATTCCACATTCTTGGGGATTTTTCCAACGAACATTTTTTCTATTGTTTTTTTTTTATTCTGGCAAGAGCCCGGTACAGAGCACGAGCGATAAAAGGGAAGGGGACACAAAAAATATTTGGGCAAAAGCCCGAAACACAGTTTACCCACCCCTGCTGGCCATCTGTGAAAAAGAGCTTCATAGCTCATCGGATTCCTCCAGTATAAAATAAAGATTCCGATTCAGCACTCTCGAGTTGTGGGAGAGGGACTGCGAGCAGGAGTACGGACTTTTTAAAATATATATAAGGGATAAGGGGAAGGCAAGGCTAAGGAAAATGAACAGATATAAGGGGAAAAGTGTGGTGGGTAAAAATGTACAAAAACAAAATCTACCAAATAAAAGAACCGACGCGCGCCAAGGGAATTTATCATCGATATGAATACCGTACAGCAGCGATTACCTCTCATGTGTATCCATGGGGCGGTACCTCGAACGGCCATCTCCCCCACACCCCGACCTCCCACCATAGACACCTTCACGCCAAATTCATGAAGAATGGGGACCATCTGGCCTCGAACTCTCGCTCTCTGCCCTTGAGCTCATGGTTTAAATGCTCTGTTCCTGCAATGGCTAGGAGGGTTGTTTATACCACTGCTTCGAGGAGGGAGGTTCAATATCTTTCCAAATTTGCCAGGATGGTCTACCAAGCAGTAATATTTAAGGTTTGCAGTTAAACGCGTGCCGGAGTTTTTGATAAAAAGTTTGGTTTTAAACCCTACGGGGTTGGTTTCATTTGAGGGGGCTCTTATTCTCGTGCCACAGAACTTGTAAAAAAAAGAAGTCCGTGATATCCGAGAAAAATTTCAATTAATCCGTGCATGACCAAGAAACGCACAAAGCATCTCCCCGCTGCGTTGAGCGTCAACATTAACTGTGAAGTGGGGGGGGGGCTTTTCCTAGTACACTCTCTTCTCCTATAACGCAGTATGTGCTTTCCCAAAGAACACCGCGTTATGGAAGAACAATCGCGTTATAATAACTATTGATTCAATTGCAATTAAGGGGTTAAGGGGTAGCAGGTTTCGAAATCACCAACATGACTGACATTCGTCATGATAGTTTGTTATATTGTCGATGTTTGTGTTATTTAATAATTACTGCATTTTAGTTTGATGATATATTTAACTAATGAGTTAAAAATGAGTGACAAATGCATGTTACAGTGTTAGTCGCGAAGCGATACAAATTGTAGCCATGGTAGAGGGTGAATAGAGAGGAGGGTGAAGAGAGAAAACGATGAAGGGTGTGAAGTGACTCGCTGAACAGCTTTTAAATGACACAAATCTTTTGCAATTAAATCATTTTTAACCATACCAACGACAATCACCCAGGAATGTCATTAACGCTCGTGACGTCACTCCACATCGACCAGCCCCCCTCATTAATATTCATGAGCAGGTGACGTCCCCAAGATGGACACCCCTCTACCTCTCCTCATTAATAATCATGAGCGGGTGACGTCACTCCACATCGACCAGCCCCCCTCATTAATAATCATGAGCAGGTGACGTCCTCCAATGGACACCCCCGCCATTATTATTACCTACTATGAGCCGAGAATGCCTGTGTGCATCGCTCGTTACGTCACTCTACGTCCACCAGCCCTCCTCATTAATAATCATAATCAGGTGACGTCTTCCAAATGGACCCCCCCCCCCTCCATTCATAATAATTAGCGGCTGACGTCACTCCACACGGGGGGCCGAGGTGCCTCCTCCCCCCTCCTCGGCGTCAACTTACAACCCTCACTACAAAGGCAGAACCCTCACGTCACGCGATCTCCGCTATTGAGACATCAAAGTAAAAAGGACATCATGATAAATAAGGGATTATCACCTTAAAACAAAATAGGTCTGTGTCACCGCGGCCTTACAAACTGCATACGAATGGATGCAATGAATATCACGTCACGGCCTCCTTTCCGCTTGCAAGTTTCAGATTTACTGCAATACACCCGTCCTTGGACGGGCAAAAGGCTAGTAAGAAATATTTATGAAATAAATAAAAACGTAAATATATTTAAAACACATTTTTACACTTACCACAATGAGATAAGCTGGCTGCTTGAAACGAACAGGGTCAAGCACAGTCGGTGATAACACGTGAGATGCGTACGCTGGCTGAACAAATATTGAGGCGTGTGGGTATCATCCAGCAGCATCCCGCCTTCTGCGATGCTATGCCAAGGCAGCTGCACAAGCGCTTATTGCTACTCGTGCGACATAGTTCTGTTCGCTCAAATCGCGTTATATCCAATTCGAGCTACGAAACGACACGCGTTATAGCAGAACCGACTGTATTGCATTAATGACAGGAAGCTCGTGGATGGCTTCACTATTCTGGTAAATCGCCTGAAGATGCTGGATGTAATTTGCAGCGAAACGTCGTACTCAAAGTGTAAATGTTGTGGATCCACTCTTCAACACACCGGTGCGCTAAAGTAGTGAACTATTTGTCTTTTGTCAACATGACACATTTTTTACTGATTGGCCGTGTCGGGTGGTAGAGAGTTGCGACACATTTATAAATAACGCGATCTAACCCAAAAACCGTTATTATTAATAAGAAAGAAACAGTTGTGGAATGGGTGTACTGGGTTAGAGTCTAATGCAGGGGTTGGAGAGGTCCGTTCCAGCACTGCTCACCTCGGCCATGACGTCACCGGAAATCTTCCAATGAAAATGTTTTAAAACCTAAAACTAACATGTCTAGTGATGGCTGCTAACAATGAATAAAGACAAGCACGTCCCTGCTGCCCACGGTGTAAGAACGCTGGGCAAAGCCCAGATGGAAGAGCGGAGGGCCTGCCTGGCAAAGTGGCAGGCCAAGCGCGGCAGCACCTTAAAGCGGCCCGCTACAACACCACCATGCCCAAGTGGCCACACGTCAAATGGAAGGCCATGGAGGAGGCGGAGGAGGAAGAGACCAAGGTGGCGGAGGCCATGAGGGCTGGCCTCCTGCACCAGTACGCGCTGGAGGAGAAGGAGGCAACGCGCTCGCGTGGTCACCCTGGAGTGCGGCTTCTCCGGCGCCAGCACCCACACCACGCTCTGGTTGAGCTGCGTGGCCCTTGCAGAGACCTGGGGTTCGGCCAGCGACATCGTGGCAGAATTCGAGGCGGCCGTGGAGGCGATGGCACAGCTTGGCACGGTGGAGCGCCACATGAGGACGGTGAAGGATATGCTGGACCGTCTCAACATGGACGGAGACTCCTTCAGCCGGGACCTCCTCTTCAAACTCCTGGAAGCTGAGAGCGAGAGGGAGAGAGAGAGAGGGGACAGAACGTCATTAACGAAGGGCTCCGTTCGAGAGTCAAGAAGCTGTGCGGCATCAGCAGCTCCCGCGTCACGACCGCCCGTCTCGCTAGAGATGCACTGCTCTACCTCTCTACGATGGCTCTGGGTGACGCTCTGTAACCCTCCAATGCAGTCCCCCGTGAGCCAGATGTACTGGCAAACCACGACCCGGCGACCACGTGCAGTGCATTGGGAGAGGGGGAGAGATCGAATCCCCGACGAGCAGAGCTGCTGCAGAGAAGCAACGTTTGCTTTGTCAAGTTCGAAAAGACCGAGCTTGACAAGGTGGAGGAGGCCACGCTGTTGCGAACGGGGCCCGTTCACTGGCTCATCCGCACATTCCTTGCATGCAAATCAGAAAACAAATTAGCTGAAATGTTGTTCATAGAAACAAAAGGCAATTCTTCTTGCTTTAACAGAATTTAAATGGGTACACAAAACATCAACGTGCCTAATGTAGCCTGAAATTGCTCTGTTTTAGACACTGCAATCAGATGCTAGATTTGTGCTCCTTGCATAGGAACTCTGAAAGGGCAGTTTCACAAATTAGGGAATCTCATGGTCAAAATTTCAAAAACATCCTAATAATACACACGGGATGTAATTGTGAAAGTAATTATCTATAGTTTTAGAAAATATTGTTTATTTATGGAATAAGTCAATGGTTTGTCGTGTTGACAAAAATCAATGCACCATCGCCACCATTCCATCGTGGACAAAAAAGACGTTTGTCCGAATACGTCCGACACCGCGAATATTTCATGATCATTAATTTCTTGTCAGCAATGGTGGCCAAACCATTTCTATCCGAAGCACAATCCCAATTGGTCGTTATTCTATGCTCGCAGTAAAGATTAGCTATGAGATTAAATTTTTACGAGTACCCACATCTCCAGTATGTCCAATATGTACGTCTCAAAGTGTTGCACTGCCCATAGGCAGCCCTATAATTTGAGCGGCTTCCTCTACTCGTTGCTTAACATGTTGGTAAATAACGGATAGGAAGTTCTAAAATTGCGTCAATGGAATATTGAATCGGTGGTTGTCCTGTGGATTAATTGGTCCCCACCAAAAAGGGATGTGGAATTTCCACCACGGACTCAGGCCTGCCAATGGAGAAGAGCACAATCCAAATCTTAATTTGAGTATGGAGGCCTGCGTGTTACTGGATTAAAAGTGATCTACTTCAATGAATGTACGTATTGTGTTACTATACCTATTTGTTTGTTGATTTCTTTTGCCAGATAGAAATTTGAGTTTTAACAGAAGAGCAAAAAAAAACAATAATGAAAATAATAACTGAGAAAAAAACCTCGGAGGCGCAATTAGGCCATAATGAATACGAATTACCGCAATCATATGCTTTTGCACAATATTTCACCTCACTGGCACACGCTGATTGCGGTGCGGAAATGCGGAATTGTGGGTGAGAGACGTACTAGTGATGCAAAACAAACTAATTGGTCAATTCAACAGATTTTTCCCAAAGCCTGTCACTTCCTGAGCACCGAGAGGCACTCGGAGGGCCTCAAATAGCTCCCAGATGGAAACTAAAGAAACATCCCTTCGGTACGGGGGTTTGTTTTAAGCCTCTTTCGCTGCTTTGAACTGACTCGGTCGAACAACACGCGAAGAAAGCAAAACGCCCGGGCGTATTGAGTACGCGCGCTAGGTATACATCGTTCATCTCTTTAATGGTCGGAAAGAAACAAAGTGTTTTATAATTAGGCAAATTAACTCCAAGGTATTTATCAGATACGTGTACAGTTTTGTTTGGGTGCGTGTTTGCGAGAGATAGCTGAAACTCTTTGCTAATAACCACACAACTGAGAGTCTTTTTTTATGACCATTACATTTAAATTGAAGGTTAAAAAATATTAGATCTTTGCATTGGGTACTTTGGTTTATGTTTGTGTGCAATACTGATGTACACATTCATAAATAAGAATAAAAATTGAATAATATTCTACAGCTATTTTGTTAAACATACCCCTGGATAAAGGCGTCCTCAATTCAACGTCTGCCATGTACCCTGTTTGACCATACTTAACCGGGCTTGGTCAGCACTGATTGCAGAGTGGGGAAGCCCAGGACTGGTTAATATCTCATTCTACAATGCTGGTAGCCATGGCTGGGAATCTAACTCTGGTGACCAGGTTCACTGCGTAGTGCTCGAACTGCTGCATCACCGCACCACCCCAAAAGAATATTAGAAAAATATCAATGATTTCTTAAAGCTAAAAAGCACATGCAGTGTACAGTTTAATAGGTTACGACAAAAGTAATGCACTTTTATTTTTTTTTTATCTCAAAACTATGTTTTCTTAGGTTTGAAACACATTAGTGCGGTCCTCATGGATGGGAAGCACGGCTTCAAATTTAATGTCACCATTATTTCCATTTTCCTTTTCGGGTGCCTTCCACAACAGCGCACACACACACATCTGCGAAATGCATCGATCGCGCTGTACATCGCGCGCTGTTCAACAGAAATCATTTATTAATCATCGCGCCTTCCAACAACGCCCCAATTGTGGCCCGGTCTCCGGTTCACTGCGTAAACCCCCAGCAGTTCATTTTAAAGCCGCTCTTTGAGGCTAAAAGTCCATTTTGAGCGGCGCCACAATGCACAGCGCGGA
Organism: Lampetra fluviatilis; assembly: GCF_964198595.1. Lineage (NCBI taxonomy): Eukaryota > Metazoa > Chordata > Hyperoartia > Petromyzontiformes > Petromyzontidae > Lampetra > Lampetra fluviatilis. The sequence continues at coordinate 6,857,497 of NC_136279.1, read as the reverse complement.
CCGTTTGGCGAGGCGTCCCGACTGACAAAGGGGGACCCTATTTGGCCCACTGCTATTTGCCCAGCGACAGGGCGGCTGGGCCTAACGGGAATGTAGCCGCGCCGTATTAATAAGGGAGGGCCAGCTCCTGTGTGGCGCCAGTGTGTAATTAACAGCCCTCTAACACCAAACATCATGTGGGCGAGAGAATGGGCTCCAGAAAAGGAGCTGCATGCCAATGGGCCACTCACTCGCCCGTGCGCCGGCGAGAATGGACAAACACTAATTACTCAGAAACAAACAGCGGCGCAGAGGACGCCGCTTCGCGGGCGACACGTGTGCGAAATACAAAGTTGCTTGCGCGGAGGGCGGTAATGCGCCCTCGGCTCGCGTGTGCCCCCCCCCACCTCCTCCTCCAACCACCTCCGCATCAGGGGCTGCAGCCACGCTTCAGAAGTTGGGGGGGGGGGGGGGGGTGTCCTAAAAACGAATGGTTCCCGGCAGTAAAGGGATGCATTTTAGTCGGAGCTGTCTGGGGCTGAGCGCCTGGAAATATTTCCCCGCTGTCAGGGGTTGTGTGGGTTGGAGGGCCCAGGAAAATACTTAATGAGAAAATCAAGCCCGTCGGCAGAGGCGTAGCTAGGGGGGGGGCAAGGGGGTACATATGTCCCCGGGCGCCAAGGTAAAGGGGCGCCAAAATGAGGCTTACAACGTTACATTATAACTTATTGCGGCGGGCGCGGCAGCCTGAAACTACTGCACAAATCTACATCTCAACCTAAACCTTCAATGGGACAAGATCGTTTCAGCGATCTTGCTCTTCTTAGCGTTGAAAGAGAAACATTGGAAAAAAACTGATTTTGATTACGTGATTGACCAGTTTGCGACAGTGAAATCAAGAAAAATGTATTTTTTGTAGACTATGTCAACCAGTCTACGACAGTGACTGAGTGAGCCATGTAATATAATTTCTATAAATTTGCTTCTTTAAATACAATGTTTCATTAAAATTAAAATTGTTATTCCTTATTCGATGTAATAGGAAAATGTGATTAAACGGGGGGGGGGGCGCCAATTTTATAGTTCGTCCCCGGGCGCAACATATCCTCGCTACGCCTCTGCCTGTCGGGGGTTAATGGTTAGGCTACGAATAGGATTCGTGAAGTAAATGTTTGCAAGCCGCTGCTACAGCCGTCGCTTCGTCGCTCAGGAGTGGCGAAATGAGATGCTGATTTGCCGCGGGGGCCTGACTAGCAGCGGTGGATCCGGGTTTAATTAGTAATAACAATTACGATTCAATGGTAAACGCACTCATAGCAGTTCTTAGACATCCAAGGCAACTCTGTTGTGACTTCTGTTGATAACCAGACCACTTACCATGTAACCGTGTGACCATGAGTCGTATACAATGCAATTAAGCATTGGTATGTTGTACTGCACGTTTAGGCTCAGTGTTTGTATTTATCATTTGGTTCCTTGTTGTGAAAAGGTTTTTTTTTGTTCTGTCAAACTGTCTCCCTGCTCATATTGAGATCTAAGGATGAAATGCGTCTTAAAAATGTAAATTATTAAATTAGCATTCAGTGGTTCATGTCTCCAACAGCAGCGGTGTTAATTCCACATGCCTATAGCAGGAATCAGAATCTCCATAAAACAAATGTCGACCACCCATAAAGTGATACGTATTTTACTCAAATGTGGATGATGAGCCGAGTCAATATCTGATGAGGATTAAAATTGACAGCTTTATGATTGTCGAGAGTCGAGTGTTCTAAACACAGTGATACCCAGACGGATGTGATAAGGATGGTGAGCAGTTCGGTCGATAAAAGTTCAGGGTGGGAAAGCTACAAAGGCACTGTGTCAGAATGCTAAAAGCAAAAAGTGGCCAAAGAAATCCACTGCAAATTGCGCAGAAAATATTCATCCCGTATGCGATGTTGACAAGTCACTCAGCGCCCATTCCATTTTTAGAAACTATTTTGGAAGGGCAAATTTTTTACAGTGAGGCTCATTATTTCATCATCGTTCACATTTATATTGAAGGCGATTCATATCACTTTAACGCCTTCGGTCAAAGCGCCTCCGTCATGAACCAACGAACATTGTACGACATTCTTCTCGATTGGCTACCCTGAGTCAATGGTGAAAATTCCTCATTAAAAAGGGCAGGAGCCAGTCCTTTCATAAAGGCAACAACTTACTGACCCGGCATAGGCAAATTAACTTATGGACATGTGGGTGGCTCATATTTAAGCAAATATAATTACAACTCCATTCTGTGTCTCCAAATGGAAATAAAATTACGTTTTAGTCCATGAGCCTATTGACTTCCCCGACCAATATTATCCAGCAGCATGTTTAAGCAATATAAGATGTAAATGAGTTTGTGGTTGGTTGCCATAGGTCAGCTAGCTCTGGCTACTGCATTGGTGCTGGTCGGCTGGTGGGATAAAAAGAACACGGGGAAGTAGGTTTCCACTGGACAAACACGGCCACACACATACTTGGAGGAACATGGAGAGATGCCTTGCTTGGGAAAAATCGAAGAGACAAGGTGAAAAACACAGGTATTAGAGGAACAAACAAATGCCCTAGACATCACACTGGCTCTCTTATGAAGACAAACAGTTCTGCTGGTGCTGGTCACGTTTCCAAAAGCCAGGCACAAGACTATGATGGAATGACTGCCACAGAATGTACACACATAACAAAGACAAAGATTCCCTCCTTCCCCCCCCATATTGCCACAGACTATTGGTGGGGACATGTGCCGTTAGAGAACACCTACTTTGGCCGAAACTGCTCATGAGGAGGTAGTTTGGCCAGGACCATCCTCGGAAACCTTTGTCTCTCCAGAAAAACAAAGTTTGTACAAACCATGTTAAGTAACAACTCAAAATCCGACTTGGATGGCCGCGGGGTCATAAAACTGAGCCACCACTGCCGAGATCTTTGGTTTGACTCTGTCCACGATTTTTGTTTACATTTTACCAGGTAAGGCCGACTGAGCTATGTAGCTCTTTTACTGGTAGGAACCTCCTGATTACACCAGCCCACACGGGATTATTGTGCCCGTCCGTCTGTCCGTTGTGCATCCAAAAATGGGAGGGGTGGGGCTGGGTGGGGAGGGTGGGGAGGGGCTGGGTAAGGAGGGTGGGGCTGGGTGGGGGGTGGGAGGGGTGGGGCTTGGTGGGGAGGGGCTGGTCACCCCCTGGTACCCTTAAACGTTTAACCTACTCACGCCGGCTTGTGCCCGCCCTCACAGTCGGCCATATTTGCGGAATACACCACGCCGCCGTTGACCCTGGCCATTGACCGAGCAACCCAACGTTCCTACCAGCTCCCTCCGCAGGAATGTGCTTCAGAAGCGACCTGGCTATCACAAATGATAGCCAAACGAAGTTGGCTCATCATCACGTGGACTTTAATAACAGACAAATGCTCTAAACGCGTGACGTTGATTCTTAATGTGGAGGGGGAAAAAACCGGAGGGCCCAGAGAAAAATCCACGCGACCACGGGGAGAGACACTGAAACTCCAAATATATAGCAGGCGTCAGGGTCGGTATCGAACCCACGACCTCCTGTGTACCAGGCGAGGTAGTTAACATCTCGCCACCATGGCGCACTTAAACATAGCTCTCAATTGTAGCGAGTTGATGGTCTCAAGCCGGTCACTTATTATTGCACAAAAATCAAATATAAATTGTGATTTGTCACTTGAATTGGCTACATTTCAACTTGGATATTTAAAAAAAAATCTGTGTGATTGACGTGTGACAATGCACTTTCATACGACATTAAAGGGCGTTTCCCCTAGTGTCGATATTGATATCCATTTGAAGAATCTGCACCTCCAATCATCTTCGACAGGTATTATCTGACACAAAGTAGTGCACTATTAGCTGCAAGCGTTTACAATGAAAGTGTCTTCATCTCATGACGTGATTCTGATAGTTCAATTGGAATATAAATGGAAGTAAATTTAAGGGTATCAAGTTCACAAATGAACATGTATAATAAGTCATACTTTTTAGAAAAAAATATGTTAATTACTGCAAATTTCTAGATGATTTGCAAATATTAAAACGCTGCAATAAAAAAATATATGAATATCAAAACATTAAAAATGTTTAAATCTATATACTGTGCTCTCGGTTATGTACGATGTGGCATGCTGCGTGTAATGCCCTAGGGGAATTTTCCATCTATTCGGCAAGCATGAGGTTTGAACAAATTGCAAGGTTTGCGTTATTATGATCGCCCCTTAGCCAATTGCAAGGTAGTGTTTGTATGTATCCCGTGGTGCTTGCAATCAATTCTACGTTATCCACACTCAGCCGTGCATTGCCCCCCCTTTCGCAGCCCACTCTGCTCACAGCTCCATAATCAGCCATCTTACCACCACTATGGCCTCATTTCCAGGGCCAGGAACGGATAGCAGGTGAGCCTGGGCACTCCCCCCCCCCCCCCCCCCCTTTGGATAAGGATCTATGATCATAATGTAGAGAATATATGAGGGTGGAGAGGTGGAGCAGTCATTAATGTACTGCACGATTACTCTAGCATCCCGAGTTTGATTCCCAATCATGGCCAACAGAATTGGCGTGTGGTGTCCGAACCAGTCCTGGACACACGCCCTTTACAAAATAATTCCCATGACTGAAAGGTGTGCGGAGTGGATTGATAAATATCTGTAAATTGTGGTGATATATAATCTGGTGTGGTGGTGGTGGTGGTGGTGATTCTGTAGTGGTGTGCTTGACTAAGAATTGGAAGGCTGCAAGTTAAAATCCCAGTCGGGGTCTACTCAGCCTATCATTCAGAGGTGGGACAAAGTCATTGTTATGCAAGTCCAAGTCGAGTCGCAAGTCATCAAATTCATGACTCGAGTCTGACTCGAGTCCAAGTCACATGACTCGAGTCCACATCTCATAGGTGGGACAAAGTCATTGTTATGCAAGTCCAAGTCGAGTCGCAAGTCATCAAATTCATGACTCGAGTCTGACTCGAGTCCAAGTCACATGACTCGAGTCCACACCTCTGCTATCATTCTTCCAAGGTCAATAAAACGGTTACCAATTATTGGGAAACGAGCAACTCTTCACCCGTGGCACACCACAGGAAAGGAGGAGTCGAGTCAATGATATAACGCATTGAAAGGGGAATGAGAAAGTGACGGGAATAGACAAATAATGGGAAATAAAAGGGCATAGTAAAACCAGGAGAAAAGGGCCGGCGACGATGAAGATTGGGGAGGAAGAGGCTACATAAGGGCATCGACTCTGCACGCAGCAGCGTCTGTTTTCACAGGGGGAGGGATTCGGAGTGGGCGTGGCCACACACGAGTCACGTGTCTTACACAGAAGCTTGAGCTGACTTCGATGTACAAAATGGACAGTACCTCTGCTATTGAGGTCTTGGCCCACACCCCAACGATGTGAAATTTCCACTATGTGCACAGGGCTGCCAACAGTTGTTATGAGCATAACGACACTTGGATCTTACGTCATTGTGGTAGATGTTTATTTTTGTACTACTCTTATTATATATTTTTTTAAACTGTAGTGCAGTTGATGACTAATTATGGAAAATGATCATAAACATGGATCTCGCCCCTATCGCTCTGCCCACATTTCTCTGGAAGGAGGGAAGTTTGTCGAGGACTGACTGGCCGATCACCTCCCTCCACTGCTCGGTGATTAATCGTGTAACAATATTCAAGATTGTGAGCACATGTAACGCGTTTATTTGTCCGCAGGCTATGCAAAAGACCATCTCTAAACTAAAGCAGCCATGAATATATCTGAAACAGAAAGTGTTATTGTAAGTTTACCAAAAAAACTCGTTCGTTAAAAAAAGAGAAAATATTCTAAATGTGCACTGGTGAATAAAAGGTAACGGACCACGCGATTTGATGATCTGCACCGTAATTACGGGACGTAAGTTATCATGCAAAAATACGCCACCACCACCACCACCATCATCATCATAACCGCTAACATTAAAACGCGCACAAAGCACGTCGCCAACACTCACACGAGTTCGAGCGTGATGAACATTGCCGCACAACAGTCGGGGATTGTTTCACGATGTTGCGAAACATAAATAGAATAATAAACCAGTCAGTATGCTCATAATTGCGTGTTGGTCGCCAAGGCCCTGGGTAACCGTCTGCGATTCAATATCACGCTCCCCAAATTTGGGTTTTTGCTGAAACATCAAATGGCAACAAAAAAACCCACATACATACAAAACAGCATCCACTTTGTGCACGGCGTGAGCGGGTCGCCGATGCAACCAAGGCAACTGCGGTGGAGCGCTACGGGGAGGAGGAAGAGGGCCAGCCAGCGTGGACTTGCGACATTTAGGTGGATACAATCCGTGCCAAAGTCACACGCCACGGGGAAATAAGGGGTTGGACGTGGTGAGAGTTAAGATAAAAAAAACAGTAAACATGGAACGTTGTTGGATCAACGTCAAATAATACTGCGTGTGTGTCATGCGTAAGGGGATCATTCATGGTGAGCCTGCATGTAATTCTTAAAATATATATATAAATTGAGTAAACGCCAACCGCGTGATATGCAGCCTTCTTTAGAACTGTATGCAGAAGCTACCTTGGTGCATCCACTTTCACGCATCTTATTTGCACTAAAAAACAACTTTACTTGTGTGCGAAAGTCACGTATGGACAACCGATCCGTACATTGCAGCTGCTTTGCTATCTATAATTCGGTTTCAGAAGAACATCAACAACGAATATTTTTGTCGGTATCAAAGTATGACAAAATAAGAATATGTTTTACCCTTTCTGGCGATAAAACAGGTGTTCATATGGTCAAACAATGGTTCCTTGCAAAAGGTTTTTTATTTCGTATTTACACATCTTAACACAACTGGTTTATTGCCAGAAAGGGTAAAACTAATTATAATTTTTATTCATACTTTGATACTGGAAAAAAGGTCCATTTTGTAGAAGCTCATCCCGAAGCTATGAATGCCCTGATCGTGCATTGCCTTTGTACTGTTCGACTTTTCACGTCGTTCTCTGGTCTGACACATGGTGAGACTCGGCCCGACAGAAGGCTGCCGTCTGTGGTGCAGATCATTCAGTTTCCAAGACAATGCATGTAACATTATTATCAGAGCATGTTTGTTTGCATGTTCACCACAAGTACGTGTGGTTAATGCGGACATGATTCCTTGCAAAAGGTTTCTATTTGGTGTTTGGACATCTGAACACCTCCTGTTTTATTGCCAGAAATATTAAACACCTATTATTATTTATTGACTTAAAGTTTTCGTGACCGCAGGAATTCATATTCTTTGGGTCTTTCGGTAATGTCACGTAGATGGTTCAAAGAAAATAACTAAAAAAACTACGACGTTTCGATCGCAACACAAGCGATCGTCATCAGGAGGAATGAGGAGGATAGCTGCTGCACGCAGACTGTTTTATTGACTTGCGACATTTCGGTGGATACGATCCGTGCCAAAGTCGGGTGGAAAACAGTCTGCATTGAGCAGCTATCCTCCTCTTTCCTCCTGATGACGATCGCTTGTGCTGTGATCGAAACGTCGTAGTTTTTTGTTATTTTCTTTGAACCACCTACGTGACTTTACCGAAAGACCCAAAGAAAACTTTTTTTGTCATACTGCTGCCCTCCTACTGCGCAGCGCACGCCATCTTGGAACCACCCACAATGCACTGGGCGCAGCTGGAGCGTGGCTGCCCCAAAACATTGGGATAGTTTGGCAAATTTGATCGTTTCGGTTTTTTTCTTTAGCAACTTTTCACGTTATATAACCCAATACATGAACTACTTAGATCACATCTGCATGTTTCAAATGGCATACACGTATAGGGTAAAGCATACGGGGGGTTGTTTGCACGTATTAACAAATGTAAAAGACATTTTTGCAAGCTTTTCCACAATGTTCAATCATCCAAAGAAGGTTTTTTCCACTTTGACGTCCAACTATAACAATTGCGTCAGGTGAAAAATCACAGCGAGATGTCTGGCGGTAGAGAAGAGTAGCTAAAATCGGGCCAAATCGCCCTCCTAAATGCGCCGCACTCGTCGCTTGTCGGAAAGCTAAGCAGACTTCAGCGTGGTTATTACTTGGATGGGTGTGCGGCTATGGAGGGGGCCAAGTAGATGGCAATGCTGAGCATCAACCCCCTTGACGCGTGGCGAGGTTTCCCCTGGTTCTCCAGTTTCGTCACCCGTAAATGGCAAACATTGCATTTTCAGATTGGCCAAGCATCCTGATGCAGGGCCCTGTTGAAAAGGACACTTGAGACTCGGGCGAGGCTTTTCTGGATGAATAATTCGCATTATTGTTAACAGTACTGAGGACTGTTCATGTGCCTTATTATACAGATGTGCAACAAGCAGGATACTTAAATCCGGGAACTTAGTAACTCGAGATTTATTTAAGAGTAGGCTATCAATTCTAATCGTTGTCGTTGAGTCGTCTCGTTCCTCCACTCGAAGCTGCTTCAATGTGTAGGCTTGGTGCTCGTGGTGAGCGAGCAGGTAAGCTCATTCATGGGTTGGTGGGCGAATTAAGGTTTTGATCGGTGAACAGGGTGGATGGGTGACCGGTCGAGTTGGTGAAACCGAATAATTGGTGACCCAGTCACTATGATTGAGCCTGGAAGAGAGATTGATTGAGAAGACAGTATATCAGGTTTTGATTTGAAGCTTTCGTGACTGCAGGAATCCAGACTCTTTGGTTCTTTCGGTAAAGTCACGTAGGTAGAAATAAAATAAATCACGACGTTTTGGGCGCAACACACACAAGATTTCCCACCTGATGACGGACGCTTGTGTTGCGCCCGAAACGTCGTGATTTATTTTATTTTAGACCTACGTGACTTTACCGAAAGAACCAAAGAGTATCGTATATCAGGTGTTGCATGCTTGGGATGCGCAATAGCCAGGAGCACTGGGAGCACAGGAAAGGATTTGTTGAGTATCCGTGCGGAGCTGGGAGTGTTACCCCAGGGCCGGAAAAGGGTTATTGTAGGCCCCAGGCACTTCTGTATCGTCGGCCTTCAGGTGATAACCCTAAGTTGAAACTGCTGCCACGTGTTACTGCTACCGCCACTGTCACTCGCTTGTTTCACACGATACTTCGTCCAGACGCTGGACAGACGTCGTTCCTGATACGTTCATTTTACATCATGGGACCTCCTTTGCCAGTACCAAAATATAAGAATACGTTTCAGTTTTGTTGCCAGAAAAAAAGGGGAAAAACCTATTCTTATGATACGTTAATTATTTAGTATGCGCCCGAATTCAAACGGGAGTCCACTGTGCGCCAGAGATGAGCAGATTTAACTTGAAACTATTGAAAATGTACACCTAAAAATAAGCGAAAATGTCAACTATTTTTTTTTCTATGATTTAAAAAGGATGCCGTTCAAGTTTAATCGATGACAAATTCAATGTTCTGACAAGACGACCGCATGGCGAGCGCCCTACTGCTTTACTTTCGTTTAAGCTTCAAGATGTGTTACTTGAGGTGTAATATGCCCCACTTATAACGAGTCAACGACTGGTTACCACTGCAAAACACATTGAAAACGAGCAGCCATATAAATCTATGTATTGAAGATGACACCTTGGAGTAATTTAAAAATAAAATACAAACACAAAAAACACGGTCACACTTTTTTTCCGTAGGCTCTACTGGATGCCTATGTCCGGGTTTTCTCCGAGTACGCCAGAGTTGAGCACATCCCCAACGCTCGTGGAACTGAACAAGTATTTAAAAGTAGGACCCTCCAAAAAACGAGCCTTTAAACATCGCGAATCGTTACTGGATAAACAAAGGACATTTTGACGAGCGAATAAGCGCGAGTGGTTTTGGTGAGAGCAAATTAGTGCGTAATGGTTGAACGTTTAATAAGTGGCTGAGTTGTGTGAAAATAATCAGTGACAAGGGGGTGAATAATGCGAGTGGTTAAGTGAATGAGCGAGGAGTCCCGCGAGTGGATGATTTCACTACGAAATGAACGACGGTCTGAATAATCTCGCGGATGAATGAATGAACGAGCGAACGAGCGAGCGAGCGAGTCAAAACGTGTTGCGTGGGTGAGTCGACGCGACCGAATGGGTGATTGGCGCGTGGGTGGCTACTGAGCGTAAATAGGTGAGCGAACGAGCGAGCGAGCGAGTGAATGCATTAAGTGATTAATAGAATGCCTGAACGAGTAAGATCGAGCGAATTGGGTGGGTGGGGGGGCACGTTAGTGAGTGACTTTAGAGTTACAGCACAGGTGGTTATCAAGCAAACTTAAAGCGTGCCGACGACGACGGCGCTGCATGGGTGGCGATCGGTGTCGGCGGCGCTTATGAAGATGACGACCACGATGCCTCCACGTGAAGAAGACAGGGGGGGGGGGGGGACGGGGGAGAAAGGACAGGGGGGGGGGGACGGGGGAGAAAGGACAGGGGGGGGGGCACCGCTGTGAATGGAGACCCCGGGTTTTTTTTGTTTACGGTCGTCACGGGGGTCTCGTCGCCAGGCCCGCGGTATGCGCACGTCTGTGCCACGGCACGGACGATGATGCTTCTGCTTCTGCCGCCACCGCCACTGCTGCTGAGGCTTCGTCCGTTGATGTTCACTCCGCAAAAAAAAATAAAAACACTTCCCCGTCTCGCATTCATCCATCAACAACAAACACAAACGCTGCTGTTGCTGCTGCTGTTGCTGCTGCGGCTGTTTAACACCGCACACCGGCCGCGTCTCGTCTCGTTCGGTCTCCACCAATTCTGTTCTTTAACCCCACCACGGGGGAGAAAAACTTCTGCTACTGCTGTTAAATGACTCTTCCCCCCCTCCGAGCCCCCTCTTCAATAGTTCGTTTGTCAACTTGCTGCTGCTGCTGTTGTGGTTGTGCGACAGCATCATTGTGCAATTTTTTTTTTAAAGAGGAACCCTCCCTTCTGCTGCTTGGGAAAGGAGGACGGTGGAGGAGAGGGAGATACGTGTTGGGGTGGAGGAGGGGAAGCCATGGGTGTTGTGTCAGGGGTTGGGTCACTTCAGTGGACTGCAGTCGTGTTGTAAGTTATGGCAGCTCTGGGCAGGGGAGAGAGAGAGGCGCGCGTGTGTGTGTGTTGACGTGTGTGTGTTGTTATGTAGGTGCTCGCTAACAGCACTTGCCCCGACAGTCTGTTAAGGCTATACGGGGGATCTTTGTCTTTGTGTGTTGTTATGTAGGTGGGGAGCGGTGGCGCAGTGGCCCGTCCATTCCAGCTTGCGACCAATAACTGAAAGCGGTACTGGACCTCCCGTAGGTCGACTTAGCCATAAATTGGTACTGTACCCGACTCGGTGTCTAAATATCAGCATAAGAGAGAGACAAAGGCGGCCGCGCGTGGTGCTCAAAACACCACCCCCTCGTGTGCCTTTCGTCAGCCTTAATAGGTGTTCGCAAACATCACTGGCGCCGCCGACTGTAAGGCTAATTATGGGATCGTGTTTGTGTGTATCCATGTACGCGTACACTCACCACATATCCACCAGCAGTCACCCACAAACAAACAGCCCTTGGCCTGCACCGCAAAGACAAGCAGACTGTTGGAGCAAGTGCTGTTAGCGAGCATCATTGAAGGCCGGCACGGCACACGAGGGGGTAAGGGTGTCGAGCACCACGCCCGGCCGCCTTTGTCTCCCCCAATGGCAATGTTTACACACCGCACCAGATACTTATTTGAAGCAGAGTCGACCTGGCGGAAGGGGCCCAGGACTGGTTCAGATAATCGTCGCTGGTGTTGGCCGTGAGCTGCGATCGAACTCGTAGCGTAGTGCGCTAACCGCTACACTACCGCTCCCCAGCATTACACACAAAGGAAAAGATCCCCCGTATAGCCTTTAACCGGCTGTTGGGGCAAGTGTACGGCACGCGAGGGGGGGTCGGGCAGCACCACGCACACACACACAGCCACTCCCCACCCGAACACACACGGATCTGCGACCACCATTCATCCAACCACTCACCCACAAACACCCATTCCATAGCCTACCCACAAGAACACACACGCATGCATGCACAATTCACCCACCCACAAAACAACCACCACACGCACGAGCACATACACGGACACACACCACAAAGACAAAGATCCCCCGTGTAGCCTGCAGACTGTTGGGGCAAGGTGCTGTTCGCGAGCACCCGATGAAGGCCGGCACGGCACACGAGGTGGTGGGTGGCCAGCGCCACGCTCGGCCGCCTTTGTCTCCCTAGTGGCGGCATTTATAACATCGCACCAGGTACTCATTTGAGGCCGAGTCGACTTAGAGGAGACCCAGGACCGCTTGAGACAATCGTCACTGGAGTTGGTGGCCGTGAGTGGGAATCGAACTCGGGTCGCCGGGTTCGTAGCGCAGCGCGCTAACCGCTACACTCCCGCTCCCCACACTCTCACGAACACAGGCACACACACACACCCACACACACCCACACACACCCACACACACCCACACAAGCACACACACACCCACACAAGCACACACACACCCTCACGAACACACACAAAAATCCCCCGTGTAGCCTTAACAGACTGTAGGTGGAAGTGTTGTTAGCGAGCACCTATGAAGGCCGGAACGGTACACGAGGGGGTGGGTGGCAAGCACCACGCCCGACCGCCTTTGCCTCCTTAGTGGCGATGTTTACACACCGCACCAGGTACTCATTTGAGGCCGAGTCGTCCTAGGGGAGGCCCAATCCCGGTTCAAATAATCGTCACTGGTGTTGTCCGTGAGTGGGAATCGAACTCGGGTCGCCGGGTTCGTAGCGCAGCGCGCTCACCGCTACACATCCGCTCACGAACACACACACACACACCCTCACGAGCACACACACGCACACACACACACACCCTCACGAGCACACACACGAACACACACACAGTCCGGTCCGCAGACTGCCCCAACCCTCCGCCCCCTGGAGGAGGCTCCGAGGCTTGGAGCCAGCCCTGTCAATCAGCCGCACGGGACGGCGGTGAAAGTGATTGTCAGGAGGGAGAACATGTTTTACTTTGCACATGCCCTCTATTTGAAGAAGCTGCTCCATAAGAGGGGGCGGCGATCCGCGGAGCGCGGTTTAAGGAGGAGGAGCGCCCTTTCGACACGGTGACAGCAGCAGCAGCATCTCCTCCCTCTATCTCCGTCATCTCTCGGTCTCTCTCCTCTACGCGAGTCTCTGGTGTGTGTGTGTGGTGTATGTGTGTGTGTGTCTCCAAATCCAAGCACGTTGCTGCTGGTCTCGTAACAAGGCTGGCTGCCCGCGCATAACTCGGAGCCGAGCTATTACAGCCTGACCGGTTTCCTTCCACGTTGCTTGCATTCTATCTCCTATACCTCTCCTCCGTCTCTATTGGTTTGCGTGCGCGTGTCTCGAGCTCCGTGTCCCCTATATCCAAGCACGTTGTGTTGCCTCTCTCGTAATAACAAGACTGCATGTCTATAACTCGGAGTCGAGCTACGCTGCCTGCACACGACCCCTCTCCACATCCAACATCGTTCGCATTCTCCGCCGCGAGAAACGGGATGGTGGTGATGATGATGGTGACGATCCGTCTCCGAGGACAGAGCTGAGCGACTCGGAGCGGTGTATACGACTCAAAACCACGTGGCGTTGTGGCGAAGCGGAGCGAGAGCCGTTGACGGTGAGTGGCGAAACTGCGTCTGCTGCGGCGTTTGTGAGCGAACGACCATCGCGGGCTTAACAACGCGTTCTGGTCGGCGATGCAGTGATGGATTAATAATTATTGAATATATCTGTGAGCAGCGTTGGAGTGCTAGCCCCGAGCACTGCCTGGTGGGTTGTATCTGCATTTTGCTCCTTTCATTGCGTGCAATTGGCCAAAGTATTCCAGTGTGACAGGATCTTACTGGGAAACAAAAACACGACTTTTGGAGACTCTGTTGAGGCTTCCCTCGGTAAATAATTAGCATGGGTATATAATTGGCGTCGTTATGACCGCCCAGTAGAAGGGTCACTGTTGACATTCCACAGAGTGGTACCAATTTTATCGACCCCGTAAGGATGATAGGTTGACGTTTCGCGAGGTTTAAAGTCGAGCGCTCGCTTCACAGCGCCGCAAATATCCGGGTCATTTACGGCTCAGCATCGTCCTGTATCAAATAAATGCACACAATTATGCGTTACCGATTTAAATTCGAACAATGTTTTAAAAAAAAGTTAGAAATCTGAAATTTGGCCAAAGTGTAACAGAGTCTGCGCGTATTGCTAGAAACGTCAAAAAACCCCAGTATTTTTAAATTTCAGACCCCAAAACTTTAATTTGAGGTCGATAGCTTTCACTAATTAGGGCAGGGCGCGTCAAATATGCAATTAAAATTGTGCCATACATTTAAAAACACAGGGATAAATCAGTGGAACCAAGTAGTTCGCTTCCCATTAAGTGTGACGTTCGAGTCGATAGCGGGTGAAGAAGCCTCCAGAAAGGTTTACGGTTTAAAGTATCCTTCTAAAACACATGGTTTTATCCGCGTCCATCGCACCCACCTCTTACACTGTGTATATATACACTTGATGCAGCTAATCTGGCTGTGACGGTCCCACCTGATGACGGAGACTTGTGTTGCCTCCGAAACGTCGTGATTTTTGTTTTATTTTATTTTATTTTCATTAATTTTGATGTTTTACCTACGTGACTTTACCGAAAAAACCTAAGAATATGATTCCTTGCAGTCACGAAAGCTTCAAATCTAGAAATAGCGCATGCTATAAAAACGGAAGTATCGTGGACACGGATTCGTTATGCCAACAGGTGCCATGAAGGTGTGAGCGAGCGGCCGGAGAGACACGGAACAAAAAACACGTGTCCGTTGTAGATTGCCTTTATTGAGAGCTAAAACCTATTGCTTTTATTAGCACTTTGGAGAAGCGTAGGCGCGCTACAAATCCCACGAATCTGCTTTATGAGTTTCCGGGGCCACGTCTAAGAGTGGCAAGGGACAATCTTAACCAGGCCTGGGTCTTCTTCTCCACCACCCCACCGTCTGGTCTTCGTGCGACCTAAGTTAGAGCTCCGTCCGACGGCTGGCTAACATCTCTGAATTCATCCTAACACACACCACCCGCACTAAACCGGTGTGGTGAAGTATTGTCAAACAACTTCCATAAAATCAGGTCTTCATCCAGCAAATGGAGTGTCAAGGAACGCTACCAATTATTTTGTCGGTTTTACTCATCGCTGAAGCGAGTTTAAAACACGAGGCATTCATTCCATTGATCAATTATGCAGAGTAATTTGTTTTTATCACACAACGCAAACGTCGTAAACCTCGGTTGGTTTCGGGTAGTACGACGACGTGTTGTTTCCGATTGATGTCCGACGTTTCGCTCCACGTGAGCGCTACGCAGCACGCCCGTGAACACCGACGCCAGGGGTGGAATTGGCACACAATTGCAAAACGCCACTCGGCACAAATTGTAGAGGAATTGCACGTTAGCATTAGAAATGGGAAGACAGACTTATGGAGTACTACCGATGTAAACGCGCACATCGCGTCTCTACTACTGCGCAGGATGCAATCATAGTATGCGTGCACAGCCCCCTCTGTCAATCCACTGCTGGATCAAGACCGGGGTTGTTTTACCATACTCAAGCACCGCTAGTCAGTGCAAGATGATGACGTTGGGGAGCATATACGCGGGAAGATAGTACAGTACAACATTATTTTGCTGAACCGCCCTCTGCTGACAACGTATCCCCGCAGCAACCTATAACACCTGTTTTTGTTTCATACAGTATGCTTGGTGACCCATCAAAGC
Organism: Lampetra fluviatilis; assembly: GCF_964198595.1. Classification (NCBI taxonomy): domain Eukaryota; kingdom Metazoa; phylum Chordata; class Hyperoartia; order Petromyzontiformes; family Petromyzontidae; genus Lampetra; species Lampetra fluviatilis. Next base: position 6,841,696 of record NC_136279.1, on the reverse strand, counting down.
ACTCTTTGCAGGCTTAAACCGCTTAGCTTTCTAAAATCTGACGGGAGTTACTTCCCGGAATGCGCCCACTCTGGACACGAAACATGTCGAAGAATGTCGTGGCACGAAAAATCGATTTCTACCTTTGACATGACGCGGGCTTGAGCGAAAGCATCTGATGTTATGTTAGGTTTTGCTTTAATTACCGTATGCTCCTGATTATGGCGCACTCATTCCCCCCCCCCCTTGTATTGCAGAGCGTAAGTTTGAGTGCGTCTTATAATCTGGTGGCCCTGTGTGTGTGTGAACAGATTTATATATTGACACCGAGCACAAGTGTGTGGGTTGCTTCTTACTTTTAGAGAGTCTTAACATAAAACGGTTAACGCACACAAAAACACACCGACAGGATTGTCTCAGATTCAAAGATTACGATAACAAAAATAGTCTACACGGCAATCAATATTTGGCCGCGCAATTGAACCGTGAATATTGGTTTAGGCACGCAATCTGAGCCACTTTCGCCCGCCTTTATCTCATCAGCAATCAAGCCCGCTAAAAAAAACCACATTGTGTCATTCACTTACACAGCAATTTGTCAATTCACTGCTACATTAACGCACCCCACCCCCGCCCCGCGAGTCACGAGGAGAGTTTGACCATACTTCACCACGCCGGTCAGTGCGGAGTTGGTTAAGGGGGTGTTGTTTTAGGACCGGTTCAAATATGTTAGCCAGCCCAAGGGCGATACTCAAAGTTTCGGTCGCCAGCACGCGCGCGAACCATTGCACCACCGCTTCACCTCGTCACCACTGCTGCTTTTATCATCATGTCATGATCAATCCACTGCTGGATGATAGCCGTCGCCATCGATTGCATATCCTACGATATAATATGATTATATTCCTCCTGGCACCTGCACACATATCTGTTATCGTTAAGAGCACTTCCTCTTAAAACAACGGGGATAATGTCTGCGTGCGTGTATTTGCGTGCGCGCTTTCAGCACGATGCGGTTCTGCAATCAGTGAAGTTGGACCCCCCCCGCCCCGCCCCTCTCCAACCCCTGCAAACCGCTACATTCCGGCATTCAAGACACCCCCCCCCCCATCTATTCCGAGCGGACGAGGGAGGATCCATATCCTCACGCGCCGGGCCCCACTCCTCTATTTATGGTGCCCGCGGCTCTATGAACTGTGGTCGTGTGGAGTGGGCCTCATTGAACATGGAGTTGCCGCGACACTTGCTGACCTTTTGCACCCTGCTCGCCGTGCTCATGGGCTCGCAGAAGCACCGGGGCCACTGTCGCAACTACCTGCACTTCCGCCCCTCGCCCAGCGACAACCTACCCGTCAAGGACCTCATCGAGAACCCCGACCCAGAGCTCGACCCGAAGGAGCAGGACCTGGACGAAAAGCTGCTGCGGAGGAAACTGGGCGCCAGCTTCGACCCCGAGTTTATGGCCGTGTCGCTGCCCAAGGGCGACGCTCTTGGCCAGCAGACGAGAGGAGGACGCCTCCTCCTCAAGCCGTCGGGATCGATGCCCAACGAGATTAAGCGGCTGGACCTCGGCGTTCTGCCGCATGGCCAGAAGATCAAGATCGGCAAGAGGGCCCGCCGCAAGATCCTGCAGTGGCTGTGGTCCTACACGTTCTGCCCCGTGCTGTACACATGGAAAGACTTAGGCGAGCGCTTCTGGCCGAGGTTCGTGAAGGAAGGAAGCTGCTATAATGGGAGGTCGTGTTCCTTTCCGGAGGGAATGGCCTGCAAGCCCTTCAAGTCCGCGAGCAAGACGCTGCTGCGGTGGCACTGCCAGGGATGGGGCAGGCAGAAGTACTGCGCGTGGATACACATTCAGTACCCCGTCATCTCCGAGTGCCGCTGCGCCTGCTGAGAGCAGCCCTGTCGTAATAATAATAATGACAACAACTACACCAGGGGCTGCTTCATTTAAGCCGGAGCTGATCTGGGGCCGAGCTCTGGAAATATTTCCCCCGGGGGCAAGGGAGTTGGCGGGGAGGGGGGGGGCAGAAAATATTCCATGAGAAACGAATGCCTGAATATTACAGAACTAATTATAAATGTTACATCACGGACGTTCGTCGTCAAAATACCACCTACCCTGGAAAGCCTCGCCGAGTCTCGAGACTCCTTTTCAGGAGGGTCTTGCCCAGGTGGAGTAGCCGTCGACTGGGTGTACAAGTGTGTACAGGTGGTGCGCAACTGCATCGGGTCCCTACGGGCCGGAGGGGCCGGATGACGTAGAGTGGGGAAATTGGACAGGGGCAAGGGGGCTCCATCTCATTCCTTGCACCAGGGCCCTTGCCAGCCACGCTACGCCACTGCTGCTGCTACGTGAGGATGTTTAGCCAAATTCCGTATTGGTTGGCATCAGCAGTAGAGCCATGATCTATCCACTGCTGGACGAAGGCTTCCTCAGGTCGTTCCTATCCCAGTCCCACGATGTAACACAAATATCCATTCAGAACATGGTAGCACACAGACCGATTTCATAACTCCCATCTCCGAGGTAGACATAATGGGTGTGTTCCTCCTATTTAGCTGCACATGAGAGGAAACCGCAATACCCCTGGTGGGTAGGTTAATACCCTACCACGCATAGCGAGGGTGGGGGGGGGGTAATACAAAAAAAACACGCAAATTCCACACACATGGATTCAAGAATCCGTTACTAAGCTGCTATCTCCTGCATCCCCGTTCCCCAGCCCTAGACCGACTCCACGGCGACTCCCAAAGCACACAAGCTCACGCAAATCACCGTCTGCGAGGTTTTGTATGCGTAAGAGGCGCTGCGTATATAATTCATGATGAGTCAGCGGTGGTGGTGGCGGTCGTGATTCACGCCTGCCCTCTCGCCGCGGTGTAGCAAGTCGGTGGGCTGCAGCCACGCTGTGTGCGTGCAGTTAGGGAGGGTTACCCCCCCCCCCCCTCTGCTCCCATGTAAATTGCAGGACCCTCCTTGAAAGCGAGACTCTACGGAATGCTCTTTGAGTTGAAAAATTAACCCTTAAAAACAAAGTTTTTCACTATAAATCCTTTAAATGCGTGTTCAATGGGCCACAACCCAGCCCACATTGGTCTTTGAAACGGGCGGCTAGAGTCATCTCGTCCTCTGGCTTTAGATGGCTGCCACCTATGGGTCAGATGATTGCCTGCCACCATCAAGCAATTGGTAATTAAATATAAAAAAAATCCTAAAAAGTGTAAAATTTTGGAATTTTCTTTCACGAAAATAAATTGTCACGCACAACGAGTCTGTGTGCAAAATGTCAGCTCGATTGGATCACGGGAAGTGGGTTTAAAAACGACCGAATGATTTGCACGGTCGTAAGCGCGCAAGCAAGCAAGCGAACTTAATATAAAGGATTTAAAAAAGGACGTTCATTTTACCATCGCTACGAACCGCATATAAATATCACACGCACCAGGCACTGCGTCTATACAAATAACACGGACGACGACGGCGATGCTGACGATGCGTTATTAGATAGATGCCCGGGCGTTAACAAAGTATATATTTTTTATGTGTATCACTTTTTATGTCGTAGAAGTATTTGTACATAAAAAAAACAGAGAGATACGTGCATTCGTCGTTTACTATGTGTTCAGAAACCTCACCCTGAAAAGATTGTGTAAACCAGGTGGCACAAGACGCGCACGCGTGTCGTGCCATTGCATTACATGCGCCACGAAAAGAATCAACTCGTGTAGTCTCGATTTTGGCTTGGCCAGGGAGTGGTGGCGGAACGGTTAGCGTTACGGTTGCTCTCAAACACCCGCGATAATCAGAGTTCGATTCCCGTTTCACGGATAACATTAAGGTGGTGTAGTAACGTTCTGACCCGCCCCGACTGGATATCGGTGACAAGAGTCTTATATAGTTCATCGTATTCCTCCAGTATAAAAATATTCCAATTCGGTTTCTCTGGCGAGCGATGATCCAAACCGGTCCTGGATGCCTCCAAATCACCTTTCAACCAATTAACCCTGCAATGACCAGCGTGGTGAAGTATGGTCAAATAGCCGCCATGGCTGATACGCGGGGTGGGAGGAGGGGAGGAGGACTTTATCCAGCAGTGGATTGAAGAAGAAAACGTCTTTAAATTATTATTTTTTTATAACGATACGGATTAAAATGTTTTTATTGTAAAGTTAACACTTTTGTCTGGAATGTAACGGTACTGGGCTCGAGGTGGCTCGGACCTTTTGTGCATAGCGGTAACGGCCGTGAAAAGGTGCAGAAAAAAATACATTGTACAGAGCAAAAAAAATCATGACGCAAATGCATATTTATTCAATATAAAACGTGTAACTATCGGTTTAGACTGATTTAAAAGTACACACACACACACATAATAAACACAACGTGTTATTTGTAAACAAGAGTATTCAGATTATTTTATGGATGGCAATATTTATGTTGCAAATGTATTATAAAAAAGCGTGTATACCATGTTCTTCTATTTGTATTTGTTATATATAAAAAAAAAACTCCTCCCAGGCCGCTCCTTTGGTTGTCTGTGGTTGACTTGCGGAGTGAACAACCCGCGGGCGCGGCTGCTGCTGCGGTCGTAAACGCACCGCCCGTATGTTCTCAAGTCAAATACGTTCCGGAAAGTAAGACGCATCTAGGACTTGGTGTCTCGTGTTAATAAAGTAAAAAATATATTTGTTTTCATGTTGGCACACAGACAACCGGATTATAAGACGCACACACCAAGCCCCCCCCCCACCCCCGAGCCCCCGAGCCCCCCCCCCCCCACACCCTCTAGCCCCCCCCATCCCCCCGCCCAAACGTTTGCTGTGCGTCTTATAATCCGGATAATATATTGTAGTGATCATGGAGGGGGGAGTTGGCCGGCTTGGGACCCAAGGGTTTCCCCAAACTCGATACCTTACACGCTGCACTAGCCTGATGATTGACACACACACACACACCTGTTAGGTGTGTGACCTCCTAAGTGCAAAATGAAACTGGGACATACAAATGGGAACAAGGATCTCACACGAAGAGAAGAGAGGAAGAACATCATGCAAAAGTTGCATTGGTCTTGAGTGGCTGCATCATTATAATCTTTAGTTTTGACGCCACGTCACAAAAACCAGGACCTTTTCACGTCCCGGGATGACGTAACATGCCCAGGACGGCAGCGATCTCGACAAGAGGACGATCCCGGGGGAAACCAGGACGGGTGGCAACCTTGCGCCTACGTATCATTTTATAAATCAGCGCGGGCGACTGGATATAGAACTACGAAGGGTCGCGCGGAACACACGCGATGTTGAAAATCTAAATCCACACTCGCTACGTCAAGCGGGACGCGTCTTATCAATCATCCGGCGCGTGCAGTGCATAACGACCTCTAAAATGTGTAAAATGAACGGAAGTGAATTATACTCTTTGGCTCTTTCGGTAAAGTCACGTAGGTAGAAAACTGATAAATCACGACGTTTCGATCGCAACACAAGCAACCATCATCACTTCCAATCAAATCAAGATTGGAAGTGAAATTGGAATAGACATAGCAATCGCTGCCCACGACTGCAAAAAGAAAATAAAGTTGGCAGGACCCTCTTGAAAGAAAAAAAAAAGTCAGTCATGAGGCTTTCGTCATGAAGGTAAACAAGCGTAATTATTATGATTTTGTCAACTCAGGAATGTGTCGTGAGGAATTCAGATTTGCAACAATCACGAGCAGGAATGAAACGTAGCCTTCCAGTAATGTACAACATGTGCATTCATTTCGCACCATACGTAGTCAACCGCGCTAATGCGGAGGTGCGGGGAAGGACTAACTAAACCCAAAAATAATTTCTAAATAAATTAGCTTTCGATCTAGATCATTTAAAAGTGCAAAGCTCCATTGGCTTCCTAATATCGGAAGAGCGTCCCCAGATGGCCGCAGAAGCGCATCTGAACACGCGCGATGCAGTGAACGACTTTGTTCGTTAGCCAAGAGCCGCTGCTACGAGGATGACCGGAGTTCGCGTGGTGGTTTATGCTCCCGGACGACGAGATCAGCAAGGTGTGTCGTTCATTTTTGGCAAGCGCTGTGTGTGTGCATTGAGTGCCCCCCAAAGAACGTGTCCGTTCGGACACCGGAAGCCAATAGCGCCGCCTGCAGCTCGGCTGGAGTGAGGGTTTACAGGCGGCTTGCGTTAGGGTCCATGTTTGATCGGTGGATGGCTCAAAAGGAGTATAATGGCAGGCACTGTGGGGTGTCCGAATACTCCCCACATTTTTAGATATGGCTAAGGAGATAACCCCGTAACATTTTATGGCGCTGCTCCACAGTCAAAGACAAAAAAAACACGCTCATATACACCAGGCAGCACACCGTCAAACACAAAACGACTATAAACCATTTTTTTTATTTAACCAGGTAAGGCCCACGGAGCTATTTAGCTATTTTTAGAAGCTTGGCCACAAATTATAGCTCAACGAAATAGCTTAGCATGTGGAAATGTATAGCAGCCAAGTACTCTAAAACGGAAGTTTCTAAACGGAGCAATAGAAACAGGAGGACCCGGAAAAAAATCCACGCGACCACAGGGAGAACACGCCAACTCCAAATATACAGGCGTCAGGGTCGGGATTGAGCCCACGACCGCCTGTATACCAGGCGAGGTAGGTTAACATTTCACCACCGCTGCACACACGCACAACACAACACACAGGCAGCACACACGCACGGTCAATAGACAGTAATACACGGATATCTATTCAGTGTCAGCAAACCAAACATTTAGCACAACAAAGCCGAAGATTCCCCCGTATAGCCTACCCAGGCTGTTAGGGCAAGTGCTGTTAGCCGGCAAGGCGGACGAGGAAGGAGTGTAACCAGCACAGTACTCATTTGAGACCAAGTCGACCTAGAGGATGCACAGGACCAGGTCAGATATTCGTCTCCGATGTTGGCAATGAGCGAGAATAAAACTCGGGTCGCCGGGTTCGTAGCGCAATGCGCCACCGCTATCCACACTCACCACACACACTCACACAGCGTCATCCTCTGGTTCGTGGGCACAAGATACCTTACCTGGGGCTGAATAAAAGGGACACCGTAGTGAGACGACGTTGGTCTGCGCGATCCCTTGTGAACACTGCACGCCACCTCACTCCGAATGCGCCCGATCTCACCGCCTCTCAGACGCGAAGCAGGTTTGAGGCTGGACAACGCGTGGACGTGCACAACAACTCTGGCGTGCACGATGTGGCGAGCCAGCAGAAGGCGATGCAACAATAGTCATTGTTGGACAGCGACCCCTTGATATTCGCAGGTTACCAGCCGCCCCCCGTGAAACGGCGCAAATATGCATGCTTAATGCTTAAGAGAAAAAGTGTAGATCGGGGGGCATTAACATAACGTATATATATATAGACTGTACGCAAATATTTATTAAACGCATATTGTATAATAGTATCAATGTACACGCGTGAATAGTACATAAGTGCAAAATTCAGAGTTCCAAAAAAAGGCGGGGGACTTAGAGAGTTATCTCAAAAAAGTTAGGACTTTCGCGCCGACCGACAAAGGGAAGGCATACTATCACGACGTGGGATTGAACCGTGAAATCTCACGTGTACCACAAGCAGCCGTTGCGCAGGCCACGTGGATTGTTGCAACGGAGGCGTAGGCGAGATCTTCGTTTAGCCGTGGTGAGATCTTGGCTGACGATTAAAAGACGACTGGTAGGCCCATCTGATGACTTCCCACACAGAGGTCTCTTTGCAAAAGACTCTCTCAGGGCAAGTTGGTGCTCAACCGACGGTTGTTACTTCTAGTGCTATTTTTTTTTGTTAAACTGGCGATTCGTATTCTTGCCTGAAACCACGTGTTTCAGTTTCAGTTGAATTGATTAGGATTCACCCTGTGAGCCATTCGGCTCTTGCTTTGGGTTCAACCGCAACAAACAATAAAATTACAAGATACACCTAAAGTTATTTGTACACAAATCTGAACATCACATACTTAAACAATCAAATCCTACAGAAAAAGCACAACCCGTCCATGCTATGTACAGAAAGTGCAAAAAATAACATTTCTATGTTTGATCCCAATAACAATCATAATACAATACAGATAAAAATTGGAAGTATAAATCTATAATAAATCAAAAAATTCGGGCCAAACCAAGCCCCTCTAAAACTTACTAAAACAATGCTATATAAACAAGCGCGCTGTACCACCGTTGTCATTTTCCTTGATGAAAGTACATCAGAACTGCGTTTCTTATTGCAAGCGAGATGGTTAAAGATGAACAATTTGTATAGCCCGTTGCCAATCCACTGCTGGATGAAAATCTCGCCAATCTTCTGTCGGTCATGGAGGGGGAGTTCTGACGATGCTTCACCGCGTTGGTCGGTGCGAACTGGTGCACACATCATACACATCAACAAACAGCGTTGCATTAAACATGAGAACAATATATCATTTATCATTTAACACATTACAAATATTCTTAATTCATTCAGCATTCACGCAGGACAGGCACATGCCTCACAATAATTATTTCCATGAGGGTACTGCTACGTTTGCCTTTTTGAAGAAAACAAGAATCAAGAAAACATGCAGACACGTTGGGAAATAGTCGTCACCAGGGCTTGATTTTAGCCGACAGTCCAGAACACTGCTCCGTGAATTATTTTGGCACGCCACATCCATCTCGCCTTGTTGTCCTTTTTAAATATATAAGTGTGTTCATGTGCCGATGACGATAGTAGTATTTGGTAATAAAAACACGTGTTAAGATGCTCAAAACACTAATTAGATACATACTACAAGGCATCAAGTCTGCAGTAACCACCCAAACTTGTGGCAAAAGCATGCAAAATAACCGTGCTCCCATAGAGTAAATACTGCGCGGTCTTTGAATAAGATTGGCCGACACCTTCCTTGTGGCCTTGTCTCGGCAGTGTTAGACCAGAGAACGCAAAAAAGCGAACATTAACAAAGGCAATGAAAGTATAAAAGTATTACTAGTTAAAAACATGTTTGTCACGGTCGCGAACATACCTTTGACAAAGGAGCAACCTTCCTGGGGCTCTCGCTGCGCCCACATCTTCTTATTCCATTTGGTTTCAGCTCGTAATAAAAATCACAAACTTACGGTCGCGGCTATGAATACAATCATGGTTCAGTTCGTAATAAAAAAAAAATCACAAACTTACGGTCGCGGCTTATGATTACAATCATGTCGGCAGAGCATCGAGTGAAAAAAAGACTCTCGTTTTGCATAACAGACCTTCATAAAATAGAGAATGAAATAGGCAATGCAATCGTAAATACTAAACCATTATAATCTTTAAACCAAACTTCATCCCTGGCGACCCTCGACGCTACGCCTTTTCGCGTTTACCAATTTGCTCCCATTCACGTTCAACTCAATTCGTTCCACGCTGCACTCGCTCCACGATTGCTAAACGTGTCCCGCGGGACGCGCGAAGCAATTAACGCCGTCTGCGTCACATGGAACACGTGCACACATACACACATGGAACAGGTGCACACGCACATACGCACACAAAAACGCACACCGATATTTCAATCATCATTCGAATCGGCTCCATTGACGCAGACGGCGTTAACCGCTAAGCGCGGTACGTGCGAGTTAATTTGTATTTAAATGCAGCGTGGTGTGTCGCGAGGAGTGTAGTTTAGGAATCCCTGGTTCAAAGGGTATGCGTTCATCGAGCCGATTAAATTACCGGGACTCAACTTACGAACATTCAGAGATACGAACAAATCTGTCCGTATGTCCAGTTGGCTGTTCGGACCGCGAGTCGTAAGTTCAACCGCCGCGTGATAGATGGTGGTGGTGGTGGCATCTACATTTTTAGAACATGAAGAACCAGTGGCATCTACGTCTACAGGAGATTATACAACCTGTAAAGCCATCCCCCGTGTTTGGTGTGCATTCCGTACAACATGCTTGGAATCGACAGTAGTAAAGTTGGACTTACGAAGAGGCTCTAGAACCTAACACGTTCGTAAGTATACGAGTCCTGTATTATTTGTGCGTGCATGTGTACCGCTTGATGACGACAGTGTTAATTGCTTGGCACGCCAGGTGTTTAACACTCATCGGACGTGTTCAGCGTGGAACGAGGTAATTGGTGTTTGAATGGGAGTAGACAAAAACATTCCTTCGTTTAATTTGTGTTTTTGAATTGTTTACCTTAATTCTAGATTTGTTTACCTTACTTTTCCTATACTTTGCACTCATTGTATTTATTTTTTATTGTTTTAAAGTTCTGACCTGCCCCCAACTGGACATCTGTGAAAAAGTTTCATAGCTCATCGGATTCCTCCTCGAATACAAAATAAAGATTCCGATTCCAAAAGAGCGTATAGCGCGTTGGTGTCGCGAGTACTCGATTTTTGTGAAGTCCTCGTTTAAAAGGGTTAACACGGGTTCCTCCCTTAATTTGTATAATTTAACATCGGAGCGAACTTGTGGACGGTATACACACGTTGCTCCAATGGCTCAAAGCCTCGTGGTTTGCGCGTCCACAGAGAGCAACGAGGGTTTCTCAAATTGCAGTCATCGCGACTTAACAATTTTCTTTCTCCAATTTACCTCCCTTACGTTCACAAATAAAGTGTCTCGCTGCATGCTGCACACGCCTGATGATTGCGAAACGCGTTCCACGTGACGCAGAAAGCGCTGATTTAAATTAAAACCGACTTGACATCTTGTGCGCATATGGGTACACGTGTGTTCTTGCGTAGGGGAGCGGTGGCGCAGCGGATAGCGCGCTGTGCTATGAACCCGGCGAACCCGATTCCCATTTCTGCTCACGGCCAACACCAGTGGCAATTATCTGAACCAGTCATGGGCCTCCCCTAGGTCGACTCGGCCTCCAAATGAGTATCTGGCGCGATGTGTAAGCATCGCCGCTAAGGATACAAAGGCGGCCGGGCGTGATGGTGCTGGGCCCACCACCCCCTCGAGTGCCGTACCGGCCTTCATGGGTGCTCACAAACAGCACTTGCCCAAATAGTTTGAGTGCTATACGGACGATCTTTGACTTTGTGTGTGCGTGCACGTGTGGGTTCCATATGACGTAGAGCGCTGATTAATAAGCTCTATCCACGTCACCCAGGGCTGTTGTTTAGCAATAATGAGGCGCGTGCAGCTTCTGACGACTTAATTTGTATTTGAACAAAGAAGACGACTGGGAAACTTGGCAAGGCGGAGCGTGGTGACGGTCACGAGGACTGGATTCTGAGAACCCTTGCTCTAGATATTACAGCTGTTTAATTTTATGAGTTTATCCACGCATTTAAAATGCAGGTTTCGCTTTAGATGCGTTCCAGAAGAAGGTTCGCGCAAAGCGAAACCGCACGAGACAACTGCCTGCAGAGTAGCGCACACAGTACACACCCAAATGTTGTCCCACATCTGACCGCATTTGAGTGAATTAAAACCGCATGTGGTGAATTTTGGGGTAAAAAATCTACCTGCATATACGTGAAATCACACAAACCGAATCCGCATGCAACGAGGGAAACCTGTACTTTCAAGAAGGTCCTATGACATTAAGATAATTGGCCAGTGCCATTCATGAGTGGTTTGCATCAACCTCCGCCTGCGTTGTAGGGTTGCCACCTGTCCTGGTTTTGCCAGGATTGTCGTAGCTGGCTGTCCTTGAAAATGTATATGTCTTACCTGGATATTAAATGTCCTGGGTTTTGTCTGTCGCTTAATAGACACACCACTCGATACAATGCATTTGCATGAATTTCTCTCCCCACTTCTGGTACTGGTGAGGTATCGTGTTCAGCATCGTGCGTCCCGGTTTTTTGTTCCTTGGAAGTGGCAACCCGAGCGCACGCCGCAACGCCCCCACCCCCTTGCCATCACCCCATGATTTCAATTCTGAAAACGTAGACACAATTTATTCATTGAACAATTATCAGGATTGGCAAACTTTGCGTTCGCAGTGTTGACTTTAATGCCTCCCCCCCCCAAAAAAAAACGTTCATAAGGGAAATGAAATGGACTATGTCGTTTAATCAAGAGAGCCAGCAACTGAGACAAGAGAAGCCTGCATCAAATTAAAATCGTTGCGGTACAATACGAAAATACAATTGGAGAGAGAGAGAAGAAAAATACAACCAAAATAAAATTAATACAACAAACAATTTCAAGTGAAAATATGGTGGGGCATCCTCCCCCCACCCCTCCCTGTGAATTCCCAGTTAACTGCCCATTTTTTTCTACTATGCTTATTCTCCGTACGGGGAATGAAAAAGAGGCTTGAGACTCGGTGATGATGCCTCCCTGGCTAAATCTAAATGTTATTGCATTAGTATTAACGACACTCCGGTGAACGGAATCAACTATAGCGATTTTGAAAATAAGTCATGAATAATGAGGTTCCCGTGGGGCTTCAGTAATGAAATGCACCAATCGGCACGCACGACCGTACCAACGGCACGGCGGAAAGCATGAGTCACCGCGTCATACATTTGCCCTCGATCCTCGGTAAATATGTAAAAGTGCAGCCCTGCAATGACCTGTCAGCACCACTGCTGGCAGAAGATTCTCCTCTCGTCGAGAGGGTTTCTGTGGCCTATTTTCTTTCACATTGATCAGACGTTTTGGACGATGTGGGAGTACCCACACTTTGCCCCACCGCACTTTAATAAACTTGTCACCGTTGTTTCATCCACCGCGCCGGGAGATGGAGTCTAACCGGCGAACCCTCTGGATCGCAGGTCCATTGTGCAAACTAAAATACCACATCACAACCTTTCGTTCTTCAGCTTTAACAAAAATGCAAACATATACTTATCCTCTATACAATTGGACAAATCGGTTATCGGTTTTATCATCTTTCCCATGCGATTACCGCTATTGCGAGAAATATATGTATTGTGACATCCCTGACAATCAGTTTATACCACGTTGAATAACCATTCCTTTACCACTAGGGGCGGCTTTGCCCTGGGCTGAGGTGGTTCTCTTGCCCTGCATTTGTGGGCATTATTGCTCATTTAAAAAGCGACCTGGACAGAAATGATAGCTCGAGGAAGTGACTTGTCACGTGGAAATGTATAGCAGCCACATACTCTAAATGCACGTTGATTCTAATTGTGGAGGAACAATCTGGAGCATCGGGAGAACAAACCACGCGACCACGTGTAGAGAGACATGCAAACTCCAACTCCAAATATACAGCAGCAGGCGTCAGGGTCGGGATTGAACCCACGCGCTCCTGCATACCAGGCGAGGTAGTTAACATCTCGACACCGCGGCGTCCTATCCTGTGTCGTAGAGCCAATGTCTGGGGAGGGAGTTGGTTTCCAAAGAACACAATACATTAAAAAAAACCAGCACGTGTCATTCAAAATAACCTTGGCCTGTGATAACTTTTATAATGAGAATCCATTGTAAACGGAATAATTAAACTTAACGAATAACCTGTATGGGATTGTGTCACTCACCTGTTGCTGGGTGCAGTGATAAGAGTTTATTTTTATTATTGTACCGTAATGCACTTGTGAGCAGGCTGCATAGTTATTCCCAACTTCCCATATCTCTCCCACAACCCATCGACCACACATATCCTTCTGAGAGTGATGCTTTCATTTATTTTATTTGACCCATCAACATCGATTTAATGCGACCAAACTCCGGACGGGCTTTTCGACTTTCCCCTTGTCTCATCGGCAGGGTCAGGCTTGCATCGGCAGGGTCAGGCTTGCATCGGCAGGGTCAGGCTTGCATCGCCAGGGTCAGGCTTACATCGGCAGGGTCAGGCTTGCATCGGCAGGGTCAGGCTTGCATCGGCAGGGTCAGGCTTGCATCGGCAGGGTCAGGCTTGCATCGGCAGGGTCAGGCTTGCATCGGCAGGGTCAGGCTTGCATCGGCAGGGTCAGGCTTGCATCGGCAGGGTCAGGCTTGCATCGGCAGGGTCAGGCTTGCATCGGCAGGGTCAGGCTTGCATCGGCTCGATTGTAACGAGCCAGCAACGCCACTTGCTTGCCGGTGGGACACGAACGAGGACTTTGAAAAAGGAACCTTCAGACAAAGACGCTGCTGACGGCCAAATAGGATCGGGGCTCTGAAAGACAAAAAATACATCTCTCGATAATTAAGTAGCGGATGAGTTTCATTTCTCTTGAAAGTGTTCACGTATGGCTCGATCAATCACGGGGCTTCACAGGTTCTACTTTGCGTGGGCGAATCCGCGGCCTAACCAAAAGCTGCCGCTAGGTGTCCCTGTGCGCCAGGTTAATAGAATTTAAGATTTACTGCACAATGTATAGACATTAAAAAAACTACTTTTGAAGCTGTGGTTCCCCTCAAAATCTCTCGAGAGTGCTTCATTTTTAGCCGGAACAATCCGACGCAAACGCTGTGCCGGAAATTATTTTGGGACGCCAACATGAATCCTGCCCGTGATTTGCAAACCTGTTCATAGGATCATAGGAAAATATATGGTCCAGCAGTAGAAGAAAACTGTACAGTATTATGGATAAGCGTACCTACTGCTATAATGGTAGTGTCTTACGTCAACAATCAATACTCCAAACCGGCCTAGCAGCGTTCAGGAAAAAATACGATGAAAAAAATCCAGCTCCGGTCCCTCAATCCTATCTAAAACCTAGAGTGAGGTGCGCCTGAAAATGTAATCTAGCAGGGATATCTTCCCTGAATTGTTGGACCTTTTATGCAAGGCATCGCCGTGGAATGGCTACACCGCTAAGTAGCACCCAACCAATAGCATGCGGTAAAGCAGCACCTATGAAGACCTAAATGCAGCAGTGGATCGCTCGTAGCTGATGATGATGATGCAGTACAGTATACCACCTCCTGTGCCTCCTCAATCTACTTGACTACCTTAACATGGGGCCCCTGACTACTGAACATAGGCCCCCTTGACTACCCTAACACAGGCCATGTTGACTAGCGAACATGGGCCCGCTTGACGGCCTAACTTGGGCCCCCTTTACGATTGAACATGGGCCTCCTTGACAACCAAACATGGCCCCCCTTGACTACCTAACATGGGCCTCCTTGGCTACGTAACCTGGAGCCCCTTGTCTACCTAACATGGGCCCCCCTGGCTACGTAACCTGTAGCCCCTTGTTTACCGAACATGGCCCCCCTTGACTACCTAACATGGGCCCCTTTGGCTACGTAACCTGTAGCCCCTTGGCTACCTAACATGGGTCCCCTTGGCTACCTAACACGGGCCCCCTTGGCTCTCTGCCACCGAAACTTCTAAACCCTTCCCCATACGCCCGGATGTGCCTTGAGCATCACAACAGACGGCGCGCGTGGGAACGATTGGAAAGTTATGGGGGTCACTATCCATGGGGGAGCCCATGTCCAGAAGGCGGGGGGGGGCGCATTAAGGTTATTAATTGAGGGGGCACAGCGTGCGACTTGGCCGCTCTCTGTTCAAAATTTAAATTTATGGGCGGGGTGCGGGGAGCTTCCACCCCTGCCCCATGCGAGTAGAGAGACAACCGGTGGCAATTTAGGAATTGGTTGGTAGAGGTGGAAGTGGGGGGAAATTTGTCGTTATTCACCATATTCTCCAGATATTGACGCACCATTCCCGCATGAAATTTGTAAGGTAAACGTTGGGTTGGGTGAGCGTCAGGTGTCGGGGCAGTGTGAGAGCATACGTACAGCTACTAACGCCGCGCGGGTATAAGTTTGTGATTCGCTTCCACCACCCATCCAGATAATGTAAGACATGTATTTAAGGGGCCGTCCATAAATGACGTCACGCGATTTTGGACGATGTTTGACCCCCGCCCCTCGTCACACGGCACACGGCGTCACAAAAAGTCAGACCCCCCCCTCAAATATGACGTCACAAAGCTCTGCCCCCCCCCCCCCAAAAATTAAACATGCTTCAAATCGCTTTAAACTGTTGTCATTGTAGCGCGTATTTAATGTGGCGCTGCACTCTGATGTTGTAGGAAAAGACATGTATTAAAAAGTATATTTAATTAAGTAGAACGTGTTGTTTATATTTATTTAAAGTTGCGCATTTTGATGTGACGTCACATTTCTCAACCCCCCCCTCGTCACACATCGTCACAAATGTCTGACCCCCCCCTCCTAGGTGCGTGACGTCATTTATGGACGGGCCCTAAAATCCTTAATGCTTCCTTCAACTTCAAGACTATACACGTGAACTGCCGCCATTCGGAGACACAATTTCATTCAAGAATCCGTGTTGTTTTACAATGGGGTGAATGTAGTGGCCGCTCGTGACCGCAGCTGTCACATAAACCAATTGCATAGAGCAAATGCGAACAAAATCATCCCCATCGGCCCTTGCACAGTTCCACGCGTGTATTGTGCCCTTGCGAGAATGTATACTTGATTATAATCAACGCATTGCTACACAGATTTTTCACAAAACCTTCTGCACCGAGTACTGGACGTGACTGCACAATGCTCAACTTCAACGCCTCCGCTCTCTGTGAATCACTACTGCGTGGGAAGCCACCAGCGGCAAAGTGGCCCTCTCTCGCCACAACGGTGTGGGATGTCCACCACTGGGTCAGGACCACCAAACGGACACGCGCAGAGCCACCCCCCGTGTTTATCTAAAGAGTCGCTTCGGCCGGCTATTGCAGAGAAGTGAGCCAGCAGCAACAACATCATCATCAGCAGCAGCAGCCGGTAATGCTATATTATAACACTGGTCAACACACTTTTTCTGGCATAAGGTATTCCAACGGTTTTAAGGTAATTTTGGGGTGCTGATTCCAAATCTGTCTATCACATCAGGTTTTTGAGATATCAAATATTGCATTTTCAATAAAAACTGCAGAAGAAAAATATTAAATAAATGTGGATATCTACATAAAATTATATTATAAACACACTATCCTAAAAATACAGCACCATATTTTAACACTAAAGCAGTCACTGACTCGCAACAACTTGCAATCATAAGTGACAGAGTTAATTTCGGGTAAAATCAATGAAAATGGGGTTTGCCGATAGCATAAAAATGAGATGTGATAGAGCAAATCTGAGATCAGATTTGGAATCAGCACCCTGAAATTAGTCTAAAACAGCTGCAAAAGTCCAGGCCAGATTTGTTTTTGTTTACCAGTGTAATTGATACAGAGCCATCGGATCAATTGAGCTTCTGAAGAAGCTCCCTGCGCGCGGTGCAAACCAAAAACGTCGGACATCATGCCAAACAACACTCGGCACATCCTGAAAACACAAAGCGGAGCTACGTGCAGCACGGCCGATGCTGTAGCATTGCTTCGAGCTGCTGACTTTGACTTTGTGGAGTTGGTTGTGTGTCGGGCGGTTTGGTGAGAAAGGGAGAGAGAAAAAAAAGAACCGCTCGTGTATTCAGTGAGGACTGCGGGGAAACAACAAACATACAGACACTGAAAGTCCCAGAGTCTTGCTTCTCCAGCACGTAGTTTGCATTGTTAGTTAAAGCCAGAATATACTGCCGTCAGCCTGCTCACGGGGTCAAAGGTCTTCCCAGTGCATATTCACACCCCCCACCACCACCACCTACCCCCCCCTTTGTGTTTGCCAAGTCTGACGTAATCCTCTGCGTTAGCATTCTGGCGCGCTCACCATCAGCGGCAGGCGCGGAGGAGTGTCCCGGGATTAGCTCGCAGAGAAGCATGCCAACACCGGGGGTCTCGAAACGGGGCACGGCGACAATTCGAGAGGGTGGAGGAGGAGGGGCACCAACAGGGCAGTAGTGTTGTGAATGGCTCCGTAGATGATGAATTTAGATTTGAAATAGGAGTCATAAGCGGCTGTGTTTGGCAGTGGTGTACTGGCACAAATGCGTGTTTTTTTATATAAACATTCATTATTAATACCGCCTTAAAATAGATAAATACAGGATTTTCATAATACATCAGTGGGCTTTGCCTGGTAGGATGGGGATGGTTTAGTTGTATTTGTGTTTGGGTGATTTGTTTACCTTTCCTGTACTTTGTACAACTATTGTGTTGTTGTTGTTGTACTGATTGTTGTGATAACGTTCTGACCCGCCGCAACTGGACGCCTGTGAAAAAGAGCTTTATAGCTCATCGGATTCCTCTAATAAAAATACATATTCTGATTCTGAGGTATCATCTATACATAAACTTTGGCTACAGATTGAGCGGCATCAATAACGATATATATATGCACACACACACTCATACAAGTTGGTTGTGTGACGTTTTTTGTTTGTTTGTTATCACGGACTAGTGTACAAACGTCCACGCTTCGTCCACGGCGGTGGCGACAAACATCGCGCGGACATTCGAGAAAGTTCCTCGGGTGTCATCAACATCTCGCCTCCGATCATCTCGAAACTTGTCCCTTTTGTTGCTGCTTGAAGATCGCTCACACGATTCGAGTCTTTTGTTTTGACCAACACTTCAACTTTACACATTACCCTCAGCAATGGTTTTGAGCAGGCACTTGTAACTGCTGTCTTAATTCTATATATATATGTATTTCTTTTCAATGACCTGATGCCTTTTTTTGTGATAGACACCCTTTAGTTAAGTAGCAGGTAATTGTTAAAGGTTTGTTTATTCTTCAATGTCTACTCACGTTAATTTAAAAACACAGCTGTCAATTAAAACGGTTTATTTGTCAACTTTTTAAATAAAAAAACAGCTGTCAATTAAAAAATATACCTGTTCACCCAGAACGCCAGGGTAAAGTGTGATGTTGAACTACAGAGCCCTAACTCTCCGCCCTGAATAAAGGACACTGTGCGAAACATCAGCCTCCACGTTTTCCTTTTGCGTTGTCCGACACCGCAACGATGAACGCGGCGAACGTTCTTAGCTTGTACTTGGTGACCTCCACTTCTCTTCCTGCGTGACCAAATCACCCGGAATGTGGCCCAAAGCTTATCAGTCTCTCTCATCTCTGGTCCAGAGCTTGTTCTACCGTACAACTCCATCTTTTATGATCTCCATAACTCGCATTGCACTCCCACGTCTCTTCCTCGGCCTGCACCTCCTTCTCTCAATTCACTCCATCCCTATTCTTTGGCTGCATATCTCTCACCTCGCTACAGTTCTATCTCGTGGTCTACGTGCTTTCTGTCATATCGCTGGGGAGTTCATGAATTAGGAGTTGTGGTCTGGGATGTGACCTAATGGACTCATTTCTTTGTTGTGGTAACCTTTATGTTGTTTGTGCTTTTTGTTTTGGTGCCATTTTTTTGCTTGCTAATAGGATTTGGTCCTTATATGTAATTAATGTACAGTGCCGTGGGATGCTATGAGCATGAATGATGCCATATAAAATGTAAGTATTATTATAAATATAAATTATGGCTGGGGTGGGAGGTTAGGGGGTGAACCACCTCAAAAAAAAAGTTCTGCTTAGGGCCCCCCAATTATGCCCCCGCACCCCACCACCAAAGGGCCAGCACCACCACCAACTGAACAGTCGACGAGCAAGCACGACGCAAGACAAAGACGAGCAGGACAAGAGGGCGTCTGCCAGGAGACGACGTGGCAAGAGTCGTGGAACAGCGGCGTCGCAGGAGGGAACGCATCAATCCCGTCCCGTTCCCAGGCCGCGTCTCCGACGCTACTGCTGGGAAGCGCACAATAGACATATGCGAAGTGCATGCTTTTCCCCTGTTGAGTGCTGATTGATGGCTGCTGCCGCCGCCAACTTAGTATTCAGGCAGCCTTAACCGAGGACCCCCTGCCTCGGGAGGCAGAAGCAAAGAGCAATGATTCAAACCACACTCGCGCTGATGAACGCTAGCGATGTTGATGTTTTATCGTTGTTATTTTGTATGTATGTACTGCGTGTTGAACTTCTTTCTCGCCGTACGTAGCCAATCGTGCTAATCGGGGGTGCGGGGGAAAGACAAGAAACTAAACACAAAAAGCAATTCGAGAGAGATTAGTTTCCAATCCAGATGTAAGCGTACTTAGTTCAAGTGGCTTCCTGATATCGGAAGCGAGAGCGTTCGCATCTAAAAGCGCGCAATGCAGTGACCGTCTTTGTTCGATGGCCAGCCAAAAGCCGCTGCGAGGTTGACCGGAGTTTGCGTGATGAGTTATGCTCCTTGACGAGATCAGCAAGGTGTTGTGGTTTATCTTCTTGGTTCTTTCGGTAAAGTAACGTAGAATGGAAATAATACAAATAAAACATAACAAAATAATTCTCACGACGGTTTGGCCACAACGCAAGCAGCCGTCCTCAGGTGGAGAACAGGTCTGTCGAGAAGACAGAGTCTGAATGACCTGTTCTCCACCTGAGGACGGCTGCTTGCGTTGTGGCCGAAACGTTGTGCGAATTATTTTATTATGTTTTATTTTCATTATTTTATTATTTCCATTCTACGTGACTTTACCGAAAGAACCAAGAAGATGAATCCCTGCAGTCACGAAAGCTTTAAATCGAAAGTGTTGTGGTTTGTTTATAAGCTCAACATCAACGAGTGAAATGAGAATGGCGTTGTTTTATAATCCATATACTAAAGGGCCCTTTTGACAATCCACTGCTAGAGGAGGTTTTCTCCATGCGTGCAAGTCACGGGGTTATTTCAACTCACTTCACCACCCTGGTCAGTGCGGGTTGAGGGTGGAAAGTATAGGACTTGGGATCATAGTATTTGAATTCATTTATTTTGTCAGTGTCCATGTTTTTCGAGCCACGTGTCACATCAGGTGCTATACCCTGATTACCCCCCGTCTTTCTTTAGTCACATTGGTAAGTTGCTTTTCATTGTTAAACGTTAGTTTTCCAAAAGCACTTTCATCCTCCACTCGTCCGCCTCTTTATGTCATACTTTTTTTGAGGTAAAAACAACAGGTTCCACACTGCCCACCAGGAATTATTTGTCTATCTGTCGTGCATATTTGTCTGTCGTGCACGAATGCGCTGTCCAACCAAGTTCCTACCTGCCCACTCCGAAGGAACGTGTAGACCTAGGTCCGCCTTCAATTACTACCCTAGGTAAACACGCAGTTCTCTGGTGAGTTTATCAGTCGTGTCCCTCGCTGAAGTGCAAAGTGTCCGCTGTAACATCACCGACAGCAAGATTTATCAGAACGCAACATGTATATGTATGTTGAACTTCTTTCGCATCATACGTAGCCAACCGTGCTAATCGGAGGTGCGGGGGGAAGGACAGCGAACAACACAAACAGCAAAACGTGACAATTGCTATGAATGTATTTTAAAAGAATGATACATTTTCCACAACACATTTTGCTGTAACACGAGATACAAAAAAAAGACTATGTTAGATAAACATCAGGGTTATAGTACATATTTGAGCCATTAAAAATATGTAAATATACAGGGAGATCCAATTTATAGATATCCTTTGAAAATAATAATGAACAGCAGTCATGATCGATCACCTGCTGGATAAAGGCCTTCCCAAGACGTCGACTAGCACTACTGTGAAGGGTGACAGGGAAAAATGACAGATACAACTACATCGTTATTCAGAGCCTCTACACCGTTCTCCCACCAATCACAATCGACTCATTACATCATTAAGCACTCTGCCGATGCACCTTCTCTGATGTAGCCAGTCTTATTTGCTTACAAACACGTTCAGACCGAAGTAAGAGGGTGGGTATTCAGTGAACTATAATGGATCACCCTTGTATTTTATAAATGTATAGTGTGAACATTGCTTTATGCGTGATAAATATGCAGTGAATAATGCAGCGTTTCCCAAACTCCAGTCCTCATGTTTACCAATTTACTCCTCCCGTTCATATACACGTGAACTCGTTCCACGCTGTACAAGCCATATGATTGTTAAACACGTTCCACGTAACGCTATCTGAGTTAAGAGGCGATTCAAATCAAGATTGAAATCTCAGTGTGTGTACACGTGTTTTCGTGTCCGTGTGTGCACGTGTTCCACGTGACCCAGCCAGCGTTAATTGCATAGCGCGGCACGTGGGACGTGTTAAACAATCATCGGACGCGTGCAGGGTGAAACGAGTACATTTGTATTTGAATGGGATGAGCAAGTTGGTGAATCGGTAAACGTGGTGGCTCGCAAGGACTGGAGTTTGAAAAACCCTGAAAAAAAATACCATGTATATTTGTGTACATTGCATTATGCGCTGAATAATGACAAAACATGAACTGGCCTCGCCCCGTGTGAACGCCTCTCACCCAGCGTGAGCTCGAGTTGAGCGATCACCAAGGCGAAGCGTTCGCGCGCGGTTATATACCGCGCGCGGGGGACTTCTTCTTCTCACATCTTCCGTCGGTCTTGGCACAGTGAGCCCTGCGAGAGAGAAAAAAAACGACGTCAACACAAAAGCTCCCGACCAGCAAACCCATCGCGCTGACAATGGGCTTTTGTTGTTGTTGTTGTTGTGTTTAATTAACTGAATTAAAACTAATTAAACTAAATCGGTAAAATGTTTTTTTTTTATTTTACCAGGTAAGGCCCGGTGAGTTATGTAACGCTCAACGAAGTGGCTTATCGCGTGTAAATGTACAGAAGCCACATTACTCTAAACGCGTGACGGAGTTGCAACCAATTTTATGTGAAAGACAACAGTGGTTGTCATTTGGAAAGATGCGTCCCTGCCATAGCAATGTGGAAATGCCACCATTGGCTCAGGGCTGTAAACAGGAGATGAGTACCACCCAACTGTGAACTGAAGAGGAAAGCCAAGTCTATTGTCCTGTATCCTCGACAATAGACTTGGGATGGAAGGGAGACGTGGAGGCTGTTTATAGCAGAAAGGAAATCGGGCAGTAGAGTTTATTATTAAAGTCGTAATCATAATTTGGAACACATTACCTTCAAATACATGGAGCATTCTCTTTTTAAAACCCAAACACAGCGGGTTTTCTTTTGCGGCGAAATGAAAAGCAACATAGCTTACGAGGGAAGTGTGGAATGTGTTTGGGTGCCCGCCAAATGTAACATTATCTTGTTTAATTGTGCATAGCTTAACACAGACAAGTCATTAATACGAGATAAACGTTTGTGTACATTTTTTTTTACATTTCAAGAGCAGAGTTGTAAAAAAAAAGTGTGCGTTAAACGGTTTACAAAAAAACGAATTGTCAAAACAACATTTGACTTATGCTTTCTTACTGACAACATATTACTGCGAATATCTCTGGGCAGAAACAAAAACGCAACAATACGTGTAACTCATGTTGAAATGTTTTACTGACAACTGGAAAAAAAATTGACTTGGCCAAATCCACTTGAAATAGTAGCAACGCTTTCAGCTTTTCGCTGCCAAAATTTTGCAGAAAACGTTCTCTCCGCCAGCGCTTTAGCAGTGCCTTCTGCTGCCTGTCATGCCTCTTGAAAAACGTGGCACTGTGTGCAGAGCTCCGGTTTGCATCAGCGATATCTGCATTTCACAATGTGCATATTGCCCTGCTGTGCCGCGTGGCTCAGAAAATAATGAACGCTGCCAAAGAAAACGAAACGAATGCTGAAAAGTGCGCAAAAGACGCGTGGAGATCTACACGCTTAAAAATGTACATTGAGAGACCCAGAGAGGAACACATGGGCTTGGGTAGGATACACCGCAAGAAGGGGTGACGGGGCTGTGGTAGAGACTGATGATCGAGAGGAGCCAGAGCAGAGAACGAGCCCGTCAGTTTCGTCCACACGGCGGAGACGGAGCGGTGAAATCTGTGTGTGTGCAGGTGCTAGCGAGCCATGGATCGTTGTATCAACGACACCTCGTGGGATGGTGACGGCTTGGAGAGGCCTTTATCCAGCAGTGGTTAGATGATGACGGATGATGATCACGTGATGCAACTGATTACCACGTTTCTTTCCAGAACACGTATGTATGCTTTATATGTTGCCGTGAATGGCGACGCCTACACGTGATGGAAAGTATCACGCAATTCATTGCAAGTCTAAAGAGCGAAATAAGGTTAGGCCCCACTGAAACGAACGGTCTTTTTCAAGACTCAAAACTAAAAAAAAGTAGCAAATAGTTAACGTTGAACATCAAACACCTCAACACAATAATGACACGTTCTGTAATGTACGTTTAAGAAAGTTAAATTGGTGTTTAATGACTTAGATTACAGTACTGTATTTAACTGTTAGGTATCGTTAAAAAAACACTTTACATGCAATCCGATTGACTATCAAAAAATAAAACCCACTGTCCAGGAAGGAATAATGTTGTTGAAACACAAAGAGAATGCACAATGCTCATCCTTGCATGGGCAACATCGTGATTTAGAGAACGAGATCGAATTTACCAGAGGGGGCGAGTGCGAAAATCCATCAATTTCTCACTTCCAACATCGATGCTCATGCATTGACCCCCACACATGAAAAACAATATCAGTTTTATTTGTATATTGTGCATGTAGGTGGCTTCATGTAATCCTTGCATCCACTAGAGGCCGCTATATTCAACACAATGTAAAAAAAAGAGAAAACCCCATCTGATTCTGGAATTGGAACTCAACCCTGAATCCCCGAATCGTTACACCCCTCCACTATTCACTTTTCACGTATTATAATAAAAAGGTTCATTGCCCGAAACATCGCCTCTCAATATATACCTTTCATTTTAAGGCCACGCAGTTGTTATCGTTGTTGTTATTGACTCACGTGTTCAGTTTTTGTTTTGGTTTTGTTTAAATGGTGCTCGTGCAGCATTGCAAACGCGGCATCAGCAGCCAGCATCACTCAAATAAAAATAATTCATCTCCTCTTGGGGGGGAATAACGGCAAAGGGAATTCGAGGCAACGTCCCAAAAACTTGACACATCGAGACGTTGGGACTCGTGCATTTTTTTTTTGCCTTTCGTTTGTTATATCCCCCGCCCCCGCACCTCCGATTAGCACGGTTGCCTACGTACGGTGCGACAGAAGTTCAGCATACGTGACAACAACAACAACAGCCATTCGCCACTAAGTGGCCGTGACGTCACCACGGCGCTTGTGCCAGGCTATGTGCACTTTAAGGCCACGTGAAGTGTCCAACGCCCGCCGGCAGGAGGTCACGGGACAGACCCAGAGGTGCCATGGGACGACTGACCAAGATGACTGGCCGATGTACCATCTGTGCCTCCTACTGTGCCAACTTCCTGTGTTTTATCCCCACCGGCGCTCCGCTCGTTGTTGTGAGCATACAAACTGGCATACGTACATACAGACAGACACACAACTGACCCCCCCCCTCTCCCTTCTCCTTGGCACGGGAGTGGCGCGTGCCGGGCGTCCGTCTACACCGGGTGCACGTAGTTGCGGTTGCAGTGCGGCAGGCAGTGCGGGTTGAGCCAGTGCTCCATGTTACGCTCCTCCACACGCGCCTCCAGCACCTGCAGGTGCATCAGGTACTCCTGCGCGCCACACACAGACAAATGTCATCCTCACCTCCCCCCTCCCCCGCTGTCCTATAGCCCAGGGGTCGGCAAACTTACGGCTCTTTAAAGGGCTGCCTCGTGACGTTATTTATGAAGGACCACCGTGTCTCGTATTCGCATGCATTTGGGGCCTTTCAAATATTTCGGGGTCTTTTTTTTGTACCGGATTTGAAAACAAAAATCGTTCTTCTTGTTATTGTGGTTGCCGACCCACTTGGTATCGACTCTTGCAATCCGTCGAGGCCGTTAACGAGAAGCCGCTAAGGCCCACGCACGGTGCCCTCATCAAGGGGGTCGCGGTGTGGGGAAGGATCATCCATCACGCCCAGCCATCGTTGTCTTCCCAGTGCCGATGTCATCGCACACTCAGCACCACGGGAGGCCCGGAGTGATATTAGAGACCGGCCCATAAGCGGTTCTGATAACACTTGCCAACTGATCTCTTAGGCATGCCGCTGCTGGGTGAATTCACCCACCCAGCCCCACCACCCCTGCCGTGTCGGTCGTGGGGGTTGTTCACCCATATTTCACCACGCTGGTCAGTGTGGGTGGTGAATTGGTTGGGGAGGGATGGAGGGAGAACGGGGCAGGGGCAGTTTTTTGTTTATTTGTTTGGAATAGTACACGTTCATAAATCAAACCGGTGGATCGCTATAAATTAATCGGTTTGAACTCTTGCGACCCAAAATGTTTAAAACTGCCACTTAGACTGACGACTGCGCAGCCGGTGCCTCCGGGGTTGGCGTTTGCGTCACAGAGGCGGCTGCCGCTTAACAGACAGAATGGATGCTTGGTCTGGGTTCAGACGGCAAAGCGTGGCCGCGGAGTTGTAATTCAAAGGGCTTTTTTTAAACCACCGAGAGCAGTGGACAAAGGATGGTCCAGTGTGCGGTACGGCTGGGGGGCGGGGGGGGCCTTTAAAGCGCGGTCTAATAAACCAGCAAAGGCATGAATCACGCTGCTTGTGAAACCCGGCCTCACTTCACCCCGCACTGCCCCCCCACCGCCAGCCTCCTCCACCACTGCCACAATCAGCAGCAACCAGGGGCTCGAGTAACAGAGCCCGCAAGGCAGCGATTGAGAGTACGCCATTACATACTGGTTGGCTACGTACGGTCCGAAAGAAGTTCAACATACATACGTGTTACCAGTCGATTACTTTTACGTTTCATCATATTGGTATTTTATACTTATACATCCCAATGATGGTTAAAAGCGGGATATGATGAGTGTTGGCAGCAGTGTTGTTATATCTTAGGTGAAAGGAATGTGAATACAGGAATAATATTGATCCAGTGTAGAGTTCTTCCTTGAAAATGAGACCATCTTAAGGGGTCTTATCTGGTTTATAAGGGGTATGTGTGACTGGTCTACCCACATGTGTACACGTATATTACTTTAGTCAATTGACTTAAGGGCCACCCCACGCCTGTAAGAGTCACGGGGGTTTATTTGACCAGAGGTCGCTTCAAAAGCTCCGTGAAATCCGCGTCTGTGTGCCGTTGTCTGACACGCAGGCTTGCGCTGCTCTCTGTGTGTGTGTGTGAGATCCGATGTGGTATTTTTATTGTCTCGTGACATGACGCCGATAGCAAGCAAGCAAGCAAATACAAAACAAACCGGATAAAATACAACCAACATTTTTGTTGTTGTTGTTGTTGTAAAGAAACAAAAATACGTGAAATTCAGGGCAGTACCCGCATCGGCTCATCGGCGTGCCCAGCCTTGGGGTTGGGGTAGCCGTGGTCCGGGGGGCTGCGCTTGCTGCGCAGAATCTGGTTGGCCTGCTCCTGCGTCAGGATCGGAGTCGACTCTGCAACGAACGGGACAAAGCAACTTGTGCGCGCTTGTCCGACGGTGTTGTTCGCTCCCGGCTCTCAGGGCCAGACGCGTCGCTCCAGGTGCTTGGGAGCGTCTTCTACAAGGCTCCGAGGGAAAACGTCGGACATCACGCGCCGAGCGACACGCGGTGCAACCTGCAAACGCCATCGGGGGTGTGTATAGCTGCGAAACCCCTACGCAGTAAGGAAATCAACGGCACTGCAAATCAAACCAAATCTCCATTCGTAATTGCCTGGGGAATGCCAGGCGTGGGCTGCAAGGTGGTAAAATAGCAATTGATTGAAAATCTATCTGTGTGGCAACTTGAGTGACGTCCCCTCGTATGTGTGTGTTTTTTTTCTGTGAGCACTGCACTGCGGTATCCAAATGTCCCAATGCAAGAGGAGCCATGTCTAGAACTTTTTGAGACTCTTTTGAGGTTCGGTGTGAATTTTCTAGGTAAGTGAAGACCATCACAATTTATACACTACAGTGGCAGTCCTGCAGTGCCTGCTTAAGAAAGGTCCTTTGCAGCATCATCATTATCACAACTATCACACCACTACAAACATTAAAAAAAAGTTTTTTTGAAAAATAATCAATAACAATTTAGCAAAAATACTGTACACGCAACACGGCCCTCTTGAAAATATAACTTTTAAAAAAGTGTAGCAGAACTTTTGACAATTAAAGTTTTTACTGCATATATTCATTCAGTATTACATAAACAAAGTCCTGTTTCACTATCGTAAAATAAAAGTAACTATAAAATAACGTATCCAACATTGAATACGAAGCAATATTAACAGAACATTGTGTACACGTGTTGCTGTCCTGAAATGACCGGGCATCATAGTGCTCATGGAGGGCTCTTGTTTTTTAAAGTCAAGCAACCCAGGAGCATGTCTAACAGACCACACTCTGCTGTAGAGACCCAGATAAGTATAAACCAGATTGGATGTTTTCCTGCTGAGACAAATTCTGTTGGAACGCCTTGGTCCAGAAGGCCCACTGGCTGGTGAACCTAATTTGTTATTATTTCTAGTTTATGGTGAAACAGGAGCTTATCTTCCCTCTTAGTGTTTCACTGGGTGACCCTGAGATATTTAGAGGTCGTTGTGGCCTTATAAAGTCCGTGCCAACTTTTACACGTCCATGTTACATGGAAGCTCGGCCCAGAATGTGTGGAATGTTGGAATCATTTAGGAAATATTTTTTGGAATTTTCATGAATATTTATATGGAAGGAATGTATGCATGTGTGTTGATGTTTTTTCGCCCCGTACGTAGCCAACCGTGCTAATCGGAGGTGCGGAGGAAGGACAACAAACTAAGCACAGAAAGCAGTGCTAAAGAAATACGTTTTCAATCTAGATTTAAAAGTGCATAGCTCAAGTGACTTCCGAATAAAGGAAGGAAGCCAGCAAGCCATGTGTAAGTTTCCAAAAAACCCTCATCAACTTTATAATTCAAAGCCAAACCCACACTTAATAGGCATTAACTTACTGCTTACAGCCTTGAGCCAGTGGTGGGAATTCTAAATTCCCATGATGGGGATTCGTTGTAGATGACTGCTGATACTCTCTTATTGTCAAAGAGATCATATGCCACGCCGGATATACAAACCATACATATACGTTCGCATGCGGAAACACTGCAGTAAGCGAAGCACGTGTAAAAGCAATTTCCATGTGCATTTTAAATAATGAAATGCGGGACTGTATTAACTCATGTTGCTAAGAGTCATGCTACGTTGCAGTGGTTACCCAGGTAAACATAAGTTTATTTTTTAAATACACCAAAGTGGTTCAGTGATGATCACATCTTTTTTCTATTATGGCTGTGGTCCATGATTTTAGCAAGATGTTGTAGCTTATGGATTTTCAATTATGATGATTTATTTCTAATATCATCATCATCGACCATGATCAATCCACTGCTGGATGAAGGCCTCTCCAAGCCGCCGCTACCCAATACAATCCCGCGATGAAAAAATCCACCAAAGACCCTGCCACACGAGCTGATGTTATCGCTCCATCTCCTAGGTCAAGTCCTCTCGGACGCATTCCATCCCGGGACCTTTCTTTTTAAAGTGAGCTTGAAACGTCGTGTATGTAACCTGCCTATGCACTCTAATCCGTGTATTCCTCTTGCTGTACCAATGCAATTTCAAGCATGCCTCTCTCCATGCTTCTTTGTGCATTTTCAGTCTTTGTTCAATTAATAACAATGGATTTATATTTTACATGCCACCAAAATGTTACGTCCAGTTCCAAAAAGGTAAGAATACATTTGGCAAAGTTCCTTCATATACGATGTCGCTCACACGTGGAACGAAATTGCATCTATCTACGTTTATGATCTGTTCCATCACTTTAAAATAAAATTTTGCTAGCACCCGTCATTTGGAAATGATGAATGCACATATTTCGCAAGCAAAAAAATTGTTATTTCATATTAATTAGTTATCTTTGGAAATTGTTTCATCTTGTGTTTTCTATTTTACCTTTTTTCATTGCATTTGAAATATTTTATTTACATTTCCGTCTCTTTTGCTGCACGGACTTAATCTGAAGTCTGACGAGAAAATAAGATCCATGGTCAAAGTTGATTGTTATTTGCTCATAAATAAAAGTCTCAATAATAATAATAATTATTATATTTTCGTAATAAAATGATCAATTACTTAATGATTGTGTTTTCAAAGGTGCTCAGTATTAATGTCACACGATTGCAGTATACAGCACTTTCGTATTAAAATTATATTATAAAGTGGTGGTTTTACGTGAAAATTTCAATATTTTTGAGTAGTGTCTTGAGTATAATTTTGTATCGCATATTACATTAGAATGTTTGTGATCATCTAATTAAAAAACTTATATTATCTGTAACGTTACACAGATAAGTAATATTTGCTCATTTGTATTGAAAGCTTAAGTCACGAATCAGTATAAACATACGCACGTTAACATCAGGATAAAATAAAACCATTATGGATAAAACACAAACAAACAATTAATTAATTTCTTATGCGACAATTGACAAAAAAATAAAAACGTACACCTAAATTGACTTCTGAATCATTATATCCAGACATAAACAACATCGCAAATGTTAAACCATCATCTCTTGCCACAAACCCAACGCTGAAACCTCAAACGATGTGTTAAGAACACTGCCGTGAAAGGAACAAGCATACAACAGGTGATGTTTCGGGCAATGATTCTTCTTCGTGAACTATGCTGAAGGGCCATTGTCCGAAACGTCATCTATTAAATCAGTGGTTCTTGTTAACCTGGCGTTCACGCACCGCCTGGGGGTGCGAGATGCCCTTTCTGGGGGGAGCCGAGACATTCCAGATTTTTCTGGAAGGTAAATAATCGAAAACACAAATTAAGCACTAGCACGTAAGTACACCTAATTTGTATAATCAAAACCTATGTATTTAATAACGTTATACATTTTTGTATGCTTGAGAACCAAAGCGGTACAGGCTGCAGTAAAAGCTAAGGACCGCTCGCTGTATTAAATAGTTTCCTTTTAAGGCCACACCCAGTGTTATTGACGAATGTGTTGATTGTCGTCGTCGTTATTTACGCTTATGCACCACTGCCAATGCAGCATCGCCAAATGTGTTTGCTCAACACTGAACGCTTACCTGCCATTAAAAACAGCAAAGTGGCGCTCAAGGCAAGCGCCACGATCGTACGCATGCTGGCTGGCGAGTTGCTCCCGTTCATTGTAGCAGCACGGTGGATATACGTTTCACGTGGCACAAATCTTCCACGCGCTCTGCAACCTTTCCCTCTCCTGGCTGCCTTTAAGGTATTACGCAGATGCGAGCCACTGGCAGAGTGATCGAGTTCTGTCGGGTGCCTGCCAAAAGGCCCCCGTCATTAAACATTCAAGTCAAGTTTCACACACAACACCCTTGTCGGTGGCGTGTTTATGTCACGAACGTGGTGGATCAGTCGCAATGTCAAGGGCGACGCCTTTTTTAGCCATTCATATTTTAAATGCTGACTTAAGAGACGTATTACCATGTTGCCAATTCAGGTATTTTAATACAAATGTATACAGTATGCATTAAGATTGCATCTGCCTGTCTTCCAAATGGAAAGAGATTGCGTTTAATCCCCAGTGTAAAAGAAAAAAATTATTTAGAAATGTTTTTTTTTACATTCTGTAAGTAAATATTGGCATTCATAGTTATAACACAAGAGTTCTTCAATAATTAATTTCACTGTAAATTATATTGCCACCTATGTGAGTGCAATTTTGTGCTGATTGGATTATAACCCTTGTATTTGTGCACATATCTTTAGCAGATTTTGTTGTCAGATGGAAGATCAAATATGACAGCACCCTTGCACAAGTGCAACTTAGAATAGCAGTGAGTTGTATTCGTTTTTTGTCTTCTTGAGGGTGGAAAGACAAGCGGAATTTATCAAAGAATATAAATGTAATATGACACTGTTTGAATCGTGGCGATGTTAACACACGGGTGGAGCTGCGGCATTGAAGCATCTAGAAATTCGGCCAACGAGGCATAGGAAATGCAAATTCTGTTCAGATGACAGCATTCCATCGCCACACTTTTGGGCATTCAACTTGTCATGGATTATTGCATGAACTCTTCCCAGACTCATCCCTACGACTAAACACCTACTCGGCTGAAATGCAATATCAGCCTCTCCACACACGTGACGTTGACTGTAGTTGAAGCATCGACTAAGCCGATCACTTCTGTCACCATTGCAGCAATTTCACCAATTTAAAAACATTGCCATCCTTCACACATTTTGATTGTACAAATGCATTCTTTCATAGATTTCAATCACCATAACACCTGCAAAGATACACGCAAATAAGAGCTTGCTACTCTGCTTATGTGCAGTTGTGCAAGGGTGCTATGATGCCGATTTTCATCATGTGATGTCTACCACTTCGTGGAAAAAATATTTTAAAATACAGTATTGGCCATGAGTACCAGATCAAAACCCCACTCGCTCTGCAATTTTACTGATGTCACATTGACATAGGTTCGATGCTTATTAAAAGTATATTTTCTTATTGAACAACCCTTGATTTATTTTAATCTAGTGTACTGCATATGTTTTGTATTCAATTTAGATTACACAACACAAAATCATTAAAAGGCAGTAACACATTTTTCCTTAATTTTATTTCAAATTTTAAGTTGTAAAATGATGACAATGTACGTAGCGATTGCTATATATAAGATATTGTAAATGTGTGCAAGTGGTATTATTACATCATAGGATTGCGAGAGACGTCGACAGCTTCCGGAGACCTTTGTTGAGCAGTGGATTGATCCTGGCTGCGGCTGCTGCTGATTATACTCTATTGATAAATAAAATCTTAAAAATAAATTCACGGATTTTATTTCCATTTATTTATTTTAACCGAGTAAAAGCTGGAGCAAACAATTCACTAAATTTAACCACAAAATTTCAATTCCGTGCGACAAATAAACGACAAAATTATCACTTCAATTCATGCTATATATTTTTTTTATGAGCGCTTGATTTAGAAAGATTAAAAGTCATTCTCCTGCACAAGGTACGAGATTTCACATTCCAGAATATTCTCCAGCTTTGCCGTTCAACTTGGGATCCACGTGGACCCTCTCGTTACTCATTCCAGCTCCCCGTGACAACACTGGAAGAGGTGCCATGTGGTGAGCATTCAAAGGGTCGTCCAACTCACACATTCACACAGACCCTGAACAACATGTGCCCTAGAATAGTTCACACCAACAGTGTCGACACACAACACGTTGCGATCTTTCCACATCTGACATTGGCGTATCATTCGAGTAAGCTGATATTGCAAATATAATAGCACAATGCATTGAATGGTTATGTTACAGTACTGTGTGTGTATCACGTGAATTTACCAAACACCAAAGTGCACATTTGAAGGTTTTGAAGGTAGTGCAAGCTCTCTAAGAAACTATTCGGTAAGGGTGCAGCCCTGCAATTACTTGGCCACATAACTGACAACAGAAGCGCCTCAACTCGAGGGAGTCCTATATCGCCCCTTATAAAGACAACTTTAGACAGCCCCTCTAGAGGGGTATTTTGGCCTACTCATCCACACTGGCCAGACGTGGGAAAAGCCACACCACACCCCACTACCTGCCAATAGACTGTGAGCAACATTTCACCTGGAATAATCCACTCGGACGGTGACGCACAGCACTCTGAGATGTGCCATGTCTAACATTCGCGTACCGTACAAGTCAGCGCATACTGAAAATAGCAAGCAAAAGGAATGTGTCACTTACATAATGCATTCAACAGTTACATACGGTACTGTATCATGCCCATAATCAAATTTGTAACTTATAATAAAACTCATCATACCAATAAAAAAAAACATTGCAGGTTAGAAAACCACATGTTTCAATCTACACAAGCGAAACGTGTACCAAAAGCAGCGGTGCATTTTGCGAAAAAACATCTACAGCTCCTGAGGAACTACATTGAGTGCTCCCTGCAGCGAAGTCTGCCTATGGGACCCATTCGTTTGGCGCATGCCACCAATGATAACAGAGGTAAATTACGAGAATAACCAGCAAAGCTTAATGAACCAGTGCTGGCCAAAATAATGCATAATACACACAGGCTGAGTGCTTTATGTACACATTATATCGAATAAAAACACATTAAGTACACCATGTGCACATTTTACACTGTTGAATTGCAAACGTCTCTGAACAACATGTTCCACGTCAAACACTGGCGCATCAGACGAGCAGGCTGATATTACCTACTATAATCACCCAGAAATGTCTGTCTGTCCGCGCGGGACGTCACTTCTTGTGACGTCACTCCACATGCCGCACCCCTCCACAATAACCATGAGGGGGTGACGTCACTCCACATGCCGCACCCCTTCCCAATAACCATTAGCGGGTGACGTCACTCCACATGGGGCAACCTCCCCCCTCATTAATAATCATGAGCTGAACAATTTTTCTATTGAATATTTCAGATTTACTCATTGGACGGGCAAAAAAGCTAGTTGCAAATAACAGCGCCGGCACAAGTATAACGCGTCTCACCGGCCAGGGTGGTGCCGCAGTGTCCACCAGGCCACGGGCCTACTTCGAGACCCAACGTCTTGACGCCAAAGTGGATCGCTGCCACCAAAAAAAAGCAGATAGGAAAAGGAAGCCAGACATGGACTCCTCGACCACCTCAGGAGCCACCGCCAAAACTGATGGACGTCATCCTCGAACCGCGAGGAACTGCCAACGACGATGACGAAACATGTCTACTATTTTTATATTATATATCATTTTCTTATGTCCATAAACTTCTGGATGAAGGCATTTCCATTCTGTGTAAGTCATGTGTTGTTTAACCATACTTCGCCATGCTGGTCAGGGCCGGTTGGTGAAAGGGTGGAAACACTATCAGTGCTGATATCACCCACCACTGACGTTTGCCCTGGCTGGTAATATAACTAATTTACGGGTTTATAGTGCAGGGCACTAACCACTGTGCCATGTTAAGAGTGGCACAAACCTCCCTCTCAAGCTCCACGCATTCCATGACTGTCACACTGTGATGAATGATATTTTAATTCTCCCTGCTGGAATTTAGGAATTGCATAACCATGATAGGTTTGTTTTACGCAGTCATTGGTGACCTGGCTGAGACCATCATCTAACTGAATTTGAGAGCGGTAACTTAACCCACGGTCAGCTGCTCAGATTCAAACCCAAGCTCCCAGCAGTGTCAGCTCAGCGCTCTGACCACCGGACCTCATGTCCACCGCCTTTTGGTGGGTCAAAATGAAAAAAAAACGGTTCTTCAATTTACATAGTTTTAGGCAAAGACTCAACTATAATTCGTGCAATGATTCAGATTATTAAGGCATCGCCATGTCGTGTCAGTCATGTGGGTTTATTGTTTGCACCGGTCAGGAACATCATTCGAATTTACATCACCACTGGCTCGGTCAAAATCATCTGACCGTACACAGCCCAAGGGTGGCACAGTCGGGTTTTTTACAATCGGGTTTAATTGTCTTTTAATATTAAACCCGATCATCTGAGATTGGGAGAATCCGGTTTAATTGTTTCTAATTGCAGAACCGCACTTCTCAACGATGGGCTTCATCCATTCCAAGCGAAGGAACTCACTGGCGCCCACGATTGTGGAGAAGCTCGTGTTCATCAAGACCAACCTGCCCGCATTTTACGACTACCCCGTGCCCGACGGCCCCGAGTACGATAGCAGCACCGACGAAGAAGCAGCCTAAGCCTTGGATCAGAGTTTCGTATTCATTAAACCAGGTTTTAATTCCCCGAAATCGGGTTTAATTGGATTAAAGAAAAAACCCGATGCCTGCCGCTGGAAAAAATCGGGTTTTTCCACCCATGACACAGCGGACCGTGCTAGTAACTGCTATTCAACAGGCAGCGAAACGATGGCTCAAAAGGTTAATATTGTATCCCCGTCCGACAGAAACGGTGCTCGAACGTCCTCTGTGCACTCCGAGAAAAATAACTGTGAATGTTTTAAAATAATCTTTTGCACCGCTGAGTGATTGAGTGTCCAGAGAAGACCTTATCAGATGAGGAAGTTCCTGTGGCTGTGACTATGAGTCTATTTGTTTGGAATGACCACCCAGACTATGGTGCCGTGTATTTCTTTTGTTCCCGAGAACCCGTCATTTTAAAAGTCGAAGTATTAACAAAGCCGCCACCCGTGCGCCAGAGTGTTTTCTTTCTGCGGCTTGCAGCCACTCGGCCGATGGCGGTAAACATCTTTGTCTCGGTTGGCTTCCTTCCTGAGAAGAACTTCATCTACGAGGGTGGGCAGGGGGAGGGGGGGGTCAGGCAGGCACGGGTTCCGTTCAAATAACGTTCGGATGTCGTTCGGTCCGTTATGGGGTGGCGAGGCGTGTGTGCAGCAACGCTCTGATAGCTGGTGAGGATGATCGCCTTCATCAGCACTCGATGTTTATTCTGCGCCTCCCACGCAGTACATCTGACGGCGCCAGCGCAAGGGGTGTTTGAGATCATTCCTCAGTGAGGAAGTGACTGCAAACCGAATATATACAATGTTTAAAAACGAGTGCAATATGAGCAACGTTCAAAACAAAGGAATCGAGTTGAAAAGCTATAATAGTCTGGGTCTTCTCTCTGAGTTGTCTACTTAATTTGAGTTACTCGTACACTTTCTGAAAGTAGTTACTTTAAGTTAATAGGGGTTTCCCCTTTTTTCTGGCAACAAAACAGGTGTTAAGATGTTAAAGCACCAAACTGAAACCTTTTTGCAAGGAATCATGTCTGCAATAACCACAATACTTGTGGTCAGAATGCAAACAAAAAAAATACTCCGAGGCTCAAAAGAAAGCTGTCTCTGGTGTAGACCAATCAGTTTCAAGGACAATGCATATATTATCAGAGTATG
Organism: Lampetra fluviatilis; assembly: GCF_964198595.1. Taxonomy (NCBI): domain Eukaryota; kingdom Metazoa; phylum Chordata; class Hyperoartia; order Petromyzontiformes; family Petromyzontidae; genus Lampetra; species Lampetra fluviatilis. The sequence continues at coordinate 6,805,095 of NC_136279.1, read as the reverse complement.
TTTTTTGTTTTCATTCTGACCACAAGCATTGTGGTTAATGCAGACATGATTCCTCGTAAAAAGGTTTCAGTTTGGTGTTTCAAACATCTTAACACCTCTTTTGTTGCCAGAAAAAAGGGGAAAAACCTATTAACATATTTTGGTACTGGCAAAGAAGATCCCATGATGTAGTTACTTTAATTTAATCTTAAACTGATTAATTGCAGGTGCGTCGCAATGTTGTGATGCGTGCCTGTGCTACGCGATCTGGCATCATCATCCCACTACTACAGCTGATTCATTGAAACGTGAATCCATCATTCCGCGTATAGCTCAATAAGCAGACAACAATACAAGAACGATAAATACATCCAAATGTGCAAAAATTTCCACTTTCCAAAATGCCAAGTATGTTCCTTGAGAGCCCGTAACCTGACCTGGAAACCGGCAAAATCCTTGCATCGACAACTTCTTGGTGGCCACCGCCTCACTGCCATCTGCGGGTTTCGATGCAGTGGGTATCGAGCGAATCGTAGAGAGTGCGCAATAGTGGGTGTTTGGACAAGGTTGAGGGCAGAGAGTGGGGATTGCATGCCATTCATCGTCCACCCATGTCGCACGTAGATGACAACTGTCGACATGGCAATGGGAGCGAGTGTTAAATGACGTCCGATGTTTTTTTATTCCAGAAAATTCTCCTCCGAGTCTCTTGGAGTAGGGCTTGCGGGAGGTCTTGAGTTGGCATTCTCTATCAGCGGCGGTAGGGAGGGAAGCTGTCTCCCCTCATCAGGGCGAGCCACTGCGAACAAGTGGAGTCAGAGTCTCCACTTGTTCGCCATCATTGTCAACACACGCCTGGAATCTTCTCCAGGTGGTTTCCTAAAGCCCGGAGGCACATTTCTCGTGGCATTGTTGCAAATTCTCAGAAGTGTTTTAAAAAAAATGTTGAAGCACCCTGTGTATGCTTCTCGTTTCTCCGATTGGGGTGTGAAAGAATATATCTACTTGTGCTTGAGCGACTGGGGCAGGGCTATACAGTACGTTCTTTGCCCTTCATGTGGGGCCGTCCCTAAATGACGTCACGCACCTGGGGGGGGGGGGGGTTCAGACATTTGTGTCGATGTGTGACGAGGGGGGGGGGTTTGAGAAATGTGACGTCACATAAAAATGCGCAACTTTAAATAAATATAGACAACACGTTCTACTTAATTAAATAATAATAATAATACATGTTTTCTGCTACAACATCAGAGTGCAGCGGCACATTAAATACGCACTACAATGACAATAGTTTAAAGCGATTTGAAGCATGTTTTATTTTTGGGGGGGGGTGGGGCAGAGCTTTGTGACGTCATATTTTAGGGGGCGTCTGACTTTTTGTGACGCCGTGTGACGAAGGGGGAAGTCAAAAATCGTCCAAAATCGCGTGACGTCATTTATGGACGGCCCCTGTGAACTTTTTTTTGCTCAATTAAGTTCTTTGCAGGAGGTGCTCGGACTTCTCCCCGTGGGAAATCGGACTGTGTGTGTGGGTTTTTTTTCGAGGGGAGAAGATTGGATAATCCCACTCTTGCCTTCTTCCCTGCCGCCCCTGTTCGCCATTGGAAGATGTAGTTTTTCGTCGTTTTTTTGTTGCTGTTGGATGGAACGACGGCGTCTTTCTCGCTCTCTTAATGCCGTCGCCAAGTTGTCCGGCACAACCGATTTTTATTATTATTACACGCTTTGATTTAACCCACTTCGTCTGTTGTATCCTCAAAAAAGAAATCTTGGAACTCAATTTTTACACACTTCCCAATGAGCTATCGACTGCAAATTTCGTGTAGGTATGTCATACTGGTGACAACACGATATTCTATCATAAAAAAACAAATCCAAAACATATTTTAAAACTTTTTACACGCTTTTATTTAACTTACTGTATGTGTCGTCGTATCCAAAAATCTTGTAACTCAATTTCAACCGTATTCCCAATGTCGTATCGACTGCAAACTTGGTATAGCTATGTCATACTGATGACAATACTATATTCTATCGTGAAAAAAAAAAATTCAACTATGTTTTACGGCTCTAATTGTCGACGCTCAACTCACGTTGCCTGTAAATCACCACGTGGTCCCTGACGTCACGGCAAGCCTCGGGGAGCCACGCCCAGGGGCGAGGGATGTGGAAGGAGGGGGGAGGGGCGAAGGGGGCAGGGGGAGAGGCAGCTCGGACAGTACATTTCATTAAAGCGTGTTTTTTTAAAAAGTATTTTTTAATATTGTATTTCTCAAGAGGCGAGGAAAGTTCCACGGGGGAGTTGGTTCGGTGCCTTCGATGCCTCGTGATGTTAAGACAAACGGATGAAAATGAAATCGAGTGATGAGGCCGGATGGGTGAGAGGAGGCCACGAGTCACGTGGCTCACTCGAGAAGTGCCGCTTACCAGAAGCCAGAGGTCGCAATCGGGTACCCGATACCCTACCCGATACCCGGCTACCCGTACCCGGCCGGGTACGGGTAGCCGTTTGCGACCCTGGTGCGGCCGGGTACGGGTACGGGTAGGCCGTGAGTCACTGGTGAGTAACCGTTTGTCACTCATTTCGGGTAGGGTACGGGTACGGGTAGGGAACCCTGGTGCGGCTGGGTACGGGTACGGGTAAGGAATCAAAACCTGTTTGCGACCTCTGCCAGAAGCCTTCTCCCACAGTATCTCGATGCTCAGTTTTCAGATGGGAAGAAATTTAAAGGGGCCAGCACTCACAGTTCCTCACAGATAGATTCAAGGATCCTTTGCCGTATTGTCAACGCCTGGCCAGCTCGTAGCCTCATGGGCTTGCGAGTGTCTTGGAACATTGTCGCTGCATGATCCACGTATCCCTCCTCCAAAATAATAATGCAGTGCGAATGTTTGCTACTAAGTAAATGCCAAATGGAAGCATTTGGGACACGCATTGGGGATATAGGAAGGCATCGATCCGTTGATCATTGTCGATCTTTAAGCTCATCAACACGCATCATGTAAGGATCAACGTGTGTGTCTTGTTATTTGTATGTCGTATATAATGGGTGTCACATCACCCTTGCAATCACAGGGGGCGCTATCATTCACCACAATGTCAACAAAACACATCCTGAATCAAATCGTGACAATTCTTCATTAAATCACCGGGAGGGGGTAAGGCGATCCACCCCCAATACCGTATACTGTACTGTACTGCGATGTGCCCATAACGCATTTGTTGCACCAGTCCTGCCATGATTTCATATTCTGCTCTGTTATGACAGTTGAAATGTAGCATCTGCTTTGCACATTGTTCACAGCTTCTGCAGTTTAGTAAACCACGACCTCTATCGCCGGGAGATTAACTCATGATTTTCCTTACTTAAAGTGTTTATGCATTAATATAGTTGGAGTGTCATCTAAAACAATTACGCATATACAGTACACTCACGGACTCCCCATAGAAAACCTATTGATGTATTAAAATCGATTGTTATAGTCTAACAATAACACAAAATGCAGCGATTGGGCTTTGTGTATTTTGTGTGTGAATCGTTTAACGTTTGGCCGGCGTGTAAATGAACAATGGGGTCATCGTACATAATTCCGCAGAATTAAAATTGTATTCTCTTATGAGACCTTCGTGTGCTGCCAGACATGTCGCAGATAAATTACTTAAAAAAGTGTCTTAACACCCACCCAAGCATTCTTTTAAAGCCATGGGAATGAAATGAACCGCCAAAAAGCAACACAACATAAACCCCATCCTCCCTCCAAAGACCGCCATTAACACATCAATGTCTTTTGGGGGAAAACTATCAATATTTGTTTTCACGAGTCTATCCCGGGAGGGAATGCATAGATTCGCGGCTCCGCAGCCGAAGCCAATGAAACATTATTTGGAGAGTGTTTTTTTTTTCGAATGCATTCCGTATGAATGCATGTCCCCCCTTTTGTCGCGCCGGGGACTTTTACATCCCACCACACATTGTCTCCTCCACTGCCAATCCCATTCAGCGCAGCTGCTTAACCCATCGCCGCAATTCTTCCCGCAATTTCCTTTCTGGCCGCCTTTCAGCGTGCACCCAAAGATTCATCTCTGAGGCTGCGCCATGGGCTTTGCGGCTCCGTCGAGAGACTTTTTTTTCTTCATGGCCACGATATTTTCCCACCCCCCCCTCCACCTTGGGATGCGATGGAGAAGCGCACGGCACGGTGTGTTTACAGGTCGCGGCAGAAAACAAAGACGGTTCGGAGGCCGTTTCTGGCGCCGCTCTTCGGTATCATCAAAAAAAAAGTTGCATTTTTAGCCTTCGCTGTTGTTGGGAGCGTTTGGCATTGGATCGCAAGAATCGTAGACGTGGTGTGACGGTGGCAGCGACGCACAGGTCTAGAAATAGACTGGTTGTGAAGTCACTTCCTCGTTGTTTATCTTTATTATCAGCAGCAGTGTTTATACAGAGACAAAGATCCCTCGTGTAGCCTGAGCAGACTGTTGGGGCAAGTGCTGTTAGCGAGCACCTATGAAGGTCGGAACGGTACACGAGGGGGTGAGTGGCCAGAACCACGCCACGACCGACTTTGTCTCCCTCGTGGCGATGTTTACACACCGCAGCAGGTACTCATTTGAGGCTGATTCGACCTAGGGGAGGCACAGTATTTACACGCACACACACACACGGGGTGATTGATACTCAACGCGTATGGTAATCATCGCTTCCCGCGCGCCACCAATGTGTGGCGCTGTCGTGCGGCAGACTCTCCTCTTTGAAGTGATTGTGGTAAAACAAAAAAGGGGAGGGGGCGTTTGCAATCTCGAGTTTGTCATTTCAAAGAAAATAAACTAACTGCGCAAGCGATTTCAATTCCCGCGTGTCAGAAGGAGAGATCGGTAACTTTCAATTGATATGAATCTTACATTTGCAGATGATGTGCGGATAAAGGAAATCAGGATGCAGACCTGTAAGAAAACGCCTGCGATTAGCACGGTTGGCTACGTACGGTGCGAAAAAAGTTCAACATAAGGTACACACGTATCCAAGTAAACATGGAATGTTGGACAAACGTTGGTACAACGGCTCCAACCACATGCCAACGCTAGTCCAACGTTGGTACGTTTCCTGGGATAATAAATAGGATCCCTGATCAAGATATAAAAATCTCCCTGTAGGAGAAACTAAATAACACTCAATCTGCATTCTACCGATAGCTCCCCGTCACTCAATATAAGTGATTTTGCTTCCTCCGATGTGATTTTATTTCAGAAGTCAAATAATAGTTGAGCAGTGCTCATTTATTTAGATGGCACAAAGTTCCACATTCCTATAATGTGGGCCTTATCTCTACAGGACACCTACTGTTGACTTTGCACAAAGTGGAACCCATTTTAATCTACCCCAGGAGCATGATGGGTTGGGTCAAACCAAGACCAGGATCTTAACTCAATTGCGAGGCAGTTGCTCTGCCATCAGCATTTCCTGGAGACAATATATTTGAGTTCAGAGATAATATTTAACCTGGCAAGAGCCCAACGCGATGCACATCACTATTCACATATCCCCATAAATAGCTGCAATTCGAATACACAGCATACATGAACTATTTGATAAAATGCCTCAATGAATACAAATCAGGTTGGAATTTGTGAATATGCAGTGATTCCATCACGACAGTACCTGTGCCAGGCAAGGTACATCTAATGAGCAGTGAAGGCTTATTGGCAGGTAATAAAACAAACCCAAGTGTTCAAGGTTCATACACATCTACCACATATTATCACGCTCCATAATATATCTACTGCTGGATGAAAGCCTCCCAAAGTCATCACCATCGCCCGTGGTCCTGCAGTACAACAATCGATATAGCACATGTACAGGAGCTGATTTCTTAGTTCATCTCCACTGTGCTCTTAGGCATGATCGCTCCTTTGGCTGCATCTTTAGCCTCGACCACTGACCATCATCCATTCGAGTGGCGTGTCCTGTCCAAGCTCACTTACTTTCCGTTACAGTCAACGACGTCTCTAACATGCAATGTCTCCAATTCATGTGTTCCTCTTTGCATCTCTCAGTGTCATTCAAAGCATGCGTCTTCGCAAACTTTCCGACTGTTGTTCCTTATTAATTGTCAATTTCCATATTTGGGATCCACGTCAAAGCAGGTTAATTACACCGATTGAAAACTGTCCTCAGGCACACTGGTGTAATGTGATTCGCGACAAATAATTGGCTTTAATTGATTTTCTTCTCTACCTGCCTCCACCTTCCTATTCTCGCCCCTCATTATTATGACTTAGTGAGCTGGTTTGCCCAGGAAATCTTCACTGAGCTTCATTAATCTGTTGCTGGAAGGTTCCTTGCCAAGTTTTCGCAGAAGGAGGGGGTGGTGGGGGGGCAACGGTTGCTACGCATAATCCCAACAGAGTAATTTAGCAACTCCTCCTTCAAACTCACCTCATCAAGCGAGGGAACGTCGATCTCCGCGGCCTCCCACCTAGCAGGACACAAAGCACTCGACGAAGAGTCTAAAAATTTAATAAAGAAAAAATAACTTGAGGATGACATCATCAGGCCCCGTTTAAAAGGACTTCCACTGCATCTTTCTTTTTTTTTTCCGCCTTCGACAAAAGCCTCCGCGTGTGTTAAAAGGCCGGTGATGAAGTGCCACTACTACAGACATCACTTCATCAAGAACGCGGAAAACCACGGCTCCTTTCACACCAGACGAATGCTCGGGCTGTAGTGCGTTCCGTCGGTGAAATATTTTGGTGGTAATTGTTTTTTTAACCCCCTCGTCTTAATTTCTACCACCTTTGTTGAGGAGTTCAATATATATAACATACTTATTCTTGGTTCTTTCGGTAAAGTCACGTAAAAGAGAAATAATAAAATAATGAATAAGAAAAAAACGCCACTTTTTACAAATTTTCTTGCTGTGGATTTCACACCTGATGATGATTGCTTGTGTTGCAGTCGAAACGTCGTGAGAATTTAATTGGTTGATATTTTTATTATTTTATTATTTCCCTTCTACGTGACTTTACCGAAAGAACCAAGAAAATGAATCCCTGCAGTCACGAAAGCTTTAAATCAAAATATAACACACTTGTTTGACCGAACGCTTACATTGGCTGTGGTGGTGTCGTGCTTACTGTCCCGGTTGTTTTTTTTTTACTTCTGGATATAAAAATAATTTTTCGTTTTTTATATTGCGGTAAGCACACAAGTCCAATGCAACGCGTCGTCAATGGTTTCTGAGGGGAAAGAATGCGGAGATTGTTTTTATATCAGAACATTATTATTGCATGTGTCTGAAGAGTATCTTTTTTTCATCCACAGGTTTTCTTCTAATTTGTAAAACGAAATATATTTTTGGTTTCACCGAATATTAGGAGCACAGTTCGTCAAACAAGATGCACTGTCATCACAGTTTTAGCTTTAAGAAAAGTAAGTGGCCTTGGACAGGACACTGCTAAAAAGGATGATGGGCGAACGTAACTAACACGTAAATAAGAACGTAACAAAGAAGCCCGCTAAGTTGTATTCATAACAAATATGAGAAAAACAACAATCACCTATAAAAGTTTTGCGAAACAAAATAAAACGATTGGGTGGACACCATTTGAAACAAAGTTGACCATGCGCTGTATACCTTATGGCATTTACTGAAGGTGGATTGTGATGAAAATGATGCACCATCAAGTTCAAGCATGAACTTCATGGTGACAAGCAGCACGCCAGCTTGCCCAAAGAATAACGTTTTCAATCGGGGCATATTACCAGCGAGGACTCGGATAAGAAACATTGACTCAAGTAAAACAATGTCAAAGGTGCGCAAAAGAAGCATAAACATGCAAACCCAGGATTACACGGAGAGACATAAATAGGAAAACATGGATTCAGAAACATGTACGTATGTATATTGAACTTCTTTCGCACCGTACATGGCCAACCGTGCTCATCGGACATGCACGTTAGAGAGGTCATATTGATGTCTGGGAAAGCGAGTGAACTTGGGCACAGAGCACATCGTTAAAAAGGACGTTGACTGTTGGACGAAACTGGCCGTGGAATGTCAGCCAAAGCAGGCAACACGCCCTCGAGGGTGACCACCATGGAGAGGGGGGAATAAGATCAGTTCATGTGCGGGAGTCAAATTAGTCTCGGCATCGTAGGACCGTAAGAGCTGGTGAGGATGGCCTATATCTAGCAGTGGTAGACAATGGCTGACGATGATAATGATGATGATGGCAATTATGGCAATGGCAAGTTTAAACACGAGGAAACTACTGTATACCTCCCACAAAGTGTGTACTTGTTTTACAGACCCCCAGAAGAATGATGGGCTGAGTGAACTTTTGACCGTTATTTGAACTCGGGACGTTTTGAATAGGAGCCAATTGCTCCCACCGTGGTGTCAGTGGACCGGATATCCAGTTACAGAAAGTCTCTAATTATTTCCAGGAGCCGAGTGGCTGCTGATGGAATGCAAGTTCTTCAACAGCTGTGTTGCGTTTGCCCAACTATGAGCAAATGCGGTGAAAAAAATGTCCCGAAGAATAAAATCATCACGGTTTATGATTTTCAGTAGGAAATGCGTGTTTAGAAATGGTATAATCGGCCATCCCAAAGGCGACACACTAATCATGGGTTTATAAAAAATAGCCATTAAATTTAAACCAAACCGCATGATTTGTAGGACCGTATGCGTTGGCTTCCCAAAAAGAGAAATGTCCCATGTTTACTGATGTGTTTACATATTACAGTATAATTGCATTATTGTTGCATGTTTATTATTTTCCCTCCCTTGAAAAAAGTACATCCATCTCAATGGGCTCTCAGTTGATTTGAAACAAATTCCACTTCTGTCTGAGCAATGGACTGATTTCGTGGCTTTCATGTCTTACAACTTCAATCATCACAATATAGTTTCTGCCAGAGGTGTGGACTCGAGTCATGTGACTTGGACTCGAGTCAGACTCGAGTCATGAATTTGATGACTTGCGACTCGACTTGGACTTGCATAACAATGACTTTGTCCCACCTATGAGATGTGGACTCGAGTCATGTGACTTGGACTCGAGTCAGACTCGAGTCATGAATTTGATGACTTGCGACTCGACTTGGACTTGCATAACAATGACTTTGTCCCACCTCTGGTTTCTGCATTGCAGGAGACAGCAGATGCTCAAGATCAAGTTTGAGAAGACATCATCGTCTATGCTGTTAACGCGACCACACCTCACCTCCGATTACCATGGTTTGGCTACGTACGGTGCGAAACAAGTAAAATAAACATACGTACACCGGGTAATAATAATAATAATGTTTTATTCACATAAGCTCATGGTCCACCCTAAACCGCACGTGCAAAAACTATGGCAGATGCAGATACCTGATGCACAACTGTAAGATTAAAAACTCTCCAGTGCGTGACTGTGGTCAGACTGTTCAACGTATAACGACGCAATGCCCGATCGACAAATACGAATGAGACATCACAGCGATAAACTCCCGCTGCTCGACCTGACGTGGTTATTTGGCTTGACCACCTGAATGTAAAATTGTCGTTTTTTTCCTCTGCATCTCCATCAGCCGCACGAAAGAAGAAGGAGGAGGAGGGCATTCACGTCCGGCATTCAGCTGTGCTGTTGGACCCGTGCCAGGTGTCACGGCGTAATGTCACGGCCGCCTCAATGGACCGCCTTTGCTCGTGATGATTTATGTGCGTGTCGTGCACCCCACCACCGCCACCTTAAAAAGAAGGAAACAAATTTCGATTTAAAGCTTTCGTGACTGCAGGGATTCATCTTCTTGGTTCTTTCGGTAAAGTCATCACGTAAAAGGGAAGTAATAAAATAATAAAAAATAAAACATAATAAAACAAAACAATTATTTTATTTTATTATGTTTTATTAATATTATTTTATTATTTATTATTTTATTTTATTATGTTTTATTTTTATTATTTTATTACTTCCCTTCTACGTGACTTTACCGAAAGAACCAAGAAGAAGGAAAAAAAAATCTCAACGTTGAATCAAAGGCCCCGGATGCCGTCGACGGTATTGTGCGGGCCGGCCACGCCGGGAGCGGAGCCAGAGTGAAAACGGCCGGATAATCCGCAGCGCCGACAGAACGTTCATTGATGCGCGAAGCGGCGCGTCTCTGAAGCCACCTGGCTGCATGCCCACCCTGGCCGGAGGACCTCGTTACTGAGCAGCTCCCGGGTTGTGTAAAACTCAAACACCAAAATGTTCTCAATATCAAGCGACCTCTCCCCCCCCACTCCCCCCATTGTAAAAGCTTCTCTCTACTTTAATTGGCAGCCCTGAGCTGCCCAGTGGTGAACATTCCACATTCCCACGGCGGAGGGCAGCATCTCCGTAGCTCTAATTGGCAGGGCTATCCCCCGACCGCGATTTGTATGCGTGTCGTTACATGCCGAGTAATTGGGAAATAATTAGAGCCAGATCTTTGCGGGTCAGCAACCAGGAAACTATTTTCGCAATTGATTCAGCACATCCAAGAATTTTTCTCGCTTTGTATGCATGTCTGTTGAACTTCTTTCGCACCGTACCAGTCATGTGCCTACTCCAGCCTCCAAGCCACTCAAAATATTCGGTGAGAAATTAAGCTAAACAACAACAACAACAAAACCCCGTGCCTTTTTTTCGAAAAGGGCACCTTATTGGTCCTACTTCAAGCCTCAGGCATTCCACCAGTCGCTTCATTGTAAGTGCAGGCTCTTGAGAGTGAAGCAGGGCTGAGCCCACATTGCCAACCATGTGCAGTGAGGGCACTTTAATGAGAGCACCGGAGCAGCAAGCGGCAGCAGCGTGGGGATCACGCGGTGGGTGGCGAGCGAAGCATCGAGATGGACAGACGTGGGACTCGGAGACCCAGGAGACAACATAAACTCTGAACGAAAATGTCCAGTGCAAGCAAGTTTGCGTGTATCCGAACTCGCTGTCGACTTGACGTATCGACTGATACGTGAAAAGGTCGGAACTGTCGACATTTATAAAAAAAAAAATATGAGTTACACAATCAAAGCCGTAAGTAGCTAGACATAGTCACCCTCACCCCCTTCTCCATCCCCGCTGCTGCGACGCCGTTCCACGCCTCAACAGAATTACGAGCCACCAGCTAAAGTGGTCAGTGCGGATAAGCGACGGTCAGTTATGCGGCATTTTACCGTGTACGTACAAAAATAAAAACGGTGACTTTGGCAGCTAAGAAACAAATCCATCCCAGCACGCTATGCATACGAAGATGGCATCACTATTTCTTGTGCACAGCCCCTTGTGAAGGCGGCTGGTTCAGCAGAGCAGAGACAGCACTCTCGCTGCAATGTTATTGTTACGCAGGTCATGGCTGAAGTTGCACCCCACAGAGTCGGGATTTATTTCACTTATTTGCCACACGTGCTGCGTGCGCCTGGGGCGAGGTATGCAGGTCCACGGGATGCCCACACACAGAGGCACAGAGAGAGAACGCCGAGCCAACCACCGCTGCCTTGTGTTATGAACTCATAAGCGCGTTTCGCTGACCACCGGGAAATGAGCCGGCCTAGTTTGGAACCTGGGCAAGTGAGCTTGGCTCAGATTCTACAGGAGCCAAATCAGAACCAAGGCCTGTGAACTTGTACAGCCCAATCCGCTGCTGGATGAAGGCCTCCCCACATCACATTGGGCAATGTGTGTTGTCTGGTGAAACCTTGGGATACCCAGGAGTTTAAAAAAACCCAAATCTCCCCCTGTTGAGCTTATCCCCAACGTTTCTAAAATGGGGCCTCTAAAATGGGACAGAAGCCAACTCATGGCCCACTGAAAGGGAATGTTCACCACAGTAATTATCACCTCCCAACGCCCTAGACTTCCAGTATAACAAGAGAGAGTAAGAAATTCACTATTTTCCATCAGAATCTGGTGACGGTTAAAGTTATACAAAAATTAAATAAACTACTCGACTATATTGTTTTTCAGCAGGTAAGGCCCAATGAGATATATAGCTCTTTTTTTAGAGGCGACCTGGCCACAAACGATAGCTCAACAAAGTGACTTATCACGTGGAAATGTATAGCAGCCAAATACTGTAAAAGCATGTTTCTAAGTGCGGAGGGAAAACCCCGAGAGGAGACGGAGAAAAATCCACGCGACAATGGGGAGAGAGACATGCAAACTCCAAATATACAGCAGGCGTCAGGCTCGGGATCGCCACCAAGAGCGCTTGATTAAAGGCATACAACATTTACCGGGACATTCATGTACTGTGTGCATTGGCATCAAACCAGAATCCCACAGTGAAAGAAAAAAAACCCGGAGGGTTTTGAGAGATCTCAAATTAAACCAGCAACCAGCAAGGAAACCAAAACATTGAGAGTCAAACCTTCTGGACGACTGAGAGAGGCAGCGGCTTTTGGCTGGCCATCCGAACAAATACGGTCACTGAGTCGCGCGCTTTCACATGCGCTTTTACGGCCGTCTGGAACGCTCTTCTTTACGATATTATTAAGCCACTGGAGGTTATACAATTTTAAATCATCTAGATTGAAAACGCGTTACTTTAGAACTGCTTTGTGTTTAGTTTGTTATCCTTCCCTCGCACCTCCGCTTAGCAGGGTTGGCTACGTACTGTGCGAAATAAGTTCAACATACATACATAGCGGCAAGGTTCATGTGGGCCATGATGTAAGCAATGTTTGCGTCATAATTACGACCGTCTCTGATTGGATAAAATATTAGGTGTAGCTTATTTCTACTTCAAACGAATTAGTAATCATAATAATAATTAACAGCCTTTGCGAATCTCCTGCTGGTTGAAGGCCTCCCCATGCCGTGTCGGTCATTGGAGTTGTGTTTAACATACTGCTCCATGCTGCTCATTACGAATTGGTGAAATTGACTGCCCAACGTTGAGCGCCGAGGCGCCAAGGCGCTCAACGTTGTGCTACCACTCCACCCTAAAACGTATTTGCTGCATTATAAATCCGCTTTTTTTTACAAAGTATAAAATATCTCTATTTATATCCTGCTTGTAAAAAAAATAATATACAGCACTTTTTTCGGAAAGACGTACACATTGTTTTATTTTAACTTATGGGCTTCTAAACAATAAAAACATAAATTTCGATTTAATGCTTTCGTGACTGCATGGATTCATATTATTGGTTCTTTCGGTAAAGTCACGTAGAAGGTAAATAATAAAATAATAACAACGACACATAATAAGATAAAATTCTCACGACGATATTTTGTCATGTTTACATTCAGATGGATTATGGCCTCGCCATGCCAATTTGGCCATGCAGGTTGTATGACCATCATACTTCCCCACGTTGGTCAGCACTATCACGACGACGATTTACATTTTAAATACAAAGTGACATTACATAGCAGCCGCTGACTACTGCACAATATACAGCGTGATGCTATATAGAGTAGTGTACAAAGAGCCAGGCATTATAATTATTCACAAAGAAAACAGCACTCATTAAAAGCCCCCCCCCCCCCAAAAAATAATTGGAAACCCAGCAATAGTAACCATGAGAACCAATTATCAACGGCGTCTTCTCTCGGTGATGTCATTCCAGCCAGTCAGCCAGCGCAGTTCAGCCGCGTGCGTCGCAGACGAGCGCTTGCGCCCTCCATCCACGCAGCACTAATGTCCTGACGAGCAGGGGCAGCACGTAGCGAATTCACAAAAGACGCCACAAAGGCCGCACTGAGTTAGTTGCACTTGCACACAATGGCTCCATTCACTGACTATTTGCTCTTTTCTCTCAGGCGACAGCTCGTTCCTTATTAGTGCTTCCGGAAATCTGCTCGGGATGCACCGTCCTCACCATGCCTTGGGGTGTTTTTTTTCTTTTCCCTGCGATGCCTAAAAGAAAATGGTAACGAAATGTTCGCAAACACACGGCGAAGAGGGCCTCCTCAGCTGAGAGACGTGACTAGTGGGGTTACATGTGGAGGAAGAGACCTTGAGACCAAGGCGTGCATCTCTCCCATCAACTCACTCGACGCGATCACCCAGTTGAAGCACGGGCGGCTCCAGCAAAGGAAACGCTTGGAATTGACTTTAACATGACAAATACTAATATACAATAAAAAAACAATTACATATATTTACTTTACCTTATAAATTTCATCACCGCTGATCTGGTCTGACATGTAATTAACTCAAATACGTTTGCAATCCCTTAAGCCACACAGCAACTTCGATGCTGAGCTCTCCGTGCTTTGATGGGATGCAGCTTGGCCCGGACTGGTTCTTAAGAGAGTACGTTTACGCACTAACGCCATTCGTTGCAACTAACCAGCCTTAAGTGGACACCCCATGAAACGGAGGGGTCACACAGGGCTTGGGCATAATCATCTAATCACATTTCCCCCACAACCGTCCCGTGTGAGTGATGGTCCAATGCAATTGGTGGGGGATCTCGAGGCAGACAACAAATTGCATTACAAGCTGCGCACAAAGACCTAACGACGGAACAATCACGCTGTTGTCGCCTACTTTTAGTCAGATTTTCTCATCACGAAATTCTGATATCTGCCATCTCGAATTGAACACATTTATCACATGCAGTATTGCTTATAGTTTGTGGGAGTGATTGTGCAGTGCTACTTGCGCTGTGCTATAAACCTAGCGCCGTGAGTTGGATTCCCAGCCACGGTTAACATCAGTAGTGAGCGATATCCAATGTGGCCATGGGCACCCTTCCTTTACCGATACACACTGATCAGGATGATGGAGTCAAACAACCCCCCATCAGCTAGCTGGACTATTGTAGAAAAGTATATATTTTTATATTGAGGAGTTGCAAGATCAAATCTGTGCCAAAGTTCGATTCAGCTTATCATAGTTGCGAAATTATTAGCAGAATTATTGATAAGGGGCAATATGTGAACTACCTCACCTGGTATACAAGAAGTCGTGGGTTCGATCCCGACCCTGACTGACGCCTGTATATTTGGAGTTTGCACGTTCTCCTCGTGGTCGCGTGGATTTTTTCCGGGCCCTCCGGATTTTCCCTCCACATTTAGAAACATGCATTTAGAGTATTTGTCTGCGAAACATTTCCACATGATAAGCCACTTCGTTGATAGCCAGGCCACTTTAGAAATAAAAGCTGTATAGCTCAGTGAGCCTTATCTGGTAAAAAAAAAAATAGTAATACAATGAGTCACATTTTGTGAGACGACAACTGTTAAGTGATTGCCCTCTGGAGAAACTGGCTATCACCATGGAAATGTGGAATTTCCACCGTCGACTCGGGATGGCTTACTTTTACAACAAAAATTATCGTTGCATTAACGATGTACTGTTTTTTTTGTGCTTGTTTACACAGAAAAAAAACCTCATTGGGTTTCAAGAGTATCGTTATGAGAGCCATGCCAAAGTTTTGCAGCAGGGGCGATGTTGCTCCGTGTAATCCCAATTGAGTAATTTGTAGTTGTTGTTTTTCAACAAAAGTATATTTATATGCTTTTTTTCCCTTAGCTATGGGTGTAAACCCATGAAGAACACGAGAACATACAAACTCCACACAGAGAGGCGCCCGAGTCATAAATCGAACCCAGTGCCCTCTTGCTGTGAGGCACAAATGCTACCGTTGTACCATCCTGTGGCCCTATAAAATAACAATTTCAGCAAGTGCGTTGAACTTCTTTTGCACCGTACGTAGCCAACCGTGCTCATCGGAGGTGCAGGGGAAGGACAACATAATATTTTTGTATCCTAATTTAATGTCATTAACACACCTGATAATTACAACGTGACACAATTAAAAACAGAATTCAGCTTTAAATTCACTACTGAATGAAGGCCTCCCCACACCGTGTGGGTCATTTGCCCATATGTCACCACGCTGGATATTGTGGGTTGGTGAAGGCGGAGAGCCAGAGTCCCAGAACCGGTTCAATCACCACTCAACACTCATGTCAGCCTTGGCTGGGAATCGAACTTAACTCACTGAATGAAAAAATAAGAATATGTTTTACTCTTGTTGTTCCAACTCATTGAGTTCATCACGACCAGCTGCTCCCCGTGCACAAATACAGAGCCAGAAACAAAAAAGGCCCATCGCCTCAAAGACAAAACCCCCAGTATAGCCTTAACAGACTGTTGGGGCAAGTGCTGTTAGCGAGCACCTATGAAGGCCGGCACGGTGGCCAGCACCACACCCAGCCGCCTTTATCTCCGCAGTGGCGATGTTTTATGCACCGCACCAGGTACTCATTTGAGGCTGAGTCGACTTAGGGGAGGCCCAGAATCGGTTCAGATAATCGTCAATGGTGTTGGCCGTGAGCGGCATTCGAACGCGGGTCGCCAGGTTCGTAGTGCAGCGCACTAACCGCTAAACTAACGCTCCCGACTACCGGCCCATAGCCCCATACACACACAGACACACAAGTAGGGCACTTGTCAGGTTCCCAGCATTCCTGGCCACTCTGAAGAGGCCCTTGTCCTGGTTTCTCACAGGCCCTGCCATTCGGGTGGCCGGCTTCCTCCTTGTGCCTGGCTTCTCTTTGGCGAGCTGCTGAAGCATCTGGGACGCAGCCTTTTGCTGTGTGACATCCAGCCCACGATTGTCCTTTAATGGGCTCGCACTATGCGTGCCACGCATGAAAAAATCCAGAAAAAGGCCCCTCCCATAACAATTCAGCCATCCCACCCACATCTTTCAGCTGGAACACATGAGCAGTGAGACCCGGTAACAATTGAAGGAGGGAGGGCAGAGGCTGGAATTGTGTTGGCTCGAGATTACTCACTCTCCTATCGCGTTGGGCTGTCCTGTTAGTATCTACTCTACCAATTAGCGGTTGTATTACTAACCGGACCTCAAAGCCTTAACCTTGTTTCCGCATGTGCTGCTGGACGGTAGGTGATGGGTGGGGCTTGATGACGCCATCATATGGAAACGGCCGCTATTTTTAGTGGGGCCCAAGTAATCGAGAACAAACAAAAAAGTCGTCGACAACAACGTTTGTGTCCATTCATCATCCCAGCTCTTCTCTCCTACCACTCCCTCAGGCTGAACCCTCCAATCCCCCCACGTCCCTCGTCACCAGCCCGTCCATCCTAATCCTCCTGCATCCTCTGATGCCCAGTAGCGGAGCGTGGGCCCCTCTGACCCGTGGGTCCCGGTGCAGTTGCACTGCCTGCACACTCGATAGCTCCCTCCACCACCTCTTGCATCTCCAACACTCATCCTCACTCAGGCAGAACGTTTCACATCGCGAACCCCCTCAAGGGGCAGACAAGGAAGGCTGCATGAAATGCCCATCATCATCATCATCCACAGCAGCAGCAGCCATGATCTATCCACTGCTGGATGAAGGCTACCTCGTAAAATCTCTCACGGCCTTGTTATCAATCTCGTCCAAAGAGCACCTGCACTTTAGTTTATAAATACAATTGGCCAACGCAGCCGTTTCGTTTATTATGTCTGCACATTAAGCTGCAACGGTGATGTACAGGCAGAATTACATCCATAATCCCAGCAACTCTCTCGGAGTCGGGGGTCTCTTGCCAATTGTTAGGCTTTAACGACATCCGTATGTCGGAGTTGGCTTGGAGTTCTCGCCCATTGGGTTCACGGGTCCCCCTGTGCTTTACGCATCCTTAACCCGATCATGAATCACTTTACGCACCATCCAAATAGCCGTGTGTGTGTGTAAATAGCACAATCAAGTCGGGCAAGACAATACCGTATTACAGTGGCGGCTCCTGCAAAATCTCTCGGGGGGGGCAAATGTCTGGATGATTGATAAGGATAAGGTCCACCCATGCAATGAATAAATTAACAGCTTAAGCATGTAAAGGCAACTTCACTTCTTTAATATTAATGAAAAATAAAGTGACTCTTACAATACATCTTGTTTGTTTATATACTCTATTAAAACAAACCACTCAAGTTTTTTTAATTAAAGATTCCACTAGGTGGCGATAAATTATATTGTTGGATGAAACGTGCTTACGTATGATGACGTTAGCACGTATGATGACGTAAGCACGTTAGTGCATGCCCTCCCGGAAGCCATAGAGAATGCATTGCAGCGCCCCCGTTCGAAAAAAAACATCTTTGAATGTAAGTCTATGGGGCCACTCGGGGCGATTCTCAGCCGTAGTGAAATCGCCCAAAAAGAGGCGGTACTCCACAGAACGTGACATGACGCTGATTGGACTATATCCAGAGGCACAGTGACGGCTAGCGTGACTCTGTGGTTGAATGACATTGGTGGTGCGTCGCCCAATCGCCCTAATGAAGAAACCGCCCCTGCCGTATTATGAGACTAACGTGGGACTACCTGGACAGTGGGCGGGGTCAGCAGGAGGTTGCGCGTGGCTGGTCGAAGAGTGGGCGGGTCCGGCCGAGGTGCCAGTAGAAGAGTGGGCGGGGCCAGCAGCGGAGTGGGCGTGTTAGACAGATAAGTGGGCGGGGCTAGCAGCGGAGTGGGCGTGTTAGACAGATAAGTGGGCGGGGCCAGCAGCAGAGTGGGTGGTGCCAGTAAAAGAGTGGGCGGGGCCATCAGCGGAGTGGGCGGTGCCAGTAGAAGAGTGGGTGGGGCCAGCAGTGGAGTGAGCGGTGTCAGACGAAGAGTGGGCGGGGCCAGCAGCGGAGTGGGCGTGGTAGACAGATAAGTGGGCGGGGCCTGTGAGCAGTAGGCGGGGCCAGCGTGAGAGGCCACTCCCCCGTTGGTTTGTGGAGTTCGTGGTTGAGTTTGTGTGTCGCTGTTGAGCCGCCCAGACATTTGGTAGCTTGAATTTTGGGGGAACGAGTTCCAGACACGAAATACATTTAATTCATATATTTTATTTTTTTAAAGCATAATTTTGAAGGAAAAAAAACAAAAAAATCAAAAGGACAATACATACAGATTTGTTTCCAACATTTACAACAATTCACAAGACAACAGGTATATAAATTTGTACAAATTATAGAAATGTACACTTTCTTTAATGTGTCAATATGACACTTTTAACAAGTTTGCTTTGGGTTTTTTTTTTTACAAAGTAACATATGTACAATAAATTCAGCACATGTGACACACAGCTTTAGCCAGCACAAAAACAACCCCTAGAGCTGTTTCCAATAATTGTCTTAGATTAATCTAAGCAGCCCAAGTTGTGCCTCCCCGCACCTTCCATTTGCATGGCTGGCCACGTACGGTGCGAAAGAAGTTCAACATACATACGTACGCATTTTTCATACTTTTTGCACATCACCTTCGCCAAAACAGCCAACAATGAAAAGAAATAACTGCTTCAGCAAGGACCCCATCATTGGTCACAATAAACTATTTATTTTCCCCAACACAGACACAGTGAAAATAGATGAACCGAGGTGAGATCAGTGTTGAGAGTAAAGTTATTCAGCCACTGACTGCTCATTACCCAATGTTTTAGAATTAATATACCGAAACATTCTATTTAACTTTTTTTAACGAAATGTTACGTGATTAATTGATACTTGTACATTTATCTTCTTTGTGATTGTGAACTTTTTGCATTGCCTGCTGCACTCGCTGACGTGGTCATTCCGACCATTTAATTGTTTTTTAAAATTAATTTTAGAACTTAAATACATTTTATATAACTACAAAAAGCAATCAACCAGTACAGGCTATGTAATGGTAATCTGTGCACATACTGATAGTGGTGTAATAATACAAGATTTCCGTGTACCCTCCCTTTGGTTTTTCCAGTTACAACAGCATGGCAATTGTAACACGTCACTTGCCATCACGTCTTTTTTTTGTTAAACATGAATTTCATGCAATAACTGAACCACGTGGGTTGAACGCAGGGCTTGCTTACTGCAATTTGTTGGAGGAAATGTCGGGGTTTTTTTGCCAATATGCGGTGGGAATAAATTGCCTAACTGCATGTGCCAACTTGGTGGCTGTCCACCAAAATTGACAAGAGGCGGAAATGTTTGTCCGCCAACAAAACAAGGCCACCAAAGCGTTGCCATATTTTCTTTTGAAATAAACTTTTTTTTAAATTCCACAATGTACAGTAAATGCGAAAACAACAACTCTGCACCCTTACTGAATAACCCCGTATACCATGCAGATCTGTGGCCTTCTATCGTGTGACTCGACAAGCAAACATGTGCATCAGAAACAAAAAAAACATTTAAAACGTTGCATTAATTACAGGCTATCCACATATAACCAAAAGGCAGTGTCACAACTGTTCTAGTGCATTTCATAATAATACAAAAATGCTGACAAGTACTCTTAGTTTCTTTTCGGTAAAGTCACGTAGGTAATAATAATAATAAAGTAAAATAATAATAAATGAAAATAACTCAATTAAATCACGACGTTTCGGAGGCACACAAGTCTCCGTCTTCAGGTGGGACCGTCACAGCTAAATTTGTGATTTAATTGAGTTATTTTCATTTATTATTATTTTATTTTATTATTATTTTTATTTTTACCTACGTGACTTTACCGAAAAAAACCTAACAGTATGAATCCTTGCAGTCACGAAAGCTTCAAATCTAGAATTAATGCTGACAAGCTCAATGCAGGGTGTTTTGATTGAGTTAACATTATTTCACGGTTCTCATTAATATTTAGAACTCCATATAATCCTGCACACCACCAACCCTGATTAAATTACATATTACTGGATGGGGTGAAAAGAAATAACTTACAAAAATATTCCATAAGACGGTTACGTACTCGTTTGATGAATTAAGAACAACAACACTTATGCGTGTGTCAAACGCCCGTCTGATTGCAGCTGGATTTAGCACACGCACGCATTTGCATTCATTCACATGTACACAGCAAACCTCAATGCAATAAGGTGTGTGACTGTCATTGGAATGAGAACAAAAAATATTCGACCAAAATTTCAGAGTCAAGCTTGGGGAAAGAAAAAAAACCTCCAAATGTTTTGTTGATTACACAGGCTTGCGCAGTATTCAAGTCCCAAAGTGAAAGTTAAGGAGTTCATTGCGTATGTTGTCAGTCAGTACACTGTGGGGACACGACCACCGCGCACGTCATCTGCATGCATCGTGACTCGTTCCTTGCGTGTGACGTCTGCAGCACGGCTCGTCTTCTGCAGTGGAAAAACAGCCTGGAGCCTCCTCGGCTGGGTTGGGTTGTTGACTAGGCACGACCTTGGTACAAGCTTCATTATACAGTGGTTGTACAATGGAAGAGAGGTTTGTACAAATATATCTCCTGATCCAAAATATATTGAGCACAATCACTTGGGGCTTAAAACCCAACACCTGGCACGCTTGAGACCAGCCGCTCCTGCGATAATTCTCCACAATGGCTCTGAGCCTGAGAGTGACATTTCAATGTTGGGAGTTGAATTCTATTCACACACCGTTTCACTTAATGTCGAATCCTTAATGAGCGTATTGTAGGTGGAAAGGGAAATGCAGATTTAAAAATCCATTGACATAGGTTTCAAACCTCTGCTGTACTGCTATCGCCAGACCTCCTTGCAAACCTGCAAGAAGTTGGGAGTCTCATGCACAAGTGAAAGTCTACGTGACCCACCAACCCGTGACCTATAACCAACAAATTATCGACATGGCCAGATAGTTTCTGGAGCAGCAGGTTGTTTTGGTGTGCCTCAGAGACAGCAGTGGGCATCTACAGGAATCAAAGCCACTCCAAGGAAGACAACATGGAGGGAGGTACACACATCCATGGGTTTCAAAATTCAAAAGCAAAAGTGTCTGCCTTCCTCAACGTCCAATGGCAGAACTAAGCCAATTCTATATGCATATAGCAGTGGCTGGAATATGCATCGGACAACCACTATTGCTTTGCAACAAAGTGGTACTAATTTGTATTGGCCCGAGAGTGACAATGAAGCACACCGTGTCTGTAAAAAAAGCTATCAGTATGTGCGTGAGGCTTCCGTGGCTCAAAATTAGCCCAAAGTTTTACGTATTTTCCCCAAGGGCTAGTGCAAACGTTTCCATGTGACACCTTTACAAAGTGACCAAAAACAAGAATAATTACAACTATTAGCACGGTCAGTCGACGCCAGGGCATGTACCGCCCAGAACGCAGCTCCTTGGTTGGGACGTGAAAAGCATCGTTTACAATTCAGCGCAATTTGTTACTGCCTTACGGCTAGCAATAGAAATCGCATCAATCGCCAAATCATGGTGATTAATTATATAAGGCCCTCCAAGTGATTTTAATGGCCCAGCTGTTCCAATGCTTCTCCTTTGAACAGAGCAAAAACCAATCTCACAGCTTCATGATTAATGATCAATTATCGAAACGAATCACTGACAATGACCTCTTTGTGTTTTCTTCTTCTTTGTTGAAAATGTATTTAGACGAATTAGAAACACGTCCTTTTTGTTTGGAACAAAACAAAAAAATATTTCCCAATAACAACTCTCAGCTCGACCAACGAAACCATTGGGAAGCTTCAACTGAATTTTACTTTTCACTCATGTGGACAAAGACAACCCAATAAGAATCATCATGTCTGACTTCAGAAGCAGCTCTGTTAAGAAATATACACTTTCAATATTTCAACATTGATTCGCTCATTAACAGTTCAGGCAACTGGCCATGGTCAATACCTGGTCATTGCCCAGTGTCATTTTAACTGCTGTGGATATATGATTCCTTAACCCTGCTATTTTTTATCAGGTTTCAGTCATCACATTCAGGAGTTGAAACTGAGCAACTGTACTGTTTGAGTGTTGGTACATCAAAGCCCCCTCTGTCGGACGGTTAATCTCAAGGCCACGTAATGTCTCTCCAAGAGACCCTCCTCTGCTGAGAGTCCATTATCATCGCATGCCGCCTCCGCATTCCATGACATCCATCACCCGCATAGAGCAGCAGCAGCAGCAGCATACTTCACTTGCATCTGGAAAACCCAGTGCAGAGTTTCTCTCCACCTGCAGCCAGCATCATGAGCCATCGAGATGCCGCCGCCGCCGCCACCACCTCCACCGGCACAGTGGGAGGTGGGGGCGGCCGCGATGATTCCGCGTCGTGCCGTGCCACCACGACCGCTGTTCAGTCGACGTCCACCTCGCACAGGTGGCGGCGCGCCGCGTGCGCCGCGCGGTAAACGCGCCGGAAGTCCCGGTAGCGCGGCGCGCAGCCCAGCCACGCCTCGCCGAAGTGCAGGCTGCCCGTGAAGAGAAAGGCGCCGTCGCCGGGCCGCACTCCGCACCGAAGCGGCGTCCGCAGCGTCCCCATGGCCCGGCCCGTGCGCCCCGTGCCACCGCCGCCGCCGCGCACTGGCGAGAACACCTGGTCCTTCTGGCGGAGCACGTGCAGCGCGCTGACCTCGACCCGCGACTCGCCGTGCGCCCGGTCGTGAGTCACCGACTTGATGAAGCCCTTCACCACTGCGGAGCGGGCCAGGCGCACAAGGAAAGGGCATGCACGCGAGTCAGCAACGCAAGGGTCGCGACAGTGTGCGCGCGCGCGCTGTGCGTTGCAATTGCGTTGCGATGCAAATTGAGTGTGACGGGATTGCAAGACGTACAGAAAAGGCAAGGTGTAAGGGTTATCTATTCGTTCAGAGAAGTAAAGGAATATGTTATTATTGTGTAGTTAATTATTTATCCCCCTAGTCAATCAATGAATCGTGGTGATTTGAGCATGTGATCAAATTCAAGTGTCTCACATGGAATGCCTGGTATGTCTGCTCATCTCAATTGTATTGTCCTGTCTTGTTTATTTGTTGATTTCATCACAATATTACCATTTTTATTGTGATTACTACTTACAAGGATTTTCGTGGTCTTGAGTTTTTTGTTATAATTATAGGAACTTTTTGACACCTTATGTTTCGACTCGCACCCTCAGGGGTGGGCGAGGGCCTCGAGCCGTTATCCTCACTGCCTCTCGAACTCTATTCCAGGTCACATCAGGAACTGTACTGGCACGATCAATCCTCAAATGTTAAACTTATTTGTTTGAATTGCCGAATTTTTACTGCATTTATTGGCCAATGGATGTTTGCACTTTAATGGCAAAGTGCCCTGGGATTCTGCACATGAAGATAACTAGGTGAAAGCAACACTGCATCATATAGCATTTTTCATCTCAGCTTGTATTAAATGCATAAAATATACTGCGCGTTCACATCAACGTTTCCGTCATGTTAACCCTTTCCCGTTCCGATGACGTATGTTATCAGTTTTTCTTCCGGATCCGGAATTGGAAGGAAAACTGACGATAAAATAACTTTCTCGGTACCGGGACACCCACAAGGCCATGGCGGGAGAGCGTGTGGCACAGTTTGGCAGAAGGTATTGGCAGAGTGCGCTCGTGTCCCTACATTTCTCTGCGGTGAGTACAATGCCTTTTAAAAACAACAGCGCTACGCCTCTATAAATAAACCTAATGCCGAACCGCTTGCACGTTCCGAGATTTGGCGGTGAACAGGACACCCACCCTGAAACTTCGGAAAGGGTTAAAAACGTGACCAATTTTAAACCGAAATGGTCGGCAGCGATGAAGGAGGTGCGCACTGTGAACGAAACGGGCGATGGGTACAGGAGCCTTTCACGGAGCCCAGACAAGGACACGCCTTTGTTTGGGCTCATCAGGATTTACAGCCCCAGCTGTTCCGCCGCCATCGGGTGGACGTTGCCGTGAAGCGGGACCGTCCGTGCCACCACATTGTGGTTGCGGCACCGCAAGCAGAAGGTCGTGGGTTCAAATCCCAGTCATCATCGACAATCTATAATCCCTCTGGAGTTGTTCAAAACGATTACCACTTTTGTTGAGAGCCGATGGTGGTAACCTCTTTGTCAAACTGGTCGTCCCCATCATGAGAATATGGGGTTTCTGGCATTGCCTCGGTAACACGCATAGAGATGAGCATTGCTCCATTGTATTTTTGAGCAAGGAGGCTCTTTGATTTTTGACTCATCCATAAAAAAATAATCCACTGCTGGATTATCTTTCAATGCTCCGTCAGTCAAGGTGGCCAGCACCGGTTCAGGTATTGCTCGCCACGCATCTTATAGCCGTCACCAGGAATTGAACCTGGATCACCAGGTTCATAGCGTAGTGCTAACCACTGTGACACTGCTCTGCCATTATCTAAAACCTCTGCGTAATTAGCCTTACTGTACACATGTGGGTGTATTAATGCAAATCCGCTTCACTTTTAGTCTGACTTTTGTAACGCTAACTGTCAGGCACACAATAAGTCTTATTCCTGACAACCGACCTCCACAACCATTGGGAGCCAAACGCCAAACTGCGAATAAGAGTTCAATGCAACAAAAAGTAATTAATCATGCGGACCAATTGTTGGCAGCTTCTCTCAATTTTCAATGCCACCCATTGGGGCTTTTCACATCATTGAGTTTATTATGGGCTTCCTCTGGCCACACACACGCCAATCTGCATCTCAAGTGGGGGTGCCATATGGCCTCCAGGCTCCGAGCACCTTCCCAAGCCCACCACCAGAAACAGTGTCGGCAACGTTCGGGGAGGGCCACCATTCACGTGCCCCCCCCACCCGGCTCTAACACACAACCTTACACACAAGTCACCACCAATCCCATCACACCAATACACCGATGTACTGCCCCCCGCCTCTCGTCTGCTGCTAATGCAACTGAACCCAAACTCTCCCACAAAATCCCACAACCACCGATTCCCAACGGACAAGCACCAGGCCAAAGTCGCAAACGCAGCGCTACTCTCGTCACACGCCCACCTTTGTCCATTGGTTCATCTGTCACCATCTACCCATCCTGCTTAACACAGAGCTCATTCATTACTGCTCATTTATTTTTAAAAATGCCTTTGAATCAATCAAACGACACAAGCTGCCGAGCCCTACCAAACGGGATTTGTTTAATGGAGTAGTTGCATTAAATTGCACAAGCATATCGGTCTGCTACACCAGTATAAAACGAAAAGAAATGTTAAATGCTTTCAGGAATTAGAAGCAGTGGTTAGTTTAAATTACTTTTTTTATATTTATTACAAATATTGTGTCACGCATAACCCATATGTGTATTCCACGCGTCGTGTATTCCACGCGTCGTTACGTTGGTCTTTTGCAGCTGGCTGTGTGGTGCTACTGGCTGTGTGGTGCTACTGTTGATGGATTTATGTACTTGAGATGCCTGCGCTTGAAAGTCCGAGTATTCGTGATGGCCCTTTACGAAGATACTTGTGACCCAAAAGGAGCCACTCGGGGAAGCGCAAGCTTTCTCCAAAACATCAACACAAAGGCTTGGGCTCCAGAATTTTCTGGGGCTATCGAAAAACTTTTAACGTTTAAAAATCTGTCCTTTATGCCCGCCTACATTGTGCGTGCCACAATGCGCGATTGTGATGCTTATGGTGTCCAATGCGGGCCCTGGTGTCCTCTCTTCACGTGCAAAACCATGAAGTTTCCCTTTGTTGGTGAGAATCTTCATTGCCAGCCCCATCTATTCATGAGCAGCCATCGGCAAGCTCATTCTGGGACGGGACGCACGGCTGCGTATAAAAGAACGGGTCTGTGCCGGCAATGGCCTTCAGCCCCCGCCGGTCCATCCCCTCACAGGGTGGATCATTGTATCCATCGCCGCTCGGCCGCTTATGCTCCTCTCGCTAAATCGGCCGCCGAACCCCAACTCCTCTCCAATCGTCCACACCCAGCCACAAAGAGACAAGACAGTTTCATCCGTGGAGTTTGAAAAAAAAAAAGATCAGCGTCCACTCCTCCTGATCACGACCCGTTCGGCCCCCTTTTCTTGCAGCAAAACAGTGGCGGTTAACACCCAGATGGGCCAAGAAAGAGGGGCTGTGTTTTGCCCACCAAACAAATACAAAACCATCTTCTTCTTTTTTTGACGAAGGACAAAAAATGTTAAGCTTTCCCACAACTGCATAAAAGATGACCATCGGGTTCAACTAATTGCTTTATTTGAGGCTACAATGCTTCTCCATGCCTACAATTAGAACTGGGATAAGAGGTGTTAACCCAACTTCTGAACAATTAAATACCACTTTGCAGGCTGGGTAAGCAGAAGAAAAACTAACCAGTGCTTATGTATGACAACTACTGATAATGGTGCCTACAATTATTATATAGTTTGTATTTGTGCATTTGGCTGGTTGTGTGCACACCTTGAGGGTTAATTTTCTCTTAGTTTATTATCTAAAAAGCTGTGAAGAGAAAAATTGCGAAGAGTGTTTCATGGGATAGGAATATGTGATCTGGCTTTGAGACAAAATTTACTGCTGTTCCTACTCCAATTCTATAAGCATTCTCAAAATATATAGAGAATGTTGTTGTTTTTACCGTAGGAAAATTACACAACGCTAACTATTTTGTTTTTAGTGATTTGATATTTAATTAAAAAAAGTTTCACTTGCGTTAGTTAATTATCTTCAAAGCGAGCAAAGCGTTGCATAATCAATAGTAATAGTTACATGTAAAACAAGTCACTTATACAGCAATTAACTTTAATTTGAAAATTAAGTGCATTTAACATTCATCAGTAAATAAAATAATGATCACTTTGTGTCGTCACTTGCAGCCCGGGGCTCGAGTCACTTATTCAGTCGCCTTTTAGTTGAAGCATTAACATTAAACATCTAAACATTTAGTTAATGAATAAAAAATTAGCCTATGAAAAAGCCAAAAAGTCATTGACAGGCGACACATCCCATTGTGTGCCGTCAGCCATGAGCCCAAACAGGCTTTTCAGCCAGTCAAGGCCTCAACAAAGGGCCTTTCGCTACTCGGGTCTTTGTGTGCACAGGGATCGGCGGCGCAGCTGCGTTTGTGAACAAGCGCTTAAATGCACCGGGCGGCAGCCCAATGCAGTTACGAGTGTTCACTGGCCAACGGGGCCGTCGGCGTGCACTGGAATTGGGAGAAAGATGGGGGACGGAAAGTCGGGAGAGAGCGGTGAAGGGATGGTGGGAGACAGGTTTCTTGGGGAAATCTTCAACAGATCGCTTACACCCTGGTGTTTAAAAACTCGGACATAAGAAAAGAGATTGTCGCACCTCACAGGTGAGCAGATCTTTTTTTTTTCCGTTGATGGTCAATTTTGCTCGGTAATGTGCAGGGTCACTCACCAAAAAAGGTGCAAAGTCGTTAACAAGTCGATTCAGTGTGGGTCCTTTGAAAGGTAGGCTGACTCCCAATTTAAAACACGTTTAAAGTTTTTCTCTTCAAATTGCTGACACAACGTTTTGGCGCGCATATATGTGTAATGATTATTAAGAGTGAAGTCTCTAAGGTCCAATAATTCACTGAGTCGTGTTCAGCACCACTGGAAATTGCACACTGCCTGTGCTCCAGACAGAGTCTATCCAAGTAGCAAATACCACGGACTATCCACAAAGTTGTACTCGTTTAGTCTAACCACGAGAAATTCTGGGCTCGACCCCCCAACAGGGATTTGAACTCCCAACTATCTTTGCCACAGTGCTGGGTACAGTTCCATGCATGATACAAATTTTAGCAGGTGATGGTCGGACATTACAAGATAGTTGGTTGAGCCTTAGCTGCCGATACCAATGGCCTAGCTACCAAGTGAGCAGGTAGGACAAGTGGATTGTATGTATGTATGTTGAACTTCTTTCGCACCGCACGTAGCCAACCAAGCTAAATCGGAAGTTCGGGGAAGGACAACAAACTAAACACTGGAACCCACAGCCCAAGTGCCAGACTACGTAGAGTGGGTAAAAATGGACAGGGCAAGGGTTCCATGTCATCCCTTGCACCAGGGCCCATCCAAACCGCCACTACTGATATCAGCTCTTGATATCAGCTTACCAGCCAGGGGACAAAGAGGGACAACTCCAGAAGAGGTCGAGATGGCTCCGATAAGACACCACAATGGCGGAAATGTTACTGGGGCAATTCACCTTGAACAAATAAGACATAGAGGAAGCATCCCACAAGTGTTTAAACAACGAAAGTGTTTGATAACATCTCCAGGAACAAAAGGGGCTGATACCATACACGGGAACAAACTTGTTTCGGGTCGTGATCATTAGCATACATTTGGAGAATATAAATAACAAAAGCGATAAGCAGATAATGTCTCCTTCAAACACTGTTTTGTCTATCCACACAAAAATAAAGTATGTTTTATCCACAACCCATGAGCCTTCTGGGAGTGCATCATTTCTGCAGCATTGCTTATGTTAATGCGATGCTGTTGAAATTATGCACTCTCAAAAGGCCGTGGGGCTGATGGGGTCTGGGGAAAAAAACATTTTATATTTTTCATGGATAAATGTTTATACCCTTATCTTTTTTGTTCTTCACATTAGGCTCAGCCTCAACACTCTATGAGCACTAGCACGAGACTTATACATCAAGAGAATACAAATTACACCTGGCAGTCAATCCACTGTTTTGGATGAAGGCCTCCCCATTTGGTGTCAGCCATGGGGGTTGTTTGAGCATACTTCACCACCCTGGCCAGTGCGGGCTGTTGAATGGGGGTGGAGGACCAGTCCGGACAATACCTGCCATCACCGATGTTAGTTGTGACCGGGAATCGATCTCAGGTGAGACACGACAGCCCCATGTAACAACACACCGCCAACCTCGGAGAAAGCCACTCCACTATTCTCTCGGCACTCCTCACGAGCTATGCATGGAGGTGACCAGGTAAAGGTGCAACTGCCCTTTGTCAAATTCCGCGGGAAAGTGTTTGCTGAGATTGGCCGCCGAGTGCTTTCAGCAAGCGGCGCGATTACGATCATCCAGGCACAGGGGAGGGGACAGGCTCCAGTGGACTCCCACTCCTGCCGGAAACAAAAGCCAGGGGCTACGCACCGTCAGAGATTACCGCAGCTTCTTGCCGAACCCTAGCGCCTCAGTCGTTGGTCATAGATGTGGCCGAACGCTATGGCTGTGCCGTTATGTAATGTTCAGCAACGAATAGTGAATCCCGTTAAGCAGCGCTGTGGCAGTCAAGCCCAACACACAGTTGGAAGGTTGCGAGTTTGAACTCGGCGTCTATAAAATAGTACCGATTTGTGGGAATTCAATTGGGCGACTCCTACGGAGAGAGTGGTCCCTGCCGTGGGAAACGCGGAGATTCCACCACTGGCTCAGGGTCGCCCACGGAGGTGCACTCGACCCAACGCTCGTTAAAGCAGGGGGACACGTTGACCTTTTTAAAAGTACGAAGTGTAATTACATTAAATGATCTTCCTAGTGGAGGGCCAAGCTGTGAGTCTGATGCAAATAGGGCAAAAATATTCAGCACAATTAAATGCAGGAAGCCTCTGAACACATCGTGGCCTCTTGACAAAGTCTACCTTTGATACTGATGGATGTCGCAAGGTTTAGGCAAACAAGAGCATGAGGCCAATATTTACTTTAGCAAACAGTAAATAGCTCCGTCCACTGGGCCAGCACTGTGTGGAGTCTCCACACCCCAAGTGACCCGCGATGACAAAACAAATAAAGAGCTTCACCTACAGCGAACCTGTGGCCGCCAAGGGAAGGAATGCGCGGAGAGGACGTCTACCACGGAGGTGGGGAGACCAAGTGAGCCCGTGTGCCAGTGGTAGATGGATGATGCATCGCATAGACCCTGATAGATGGCGACGGCTTGAGGAGGCATGTCCAAGAGCCTTCACACATGGCTTAGAAAACACAGTGCAGCGGAGATGGCCATGTGCGGGTGGACAAAGGGGACTTCTCAGGCGCGTTTTCAGGTTGTACCACGCGTTTATTCATCGTGGCGTCCGACGTCCGCTCCACGTTGCCGAGAGCTTCTTCAAAAACTTAATTTTGAAACGGAGCGAACACCAGACATCACGCCGAACAATGCGCGGCACAACCCGAGAACACACCAGGGAGATGCGCCGGCAACAACCGCGAAAAACCTATGCAGTAGTAAAATAAGGCTTCTTACCCAAGTCGCTCGTGCAGACAGCCATCAGCAGCTCCGTGTCATTGCAAGGTCTGCATGCCACTGGGGAGAGGGAAACGGGGGAGACGTTACCAGCGTGATTGACAGAGACCTTGAAACCAAATACTGCTGTTTTCTCAACAAGAAACCGTTCAACAAAGCCCACAATTAACCACCGGCTCGCTTTCCCGTAGGTAACTGAAAGAGCAAATCAGGCTGGTTTTCATAAGGCAGGAGAAAAACAATGAGTAAGGGTATTTTTTTTATGACAGTGTGGAAGATACGAGCGAGTGGTTAAATGTTTTTAGTCACTAAAGTGATGATAGGTGAGAGCCTAAACGGTTACCACATTTTCATTTTCACCACGGATATTTACCGTACCGTGTTTTACCAACAATATCATAGAACAATACAAACAAACATTGACGTGGCATTTACCACTTATTTGGCCACCCTTACACAGATTTTTGGCACAGACGCACTCTCCGCTATTACACGAACTGACCACAAAATATATTATATATAAAACAATGTTCACAGTGAAAAAAAGAATACACAGCATGACCATTCTTAACGTGCTTTTCCATTTTGCGGGGCATTACAGGCCATCCATTCTCTCAAAAACTCCACTCGCGGATTCCTGCTCATTTTCCGCTGAACGGGACATGGATGCCAAAGGGGCCTGGAGGCACAAAGAAGCCTGCACACCGAGAGCAGTTTAAGCCGCGGCTCAGCTGGCCATTCTACTCACAAAAGGCTCGGCTCATAATCATAATCTGCCTCATTAACATCCAATTCATCAAAATTTCCCCCACCCGCGTTTAATTAGATTCCTTTGAGAAATGCGTCACTTGTGGACTCATTGTCGTGACGAAAAGACATGGGACACTTCGGCGGAATCAAGATCGTCCCGCGATCCGTGCCTTTTCTTTGGTAAGAGCATTTTAGGCCGAAGGTGTTAAGTAAAAGAACACAATAAGAAATATCCCCCCCCCCCCGACCTCTCACTTTTGTTCATGGATAGCTTTTTTTTCTCAGAGTATAATTAGCCCAGAAATTGCCAAATGTGTCCGCCTGCTCAAATTGAGTGTGTGGCGTGGCACTCATCGTCGTAGGTGGTCCTGAGACGTTGATGGAAATTACACATCACTAGGGTGCCCCCATCAAATAGGAATACATAGAACACATTCTACGTGTAGTCCTGGCCCCCGTAAGTACTACACGTAGAACCACTGTTGGCTTTCCGCAAAGTGGTTCCCAATTTCATAAACTCCCACGGCAAATCATGGGTTAAGATTTACGTGTAGGTTAATTCAGAATTCAATCCATACGCTTGTAGCACAATAGAGTACCTGAAACGTAACACTTACAGAACGACGACATCAACCATTGTGCATCACTAAATGTCACAGTTCAAAAGTTTCAAAACTGAAAGTCTGAATGAGTCTATTGAACGTTTTTTCCCCTCAGGAAGACACCGTATGTCAAAACTGGTTCCAGAGTTTTGCTGGTCTTGAAACAATGCTGCTGAAATTATGGATGCCCAGAAGACCGTGTGGCTGATGGGTTGTATAAGAAATACGTTTTATGTTAGAGACGGGTAAGTGTAGGAGAAATTGTTTGCTTATTGATTAAAAACTTTTCACATGTTTTGCCAATTCCATCCATGAGTGATGGCTCTGTGTGTGAGGAAAGCGTGCACCCGCCCACAATTAAAACTTTCCACACATGGATTAAAGAATCCACTGTTGTAATTTCAGGAAACCGTGTCATTGTTAACTACATATGATCCACACACACACATACCCGGGGGCAGTAGAGCAGTGGTGAAGCGATCACACGTCGTTCTGGGAGTTAAATTTCTGGCCAAGGTTAATACCAGTTGGGCAAGCGATACATGAAGTGGTCCTAGGCCACCCACTTCACAAACGTGGACTGACTGGCATGGTGAAGTATGGTCAATAAAAGCTCCCCTGGACCGACACGGCGTGCGGAGGCCTTCGTGGAGCAGTGGTAAATTAATGTATTTAACATTCCCTAAAGAGTAATTTCTAGATTATGTATATACGCAGCGTTCCCAACTTGGGCTACATAATTCACACGCAGCAAAAGCGAACTCCTCGCGGGCCCACTCAACCGAAGCCTCGCAGCTCTTCGAAGGTTTCCATTTCCAAACCTCCCCCCCCGCCCGCCTCTCTCCCGGCATGAGCGACCACGCAGCCCTTTGCGACTGTGCCTCATCACGCGTCGAGCCTCTCTATCTGTGAATGGGCAGCCCAGCCCAGCCCCCGCCCGCCGCCTCTCTCTCTACGAACAGCCACACACACCACCCCTTCCCGCTCCTTTGCGTGTCGCCCGACCTGCGGAGGAGGGAAGGAGGAGGAGGAGGCGGCGGCGGCGGAGTGGGGGCTGGCTCGATTGTAAGCATCCTTCCAGGGTCTGGCCACTGTCCACGGCCAGCTGTGGCCCGGCCAGCGAACCGCCCGCCATGCCGACACAAACAATCCTCGTGGCCGACACTTCACAGCTGTGCCCGTTTGGGGGTTGCCACCGCAAGAATGTTTTATGTTGGGTTTTTTTTATCTCCTAAAAACCGCCCCCCCCCCACCACCGACCATCACCAGCCCCCATGCACCGTCCCGTTGCTACCCCCACCACCACGGAATTAAAAAAAAACCTCTTTTAAATCCCGCCCCGACAAAAGACTCTTTTTTTTTTGCACAATAAAAAAAGTTAATATTCTATTTTCTTCTCATCGCCTTTGTTCGCCGGTCAGTGTTTCCAACAAAGATACACTATCGTCATTAATTCGGCCGGTCAGCTGGGGGCTCGTTTGTTTAAACTGCTGGAAGAATGTCAAACGCGTCCATTGTCGAGCCATTCCAAGAGTTACACATTGTGTGAATTGTCCCCGTGTATATTTTATTGTTATTCATTTGCCCATCCACGCAATGTTTCAAACAACTATGAATTGTCGAGTAATCACACAACAGAGATGCGATCAGTTCACGTGCAGGAGACGAACGAACGACAGCAACACCGGACCTTCATCCAGCAGTGGATAGAAAGTGGCACTTTTACTATGCATCTGGGGCATACTTGTGTGGGCAGCTTGGAGGCCACGGCAAGAAACCAGCACCCAGTTGCAATACTTGCCGCGACTATGCCCTTTGGCACTGCACAAACACCACCCACCACCTTGACTTTCAAATATCCGCAGCAGGTGCAAGCAATCTGACGTGAGCGCTATCAAGGTATTTGGATTCTCAGCCAAAACAGGCCCTTGTACTTTCTCACCCACTGACCCTCCACGTGCACTGTGCTGGGGAATGGTGGTGCATGCCCCAGTGGCGTAGCTATCGAGTGCGCAGGCGGTGCAAATGCACCGGAGTGCCATGGGCTAGAAGGGCCCAAGCAACGAGCTCGGTTCAGTGTTCTTCACTAACTTTCTGAGGGGGCCACTTTCGCCGATCAGATATCAGTGCGAGGCCCGCCACACCGCCTGCAAGGGGTGCGTTTCCTAGTTGTGCATTGTTAGGGAGCCACGCGTCAGCGGCCGCACTAAAGGCCACCAGGGGCTGTCAGTGGCCCGCGGGCCTTGCAATGAAGAACGCTGAGCTAGGAAGAGGGGAGGAAGGACGGGGTTGAGGGCTGGTGATTGGCTAAGAGCACATGCAGCGCCGGCTGTCGGAGTAAGTAACGTAAGCGTTTGTATGCTCATATGGAGGCAGTGGCTGGTGGGTCACGCACGGATCGTCCTGTGCTGCAGAAGATGGCAGTACAGCAAGTGGGTTTCTGGCGTGTTTGTGTGCACTTTTGAGTGGTACCCTTGAGCACGAGTGGCTCTTAGCTGAGCACTTCTGGTAAGAAACCAGAGGACCCAAATAGAACTCAAACATATAACTACACAGGGCCCTTCTGAAACGTCTCATGACTCAATAAAGCAGAATAAAAATGTCTCTGCTCTAATGAGCTTCGAGCGAGGGCTCTAATCCAGTGATGGCCCCTCCATCCAGTAATGGTCATTCCACATTCCTTTGGTTGGGAGAAATAAGGAATGCTTTACAACGTACATTTAAGAATTGAGGGGTATTAATTCAATATTTCCACTCACTCACTCTCTATTTACAGTATTTGCAGTAAAGAATATATACAGTAAACAATGGACTGGCATTGGCAGGAAACAAAAACAACCCGCAGACCAACAGTAACAGGCATGACCTCATGCACGCACAGGCTGAGGCACCGCGTTATGATTAACTCATAAAATGGATATAGTAATGCTTTGTAAACACACAATGTGATCAATCCTTTCACAATCTCTCCACTGTATTCATAACAATCAAAGGTGTTTACACTACATATACAATGCGTACAGTTTCTGCCCCTATTCACATTTGTACTTGGCCCAACCAGGGACTTGTGTGATGGTGCCGGAAGACCCAGTTGACTCCGACACTCATGGCACAAGCTCACACGTGGACAAAGAAACGGCGAACTGGGTGCTACTCTGTGTATGCCTCATCGTCAACATCATTAACATCATCATCATCATCATAACCAGCATAATCATTATCAATATTAATATCACTATGCTCTTAATCATCACATCATGTTTCAAGCATAACAACATACACCCTCTCTTAATGATTATCATCATTATTACATGCATAATCATCATCATCATAACTACCATCATCATCATAATCACATTCTTAATCATCACATTCATAATAATCACAGCAACCAATCTTCTTAATTATTAGAACAATGACTGAATAATGATCTCAAATTCCCCTTTTGTTCTCGCGCCTCGAGATGTACTGCATGGTGGGAGGGGGGGGGTTTGAATCAGTTTGTGTGCAGGTGGCTAGGGGGCCGTCCATAAATGACGTCACGCGATTTTTGACGGTTTTTGACCCCCCCCCCCCCTCGTCACACGGCGTCACAAAAAGTCAGACCCCCCTCAAATATGAAGTCACAAAGCTCTGCCCCCCCCCCCAAACCCATATTTCCATTTTGAAAATAAAACATGCTTTAAACTATTGTCATTGTAGTGCGTATTTAATGTGGCGCTGCACTCTGATGTTGTAGGAGTGTTGTTACAACAATTAGTGTTGTTATGTCTATATTTATTTAAAGTTGCGCATTTTGATGTGACGTCACATTTCTCAACCCCCCCCCCCGCCGCCGCCCAGGTGCGTGACGTCATTTATGGACGGCCCCTAAGAGGATTGTTAATTTTGGGCGCCAATGAGGCGAGATGTTAACTCCCTCGCCTGGTTTACAGGAGGTCGTGGGTTCGATTCTGACCCTGGCGCCTGCTGTATATTTAAGGGTTTAAAGTCTCTCTCCCCGTGGTCGTGTGGATTTTTTTCTCCGAGTCCTCCGGTTTGTACCCCCACATTTAGAAACACGCACTTCAGAGTATTTGCCCGCTTTACATTTCCACGTAAGAAGCCATTTCACTGAGCTATCATTTGTGGCCAGGTCGCTTCTAGAAAAATAGCTGTATAGCTCATTGGGCCTTACCTGCTAAAAAATTGTTTTACTTCAATCGTTTTTTTTCAATTACATTGCAGGGTTCGTGAGCGATACCGACGGCCTTCACTCAGCAGAATATCGACCATGGCTGGCTGATGATTACGTTGACGTCCCCAGACACCGTCTCTGTTGTGTACACAAGCGGTGAGTTGCTGATGCTGCTGATACACCATTGAGTTGGATATGGCAAAAACCCGCCGGGGCCAATTTCACTCTCTAGCTCTGGGCGAGTGTTAAAACCTCCATCCACTTATGTCAACAGATGGCCCTCAAATCTCCCCGCAGCGGCAACAGTTAAGTTCTTTGTCTTTTACGTGGGAACCGATGTAATTCTGGAAGTGGCCGCCACGTGACTTGCGGGGGGTGGGGGGGGTGAGCACGCAGACTGCTCAAGGCTCAGAAATGACCAATCCAGGAGACTCGATCGCCCACATTCTTCTTGCAGGCAGAGTAAACACCGGGAAACTTCAGCTCTGCAATTTGCAGCTTAAGAAGTGGCCATTATCAGATTCCAATCGGCCGTATTCGCCGATACGTGACCAGATAAGGCGAGGTTCCCAGCACTGACAACGGGTTGCGACCGTTCACTTGATCAATCTCAGAAGGGGAAAATGCTTTAGATTATTAAGAAGATGTTTTGACTTTCACTCACCGACGGCTACACGAGTAACATAGGTGGGTGGCGGAAGACGAAGCGGTGGGATCTTTTCACCTGACATGAGAATTTTCTGAGACAATAACAAGATTTTTTGTTTATGCACGCGCACATACTTTGTGCTAAAATTCCCACGGGTAGGGCAAGGCAAATTATGTAAACATTAGACGGTTACATCTGTGAGATTCTAAAACAGCTCGAAGTTTGTAAGAGAACCGCCAGCATGCTGTGTTCATCTCATCTTGTGTTCGTATCTCTTTACTAGGTTTAAAAATATACATTATTAACATCAGACCTTGTTGCAACAGTTGTGGATGGCACTTGCGGCCAAATAACTTGACTCAGAGATTCACCAGCCTTATCGCAATCAATGGTCAAAAAATTAGGACCTCTTTGTGGGAAGTCAAACAAGAGTTATCTAGCGGTGAGAATGGCCTCTGCCTTGGTGATGTGGAATTTCCGATTTTGGCTCTAAAATGCCAACAAATATTAGCGCTGTCCCGGTATGTGAATGAAGATCGCAGCACTTTGACTTAACAAACATTGAGTGTCAATTAAAACACTTTAAGCAGTTTCTGAGAAAAACTTTGAAATAAGTCCAAGAGCTACCACTAGGGGTGCTAACGATGCATGAATAAATCGATTGATATCGTTGCTTCAGCTCACGATACAAGCATCGAAATTAACGTTTTTTGTTTAATATATATAGTGTGTAATGGGTTCACTTGACCCCTCCAGCCACGAAAGGCCGGATATTTCAGAAAAATGTAAAAAAATAGAATTGGTTATCGAATCAAATCGCTACCCTGAATCCTGACCATTTCATCGCAAGTAGGGTGAATCGTTACATCTCTAACCAGTGGTGGTGCTCGGCCCAAGAAAACCAAGTAAAAGCTCAGAGTCCCAAGGAGATCAAGGGGCCTCAGATTCATGAATAATAGGGGTGAATTAAATATAATCTCAAATTGAAACCCTACTAAAGATCACATGTTAATTAACATAACACAGAAAATTAATCTCCCTCATTTGTTGTCTGGATCTGTTCTTTCATCTCACTCCATCTAAATACAATTAAATCCCTTATCTATAAATCGTCTGGCATCTCACTAGGATCTTACAAATCGTCAAGGACCCCTTAATTACCATTTTTATCATCCTTATACGGTAATTACGAGGACAATTACAGAACGTCTCTATTGTGCGCATGTCTGAAGGGGCCCCTGCCGTTGGAATGCTTCCCGAGACCTGCAGGGGGCTAAGAAGCCCACACTTGTGGCCTTCCCTCCCTCCATCCAACCCTTACGTCATTGTGCCTCAGGGTCCCTTTGAGACGGGGAGCAGCAGCGGCACATCCTAGGCGCGGTGCCGATTTGAGCGAATGCCAATTGGCTATAAAACTGTACAGCATGCACCGCCATGCCCATTCATTCGCTCGGCCACATTGCGGTGCTGTGCGCACTTTACTTATGCCCAGGTGAAAGCCGATCGAGACCAAACTTCTCGTTTTCAAAGGTGACCTGGGTCACCAAATCAAAATGGAGACAAGTTCCAAACAAAAAAATCTAATCTCTGATTGGTGTTTGATTTGGGGAGGTTACAGTGCTGGATAGCTCCCAGCACGTGTGGCGAAACTTTAGAAATCAAGTCGAACAACATGAGGTGTGACTCGAAAACACATCAGAGAGCTGCCTGGCACAACCGTGAAAACCTACACAGAAGTATTACCAAAATAACGTGTGAAAAGAAGAGGGCATCCAGAAAACAAAAAAATCCAAAGCCCCTGTCACCTACTGGCCACCTTTGTAGCGCAAATGAGACTCGTAACACACTCGGCACATATTTCTAGATTTGAAGCTTTCGTGACTGCAAGTATTCATATTCTTAGGTTTTTTCGGTAAAGTCACGTAGGTAAAAAAATCAAAATGAATAAAAGTAAAAAAAATCACGACGTTTCGGAGGCAACACAAGCTTCCGTCTTCAGGTGGAACCGTCACAGCACGCTTGCTGTAATCAATTTCCACCTGAAGACGGAAGCTTATGTTGCCTCCGAAACGTCGTGATTTTTATTTTATTTTTATTTTACTTTTATTAATTTTGATTTTTTTACCTACGTGACTTTACCGAAAAAAACCTAAGAATATGAACACTCGGCACACTTGTTCTGGCTTACAATTGCAAGGTGAAGTATAATTCCCAAGAAGCACAGCGATCCGACCCTGCACAAAAGTTGCCGATGCCAATCTCTCGGCACGACAGTCGGAACAATGGAACAGGTTTTTAAATCCCCCCCCACCCCCCTGCTGCTTGCCCATCCATCAGTGTAAATCGGTGCCTGTCAGGTCGCGTGCGGTGGGCCAAAGTGTCTCTTCCGAAACGTTTGGCCAACATGGAAGAGTCGGTCAAAATTCCCTCTCTAGAGGGGGCTCTCTGGAGATCCTTCTCGTGGAGCCTCTTCCACCAACAGCAGCAGCGTGAGCATTTGCGGCGATGCACCGTTTTGCCCTTTTTCTTTACAAAGCACATCTGCAGGTGGCGGCAATGACGCAAAGCTAGAGACTTGAGTGCATTTTAATCGACGTTTGGCAGCAGCGACCGGAGAAACTAGTCTGGGCAATGTCTATCACACGTTGCTGCGATGTTCAGTGTTGAGTGCAAAATAAAGTGATGCTGCACTATAACCGCAGCGCAGGCCAGAGCCTGTCCTGCTGTGGCATGCCTGGCCCTGCACGATTGTCGCACGTCTGACCTCTCCACAACCACTGCACTTCGGAATGGCCTCTGTCTCAAAAACGCCGTTTCACGATCCCCTTTCCGCGTTCAATCGGCTTCTGTTTTCCTCTCATCCCCACCGTGTTTGGCTACCATTTTTGTAAGGAAGCAAACACATCGCTCGCGTATTTTGTTCCGTGTACTTACTCGAGTTCAGAACATTGTCCCATCGTCTCTTTCACCAAGTTCCAATTGCCGAATCTCGTTCGCTTTTAATTTGGTCTATTACCATCAGTGCTCTTCATTGCTGGCTCTATTACATTACAGACCTTTGTATCTACGCTCTACAAACTGTGATAAACATCAACAAAACACCTAATGGATATTAAGCTATTGTACATTATAGATAGCGGGTGAGTGTTACCTGAAAACACTTCATGCCGCTTTACATGTAAAACAAAACATTAACCGAATAATCCGAAGCGTTCTCCCCGAGTCAAGGCACAAGGTTAAGAAATCGGTTCCACTCTCGGAGACGACGGGTATGCTATTGGTGCACTACAAATGTAAGCCGTTGTTGTTGTTATGATAGCGGTGCATGAAGTTACTTGGCAGAACTTCCCTGGATGACATCCCCACAAATGTGACGTCTGCAAAAGCCCGTATGAGCAGGAAGGTAAGATGGATGACCTTTGTCTCTGGTTTCAATTGGCAGGTGAGAGTCCATTGAAACTGGATACGTCTCTTTCAGCTACCACTGAAATTGAATTCCCTATGGGTGCATTGTAAAATTATATAGCATTCCATGATCCACAGTTAAAGCCAGGCATGGCCCAGTGAAGTGAATACAGCATTCTATACAATGGTGTTTTTGCGAAGTCATCGGTAAAAATGCTGACACCATCAACTTGCTGCTGCACTTTGGAACCAGGTTTAATCATGGGTGGGTGGACTCTTTATTTAGCACTGCAATCTGTGGTATTAGCTCAAAGACAGGATGCAAGTTTTTGCCATCCGAGCCATCTCTCTGTCATACATGCATTTACTCTGACTGCAAGTGATCTGCTAAGCTTGTAAAATAGAAAATAAAACACTGAAACATTTTTAATTGCGAATAACCAAGTGTACCCATGTATTAGGAAATTAAACCCCATAAGGTAATGGTGTCACCTGAAAAAAAACACTGCAGAGGGGAAAGGGAAGGCACCTCAAATGCCCTTCCCTAGTTATGGATCATTAGCCTTGTGGAGGGCGGCGCTGTGATATGAAGAGGGGGAGAGGGATTGGAGGGGATGGAGGGAGCTGGAGCCATGGAGCTGCCACTTAGTTACAGAACTTGACAGTCAGACCCATGCATTATACCAGGACAAAATAAAAATAAATCTTAAAACTGAAAAACTTACGTTCATAAACACAAAAAAATGCGACATTTGATAGAAAAATATCACTTTTATTATTTCGTGGCATTTGCACGTTCATTCAGTCATAATAGAAAAATAAAAAGCACATTTTCAGTTGGTAAAACACAGTACAGTACAACATTTTATTGCACACTTTCGCACAGAGCGAGCGGTAGGAGCATACTCGAGCCGTGGCACTCGCTCGCCTCACAAGCCCTGCACGCTTTAGAAACATGAACACCGCGATGGTGACGAGCCAAGGCACCGGTCGTATCACCGTGGTGCATTCACCACCGCTCTCGTCAATGTTTTACATGGTATCTGGAATTTAAGCGGATTTCTGAATCGCGATAAGATTAGGCTCGGACTCAATAAAGGTATCTGCTCATAATAAAGGAGAATGCAGAAACGATGGGTGATGAGCCAAGGTGAAGGCAGTCAGATAAACCCAGGCAGTGTGGGGACCGAGAGGAGGTGGTCTGGTGCGGTGCAGGTAGTAAAGTGGCAGGAGCGGCAGAGTAGTACAGTTATTGTTACGAAAGGAGCTGAAGTTGGTACATCAGAAATTAACATTTTTTAATTGCCGTTTGGAACAATGCTGTTATCAGTGCATCACCCTGTCAAACAATAGCTCTGGCACTACCTGTGAAGTCACGTCAAAAACCCTCTTTATACACACCAGGGGCACACCTTGCAATGCCCTGAGAAGACTGTTCATCCCCAAGCTTGCTTTAAGTTCAAGCCCCGGGAGGTGGAATATTTTTCCAAAAATGGAAGAAGAAAAAAACCAAATATAACGTGATAATCTTTCGTGCAGCAATTTCTGCATGGTCTGAGACCTTCCAGACACTACGCCTGAGAAACCGGTTTAATCCTCGGGTGGCAGACAC
Source organism: Lampetra fluviatilis (assembly GCF_964198595.1). Taxonomy (NCBI): domain Eukaryota; kingdom Metazoa; phylum Chordata; class Hyperoartia; order Petromyzontiformes; family Petromyzontidae; genus Lampetra; species Lampetra fluviatilis. The sequence continues at coordinate 6,763,060 of NC_136279.1, read as the reverse complement.
CTATATTAAACCCCACGATCTCAGCGGTGCCGACAAAGCGCCCCGAACCCAGAGTGAACTTAATCTTGATTTGAATTGTTCACCTCTCGTCACCAATGAAAATTGACCTACAAATACAATTGTGCACACCGACGTCACGAATGTCTGCTGGGGGACGAGACGGGAAGCAAGGTGGGGGTGGCGAGGCAGACCCCGTCACAGTCTCCTACCTCTGGATCTGATGAAGCTCTGCAGGTCGGAGGCCCCACCGCCGCCACCACCACCACCATCACCACCGTCGTCGCCGACGCCCACCCTCAGCTCGTAGCGAAACGCCGCCACCTTCCTGCTGATGTCCGTCTGCGGCGTGGCCTGCACGAAGATGGCCAGCGGACGGCCGGGCGCCGCGCGCAGGCAGTACGTCCTGTCGGCGCGCGCGTCCCGCTCGCTCATCACGAGCTGCAGCGCGCCGTCCCGGTCCGCGTACACGCTGGCGCCGCGGAAGCCCTCGGAGGGCTTGAGGCAGGCGACGGCGGCGGCCGCCCCCGGGAAGGAAGGCGGCACGTTGGGCTTGAGGACGAGGCGCAGCGCGCCGCTCGGGTAGAGCCACTCGATGGAGCCCTCCGAGCAGCGCAGGTAGAGCTGCTCCACGGACCGCGAGCCAGGCTCGTGCGTCAGGCCGCTGGGAGTGGCGCACGGAGGAGAGGGAGCGTTAGCGACTGGGGGGCATGGGTGATGGTTCAAAGCACCCCCCGGAGGGAGTCAATGCGTTGTCGTGATTCAGGGTTGCGACTTGATTTGAGTAAGGATGGATTATATTTGTTTGGCTTCTTTTTAACCTCTTGTGTGATTCTCAGGGTCATGTCGTCAGGCCACTGGTAGTAAAGAGGCAGGAGCGTTATCAGCTAGGGAGGTGGGTAATTGTTCAAGCATGCCTGGAGCAATTCCATAAATCGTCACGATTCACGGTTAAAATTTAATTTAAGCTAGTTTTACCGTTCTTGTTTGTAATGTTTCTCTAGCTCGTGTATCAGGCTGCTGGTGATGGGACACAACGAGGGAATTGTTTTAGTGACTAAGGGGATTGGGCAACAGTTCAACTTCCTGGAGCGATTCGATTAATGATCAAATTCAGTGTTAAATCTTGATTTGAGTGTTGTGATTTAAGAATAGATTTCTTCTGCGAAATAAACTGAATAAGGTGAATGCAATGTAATACACAAACATGAAAATAAAATAATTACAAAGCATGTTACATTTACCTATTCACCTATGCTCTAAACGCACATTTTGATAAACATTACAAACCACCCTGAATGCACCCAATCTCTTTGGATGTCAGAAGATGAGCCGATTTGAGCCTGGCTAGTACTTGCACAAGAGACCTCCTTGAAATACCATGTGTTGTCGACTTGGACTGAGGTGGCCAGGCAGATGATGGCAACAGTGCAACGGGTTATTTAATCCATCTGTGCAGAGCTTTCAGTGCCACCTTCTCATATTGCATGGGCTTCCAACGTCTCATTAAAATGGCATCAACAAAAACAACCTAATGCCAGAATAACCCTGAACATGAATCTTGAAACTTAGTATGAGGCTTTCCTGGGCAAATAATTTTTTCCATTATCATAACAGTGATTATGAATTCCACGGGACACCTGATGCACCATGCGGAGACGTGAAGAGTGAAACATATATCGTTGCTCCTTCAGTAAGCATTCCCTTGGACCCCTCACAAAGTATATTGGTTTTTCCGGCGAGCGAGGCTGCAGTAATTAAATTCTTCGTCTTGGCTTCTCTAAGCCGTCTCCAGGACTTTAAAGACAAAAGTCCGTTCCGTCGCCAAGACAATGAATGGGGCTCTCCCGCCGCTCCACCAAAAATAATTCATTTACCTCGGCTAGTTTGGGCGCGCAAACCGAACGCGCCAAATTACAACAACAAAAAAACACCACCACCATTTTTCTTCGTTTTGTAATTACTGCTTTTAAAAGAAGCCAGACTGAATTGGAAAAAAAAAGTTGACAATCCACAGTTTTACTTTGCAAACATTGCTTTCGGTACTGTGCAACAGATAGCAAATTCATTCAAAGCCGAACTTACTGGCTAATTCTCTTAGTCTCACACACACACAATCAAAATATGCAAATATAACAGTTTATTTTTTCCCCAACAATCGACTCTACCATGATGTACACCCCAAACCGGTTAAGCTATCACTCGGCACCGTTATTATTAGCCGTGGTCAGGATTCAAACTCAGATCGCCAGGTTCAGAGCGCGTATCACTGTGCCACCGGTCAATATGTGCAGTATATAATCATTATACTGTAAAAGACAAATTGCAAACGTCATCTCTGTGCTCATTACCACTGCAAAACAGCATCGCGCTCATATGAGGTGCCACATTGCATCTGAGCAGGGGAGGGCTCCTAGATTCTGGCTTTAAAGGACATTTATCTGCATCTTTAAAAGCTCCAGCTGAGAGAGGTTCCAACAGAACGACTTTTCCAATAAACATCCCAACGAACAGTGGCCGTACCTTGACCGTCCCTTCCACTGGACTCGTCTTTCAAACGTCTGTTTGTACAGAACTTCTCTGCTGTGTCTGCAACTCACTGCCCCCGTCTCCCAGTCTCTTGCCTGCATGCTGCTGTATTATATTCTCATCCTACAGCCGCCTCCTGGCTTGTCTATCTATCGTGTTAGATGTCTCGAGACGCAAGACACAGTGCGGCTTTCCTGGATAAATAAGTGGGATAAGAAATTTAATGAAGATGCTCCTGTCCTCCCTAGCTCTTACCATGCATGTCCCTTGTCCGTCCCTCCCAGACTAATCTGGATGCCCCCTTCTCTTGACCTCCCTTTCCCTGACCCTCCCGGCTTCTCGTCCTTTTCTGTACCTTGTTCCCTCCAAGGTTGAGTACATTCGTCACACAGTCGCTCACCAGCAGGCTACAATAATTATTCTCACGACCGCCAGTTGAGAGTGGGCTTGCACCACCTATGGAAACGAGCACTGCACTCTCCTGCACGGCTGACTACGTACGGTGCGAAAGAAGTTAAACATACGTATACAACATCGCGCGTGTCCGCGTGTGGACGTGTGCGCGTGCAAAGATCTTTCATACCACACTGCCCCAAAATTACAGGGCGATCAATTTATAGATACCCTGCCGATTAATGACCCCCTCCAAACGTTCGTCTCATCAGGTGATCGAATGCCCTGTACGGGATTGTGGCTCAGCCTCTCTTACGAATCACCTTAAATTTGAGACTCATTGCTACGTCGCGGAACCGTGAGAGATTGCCGACGACTTGGGGAGGCCTTCATCCAGCAGTGAACTGGTTGATGATGATGATGGTGAACGCCATGCGATTCGTAACCGCACTCGCAACGTAATTCGCGATTTCAAACAACGACGCTGCTTAGAAGGGTAATTATAACCGACGCCCGTAGCTGCTTCGAAATTAAATGCGGTCCTCTCTATAATTATTGCAGTGTTCTTTTAACGGGGTATCTATACATGGATAGCGCTGTATTACAACAACCACCACCAACAACACCGCCAAACTTTTTTTTAACCAACTGTGGGTGGCTTAAAAACTCCACTGTGTTTGCGAGCACCTCTCACCTTCCCCTCCAGCTGCACTGGTCCGCCGAGTACTCCGCGCTCCCAGTCGCAGCACACAGCAGCAACATCAGCAGCAGCAGCATCAGCTGGAGCAGCATCATCAGCTGCAACTCCATCGACGACGTTGATGTTGTTGATGATGATGGTGGTGATGATGTTGATGATGCTGACGATGGCTAACACATGGGCTCGTCCAGTGCTACCTTCCCCAGTGCATTCCGACGCAACAGCAGCAGCAGTAGCGGCATCGGCAGCAGTAGCATCGGCAGCATTGGCAGCAATCGCGTCAAGAGCAGCCACCGTTTGCGCAGCGCTCAGCTGATGCTGCTGGCAGGACGAGACGGAGGCTCCGCCCATCTCCATGCTATGCCCCGCCCATCTCCATACCATGCCCCGCCCATCTCCATGCCATGCCCCGCCCATCTTCATGCAATGCCCCGCCCATCTCCATTCAATGCCCCGCCCATCTCCCCGCCATGCCCCTCCCATCACACATTAATAATTCCTTGCAGTCACGAAAGCTTCAAATCTAGAACACATTAATTATGTTAATCAACCCCCCCCCCCGTCTCTCTCCCGCCCCGCCGTGTTGTGTGTGTGGGAGCGGTTTGTGTAGCGGTTAGCGCGCTGCGCTACGGACCACCGGCACTCGAGTTCGATTCCCGCTCACGGCCAACACCGGTGACAATTATCTGAACCGGTCCTGGGCCTCCCCTAGGTGCACTCAGCCTCAAATGAGTACCTGGTTCGGTGTGTAAACATCGTCACTGGGGAGACAAAGGCGGTCGGGCGTGGTTCTGGCTACCTACCCCTTCGTGAACCGTTCCGTGAACCGTTCCGGCATTCGTAGGTGCTCGCAAACAGCACTTGCCCCTACAGTCTGTTAATGCTATACGGGGGATCTTTGTCTTTGGAGAGGTGGCGCAGTGATGAGCGCACCGAGTTAACCAGAGTTGTTCTCGCCCAGCCATTGAAAACATTCGTGGCGATATCTGAACCGATTATGGATGTCCCGTTGGTCGACTCAGCCTTAAATGAGTGCCTGGTACGGTGTATATAAAAAAAATCACCATTGGGGAGACAAAAGCGGTCGTGTGTTGTGACTAGATTATGCTTGATAACAACACTTACCCCCAAGAGTATACAAGGCCTAAATGGGGCTGGGTGGGTTCTTTGTATAAACATTCTCCGGGGCGGACCGGTGGTTAGCGCACTGCACCGTGAACACAGCCTCCTGAGTTTGATTCCCGTTCCTGCCCCCTCTCCCTAGACTCCTACCCACACGCCCCTTCACCAAAATGCGTTGACCAGCGTGGTGAAGTATGGTCAAACAACCCCGTGACCCATCGACGTGGAGAGGAAGGGGCTTTAAAATGACAAACACCGCACACGCGTGTGTAGGAAGTGTTGAGAAATTTAGATTGTAGCTTCCACACTCGGGACACGGCGTTTTTACTATCCTTGGCTCACCTGATAGATTGTGTGCACAGGTGGCCTCAGCGTCACCTTCGATAGCTCAGTTGGTAGAGCGGAGGACTGTAGTGGCAGAATCGCTGGGAGGAATCCTTAGGTCGCTGGTTCAAATCCGGCTCGAAGGAGGCTATTTTATTTTAATTAAATATTTTCTTTTCCATCTGTTTTAACGTCGCGGTTTATCACATTTATGTAAATGTGTTTGTACATTCCATTTTATTGCTTTTTTAATGTTCAGTTAATGCCAATAATGTGTTACAGCCCATGTAATTTCGTGCCGTGGGAATTTAATTGAGAGTGCTTCATCTACCACGCTGCTCGGTGTGGGATGCTCTGAAGTTGGCGTGCAAAAATGACGTCACGCGATTTTTAACGATTTTGACCTACCCCCCCCCCCGTCGTTACACGGCGTCACAAAAAGTCAGACCCCCCCCCCTCAAATATGACGTCACAAAGCTCTGCCCCCCCCCCAAAAAAAACACATGCTTCAAATCGCTTTAAACTATTGTCATTGTAGTGCGTATTTAATGTGGCGCTGCACTCTGATATTGTAGGAGAAAACGTTTATTATAAAGTATATTTAATTAAGTAGAACGTGTTGTCTATATCTTTTTGGTTATTTCGGTAAAGTCACGTCACATTTCTCAACCCCCCCCCCCTCGTCACACATCGTCACAAATGTCTGACCCCCCCCCCCCCCCCGAGGTGCGTGACGTCATTTATGGACGTCCCCTTGCCACAATACCACCCTGCTGTCCACAGTGTATCCCTGTACAGCCTATAACACCTGTGGTGCATGGTTGGTCCCCACTATCCAGGCTCAAGTCCTTGAAGAAGAAGCTCCCATTACGGTAGAGTGAACACATCAGAGAACTACGCAGCACACCCGCGCAGACCTGTTAGAACGAGCGGGTAACTCTGCCATTTCAAATATCGCATGCAAAAATGTTTTCACTCAAAGACTTTAACCACAACCACAATGCCTCTACAGATGGAGAGACGTTAAACTACCCGCACCCATTCATTCTAATGCCAAGCACGTCATTGCTACTGTAGGTACAGCTGTCAAAATTGTAAAACACATATATATATCCCACCCGGGACAATGAAGGAGGCAACCGGCTGATGTGCTCAATAGCTGGGCCGGGTAAAGAATTGCCTTTCACTTGTCTAACCTGTATCGTGACGTCCCACCGACACACCCTTTACAACCTGTACAGCCACACAGGTAGATTTGGATGTTTCGAGAAGAAGAAAAATAAACATCACTATTTTTTTTTTACATAATGGACGTTTTTGTTTTGATAATATTGGTCGCGAAAGCCTTCGTGTTAAACTGACTAACATCATTTTTGTGTGGGGGGGGGGAAGCGTAATTATAGGGGAGATGACGGTCCACTTTTAAACACTGCACGCACATTCAGAGTCGCCCAGATGTTTCTCGCGACCCAGTGCAGAATGGAAAATTGGGGGGGGGGTCCCTTATTTCACCATCCACATGCCTCATGGCACGGGGCAAACTGTCCCCTTATTTGCCCCAACCTCTGGACGACCACGCTCGCAATGGACAAAGAGAATGGATTTTCTCGGTGTGAGGACAAGACTGATGCTCTAGATTTTGACGAGCATGGGTGGGGGTGGGGGTGGAGAAAGAATGTGTATTATTAGTACAGTAGTATCGTATTTCATTGATATTGACGACAGTAAAGTAAGTGGGCTTGTACAGGACACGTGGCTTGCAAGGGATGATGGCCCGTGGTTTAAGTATCATGATGGAGTGGCAGCCAATGAATGGAATGCGTCCGAGAGGATGTTGACTGAGGAGACGGAGCAATGAAATCAGCAGGTGCAGTCTCAAGTGAGAACCTGGCGCGGTGTGTAAACATCGCCACTGGGGAGACAAAAGGCGGCCGGGCGTGGTGTTGGGGACACCCACCCCCTCGTGTGCCGTGCCGACCCTCATGGGTGCTACTCGCAAACAGCACTTTCCCCAACAGTCTCAGGCTATGCAGATGTTCGCGGTTCGAATCGGGCCGCCTTGGTTCTCTCAGCAGGCGTACACTCTTTACAATGGGTGCTTCACAGTGGGTCAGTCTAACGCGTGGATGTTTAGGATCCCCCTGATGTCATTCGAAAGGAGTCAATCCATTAAATGCCGGCGTATGGTCCAAATTTTCGCAAATTTGAACAAAAAATCCATCACGTTGCTCCACTGGGATTACACACGGCAAATATTGCCCACGACAGTACTGTGAAAATACTGCAGAGTATGGGAAACGTAGCGCTTTCGTGATAGAACTGCTTTTTAAATCCTTTATATTAAGTTCACTTGCTTGCTTGCTTAGGACCGTGCAAATCTTTCGGTCGTTTTTAACCCACTTCCCGTGATCCAATCGAGCTGACATTTTGCACACAGACTCGTTGTGCGTGACAATTAATGTTCGTGAATTTTTTTTCCAAAATGTTACACTTTTTAGGACAAAAATATTATATTTAATTACCAATTGCTTAATGGTGCAATGCAATCATCTGACCCATAGGTGGCAGCCATCTCAAGCCAGAGGACGAGAGGACTCTAGCCGCTACGCATATAAAGGATTTATAGTGAAAAACTTTGTTTTTACGGGTCATACTTATTGTGTGTTTAGATTGTTGTCCTTCCCCTGCACCTCGGAAGAGCACGGTCGGCTACGTACGGTGTGAAAGAAGTTCAACATACATAGCATTGCACTGTAAGGATGGCATGATTACCAAATGTGCTCAACGATTACGATTACATTGCAGGATCCTGAGAGGTGGCGGCGACTTGAAGAGGGCCTTCATCCAACAGTCGACTCACCCTGGATAATGATGATGATGATGACTTATTAACGTGGGCTATATATTTCAAGTTGAACCTGGTGGCCATTGGTGTCCTGCCTTCGATAGCTCAGTTGGTAGAGCGGAGGACTGTAGTGGCTGGTCGCTGTTGGGCATCCTTAGGTCGCTGGTTCAAATCCGGCTCGAAGGAAGAATTCTTTTTTTAAAGAAAAATTAAACAGTAGCATTGTTTCACATTGAGGATACATTTCAATTTTTGTTACAGGAAAAAAAAAACCTTTTTGGTCTTAATTTGTATATGCAACCCTTTTATCTATCCACTGCTGGATGAGGGCCTCCCAATGTTTGCGCAGGTTTTGAGAGTTATTTGACCATACTTTACCACGCGGGTCTATGCGTGTTGACGAAGGCGTAGAGCATAGACGTGGGACCATAGAACTGTACAGGGCAACAATGTATTTGTTTTGCAGTGTCCTCTGCTGCTCATAATGTGTGGCCCTGCCGCAGCCTATAACAGCCTGTTGCGCATGATGCATGGTCGCCCATCTAAGCAGTGTTCGGGCTCAACCCACCGTCCTAGGCTAATGTTGTTCTCGTCATTCCATAAACATGTGCCTCAGTTGAACCTCACATACATTCCCATGCGTGTTTGCTCCAAAGTGCCACGTAGCCTAATTTGTTTATTCACTCAGCTACAATTACAGTGGAAACACGCACAAGTGCACTCCACACCCACGTTGTCTTTACTTTTCGGAGCAGGGGGATTCAATTTCACAAACGAGTCTCCGAGAGTGACATCCGGAAACAGCAAGTGCTTAAAAGGGCATCCATTAGCGTAAAAAGATACAATTAATTTTAGTTGTCAAGCATTCCGATTTGTAGAAATGCTTTCATTTACTTTTCACACCTTAAAGAAGTTGATGCATACTACACACATTAAAATGCAGCGTATGGGAAAACATTAAAAGTTGTGGGTGCGTGTAATCGCACGCAATCATTATCACCCGTATTGATCTGTTACACAGTTAATAAGTTACTCACGGTCAAATAGACCTTCACGGCGTATGACGACCTCGGCTCATCTCTGGCGGCACAGCTTTTCTTTTATCTATTGTCCTTTTCCCAATGCCATCCCCACTGCGTTATCGCCGTGTCGTGTCAGGAGGCGCAGTATCCATTTGGAAAAGTGCAGGCCAGCCGCTGAGGCGTCACACGGTGGCGAGATGTTAACTAACTCGCCTGGTATACAGGATGGGCATGGAGTTCGATCCCAACCCTAATGATGCCTGTATATTTGGAGTTTGCACTTTCTCCCTGGAGTCGCATGGATTTTTCTCTGGCTCCTCCGGTTTTTCCCTCCACATTTTGAGTATTTGGCTGCTGCTATACATCTCCACATGGGAAGCCACTGAGTTGAGCTTTCATTTGACAGCCAGGTCGCTTCTGAAAAAGAGCTCAATAGGTCAGTGGGTCTTACCTGGTAAAATATTATATATATATAGTTTCGTTTAGTTCACAGCTATCTCCTGGCAAAATATATTTCGTAACAAAAAATGCCCCACTGTTCAAAATTCACTGAAGTTACCGGGAATGCACCCAGTCTCATCAAATCCACGGTACGGTAATACGCAGAGTCAAGCCTGGATAGGGTTTGGACAGTTGATCGCCACGTGCTGCAGGCCGTGCGGCTACATGATGCGCAATGCAGCAACATCCATTGTACTGTGCACTACTTTGCTCAAACACCTATGCTGCCCGCCTTCGACAACCCGCATTGCTTAAATAATCCCCACAACCCACACTGTGTGGAGAGGCCCTCGTCCATAAGTGGATTGACAAAATGGGCTGTGCATGTCCAGGCTGACCAATGTGTGCCACACGAGTTCATAATCACAATACAACTCCTGCAATTAGTACACACATTGTCAAATGTCTATCGGTGTCTCTGGACAATAAGCGTTACAATTTTGGTCGTTTAAAAACACGTGTTGCCGCGTAACCCCATTGTCAACTCGACCAGGGAGACACTGAACTTCTGTTACGAACGAAAGGGACGGCCATATCGACACGCACGCTTGTGTGTTGTCAAATTCATCGTGGAAATTACAGGTGGATTACAATCGGTGATGTGGTTGAGTCAAGTGCAAAGCAGTCTAAGCAAGACAGCATGCATACACTTTGGTTTTTTCGGTAAAGTCACGTAGCTAAGTTTTTTTAATTAATTACATTAAATCACGACGTTTCGGAAGCAACACAAGCCTCCGTCATCAGGTGTAACCGCTCCAGTTAAATTGTTGTAGCATACTGGAGCGGTTACACATGATGACGGAGGCTTGTCTTGCTTCCAAAACGTCGTGATTTAGTTAAATTTATTTTTAAAAATTACCTACGCGATCTTAATTTTAGAACTTTCGTGACTGCAGGAATTATTATTTGTTTCTTTGGGTTAAGTCACGTCTAAAGATAAAATAATAAATTAAATTAAATAATAGAATACGACGTTTCGATTGCAACACAAGCAATCATCATCAGGTATAATGAAATAGCGACATAAAATCTAACCAGAAAACTATAGACAGACATATTAGCAGACAGATATCACCAAGATACATAGCGAGAGCAACACAGGTAACAGAGAGGGGTGATCGTCTCTGTGGGGTGGCCTTAAATAGACAGAAGGGGGGGGCGGAGGCAGAGAGAGGGAGGAGGGTTAGAGAAAAAATTAGCATATCTCTAACCCTCCTCCCTCTCTCTGCCTCCGCCCCCTCTGTCTATTTAAGGCCACCCCACAGAGACGATCACCCCTCTCTGTTACCTGTGTTGCTCTCGCTATGTATCTTGGTGATATCTGTCTGCTAATATGTCTGTCTATAGTTTTCTGGTTAGATTTTATGTCGCTATTTCATTATACCCGATGATGATTGCTTGTGTTGCAATCGAAACGTCGTATTCTATTATTTAATTTAATTTATTATTTTATCTTTAGACGTGACTTAACCGAAAGAAACAAATAATAATTCCTGCAGTCACGAAAGTTCTAAAATTAAGATTGAACCACTTCTACGGGGAAGTTTTAAGCTTATCTTTTTTCTCTCTTTCTGGCGACTTGTTTTCTCTGCTTGTGTCCTCTCTTTAGATTGTTCACACTTAAATTCTAACTTAGCAATCTTTGAAATACGTAATCAACCAGGCTATGCGTTAATTGTGTGTTGACCGACCCTCTGTGTTGTATTACATTACATTTCGATATTTTACTAGGTTATTTAATTTTAGTGAGTCCTTCTCCTGATTTTCAGGCTTGCTTGCCGTGCCATCGCATTCGCAGCACCACGTCTGTTGACCACTCATTGATATGCTAATTTTTTCTCTAACCCTCCTCCCTCTCTCTGCCTCCGCCCCCCCTCTGTCTATTTAAGGCCACCCCACAGAGACGATCACCCCTCTCTGTTACCTGTGTTGCTCTCGCTATGTATCTTGGTGATATCTGTCTGCTAATATGTCTGTCTATAGTTTTCTGGTTAGATTTTATGTCGCTATTTCATTATACCTGATGATGATTGATTGTGTTGCAATCGAAACGTCGTATTCTATTATTTAATTTAATTTATTATTTTATCTTTAGACGTGACTTAACCGAAAGAAACAAATAATAATTACCTACGCGACTTTACCGAAAAAACAAAAGAGTATGAATCGTTGCAGTCACGAAAACTTCAAATCTAGAATGAAGACAGCATGCACTTAAAAATTCAACACTGTGTATATCATCATCGCCACCACAATCCATACATGGGCACATAGCCCGTAGGTGTCCACTGTACATTTCGTCATTTGTTTCCACTTTCCTTTGTCTTGTGCCAATATGCGCAAGTAGTGCCACATCTTAAAAAATATTAGAAAATCATCATTCACTACTGTACTGTGCCCAGTGCCAGTCAAGGACAATATATCTGGCACTGGAACAAAAAAAAAACAAAAACAAACAATACACATTGGGTTACAAATAAAGTAACCGTCCCAACAGACCTCTTTAGGTCACTGTAATTCAAACCAAGGAAACCACGTCCCAGTGGCTTTGCGTTTCATTTGTTCTGCTCAGGTTCTCCTGGCTTGGAGCTACCGTGGGCGCCACGGTGGCGAGATGTTAACTATTTCGCCTGATATGCAGGAGTTTGGGAGTTCGATACCGACTCTGACTCCTGTACTATTTGGAGTTTGTGTCTATCTCCCCGTGGTCACGTGGATTTGTATCCGCGTCCTCCGGGTTTCCCAATCCACATTTAGAAATATGCGTTTGGAGTATTTGCCCGTGATACATTTCCATAATATAGGTTTTTGTTGGGTTAGATCGCGTGAAAATAAATTTGTCGTTAAACCCGCCACCACCCGACGCAGGCAATTAGTAAGGTTTGTCACGTAAACAGAAGATGCCAATTCGTTACTAGTACAGCACACCGGTGTGTTGGAGAGCAAATCCACGACATTTACAATCTGAGTACGACGTTTTGCCAGTCATTACAACTAGCATCATTTCGCTTTTATGTTTACGTGACAAACTTTACAAACTTGTTGTGTCGGCTGATGGCGGGTTTAACGACGCATTTATATTTACGCGACCTAATCCAAAAAAAGTATATTGTGGATGACATTTGTCTCGAAAGCCTACGTGTTAAACTGACATTTCCGCGTGATAAGCCACTTCGTTAAGTAATAATTTGTGGCCAAGTCGCTTCTGAAGAAGAGCTGTAGAGCTCACTGGGCCTGATTTGGTAAAAAAAAAGGTAAAAAACAGTTAGCACCATGAGACAGCTCACTGCTCAAATCAGGGGCTTACATAAGTGTAGCGCCTCTCTGTACGAGTATTTACACAGCATACATGTCAGAACACTGACTAAGGCAGTCGGCGTTACATGCTGGTACTTGAATCTGTTGCGCAGAACACGTAACGAATGATTACAAACCTCCCTAACACACGTTACTCTATGCGTGTATATTGAGCTAGAAGAACGGACATGAATCGACGAATGCATGCACCGTTACACGCATATAAAATAGAATGCAATTACGCATAATAGACTAAAAGTTCGATCCTTTAATGGGTGTAGATATCCTGCAAGTTAGCATTTTTTACCGTTTTTCAGCTGCAGTTGAGTCTCGAGGCAGCAAGTGCCTTTGCCTGTCTCGATACAAATGCAGAATAAAAACAAAGAACACAAGTCCCCGTATAGCCTCAATCGACTGTTGGGGCAAGTGCCGTTAGCGAGCACCTATGAAGGCCGGCACGGCACACGAGGGGGGTGGGTGACCAGCACCAGGCCAGGTTGCCTTTGTCTCATTTGAGGCTAAGTCGATCCAGGGCAAGGCGTAGGACCGGTGCAAATACTCGTCAGTGCCCTAACCGCGACACTACCGCTCACAACTTTAAAAAAAAGACAACAACACTCAAACACGTGCACGCGCGCGCGCGCATATTTATTTGTTTAAAGGGAGAAGAGGCCAGACAGGCGATCGTGGAATTTGGGGGAGTCAGGGTTTGTGGGAGGAGAGTGGGAGGGGATAATCTGGGGAGTCAGGGTTTGTGGGAGGAGAGTGGGAGGGGATAATCTGGGGAGTCAGGGTTTGTGGGAGGAGAGTGGGAGGGGATAATCTGGGGGAGCGTGGGAGAGGAGGCGGCGACACCTGTGCTGACGAGCTGATAATGGGGGGGAAAGAAAACAATTCAGAATCTTTACTTAGACTAGAGGAATCCGATGAGCTCTCAAGCTATTTTTCACAAATGTCCAGTATGGGCACGGGGTCAGCAGGTTACAACAGCAAACATTTAAAAAAAAAACTATAGGGGTGCAAAATAAAGAAAATGGTAAGCAAGTCACGCACAAAAAAATACATGAATTAAATATGAGTTAGATACTGTAATAGCCCGATTTACGTCTCCCCCTTTTTACGTCGTTTCGCAAATACGTCGTCACCTGATGAATACCACGACCCGATTTGCGTCGCCTCAACCCGCGCGTACGTCGCTGACAGCATCGTCCACCATTTCTCGTAATCCGTCACCTCGCGGCTTTTGTCTCAACCACCCACTTAGCCTGTTAATCGCCTCAGATTAACGTCGTTTCGATGTTCGTCATTGCAACTTTTTGGGAACGCATCCCCGACGTAAAAAGCCCGGGGTATTTCTGTACGCAGTTCGACCTTGAAACAGGTGCGAGATGCGCCAGAACGATTCTCCGTGCTGTCGCTGAAAGTCGTGCTGCTAAAATAAAAACAACAACGAGGATGACAAAAAGAGACCATTTTTGTTCCCGTTAAAAATACGAAATGTTTGAATTTTAAACGCGTTGCTATTGCGTGTCATTCGTGTGCGATTGTGGTCACCAATGTCAAAGCACGGATACATTAGTATGGTATTGTTGTTGCTGATCAACTCCCAGCCATACAAAAACAATACTATCATAGCCGTCAACCCATACGGTTTACTCCGTGTTCTTGTACAGGGAAATCGAGTTGTCAGGTCCATACGGCGTACAGCCGTTTCAATCCGGGCAAAAAAAATATCTATTTGTTTGTGTTTCTCCCTCGTGATGGGACTTTGTAGGATGAACGTTGAGATTTATATGGGGCACGTGGTGACCAATAAGGTCTGAATTTGTCTGTAATAAGGTAGGGCAGTGATAAGGGGTTGACAGGTATGCAAGTTTTTATTCAAAGCTTTCGTGACTGCAGGGATTCATATTTTTGTTTCTTTCGGTAAAGTCACGTAGAAGGGAAATAAAGAAATAATAAAAATATTGTTTTTTATATATATTTTATTTCCCTTCTACGTGACTTTACCGAAAGAGACAATAATAGGTATGCAAGTCCTCGGTTCTAAAACCATCCGTCGCTCACTCACACTGCACCCTTTTTAGTTCTTGCCAAACACAGTCGTCTACCAATTGTGAGTTTACCAGCCACGGCGTCGGCGGTACGATGTGACTTTGGTAGGAATGAAGACCTACAATGCCCATTGCAAATGCATGCCCTCAAATGCGTAACAGAAACTTAAACGGTGACCACATTTCGCGTATGTTTGCGTTTGGCGTTAGATGTCTGTATGTAAATATAAAAAAACACTGCTCAGTACACATTTTGAAACAGCCGTGTTGTTGTAACAAGGGACATATTTGCGTTCCACGCCAAATGTGTAATGTGTGATTGTTCACCATCATCATTCATTTACGCTCATGTTTCCAACCACGGCAGCATGAAGGCTTCTCCACACTGTATCCGTCTGTCGTGGGGCTTGTTTGATCATACTTTAGTTTCCCGCGCCTCCCATTAGCACGGTTGGCTACGTACGGTGCGAAAGATGTCCAACAGGCACACTTCGCTACTCCGACCAGAGTCAGGCTGTCACCGCTCGCCCATGTGAACCGTGGCTGGGACTCGCACTCAGCCCCCACCACGTTCATAACGCAGTTGGCGCGCAAACCACCGCGCAACCGATTTTCACCCGCACCAGACATTATGTTACATTATTCTCTCCTTATTCGCTCGTGAATAACACATTTCTCGGATAATATTGGCCTAAGAAAATGTTTTTTTAATGAATTCCCTTAAATAAATACGTAAATGAGCTATTGAATACATGGGAAGTATCACAATACATCTCTTTATCTCATAACTTTATCCCTCGTCACTTTCTCGCATCACAATTCTCGCTCATCACTTTATCTCGTCACTTTATTTCTCTCTCTCTCTCTGTCTCTCTCGACACAGTCGTGTGTAGAGTTCCAGATGCGATTCGCGGAGAGCCAAAATCGCGGATAGCAAGTTCGTGACAACGAGGGTTATTACTATACCCACAGAATTCAAATTCCTCGCTCAAATTCCTCACGTGGCGATTCTGACGACGCGTGCTAATTGCCGAGGATTAAACTCGGAGCACGTAGGATGACACCCCACAACCAACTTGTGCCCCACTCGGAGCACGTAGGATGACACCCCACAACCAACTTGTGCCCCACTCGGAGCACGTAGGATGACACCCCACAACCAACTTGTGCCCCACTCGGAGCACGTAGGATGACACCCCACAACCAACTTGTGCCCCACTCGGAGCACGTAGGATGACACTCCACAACCAACTTGTGCCCCACTCGGAGCACGTAGGATGACACCCCACAACCAACTTGTGCCCCGCTCGCCGAGTTCGAGAAATTTGGGCGGGAGACAGCTGCGACGGACGTACGTGCCTCGGCCGGCCGGCCTGCAGAGGCGCGACTGCTAATTTCTCCCGCATTGAAAAGGGAGAATGGAAATGCAAATTGAGGGGGGTTTAGGTGGGGGGTGGGGGGCGCTCGGGAGAGTGGTGGTGGAGGTTTATGGCCTATTATCGCCTCCGATAAATGGAGACGTGGAGAGGTCAGCACGCCGATGCGCTCCGTTTGAAAGGCTCAATTGAAAAGCTTGGCGCCAAATTTTGGCGTGGCCTGCGTTAGTGCTGAGGCGGTGAACAAGGATTAGTTCAGGTCAAGGCCTCTGTGGCCCATTATTTGTCTAAAAATCTCAGCCTACAACATCCTCAATCCGACCGCGAAAGACGTACACACCGACGCACTTGAGATGCGAATTGTTGGAACGCAATTGGACGGGGATAAAGAGGCATTGTTGAGCCTGCTGTCAGCTTCTAATTGCTAATTATTGTTATCATTTATTATTTTGTTTCCGCCAACGAGGAAAACGCGGCTCTTTAAATTACTCGCAAAGTACTCTCTCTCTCTCGGAAGAATGCATACAGCTATACGATGTAGATGTACATGTTAATTCAAAGAAAACATTCCAACCATTTGTAATCCACCAACGGTTGAAGGCCTCCTCCATGTCATATCAGTCATGGAGGTCTTTTGACCAAACTTCGCCGTTACGAATAGTGGGGGGGGGGGGGGGGGGGGGTTGGTTTTGTCCAGGTGGGGTGGACAGCCGTGGCCAACAATTGAAACTGGGTCGCCGCGGGGAAGGGAAGAACCCCTCGACCAGTTCACACGTCTCTCGCCACAGATGTTAGCCGTGGCCCCGGAATCAAACTCAGGTCACTGGGTTCGTTGTGCAGTGCGGTATCCACCGCGCAACCGCATCATTCCTACCCGGCCGAAAATAAAGTTTTCCATTGTGTGGTACCGAGTTCAAATCTTTCACCTGCCGCACACTGCGGCAGATTCTGATGTGCGGTGCACCGTCTCTTTTTGGATTTCCCTGGATCCATCACCTTCCGCTCGTTAACACAGGACACGTCGTTGACACAGGCTGCAGCAGGGACTGACCTGACCCGTGGCCGAGAGCATTTGCCCTTGAACTGCCGTCACTGCGGGCGGGCACTCTGTTGACAGACGTACACCTATCCCCCCCCCCCCCTCCGAGCTGCGAAGCTTTATGGGATAGGTTTTTTTAACAGTGAGTTGAACTCGTCGTTTGGAAAATACGAATGCAATTGCTCACGATTTGTACTCTACGAAAGCATGAGGGCCTCGCCGCGCCAGTGCGGGTTGGTGAATGCGAGGAGCATAGAAGGACAGTACAACGTGGGTTGTTTTATTGGACTGCCCTCTGTTGCCTTCAACATGATGACAGTCGGGCATACGTGGTGGTCGCCCATCCAAGCTGTATTCAAGCTCAATTCCTGATTAGCTTCTGAGATCTGATGAGATCGGGCACATTCCGTATCATTAACCTTCCCAGAAATGTCACATTAGCATGGAAATGAGCAGTGCTGCCAACTGTTTTGCATTGATTCAAGGTTTTCTGTAATATTTTAAATTTACGAACCATGCTTGATGTTTAAGACAAAATTTAAAAAACATATTTTGTGGCATGCTTACTGCCGTTGCAAATCAGGTGGCCCTTGCAAAATATGCTTGGTCTCAATGGACTCTCACTTGGCGTTAAAGAAAGCAACATCGACGATTAACTGTATCTGACATATTTTTCCAACAGTTGTACGAAACTGCAAGTAAATTCCGCGAGGCCTGCGAGAGGAATAAAGAAGAAGCAGAAAAATGGAATAACAAAAAAAAGTCGGCGACAATTAATTACCCCGGTGGGCGTGGGACACTTTGTGTTTTCGTAACTTGAGACCGAACCGGTGTCCCTGCGATTAGACCAAGCACCTTGGCCTGGGGAGTCTGGGGGGATTGCATTGCCACAGCTGGCTAGCACCGGGGGCCTTTAAAACAACAGGGGAGAGTACTAATAGGGTTTTTCCCCTTTTTTCTGGCAACAAAACTGACACCTTTTGCAAGGAATCATGCTTACATTAACCACAATGCTTGCAGTCAAATGCAAACAAAAAACAATACTCTGATAATTTATGCATTGTCTTTGAAACTGATTGGTCCACACCAGAGACAGCTTTATTTATAGCCTAGTCTCATACGGTGTTTGACCAGATGACGCCAAAAGGCGCACAGTTCAAAGACAACGCACTATCAGAGTAAAAATGATCAGAGTATTGTTTTTTGTTTGCATTTGACTGCAAGTATTGTGGTTAATGTAAGCATGATTCCTTGCAAAAGGTGTCAGTTTTGTTGCCAGAAAAAAAGGGGAAACCCCCTATTAGTATATTTTGGTACTGGCAAAGGAGGTCCCATGATGAAACAGGGGAGAGTTGGAATGTTTTTATTTTTTACATCACTGTTACCGAGCACTTTCCCCAAAGGCTCATTATTCCACGCGGCCAGCAACAAGCTGCGCTGTTGAAGATACGAGTCATCACGCTCCGTGAATTGAGCGAGGTTTTCAGAACTTGGAAAAGCAGACGATGAGAGGGAATTCCAAAGTGGAACAGTGCGAGGGAAGACGCAAAGAGAGAGAGAAGTGAGGTGATGTGCAGTGTGGTCAGTGAGTGAGTGTGCTGCTGTGACCTGCAGGGTGATGGTTGAACACAGTATGGATGAGATCAAAGTCAGCCTCGTAGACGGAGTCCTCGACATTGGTCGAGGAATCAATGAGTGACGTTCACGGGAACAGTACCCATGGTAGTAGCGATAGAAGAGTGATACGGAGTCGACAGACCGGCGGTGAGCGAGTGACTGGAGTTAATCAGTGAGTGCTAGATCATCAATCATTCTCCCTGCTGCTTTATACTCTGGATTCTATCAAGTGTATTGAAGTAGGAACGGGGTCTTCCATCCCAGAGAGGACAACGAGATTCCAACTATGGATGAATGTGTTCTATGTACAATCGTACGAATTGTAATACTGCAATTTGAAACCAAGATTCTTCGATTTCTCCTTCGGCAGATGCGTAAAATAGCTTATTCTGCCACTAAAGACGCTATCCACTTACCTCATGGTAAAAGAAAATCGATTATTGAATTGAATCGTTACATTAATTCTAGATTTGAAGCTTTCGTGACTGCAAGGATTCCTATTCTTAGGTTTTTTCGGTAAAGTCACGTAACTTTACCGAAAAAACCTAAGAATATGAATCGTTACAGTTCATCATATATTTTCATACCTAGTAGGTCATCATCATCATCCATTATCAATCCACTGCTGGATGAAACCCTCCCCAAGCCGCTGCCAACTCTCAGCCAACCCCACGTAATAATGGTCCTTTCGGTTCAGGACACGAAGTCGCCATTCTTGTTTCGAGTTAAAGTAAAGCTATTTGGCACGTGCAAAAGAATACCAAGCGTCTTCGATGGCTCCTTAGGCCAGATTCGTAATGAAGTCCCTCACCGAGAGCAAGAGCCGTATTGCAAGCGGCGAGGCTAGGACAAGGCAAGGATAGTGTGGTCTCAGAGAGCCGGCCATCTGGTGTGGCCCCGGGAGTTGTTTTGTTATCGACTTTGACAGCGCTCACAGCCATCATTTGTCTCCCTGAAGCTAATCGCCTTCAGAAAAAAAAACGTTACATTAGCACGCCCACACTCCTGGCTTAAATACCTCCACACACAAAGGAGAGTAACAACTCCTAAAATTTGCCGTACTCTACGGATTATGAGACGCTCTGGAGAGCAAGCAAGCAAGCCGGTGGCCCGAACTCGTGGCGCTGGTGTCAAATGAAGTTACACGAATCCGGTCACATGCACGCGCGCACGCATCAGATTATAAGACGCACCCCCAACTTGAGATGTTTTGCTTTGAAATACAGCGGTCAGGAGGCTGGTTGTGGGGGGTGCGGGAGGAGAGGGGGCTTGCGTCTTATAATCCGGAAAATACGGCGTTGTTTATTGATTTGCTTTCGCGGGAGTTCTGCGCGTTTTGTATGTTGCTGGCAACTTGTTGAACTCGCGCTTGATGTTTTTGTTTAGGTTGCCGTATTTAATTCCGTTGGCCCGGGTTTATTTATTATTGGAGTTGGTATAGCGGCAAAATAAAGAGCTCATTACACGCGCCATTGGCCACGGTCTTTGACTCAGTATCTTAATTATTAATTCTGAAAAGAACCCATTAAGAATCAATGAGACCTTTGCAAACAAGCGGCGCCAAGTTAGCTCGGGCACTGAAAGTTTCTTACCTCGCAGCTCCGCGTGCATTCCATGCGCCGCACGTCTCTGACCATGGCGCGTGACGAAGTTTCTTT
The DNA here is from genome assembly GCF_964198595.1 of Lampetra fluviatilis. Classification (NCBI taxonomy): domain Eukaryota; kingdom Metazoa; phylum Chordata; class Hyperoartia; order Petromyzontiformes; family Petromyzontidae; genus Lampetra; species Lampetra fluviatilis. The sequence goes on along the minus strand of NC_136279.1, from coordinate 6,742,586 downwards.
CGAAAAAAAAAAATCCCAAAGAAAATCTTGCAACGTAAAAAAACATTTTTTTTTTGCAATATGTCACTCCACTGATCGAGGGCAGAAGGGCTTTTTGTCGGTCAGGACGGGTTTTCTGTACCCCGTCTCACCGCCAATGGTCAAAGCGGGTCGGTGGTGAAGGAGCGGAACATCCACAGAGTCGCCGGCACGAATATCAATCGCCACGCTTGATGTCAGCCGTGACCGGTAATCGAACTCGGGTGGCTGGGCGCGTCGCGCAGTCAGTGCGCCAAACACGGCCCCACCTCTCCACCGTTAGACGATGCGCGTGTGTACATGCACACAGCACTGTAGACCTGTGTGTTAGGGCGGGGTAGAGTGCCGGCAAAGTTTTTAACGCACCGACTGTTCTATGAACCCGGCGTTCCGAGTTAGATTCCCACCCATGGCTGGCAGCAGTGGTGAGCTCACCTCACGGACAGTATATACATCCAATACTGTGTACATCTTGCAATGGCGTTGGCTGAATACCGCGTGCCTACTCCAGCCCGGCCCGACGGCGACACGGAAGATTACCGGTGATCAAATGAAGCCCCTGGGTGCGTCTTGAGACCATTTCACGGCGAGTTCTCTCTCGGAGCGCGCACACGGGCAGCTGGGCACGCGGTGGAGACGGTGGCACGGGGGGGTCAGGGAGACGCTTGCGTGGGGGAGATCGGCGGCGTAGCGTGGTCGGCGCGGGTCTTGGTGAGGATGAATTCAAATGCCCTTGCCCCCGCATCCCGTCCCAAATTTCTCCCTCTCGTCCGCACAGAGCCCGGCGCCTGGACACCCCCCCCACCCCCCCGCGCCTGTGAGAGTACGATGCAGTTGCACTGCCTGCGCACTCGATAGCTACCGACTCCACTGTAAAAGTCTATACCAGAGGTCGACAAAACCTGCGGCTACGGAGTTCCATGCGGCTCTTTAAGGACTGCTTCGTGACCTTACTGATGAAGGGCCGTCTCGTGTTCACGTGCATTGCGGCTCTTCAAATATTGAAGGGCTTTTTTGCCAAATTAAAAAAAAAATGGCTCTCCTTGTTATTTTGGTTGCCGACCCCTGGTCTACAATTTAGGTCTACGGGTCTCTATGCGAGTGTATGCAGGTTTACGGGTCTCTATGTAAGTCTATGAACTTCTATTTGAGTCTATGCATCTACATGCGAGTCTATGATTATCTATGTTAAGTGTGGCATAGAGTGGGTGACATGAGCTATGATGGTGCGAGAAATTAAATTATACCCCTCCTCCCTTTCTCCCCTATCAAATGTCTCCCCTCCACTCCCGCGTCTCCAGCTTATAGGTGCCCTAGTTGCAGTTGCACCGCCTGCACACTCTGCTCCGGCTGCCAGCTCGTTTCGCCCGCAGCCGTGCCTCGACTCAACTCGCCCCCATGTCCTTTGTGCTTGGCGCCCCCCCACCCACCCCTCACATGTCGCGGGCCCTCGTGCGAGAGCTGTGGTCAGCACCGTTACATTTCCCACGGCGAACGAGAGGCAATTCTGGTTCTGGCACGCACGCCACTGGCTCACATATCAAGGTGTGCATGCCTTTCAGCTGTTGACGTGCAGCCACATTAGGACATGCAGGTTTGTGGGAACGCGGGGGGAAGTCAACTGATACTGGTTAATGATTTGAAGAAAAATGCAAACAACTTAGAGAGAGAGTGGGAGAAAGCTTTGTACAATCTCCGGAATTATTATTGTTATTTTGGTATTACGAACGGCCGATAAAATGGCTAAGATGAAGCCATCGTATGTTGTTTGTTGAATGGAATCTCCTCTAGCAGATGCCCTTGAAGATTGTGTATATAATTCGATAAGCACACGTGGTAGACTAATCAGAACTTTGAGATTGTTCGTCAGATGCAGATTTTATCAATCTCTCTGAACTTCTCATGCAGGTTCCCGTTTTCTCAAGCACGGGCTCAGCAGTGAATGTTTTTCGAGTGTTTTTTTCCCAAACAGTTCTTCTCCCAAGTCACATACAACGTACAAAGACAAGTTATCAACGATTGCACACACAAGAATATAACATTACATTTATTTTTTGCGCTTACGTTTTATTCTTCCAGCTTTGAGAATTGTAATTTTTCGTTTCAGTGACATGTGACCAAGAGTAAAAATACGCCTTTTTAGCGCACAGAACACGTGTTTTTATAGCGTCAGGCAAAGAGGATTTCAGAAGTAGCTCCGTGACATCATATTCCGAGGGCCATTCTCTAACACAGGGTGATGCACTGCTGGCTGCGGAGTACCCAGTGGAAATATCTTCCTCTCATCACACAACTCCGACAGCACAGTTGGAATATAACCAGGGGAGGAAAATAACCGTGAAAAAAATATATCGTGAATTTAAAAACACACACACACAGAAGAAAAAAATGTCCAGGTGAGAAGGAATAGGATTAGTTCACATTCCTGCATGAAGGAAGATTTGTATAGATCTGTCTACACACCAGGCACACGCTTCCCACGGGTAAAATAAAATACCTTTGGTGGCATCGTGTTCGGCACGGTTGGTGTGAGCCCACAGTTTGCACGCGCACTCGCTATTTGTGCTGTTTCACTGTCGGAGATGTTAAAGTGCATCATGATCGTGACTGCTTCTGGATTATACCTCGTAATTTTTTCCTTAATTTCACGTGAAATGTGAAGTTATATTTAAACGTGTCTTGCATTGTTGTTTTGACCCACATCAAAGTGTTTCTCACCAAGTTATCGCTTTAAAAGTAGGCTTTTATTCTCTTTCTGTCTAGGTAATACCTGCACAAGTATATTGGTAGGTCCAATTGCCGATATGTACATTTCTGAATTATAGTTTGCATCTGAATTCAATGATACAATTTCGGTACAGAATATATACATTCCATAGCCTCCATATATACAGGCAAGCATTTCTAGAGTCTCAAGAAACTTTTCAAGAGTATCCTGCACTGGAATGTTTGGCAAAATTCATTCCCCGAGTGTGCGCTCCGAGAGTGAACTTGCCGCGAAATGACCTCAAGCCGCACGCAGGGCTTCGTTTCTCACCAGCCTGCACTGAGTTAAATTTCGATTTAAAGCTTTCGCGACTGCAGAGATTCATCTTCTTGGTTCTTTCGGTAAAGTGACGTAGAAGGGAAATAATAAGATAATAAAAATAAAACATAATAAAATAATTCTCACGACGTTTCGGCCACAACGCAAGCAGCCGTCCTCAGGTGAAGAACAGGTCTGTCGGAAAGACAGCGTCTGACGGAAAGACAGGTCTGTCGGAAAGACAGCGTCTGACGGAAAGACAAGTCTGTTATTATGTTTAAAACATTTTTATTTCCCTTCTTCGTGACTTTACCGAAAGAACCAAGAAGACTACACTGAGTTGTGAAGTATGGTCAAAACCTTCCCCCAACACGTCGTGGGGAGGCCTTCATCCAGCAACAACTTGTCAATTGATTTGAAGTTATTATTATAACTACTTTACTACTTACAAAAAAAACTAACATGTATTTTAAACCGGCATTTTTTGTACGTTTGGTTTTTACAACCTCAATGTATGGAGTTTTAGAGAAATTTCAACCAGTTTTTTTCTATTAAATTAAACGTTGGATCGTTTTATGTTCGCGCATATGTGCGATTGGTAAAAAAAAAAACTAGGGTCGGGGGGGGGCGGAGGAGGGGGGGGGAGGCTCATATTTTATTGTGCAAAAATAAACATTTCAAAGGATGCGTGTGTTCAGACCGCCCTGCTCATGAAATCTGTTTTTTTCCGTGTAAAAAAGATGGTTTGCTGGGCGGGAAAAAAAGCGTTGCGGTAATTGTGATAGCAGCCGAGCGAGGCCGCTAACGTTTCTCAATTTGTTTTCACAGACTTCGCCTGCGCGACACTTCAGACCTGTTTGCTTTAGCGATATAAATCACCGCAAGTTCACTGTTGCGAAACGTTTGCCCAACATGTTCAGCACACTTTTTCAATACCCAAAAAAAATAAAATTAGTTTTCGCGTCTACGAGCATGTGACACGGTTTGAGATTAAACATTGTTTTCTACTTATATCCAAAGTATGCAGCAATACATAGTTAAAAAATAATATATATGATACAAGACAATGGAAGATATTAGGCTCGAACAAATTCTGCCCGTTCTTACAAATTGCAGGCCTTCAAAGATAGGCGTTGAATATTATGCATGCATTGAAGCATCGATGAATTGATGAATATATGCATACAGGCCAATAGAGCAAAAAAAAGCTCTGCAATAGAGACACAAACAATAAACAATCAAGAACAGACGAAATTAGCCTGTCCTTGAATAGAATCTACAAATCTAAATCAGCTCGGATCGAAAATCACGTGGCTCCCCCTGTCCCCGCCCCCCGTGAAAACAGACGCTGCTCCATGCAGCTGACTTCTGCTCTGCTCACGTTTCTCCGCCCCTTTTCTATAATCTCCCTCTTATTCCACATTCTTAACTCTTCTATTTTCCATTTTATTTTTCTACTCCCCTTTCTCGTGGTGTGCCACGGGAGAGTGGTCAAACTTTGAATATCTATGAAGTATGCAGCATGGATGACACGTACGAATGTTGGTTACAGCGTATCTTCTTGCCCGACTCGCTTCCTGATGTGTATGTTGTTACCTTCTTCATGCAAATCTCAGTGTAACTGTTCCATAATTGGAATTGATTTGCACAACTTCCGCATATTTTGGATGATGGCCTTGATTTGTGGGAACTTGGATGACTGCATCAATGTCCCATGAGTCGTACGCCTTTTCACAGTATACGCAAAAATAGTATTTGTTATTAATTCAATGTATGGTCAACGGGGAACAAAAAATAAATATTTCCTGGATCCAAATTGTGCATGTGAAATATTCTGTTCCCAATTTCTTTGAGTGAACAACGTACGTGCCATCGGAGGCTACTGAGTCTGTAATTATTCAACGCCAGTTTTGTCTCCCTTCTTGAATGGGAGACTGATTGAGACATCATTCACGTGTTATTTTTTTCCAGTTTTTTTTTTAATCTTGCTGAACAGCATTAACATAGCCTATAGTTAAAATGCTATTTTAGAAGCATCCCCCCCCCACCCCTGATTTCCATTCGATAAGTTCCCATTGTTGTCATTGTGCGCGAAAAGGCAGAGCGGACGAAAAGCTCAAAAACAACTGGTGCGCCAAATTGGATTTGCAGCGTCGAGTTAGCGACTTAATGAAAAATCACACACCGCGGCATAGCCGCGCTCACAACTCTTGGCATGGAGCCACCGGGAATTTCCACGGTTTTTCACTTCTTAATTTTTGAGTGCATGCGACGACGGAGTCGGAAGAACGATAACTTACCCGAGAAGCAAGACCAGGCTGAGGCGTTGCTTTCAGTTGCGCATTACCGTCATTTATTTGTAGTTCGTGTCGTTGGCCACTGATTAACACAACGGGGCACAAGCCGCTTTAACACTTTTTTGACCTGTCACCATTTGACCTCCCACAATTGAAATTCTACAAAATAAATCGTCAATTTTCTTCATGTTTCTTCTTCACTAATTTTGCGTTTGTTATGCTTTACTCCTGCTGCACTGCTGCTGTGCTGGAATGGACGGCAAACTCAACTTGCAATCCAGAGGTCACCAGTTCAATGTCCCGGTGGGGCAGTTGACAGACAAACATTCTGCTCAGGCCCACCAGTGGGCTAGCACCACCTATGGAAATGAGCGCTGCACTCTAGCACAGCTGGCTACATACGGTGCAAAAGAAGTTCAACATGAATGCTTTGTGGGAACAGATAATAATGTTCTTCTGCCCCAAGTTTATGTCAATTGCGCTATTGATGTCATCAGACGAAGAATCTTCATTTTGCAGTGGAGGAATCGGATGAGCTATGAAGCTTTTTTTTCCACAGATGTCCAATGAAGCGGATTTCACAGAGCTACCTCTGAGATCCCTTCAAGTGACCCCTGGTCCACACAGCAGGGGGCACCACCTTCCCACCTGCTCTGCACATGACGGTAATGTTTCTCCCATGACAGTCAAATCAAATTTTGTACCTCTCAGAGCTGGAATTTTGGCAAATTAATTGGGTGGCCAAATTTTATACGGTGGGATTTTATTTGCGTGATCACTTGTGATCGGGCTGAGATCGTCCACTCACTTCACTTGGGAATCTGGCTTTTACTCACAGGAAGTTAAATCCTGGGATTCGAATCTAGGATCTCAGCATTTCCAGGCTCAGCGCTCTGACCCTCTGAGCCACCCGGCCACCTCAGCAGAGGGCCAATATGACGTCGAGTGCACTCTCTGAGGACGTGCTTGGACTAAGCGCACGCCCCTTAAGCTGCGAGCGGATAGAGAAATGTTGGCCAATGTACATGTACGCTGGGTCAGTCACGTACAACCATTGTGGCTGGCTAATCCAAGGGTTTGGCATGCGCATAGCTTGGGATTCTAACGCAGGGCTCGAGACAGATATTTTCTGGCACCTTCTTTGTGAAGCAGAGTGCGAAGGAATGGCACAAAAACGCTGACAACAGAGCGAAGTGACCAGGCGACTCGAGGCATGCGACGATGCATCGATTCATCGCTTGCAACTTGTACGCAACAGGTGTGATAATAACAATGATTTTAGTAAGACCCTGCTACCAATCCACTGCTAGATGAAGGCCTTCCCATGCCGGGTCAACGTATGTACTGTACGTGTGTTGAACTTCTTTTGCGCCCTACGTAGCCAACCGCGTCAATTGGTTGGCTACGTACGGTGTCGGTTGGCTAAGCGGTTGGCTACGTACCCCATGCAACCCCCCCCCCCAATCATGGGGGTTGGCACGGTTGGCTATGTAGGGTGCGAAAGAAGTTCAGCACACGTTCAGTACATACGTTGACCCGGCATGGGGAGGCCTTCACCGAGCAGTGGATTGTTAGCAGGGTCTTACTAAAATCATTGTGATATCTGCATTTGTCCTGGGCCCCCTCTTCACCAACCGTGCAACCCCCCCCCCCCCCCCAATCATGGGGGTTGCATGGAGGTTGTTTGACCATAAATCACCGCGCTGGTCAGTACCGGTTGGTGAAGAGGGGGCCCAGGACAAATGCAGATATCACTCGCCACTGGCGTCAGCTGTGGCCGGAAATTTAACACGGTTCGTTGCGTTCAGTGGCAACCACTATGCCCCCACTCCACCCAGTAATACTCTAACAAATGATCATGCCAGTAAATTTAGAATTCATTGGCATAATCGTGCCGGAATGATTTTAATAAAATACTTTGGCAGTTCATATTGGAACTGTCAGTATTACTTGCTGATACTAATAGCGTTGTTTTTACAGAACTCGACCTGATTATGACCGTCTGTGATTGGATGGCATTCGTCACGTGTGGTTTATTTTAACTTAAAGCTTCTTCGCTGAATCCAAAATGCATGTATTCCACAAGATATGAATATCGTATTGTTCGTATGTTGCTCACGAGTAGGATACATATTTTGTAAGAACGTCTAGCATTTGCATTCGTCTAATTGACTTTCAGAGCCATTTATAATCAAGTAAACGATGTGTATTTGAACAAAAAAGTAAATTAATAACCCTGTACATATAATCAGTGGGAAAAGCGAGAAATACAGGTAGTCCTCTACTTACGATGGAGATGCGTTACGACGACCCCATCGTAAGGCGAAAATATCGTAAGTCGAAGATGGCCTAGCCTACCCAGGAGTCTTAGAGAATGGTGATAATTTAGCAAAACAGAGCAATTTACAGTACTGTACTGTATAAACTATATACTGTATGCATTTATTAATTACAATACTGTATTGCACAGTAAAATGTAAAGTGTAAAAAACAAGGTAAATTCTTAGCCCATCTATATGAACTACAATTTAATAGAAAGTTTTTTCAGGAATCTGCTATAAAAAAACTTTTAACATGCATTGAACGTATCTTATCGTGGTAACCTGAAAATGAAATCGCTAAAGCTACGTATCATACATGCATTGAACGTATCGTAACGTATCATATTGTACTGTACTCACCAAGATTCTGTCCGTCGTCTGCATACTTGAACGATGTTAGGTTGTTGATGGCAATGTTGTCGTATCGTTATCGCCATCGTAAGATCGAAATATCGTAAGTCGGACCGTCGTAACTAGGGGACTACCTGTATCGTATTTATATAAAAGCTAATTTTGTTTTTGCGTTGAATGGGGAGGTGGGGGTGTGTCTCTCTTGCATGACATTGTGTAACCCAGCAGCATTTGTTTAGCAAGTCTGACTCTACTAATGACACCCAAAAAGGTGACAATCCAGACCAGACGTTTTTATTGCCTAAATAAATGTTGCTGGATAACATTGGTGCGAAGATTCAAGAGGACGGTGGACTCAAACATGTTTATCTTCATAAGTGGAGACACGGACCTGAGTTCTGCTTATATTTATACGACTTTTAAAGTTTTGCCAACAGGCCGTCTGTTTTTCATCTGCTGTCCTTGAGGCAAGCCGAGGCAAGCACACCGCGAGTGAGAATATGATCCGTGCACACAGATTTACGTGTTAACAACCAAAAATGCCATTTTATTCATTTTTAATAGATGGCTGGAGGCAGGTCTCTTTCCTACCATTGTGTGAGACCGCGCGGCCAAGTGCCTGTGGTTTAACGAGGCAGATTGCGGAGAACTGAAACGTGGGTTAGCGCGACGGGGGCACTAAACAAAACATGTCTGCTCGCGTAAGCGCTGCCTCTAAAAGCGTAAACCAAACGCTTTTCGAGTCCTCTTTCTCTCCCTCTTTAACAGACGCTTGCACTCTCCATGTAAAGGTGCAAACCTGAAATTGCGTGCTCTCGCCACTGCTGGCAGAAGTTCCTCCACTTGAGGCAGCTCGAGAGAGTGCCTCTAGAGAAGGTTTTTTTTTACCACCAGTTTCGGCCCACTGAGCTGTATAGATTATTTTCAGAAGCGACCTGGCCACAAATGATAGCTCAACGAAGTGGCTTATCGTGTGGACATTTATAGCAGCCAAAGACTCTAAGCGCATGTTTCTAAATGTGCAGAAAAAAACCGGAGGACCCGGACAAAAATCTACGCGACTACGGAGAGAACATCCAAACTCCAAATATAGGGTCTGGATCGAATTCACGACCTTCTGCATACCAGGCGAGGAAGATTGACATCTCGCCACCACGGCACCCTCTACTTTTCTACAATGGCCAGATGTCCTGAGAAAGGTGGAAATACCCACACCTTAGCCCACCCACATGCCACCTGCTGATAAGACTGTGCTGGACCCGTTTACACTGCTGGCTTAACAGAGGCGGGAGGGGGGGGGGTATGTAATAGACGTGCCCATTATTTCACCTGCCATGCCGAGAGATCGAATGAGACTGCCGATCTCTGGATTAAGTCCAGCGTGGTCATCCGAACACCATTGCAGCATCCCTCAATGTGCTAGCGATATAATGCCGATTATTTTCATAGAAAAGCTTCAGTCAGTCTCAGGACACCATTTGTTTAGGCTTCTGCATTGCGATGTTTAACAAATACAGGGACTCCTCTACTTAGGAACGAGTTAGGTTCCAGAGGTCTGTTCGTAAGTCGGTTTGTTCGTAAATCCAACTATGCTCCTGTGTACACTAAACACGGGGAATGGCTTTACAAGTTATATAATCTCCTGTAGATGTAGATTGGTTCTTCATGTTCTTGAGATGTAGATGCCACCACCGCCGTCTATTGCGCACCAGTTGCGACTCTCGTTCCGAACAGGCAACTGGACATACGGACAGGTTTGTTCGTATCCCTGAAAGTTCGCAAGTCGAATGTTCATATACCATTGATGGGTGTTTGACTTCACGTGGGAAGAAACCGGAGCACCCGGAGAAAACCCCACGTAACACAAGTGAGTGGACACTCAATCTCGAGCAGTTCCTGGCCACCTCGCAGCCGAATGCCTACAACACACCCAAGAAGGCTCTGGTGGCATGCACCCATTCAAGTGCACTAACTAGCTTAATGTCCTATTTAGTTTCTGACGAGATTAGGCACTGGGTGTCGAGGTTTTTTGTTTTGCAGTTAGATGTGACAGTGGTAGGAGCAAGCAATTGCATGGCTGCACCTTATGCCACTTATTATCCTGTCATTGGCATGAATATGAAACCGTTTTCTTTTACAATATCCCAACACATTCTTAAGGCCATTTTTATTGCATTGAGAACTATTGTTTCGAAAACGTGGAGAGATTTGTTAAATTATTTATAATTACAGTACACGTATTGTGTGCGTGTATGTGAAATTTCACGTATTTCTTACTTGTAATTTATACAGCTTTTGACCAATATTTTCACAGATGTTTTTTTTTTTTTACCAAATTCGACGTAGGCATATGCCAGGAGAATCCTTGTTGAGGCCTGCACAGGCACCAGCGAGAGCCAGAGGGGAAACCTAACAAGAAGACGCCACAGCGTTCTTCTTCAAGACCTTCACGCCGGCGGGAACGCGCAGACAATACAAACTCGAGCGTGTTGGAGCAGAGAGTGGCTAAACAAGCCGATTTGGCAACCGCAGTGTGTGTGTGTCTGTCTGCGTATACACACGTCTCTTAAGATGACTGCCTGGTGCAGGTTGTAAATATCAGCACTGGGGAGACAAAGAGGACCGGGCGTGGTGCTGGCCAGCAATTTCCCCTACAGTATGTTAAGGCTATATGGGTGATCTTTGTCTTTGCCTCTCACGGGCACAGCTGCACGCTCGTGGTGAAGCACCAGGCGCAGCGCAGCACTCGCATTACTAAAAGTGTAATTGTAATATATTCATCATTTACACCATCATCATCGTCAGCCATGGTCAATCTACTGCTGGATGAAGTCCTACGGTGCTCTCACGCTTCTGCGATGTAACAATCCACCAAATGCCCGCACACCAACTCATTCCATCGCTCAATCTCCTCGGCGGGTGCCCTCTCCGTTGCGGTCAATTCGTTATTTTTTTTTCCCATCTCCAACTTCGTTGTGATATCGATGTTTAGTCGTGAACACAAAAACGTAACCTTTCAATCCCGGATCTCCATGTGAGGCTCTATATCTCCGTACGATTCTCTGCCTTTTCAGCTTTTGTTCCGCTGACTTCAACCGAGGCTCTGGGGTGGCAGCATAAAGAATGAACACATCCCACCACAGAGATGGAGCGATGAGATCGGTTTGAGCGCCGGAACTAGACGGACCAATAACACCCCGACGCCATGAGGGACGAGGACTGCTTGCGGAGACCTTGATCCGGCAGTAGATAGGCCATGCATACCTGTCAACCCATACGGTTTACCCGTGTTCTTGTACAGGGAAATTGAGTTTTCATGTCCATGCGGCGTAACAGCCGTTTCAACACGGGCAAAAAAAAAGTGTCATTTTTTGTGTGTTTCTCCCTTGTGATGGGACTTTGTAGGATGAACGTTGAGATTTATAAGGGCACGGGGTTACCAATACGGTATGAATTGGTATGTAATAAGGTAGGCACTGACAAGGGGTTGACTGGTATGGATCATGGCTCACGATGATAAAGATTGTGACAGGTTGAATTAACGCCTCATGACTCCAGAGCATTCGAAGTCCAATCGTAGATTTTTTTTGTATCGCTTACCTCGATTTAAAATAGAAAAAAACAATGGCCTAGTTAAGTGCTCTGGTCACAATGGTTTATTAACAACCTCTAATTACAGGCAATTTACTGACAGGCAGTCAGTGGGAAATTATTGCAGTAAACCAAACCGCTTCTTTCAAAGTGCCAGTAACTAATCCGCAAAGAAATAAAAAACAACAATAATAAACCAATGAAAAAGCTGCTGTCCTGGACAATGGACCACTCTCCCACTGGGCCCTTTAGCAAAGGCATGGGGTGGGGATTCAAACCGGAACGTCATCGCACTGAATGAATGTGCAGCCACAGAATTACAAACTCAAAAGTCCTTTCCCACTGCAAACAGAATCATAATCTGTTTTTATGTACATATATATACTGGAGGAATCCGATAAGCTAAAAAAATATTTTTTCCACAGGTGTCCAGTAGGTGTGGATCAGGAAGTTACAACAAACAATTTAGAAAAAACATAGGAGTGCAAAGTATAGAAAAGGGAAACAAATCTAACAAGCGAAGATGTATTATCATAATTAAGTGTGATGCTGCGTTCGAAGTGTTTGCCCAAGCGCAAAAAATAAGCACTCAAAACATTCGTCAATCAGACTGCACAAAAAAAAGGAAATACGTGCAGTTTTGGCCACCCATTTCCTTTATAGCAGAAAGATAGAGAGCATCATCACTGTTGGTGGTCCTCAGCCACTGGTGTAAATTCCACATTCCTATGGTAGAAGCCACTCTCTCCATGAGTGGTGCAGCCTGGCTGTGTAGGTTTATCGAGGGTCTGTGTTGCTGCTGTCCTGGTGTGTTCTCGGACTGTTTTTCGCTGTTCTTTTGCTGCCTTGCGCAAGCTTGTAAATGTGTGTACGTGTGCACTTTTAACTTCTATACTTTGTTGTATTTCTTTAGTTGAAGTGATTTTCCTTACATTGCCTTTACTTTGCACTCCTGTCGTTTTTTTAATGTTGTAACTTGCTGAACCCCCCCCCCTCCGCCCTCTTACTGAACATCTGTGAATAAATTAGCTTTGCAGATCATCGGATTTCTCCAGGATAAATCAAGATTCCGATTGAGCCCTGTCCGCCTTTCCCACCATCTTCATAGGCCCGGCACGGAGGCTCCTTCGGCCCACGGGCCCCAGTGTAGTTTTACCTCCTGCACGGTCAATAGCTACGCCACTTCTCATCACACAGAACCACTGTCGTCTAAGCACAACACGGTAGTAATATTTCATCAACCGCAGAGGGATGATGAGCTCGGTTGACTTGACTGCTATCATTCTGACGGGAAGCAAGGCCAGCTACTGCTCTACCATGGTGAGACCTGCTCGGATGTGTTTCAGCGTGGCAGATAAGAACGCGAAGCGGTGAATTCCCCCTGTAATTTTACGTAAGAGAAGGTGGAAATGATAATGATAATGATGATCATCGCTTTTACCAAGGAAAGTCTCACTGAGTCACAGGACGACATTGTTTGGCCAATGCAATGCGAATTGTTGTCTGTCTTCGTGTGGGCGGAAATTGTAGGCCTCAGAAGAAAACGAGCACGTGTGAGGGGAACAGCACTAGACTCTCCACAGATGGATTCAACAATCGACTGCAGTCCGTAGACGACCCACTGTCAAAAGGAAACATTTAAATACGAGAAAGTTACTCATTTCCACGCAGAACTTTGGTCAACCGTCGTAATGGCCCATCTGGGTAATTTCACGGGAGTCTTTCAGTATTCAGTATTTGCCTGTAGCAAGAACAAAAAACCAGAACAAGACAAAACAAGAGAGAAAAAAACCCCACTTGAGGTGGACACGAGCTCACCAGGCCGCGTGGTTTATGGCCTTGCTTCTCATTTGTTGTGAAACATAATGGGGCTCTGTGCAACCACAGGAGCTGTGGCAGCCTGTGTGTGCTTGAATAAGAGCCTGATTTGCGGTTTGCGAAGCTAAGCAGTCCTGTCGTGGCCTGTCAACCCCAAGAGTGAAAAATAAAATAACTAGCCGTGGAATATTCTTGTTTTTTTTGGGTGGAAGCATTTTGCAGGCAACGGGGTGCGTGCGTGTTTGTGCAAGCACAACGTCCATGACCGCCACCGACGATCAAGTCGCATGCATAGCCATTCCCCTCGTGAAGCACGTTTTAGCAAACTGCGTGCATTTTTTTTTGCAGCAAATCACTCAAGTCAGAGTGTCTCCTTGCTCAAAACCAGCATTTGGAGGGGGGGGGGCGTGCGTCCGATGTGTTTTTTGGGTTGTACCGCGGTGTTGCTTGGCACGATGGCTGACGTTTCGTTCCACGTGCTGCCTCTCAGGAACCGAACAGCTCGCGGCAAACTGGGGCACATTCGCCGGGGCTCCTTGCCGAACAACCACGCGGCACAAACCTGAAAGGGCCATCTCAGAGCGGCGCGGCACGGCCGTGGAAATCTCCGAGGTGGCATGAGGCAGACGCTCACTTTTAGTGGCGAGCAAGCGGCGCAAATTCCACATTCCTGTGATGGGAGCCCGTTTCTCGACGCCACGACCCACTGTTGACTACTTCAAAGTGGTGCTGGTTTTATCGGCTCTGGGCGGATGATTGGGTTTATCTCGGTAGAGAGTTGAGAACTTTTACCAATGCAATGCCAAGGAATGAGTGCCGCTCTGAGAGAAGTGTCACCCGTTAGTACAAATCTTTCTCACAGGGGATAGGTAGGGATTACAAATAAAACACAGAAAGACAGAAATAATACATTAAAAGTAGGAGCGTAACAATGAATCCATGATTATATGATTATTATTCATTCTTAACCTCATGATACATTGAATCGTATCTGTAAGAATCGGTGCGTTTTTATTTGTATATCAGAATCAGAATCTTTATTTAGACTGGAGGAATCCGATGAGCTATGAAGCTCTATTTCAAAGATGTCTAGTATGAGCGGGTCAGCAAGTATATGTTGCATTTAATGAGTTGAGCTGACTCCTCCAGCTATTAGAGACAATGTTTAGCATGCTGGGTAAACATGGTTATAGGCTCTTGTTTGAGCATATACAAGACGTTTAGTATCACATTACGTGAAGGGATTGGTAAGTCATCTCCCGTGCGAATGTGGCTCTTTCAGACCCTACCACTGAGTAGTCCAGGGCTGCATCCTGGGGTTAAAATATAATTTGAACAATAAAATCGCGTCCCTGAATTGTGACAAGTGACTACAAGTCCCTTACTTATGGCAACAATTAGCTTTGTATGCCTGCGAGACTTGCGCATTCAAAAAATTGACAGAGATAGGATAGTGGCATTCCAAATGCATTGATATAGAAGTATACTGCTGCATCTAAACTGAACCCAAAGAGTGACCAACGTAGAAGTAAGAAAAATATTGCACATAAAAGAAGACAACCAGATGATGCAAACAGTGCTGAGAAGTAAATTGGAACTATTTGGACACATATGTGGGATGGAAAATAAGACGAACATTTATAGTGTGTTGTTCGGGATAAATGGAAGGAGCCAGAAAGAGAGGAAGACCTAACAGAGAATGGCGTGACGACGATTTAAGAGATTGATTCTAGAAAGATGTACGCTACTATAGCATATTGGCACAAGACAATGGAAAGTGGAAAGAAATGACGAAATGTGCAGCGGACACCTACGGGTTTATCTGCCCATGGATCGTGATGAAGATGATGAATGTAAGAACTTGCGTCTTCCATCAACAAATGCGTAGGTTAGGAAAATCGAAATGTAGATTTTGTATATACATTTTTTGCTCTCACGCAGACAACGTTCAAGTTTGGCTGAATGACTGTGATGAGAAGCTCTTAATTAGGAATTGAAATAAAACTAAAATGTGCCTTGTGGAGCCTGTTGCTCATCTCGCCAATATTCATGTTCGGAAGTTTTTATTTAGAAATACATTTCCTCAAAGTAGCGTTCTATAGAAATCAGCTTCTGGTGTTCGCGAATAAAAAAAATCATAATTTTTTTTAATGGAGACCTTCCATTTTTGATCTACGTCAATTGTTGTTTTCTTGCCTGGAGACATTTAAAGCGTGGTGCAATTTTGAATTTACCCGCGTGGTGGGTTTTTTTTTCTTTTTCGAACGTAACTTTTTGCGTGAACATTCAATTTTTGCCCAGTCCAGGGCAGCTGAAGCGTTGACTCTTCCAAGCAACGCACGTCACCCTTCGTATTCCTCCTCCAACAAAGGGCGTGAACGTTTGGGCGGAGGCGCGTTGTGTGGGCCACAAGCGGCCACCGTCTCATTGGCATCGCACCGAACGACGGCGACAGCGGAGGGCGGAGATCGAAGGTGGTTGGAAGGGGAATACAAAAAAAATTTAAAAACCCCACCGAGCATATTTCTCAAGAGGACATCGATAATCCTCTTTTAGAATTTGGAGTGCCGGCCCAAAGATTCCCTCGTAATAAAATGCGCAGAAAAGAAACAGCCGCCCCTTTGTCGCGTTTTACTTTCAATGCCCGTGGACGCGTGGTGCCTGCCACCCACACTTGAGCTCCGTAAGCCAGGATTTTCGCGGGGCAACAAAAAAAAATCCTCCTTTATGGCGCGTGTTTTCAGCAGGTCGCTCGCTGCGTTGTGTTCCGTGTGGGAGGTTTCTCCCCCAGAGCATTCGTCTCCCAGGAGTAATTAAAATGCGGAGCAGGGCCCTCTAATTCAAGTGCCACTTATAAATGATTAGTGATCTAAGACTGTTTTTAGCTCCTTGGGGATGCCATTGAAAAGGCGCTAAAGTGGGTACTTATTTCATTTTTACGAAATTTATTCTGAATTTATTTCTGGCAGCCAATGTTTCTGTGTTGTTGCTGCTGCAGGAGTTGGTTTGTGCTTTTTCACCATCCCATGTGCGATAAGGTATTTAAACTGATGCTGAGTGGGTGTGAAATGTGTATCTTTGTTTAGTAATTTCCTTTTCTTGATTCATATTTTTCTGAACAACTATGTAGACAGCCGGGTGTTAAATGGAAAACAGCACCTTGAATTTGCAACGTTCGGCTTGTTTGAAAAAGGAACAAAAATACTTGAGCAATAGCATTCATGAACATCTCAAAAGTACTAGGACCTTGAGGTTACTGGCTGTGAAATTTTGACAAACTATACGCCAGTGTTACAGCGCCATAGTACAAAGTATATATTCTGTATTTAATATTCCATACCTATTATATATGGTTATAGTGACGCGTACGAAATATTTGAATTAAAATTAATTTTAAACGCTGGTCTTGATTGAGCAGCACTCTTGCCAAAGTCCTTAGCAGTCAGAAGGTTAAGAGTTACAATCTCATTCAAGAGGTGGCCTGAGTTTGATCCCTCATCCACGGATGACATCAGGGCTGTTGTAGATCTCACTCGCCGATGATGTTGGCCATGTTGGGTTCAAAACGCAGTGCGACAACCACCTGCGCAACCACTCCGTCAGCTCTGTCGCGTCATCTTCTTTTTTATTTAATGTATGTTGTTGAAATTCTTTCGCACTGTACGTAGCCAACCGTGCTAATCGGAGGCGCGGAAATACAGTAAAGTTGCTGACCTGATCGTTTACCCCTCCAATCATTTACTTTTAGTGTAAGTGAATAAACTGGTTACATGCCACGTAACTTTACTTGGAATACACACAGAGTAACAATATAGGATTGCAGGTGCTTGCCTTGGGTAATCTAATGACACCAATAATAGAGTTGTTTTGGGTTAGATCGCGTAAATATATAAATCTCGCTAAAACACGCCACCACCCGACACATTTATATATGTACACGATCTAACCCAACAAAAACCTCTATTATGGAAGATATCGGTCGCGAAAGCCTACGTGTTAAACGAATTACAACAACGTTACTCCCCAGAAGAAAAAAACCCAGCAATTTCAATTCATATTCTATGGTTCTTTCGGTAGAGTCGCGTAGATAGAAAACAATAATAACAATAAATGATACAAAAATAAAGTGAATAAAATTTCAATGTATACGATATATAACGCAACCGAATGTCAAGACACCTTACAAACGAGAAACGCGGCATGGGGGAATCCAAGGGGATGGGTGGCTGTGGGCAGCAACACAAAGCTCGAGACAACGAAGCAGCCAAGGCCCAGAACCTACAACGACGAGCCCCAGGGACAGCCGAGGTAGCAGCCAGGGCAGCACCAATGAGTCCCACGGCATCCCTTGGGGGTAGGGGTGGCGCGGGAGGAGGGATGGGGGGGCCTGGGCAGCCGGGGCAGAAGCAGAAGCAACAGCAACACCGCTTCGTAGCTACAACACCACGGACACCTGCGAGAGTCACTCCGACGCTCTTGTCAAAGCGAAACGTGTGGGTTAAACTCGAGGCACCCCTCGAGTTTAACCCACACGTCGAGATAGAGGCCCCGCCGTGGCGTTGGCAATGAGTCCGTGAACCACGAAACCATCCTCCTTCGACGCCCAACGCGGGCGTCTCTCCGCGATGAGATTTCCAGAGGGGTATTTCGGGAGCGGCGAAAGCGGCGCGCGTTTCAATATTTTTACGCTTCGATTGCCACTGGCCAGCTGCCAGGCATTACATCTGCTCCGCGTGAAATAAATCCGCCGTTATAGAGACGGTAATCCTGACGCTCGGAGCCGTGTGGCTTGGCCGAGAGAGGACATTTCGCTCGTCACAAATTTCCGTCCGTGACTTTCCGCAGCACGCTTCGCACGCATTGCCTTTGTGCTTGGGATTTATTTAACCTTTTTTTTTTACCCCAGAATTATTTTGGAACAGTGCGCATCGCTGGTTACCGAGGTGACTGAATTAGTTGGAACTGTTCAACGTCTAGCTCTCCCCCGATGTGCTTTCAGGTTGGGTGCCGCGCGCTGAGAACTGAAGTTTTCGGCACGCGACGCGAAACGTCGGGCATCGTGCTGAACAACGCGTGGCATAACTCGAAAACGCATCGGAGAGCCACGCAGCACAACTGTGAAAGATTACGCAAAAGAGTTTTTCAATGTTTTTACTTACACAATTCTGCTAAGCATTTAATACATTCGTGGGCCATGAAAGAGTGTGAATTTAGAAACGTTAATTAAATCATAACTTAAAGCTTTCGTGACTGCAGGAATTCATATACATATAACAATATTGTTATTATTATTTTTTATTTTTTTCTATCTACGTGGCTTTACCGAAATACCTCAATGAATATAAATCATCATAATCTCTTTTTATGTCTCTAATAACAATGCCCACGTTCTAAATACACCGCTGCATGAAAGCCTCCCCAGCCTGTGTTGGTCATACTTCACCACGCTGGCCAGCGTGTCTTGGCAAAGTAAGGACCCAAGACAAGATCAGATATCACTCACCGCTGATGTCAGCCGTGGCTGGGAATCAAACTCAGGTCATGGAGTTCGCAGCGAAGTGTGGGAACGACTACGCGATATATCCCACCATTGAATAACTATGCTGTCATTTTTAGTTCCATCGCTATTACACAAGACAAACAGCGATGTCTTCACCACTTTGCCAAATATGTTCCATTGTGCTTACTCCTCTACAATACGTGAGAACAAATTAAACCTCAGTCACAAGTTAATTCCGACAGGTCCAACGCGCTCATTTATGTATATGTTTTATCACACAAAGGGCAATTTCACACGGACGGACGAAATAAAATCATGAGGGGGGAGGGGGGGGTGACTACGAGGGGGTCCCACAACAGACTCCAGCCACGCCCCGGCACCCTTCAGCACCGCGTTTTTCACACCGGAGAATTCTTGGTGGGGTTTTGTTTTATTGCTGTGACGTGGTGGGAAAAGGTGAGCCAAGGCAGCTGCTCTGCGATCATCCTCAGGCATCAACGAAACATTTGGTATTTTTTTTATATATTTATATTGCTCTTCTTGGTTATTTCGGTAAAGTCACGCAGAAGGGAAGTAATAAAATAATAAAAACAAAACACAATAAAATAATTCTCACGACGTCTCGGCCACAACGCAAGCAGCCGTCCTCAGGTGAAAACCAGGTCTGTCGAGGCGACAGTGTCTGACCTGGTTTTCACCTGAGGACGGCTGCTTGCGTTGTGGCCGAGACGTCGTGAGAATTATTTTATTGTGTTTTGTTTTTATTATTTTATTACTTCCCTTCTGCGTGACTTTACCGAAAGAACCAAGAAGATGAATCCCTGCAGTCACGAAAGCTTTAAATCGAATATATATATATTGCTGTGAAGACTATTGTATTTTTCTGAACGCAGTTCGTGGGAAGTAACTAGCCCCATGATTTGTGGTGGTCGCTGTTCAGCAGGATTCGCAGACTCAAGAAACGCGACAACGGCTGCGAAGTGAACGCTCCTGCTTATGCTCCCTGTTGACGCAATCAGATGATATTTGAATTACGAGACCCTGTTTATCTATCCACCGATGAATGAATGGCCTCCCCGCGCGCGCCGTGTCTCTTGCCCACCGCACTTCACCATGCTTCGTGAAGGGCAGGAGGCCCAGGACCGGCTCATGTAGACATCACTCGCCACTGATGTCAGCCGTGACCGGGGATCGAACTTAGATAGCTGGGTTCATCGTAATCAAATTATCAAAGTGATTACCGGTAAACTCATATAACTGATTTTGGTCACGGTGTTTGATCAGATTGCCATTACGTATTTGGTACATGCCAGTGGATTACTTATTATGATCGCTTTAAATTTAATGTATATAGATGACATTCGCCTACAGCCATAATACTGTACAATAAATAATAATGATCGTTTTAAACCCCTCGACTGAGGCACCGCCACGCCATGTCAGTGGCGAGAATCGTTTGGCTTCGTCCTTCACCACCACGGTGGTCAGTGCAGGTTGCTGACGTCGGGGGGAGGGGGACCTCCAGCAGACGTTCAGATATCACACGCCTCTCTAATGTCAACTCTCATTTCACAACGACACAGCATGCGACCCACGACGTGTTGGCTTTTGGATCACCAAATTAATTGGTCTCCGCTGGAAAAGTGAGTGCCAGTGACGCATTCCATGTAATGTACACACCGCCGGGAATTATTCGTATCTTATGGTTCTTTCGGTAAAGTCACGTAGATAGAAAAATTATAAAATGATTTTAAAAATCACGACGTTTCGATCGCAACACGAGCAATCGTCATCAGGTGAACAAATACAGCAGGCGGACTGCTGAGGCAGGAATAAATATAGCGAGGGAGCGACTGCTTGAAGTGGGCGGGGCTAGAGATGGACAATATAAACAAAACAGAACCAAAGAATATGAATTCCTGCATTCACGAAAGCTTAAGTCAAGATATTATTCGAGTAACGTTTAATCAATTTATCGCTTAAAATACAAATTGTAAACTCGTGATGCATGCATCGTATCGTGTGTGTGTGTGTGGGAATCAATTACCTCACATATATTCAGATAATGTAAAAATTTACAAAATATTAAAAACGAGACAAAAAATATTGATTCACGCATAAAGTCATGACCTGAATCATGATAATCCACCTGATCGCTGGCATTTTGGTGGGTGACGATGCACATGCTATGCACTTTCTGGAACGGCAGATAACACACGCTACTTGTAAATCCTTCAAAATGTAGCACGATCTCAAATGCGTACTTTTGAAGACAAATTCAAATCAACTTTAAGCAATGGAACTCACTCCGCCGTGGTTTCCAAGCCAAATACACTGTCCCCAGGCCAGTCACTGTCCGACAGATTCCGCATTTCTGTGAATTAGCGATTTCCAGCCATGGTCTCCGGCGAGAGAAACGCAGTGAAAAGGAGACGCCAAGAAAAATGACATCAGGCTTCAAGCTCCATCAAGCCCCCCCCCGCCCCCTACAGACCCCCCCCCCGCCCACCCTCAACTCCATCGCCTTTCAGCGTTTGCATTTATCGCTGCTCCCTCAGGGCGCCGTGAAAGGGCGCTCCGGGGCGATCGCAAGAAAGCGGCAGTGTTGCGGGACACCAAAACATCCTGTAAAAAAAAAAGTGGGCAAGCCGTAAATCTACACAAAACTCGTGGTTTGCAGCCCTTTTCAGCCTGAGAACATCTGGTAACAATTGGACTTAGGCATGGGTTCTCCTGTCAGTTCTTTCTAACCCAGAACCCCCCCTTGTGCGTGTCCCCCCTCCCCCTTCCCCCCACCCCCACCGGTGTCCCCTAAAACTCCATTTTGCCTAAAGTCCCATAGACATGAAAGCCCTCCCTCTCTCTCTCTCTGCGTTCTGACAGGTTTGCAGCCTGGGTGGCGAAAGGATTGAGCAGGGATTTGTGGGAGAGCAAAGACCTCGCAGCAGCACCACGTGTGAATGGTAGGTATAAGGGGATGCGGCAGCGTCCTGAACCCCGCATGGACCCGCGTCGTGACCGATTGATCGTTTGAATGGCTATTTATACGGCTTTTTCTGTTTACGTGAGAGAGAGAGAATCCCTCCCCCCCCACCCCGCCTCTGTTGAGCGCTGGACGGACGTCCGTACGCGTCTGAAATAGTGTCGCGTGTTTTAAGCGTGCACAATTCGCTGGCATTCCACCTGTCCCAGGGTTTTCCCACAATGCCCGCGAGTATTTATGTAAGATTCCGAATGAATGTTCGTCAACGTCGACATTAACCGTGGTCACTCCACTGCTGGATGAAGGCCTCCCCAACCCGCCAGCGTCTTTCACAAATTCTATATCAATGATTAAATATTAGAAATAATATATTCCTAATGGACACCTTAATGTTATAATAAAACAATTCTGACACGCATTAGTAATGTAATTATACAATAACACAAATAATTCTTAATTTACCCAATAAAAGCTCATAGCGTCGTATAAAATAAAATAAAATTCCAGAAACGTCTACTTGAAATTATTTGTGGCTTCCTTGTCTTCACGATTCCAGCATAAAGATCATCATCATTAGACATGATTTGTCCACTGCTGGATGATGGCCTCTGCAAGCCGTCACAGCAGCTTTTGGATAACCCTCAAACAAAGACAGTCACTGCATCGCGCGCTTTCAGATCCGCTTCTGCGGCCGTCTGGAACGCTCTTCCTTCCGATATCAGGAAGCCACTGGAGCTATGCACTTTTAAATCTAAATTGAAAACGAATTTCTTTAGAACAGCGTTATGTGCTTAGATTGTTGTCCTTCCCCCGTACCTCCGATAAGCATGATTGGCTACGCACGGTGCAAAAGAAGTCCAACATACATACATCGACATCTCAATTAGTCATGCGATATACCAATCCGCCTATCACTTGCACACCAACTGATGTCATCGTTCCATCTCCAAACAGTGGTGCTCCTCTCTGGAAACAAACACAGGTATATTATTTTGCCAGCCATGAATGTGCCCAGTCTCAGAAGATCTCAAAAGCTAAGCAGAATTGAATCTGTATAGCACTTGTATGGATTATCACCATGCATAACGGGCGTTATAGGCTGTTGCACTATGTGGTGGATTTTGCAGATAAAAGCATTGTTGTACTAAACGTCTACATTTCCATGCACTTTTACCCACTCGCATTGGCCAGCACAGTGAAGTGTCGTCAAATAGCCCTCCTGCCCCGAACGGCGTGGGGGGGGGGGGCCTCATCCAGCAGTGAATAGACTAAGAGCTGAACATTTAAATGTACATATTTGGCCGGGAGTTGCTGTGGCAGAACGCTGGAATTTGTAATCGAAAGGAGCTCATGAGCGACAAATTTGGGGTCGATAAAACGAATATATCTTTGTGGAAAGTCACCCTATGCATAGGGTGACCATTACCGCAGGAATGTGGAATTTCCACCACTGGCTTTTGACGTGGCTGATAAGGAATTGATGGCACCAATCGATTGAGTGAAGGGCAGGCGACCTCACTGCCCTCTCCTCCCTTCCACCCCCCGTTGTCCCCGTTGCTGCCTCGTCTCATCGGCTCCTCGCCCTCCACCGCTATCGCCTCTTATTTTTAGACGATTGTAATAAGCGATAAAACAAAAACAAAGGAAGCTATTTTTGTTTGCAAAGAGCATTCGCTAAATGCGGTCCGCTGTGCTGTGATGAATTACTCAGTTGTTATCACCGCCACGTTGCGTTTCGATGAATATAAATTATATCAATCCACCGCCCATTACAAGGAAGGAATGTTGCATTGTCAGCTAGAAAACGTGGCATCAGGTTGGCCTCAACACTAACCAAGGCTTCGTCAGCCCACGGCCGAATGAAGGACTACCAGCACAGTGTGGGTCGAAAGGGTGTTTGCATTTTTTCGCAATGTCGTTTGCATCGCAATGAGAAACTCAGGACACCGGATTGGTAGTGTAAATCGCTAACTACTGAGCCAGCGCTCCAACCCCATTATCCTGGATATTTGCGGATAAATGAAAGGACGTCTGTGCACATTTGTGAATGCCAACCACGAGAGGTGGGATGCAGGCCTTTGCCGTGGGTCGATGATTTGGGCCAACCTGATGGCAAGTGTTTTTTTTTGTAATTGACAATGAAACGTTCTTACGACCAATTCGCACGGAATATGCCCAACCTCGTCACGTCTTAGAATCTAAGATGGGTTGGGATCTTGGATAATATTTGGATGGGCGACCACCATGCACAAAAGGTTGTCACAGGCTGCAGGGCCACACGGTGGACAGCAAGAGACCAGCACAGCACCATCTATTGGTTTACTGCACTTCTATGACCCCGTGCCGATGGTCCCCCGCCTTCACCAACCCGCACTGACCAGCGTGGTGAATTATGATCAAATAATCAGCTCAACCCACATTGTATAAGGCGGCACTCATCCAGCTGTGGATTGACATGTCTAAAGACATATATATAATGTATATATGTTTTCTTTAATATTCTTTTCAGCCCGCATTAACCATGTCAGTTTGGTATTTCACGTTCAGCGTATACCAACATCCTCATCTCACACGACACGGTTCATGCATCACCGTGGCAGACAACGACATTATTTATTAAACATTTGCGGCGCACCTAAAACACATTCCTTTTTTTTTAACAAACATTGTCTTTTTTTTTAAACAATACAAATCAACTCGTCTAAAGCCGCCGCGTCTGACGAAGCAGCAGGGAACACGAACGCTGCTCACTTCCCAGGCTCGGACTAATCATTAGGGGCTGCAAGCCCTCTCTGATTGTTTGCGAGGTGGCAGTAATGAGAGAACAGCTGAGGGCTGGCTCCTATTTCCCTCGTGTACGCGCCGCCGTGGTTCGCACGCTTTTTACTGCTCCCTCGCCCTTTGTAGCAACAAGTGAAAAATTAAGCTCAGCATCACCGAGGGACGGGTGGCCGCTCCCGAGGGAAGGCTGCGTCGAGCCCCACTGTCCTGCCCGTTCTCAGGGCCTTCGTCTGATTGACAGGACACCGGCGCAGATTAGCGACGTGCGTCTTGGCCCTAATTCTCGATCGCTAAACAACGGGCTGCCCGGCAGGGGCGCAACTGGTGGGAGATGAAGCCAAAGGGCCGCAGGTGGTTACTCCGAGTCGCCGTCTTTCGTGGAGGTCGTGGGTCACGTCCCGTGTGTCACGTCCCGTGTGTCGCTGTGTGGCCGTATTCGCAATCGCGAGACGGGAGTTTTTTGTGGCTCTAAGGTGGGGAGGGCGATTGGTCGGGGATAAACTTGTAGGACTCCAGTTGATGCACGTGACGATGCCATCAATTCATCGGGCCACGATGCACACGTATCGAGTTTTACGCGTCTTAGCATGTGGCGTGATTTATTAAGCTTGTATGCAAATGATATGCTAATGCGACGTTCGCATTGCCTACGCGAATGCTAATGTGGCATATGGATGTGGCTCTTCGGTCTATGGATGAAAACAAAAATAAGGTATGTAGATTTTAGACTCCCATTCCAAACATGATATGGTTTTTATCTCCGCCACATGGCAGTAAAGCAACAAATATAAAGACACAAATAATCTATTCCTGCTTGAGTCGAATGAGGACTCGTGGATCATGGAAATTAATCAAAAAGCTTGGGGCAAAGAGGCCACGATTCCTCACAAACCCAGAAACGCAACAAGGGCACTGCAGAAGGAACTGAGCACGACGCCAGGGCACCTCATAATGAACCCTTCATTTTTCAGAGATCTCTCACCGTCCATTTTCAATGCGTACACTCGTAATATAAAGACAAAGGTCCCCCGTATAGCCTGCTAAAGGCTATAGCAAGCACCTTTGAAGGCCGTTACGGCACACGAGGGGGTGGGTGGCCAGCACGCACGCCCGGCCGCCTTCGTCTCCTCAGTGGCGATGTTCACACATCGCAACAGGTACTCATTTGAGGCTGAGTCGACCTAGGGGATGCCCATAACCAGCTCAAATAATCCTCACTGGTGTTGCTGGCCTGAACGGGAATTGAACTCGGGTCGCCGGGTTCGTAGCTCAGCGTGCTACGAACCCAGCTGCGCCACCGCTCTCCACACTAGCAGTGTAACACACACACGCCACACGATGATTTAAATACATCCACTTCGTTAGCTAATCCATAATTGCTCGTGCAAAGCACAATAATAATATTCTTTGGGTCTTTCGGTAAAGCCACGTGGATAGAAAAAATAATAAAAATAATAAAATACTAACAATGTAGCGGGAGAGCTGCTGAGGCAGGAAAAATATATTTATGTAATACTATCACCTGATGACGATTGCTTGTGTTGCGATCGATACGTCGTGATATTGCTATTATTTTTATTATTTTTTCTATCTACGTGGCTTTACCGAAAGACCCAAACAATATTAATTCCTGCAGTCACGAAAGCTTTAAGTCAAGATTTAACCCCAAGAATAATATTTTTGCGCAGGAGACAAAGGCCTCTGAAACGTGTGCCTGGCACGAGGGTGGCCGCTGCGTGGACCGTGGTGATAATGATGATGAATCGTCCACGCTGGGTGGACACGCAAGCGGTAATACAAACAGCGCAGCGCTCGCCACTAAATTGCAAGCGGAGGCGGATCTAGACACTTCCCAGGGGACTGTTCCCAAATTCCCAAATTTTGATATAAATCCACCCCCGCATTAATGACAAATCGTTCAATGTATTTGCGCCCGGGAAGTATCAATACAATACCACACTTTGGGTCTCATGGGGTAGAGGATGGGGACGCGACTTTTTGCAGAGGGTGAAAAACCTCCCCCCC
Organism: Lampetra fluviatilis; assembly: GCF_964198595.1. Taxonomy (NCBI): domain Eukaryota; kingdom Metazoa; phylum Chordata; class Hyperoartia; order Petromyzontiformes; family Petromyzontidae; genus Lampetra; species Lampetra fluviatilis. Next base: position 6,715,876 of record NC_136279.1, on the reverse strand, counting down.
CCTCCCCCACCACTTGCAGTGGCTACGAACCCACAGCCACAGCGAGCAGTCAGCGGTGCGTTCAATGGTGCAGACAGAGCGCTCGTCTGTCGAAAGGACCTGTCGTCCCAGAGCGCATCGCCCCCTTCGAACGCACCACTGGCTGTGACGTGTGAACTCATCATACGCCACGGTAGAAAGCCCTCCTCCTCCTCTTACCGACGGCGATTGGTTCCAACGAAACCGGTCGTTAAGCGAGTATTAGGAAATATAAGTTAAAGGCTTCATTCGTACCCATAGCATCGCAAGCTACACTTTCTCACCCTAAAAAACGTACTTTATAACGTTTAAACAATGGATATTATTACATGAATATACAACATGATAAACACATGATATTAAAGGAAACGTGGTTAATCAATGCATTCATTAATATTTACTGTACCTACATCAGCCCGTCGTTAACAGGGGAATGGTCGGTAAGCGAACACTTTGGGCTCTATGGAGGCACTATACTACTATACACTACACTATACACTGCACTATACTACTATACACTACACTATACACTGCACTATTATACACTACACTACTATAAACTACACTATTATACACTTCTATACACTACTATACACTACGCTATTATACACTTCTATACACTACTATACACTACACTATACACTACATATTGGGCTCCATGGAGGCCCGTCGTTAAGTCTTTAACAGGGGTGGTCGTTAAGAGGGGTTCTACTGCATAATTCTCGACATTGATTACGATTTGCCGAAGGGACTAATCACCAAATCACCGGGAGTTGCAACCCCATGATCTCGCTTGCGCCTGGAGAGTCTTTGCCTGGGTGTGTTACTACCGACCCAGGCGTAGCGAGGTTGCCATAGGTGGTGGGGGCTACGCGGTAGGTGTCAAAAGGCAGTGCAGCAAAATCAGTTGTACTGTACTATGCTTCCCACGTCTATGCTCCCTGCCCTCGCCACTGGGAGCCGTGCACTTTTAAATCGCGGTTAAAAAATAATTTCTTTAGAACTGCTTGTCGTGTTTAGTTTGTCGTCCTTTTCCACCCACACCTCCGATTTGTACGGTTGATTACGTACGGTGCGAAAGAAGTTCAGCATGCACACGTAAAGACGAGCCCGCACTGACCAGGGTGCTGAGTTACGGTCAATCAAGCCCCCCCCCACCCCATGGAGATGATTGAAACCGCATGCCGGTTGGATGCCTTCATCTCGCAGTGGATTGACATAGGGATGTAACTAGATTATTATATAATCACGATTACTTTAAACCTCCCCCAAGCGTAACTAGATTATTTTATACCGTAATCACGATTACTTTAAACCTCCCGGAAGCGTAGCCGGTCCGCCCTGTCCCTCTCCTCCCGTCGTGAATCCAAAGGACAGGTCGGCTAAAGAGACAACAACAACAACAGAAATAATAAACAAGGAAGTTCGTAGACGATGGGCGAGATACCCCGCGGTGTCTTCTGTCCTCCGGAGAAGCGGGCGACTCCACCGACAGCTGAACAACGGGGGCGGGAGGTAGGGAGGGTTGTGGAACGACTCCACTTCATCTCAAAGTGTTCACCTGAAGGGCCATTGCGTATCTGCGACAATGATCATCAGCAGCACATTCCACGTCAAGGCACCGCAGCTCAATGCCTCAGTACGGAGTCCGCTATGGACCCCCCCCCCAACTCCTCCTCCAACTCACGCTGGCTGTGAACTTCTTCTGCGGGCTGCGTCCCTTGATCAAAGCCGCTGGCTGTGTGCTCTTTTCTCTCTCTCTCTCTAACCCTCACCCACTCCCCTCTGCCCCCCCGCCCCCCCAACATCCTTTGAGCGAGAGACATTTAAAGCGGCCACTTTTGTGTCGCTTTTTCCCTCGCTACAAGTTATTTTTCCCCCCTTCCACTTTTATGTATCCTCTTTTTCTTCTTCTTATTCCTCCTCCCCCCGGAGCCGGCATATGATCGAGTAGCTTGTTTGGCCTGCGTGCTATCAACAATGGCCACGGCGTATGGAGGAGAATGGCGTTGAGGAATGCCTCGCATCGCCGAATGGAAATTGTTCCCACCAAAGATCTTTGTGATCGGCGGCCTTGTTTGCCGGGGGGGGGGGGGGGCCTTACTTGGTAATCTGTTGACAACCCTTGCTCACTCCAACCCGGAGTGGCCTTTAAACCAGCTGATCGGGAGCACCCCCCCCCCCCCCCTATTGCGTGCAGCTTAAACACGTCGTCAAAAGGGCCAACGCTCGAGCAACGTTGCCCCAACGTTGTATGTACCTTGAACTTCTTTTTGCCAATCGGAGGTGCGGTTTACTGGGAGTCCGCCGTTTCAAATGAATGCGGGTGGTCCCACAGCCAGTGGTGGAAATCCCTCATTGCTATGGCAGGAGCCAACCATTCCCATGGCCGATACAGTGTGGGCAGGCCCGTGCTCCAGCAATGGATATTGACAGCCGTAAGAGGTATGGCTCCCCGATGTGTTTCAGTTGACTTTGGATGCAACACGTTTATTATAACACCCCAACAGGGTAACTGCATAACTAGACTACATAACCGGGTTAGTCAGTAACACACTGCCTGACCCACGAAGCCGAGCGTAAAGATCGAAGACCGAGGATCGAAGAGACGTAGCACCGACGGGTTCCATTCCAACAGACAGCCGCGATCGCTCTCGGGACTTCCCGTTTATGCTCTCGAGCGTGGCCTCGCTCCTCCCCCAGCCACGCCTCCTTCTGGATCTCACCAGAAGGTTCTTTACCGATCGTCACGTGTCCCTCAAGCCACCCTTTGCGCCCCCACGCTACCCCTGTCACGTGCCCTCTCGTGGTCACCCAGACTGTCACGTCCTCACTTGCCCTCTCTCTGACCGTCACCAGAACCCTGCCCCCTAGGGCCCGCTTCCATGCCATACCCACTCCGGTGCCAGAGAGAGGCTCAAGACGCACAGTTCCACTCTTGTGACAATAGCTGGCGCTGAACGCCATAGTGACTCCATTTGCGTCACTACACAAATGTAAAGAGTCAACATTCACATCGCGTCGTGTCCCTCCTCAAACGAGCACGGAGACGGCACTCGTTTATGTTGGCAGCCTTGAAGCAGTGGTGGGAATTCCACACTCTAAACTGAGCAATGTATTCTTTCTTTTTTTACCAGATAAGGTGAGGCCCACTGAGCTATAGAGCTCTTTTTCAGAAGCTGTTTGGCCACGAATGATAGCTCAACGAAGTGGCTCATCGTCACGTGGAATTTTATAGCAGCCAAACACTCTAAACGCGTGGTGATGTTGATTACAATTGTGGTGGGGAAACCCCGGAGGACCCGGAGAAAAATCCACACGACCACGGGGAGAACATGCAAACTCCAAATGTACAGCAGGCGTCAAGGGGTCAGAATCCAACCCACGAGCTCCTCCATACGAGGCGAGGCAGATGACATCTCGCGACGCACACTCACGGTGAGCATCAGCCTCTCCATTAAGAGACAATAGTCATTGACTTCCCACAAAGCGGTACGCCACTTTATCGACCGTTAGGGGAGGGATGTTGTGCAAAGTCGGTTGAGTGTGCTCGCCACGAGGCCACCAAGAGGCAGAGTGACCGCACGCTCAAGAGGAAGGGAGCACAGTCACCTTGATAATTATCGAGTTTACGGGGGGGGGGGGGGGTTTCTCCAGTGTGAAAACAAATGTTCGGAAACAACCTCGCATACCCCTGCGCGGCATAATAAAAGGAAGTGGTTATCCAAATATGTATAAACTTAATGGTCACAACATTTCCTTATTGTTAAATGATTTAAATCATCGGTTGGGACAGTGCACGAGAGACAAGCGGTAACACCAACGCTGTTGCGTTTCCAGATCCATCTTCTTCAGCTATGGGGTTCAACGCCACAGAAATATGATTAGCCATGGTCAATCCACTGCTGGATCAAGGCCTCCCCAATCCGCCGCCATCTTTTGCGATTCTACGATGCAAAAAACCACCTAAATAGCTGCCCACAAGCCAATTTCATCGCTCCTATCTCCTAAATTCCCGATAAATAACAAACAAAAAATTACCCCGTATAAAACGTTGTTATCCTATCGGGAGTTCCGGGCAATAAAGATTGAAAACTCATTTTCTTTAAAACTGCTCTTCCGATTAGCACAGTTGGCTACGTACGGTGCGAAAGAAGTTCGACATACGTGCATACATACAAAGTGAGTAAATCGGTGGAGCGGAGGCACGGTGGAGAGCACACTTCAACTAGGAACCTGGCATCCTGAATTAAAATACCGTCTACGGCTCCCATCAGTGGTAAATTATATCTGAACCTTTCACGTGTGTGTGCCCTCTCCCGTACCCCCTACTGCCGCCTCCCCCCGGCTACCCAAACCCGCACTAACCGGCGTAGTGAAGTATAATTACAATCAAACAACTCACTCTCATTACCGACACGGCAGGCGGAGGCCTTCATTCATCAGTGGAATCATCATCATCATCGTCATCATCATAGCCACTGGCCGTGGTCAATCCACTGCTGGATGAAGGCCTCGCCAAGTCGTTAGCATCCCTCACCGTCCCTGCGACGTGACATGCGGATTGATAAGAGACTGTCAAAGCGCACAAATACAACGCATGCCACTGAATGTGCCCGCTTTGTGTGACCACCACCACCACCAGCAGCAGCACCAGCGGCGGTCGTCTTCCTCGGCTAGCTAAATCACAAGGAACACACTCGCGAGACGTTTTAATTGTGGCGTCTTGTCGCGTTGTAAAAAAAAACAGACGCGAACACCAGCGGATCACGCAGCGAGCCACCGCCGCCACCGCACGTGGTGGCCACGCAGCCCCACAAGCGGGGCAGGGCGGAGGGGGGGGGCTAGGCAGGAGAAGGGGGCACCTGCGGAGCTCTCCAGACAACGGCCATTCAAAGTGTCCATCCAGCCTCAGCGTGGCTCCACGCCACCTCCAGCTCTCCGCATGGGCAGTCACCGCGGGGCTCTTGACCTCCTCGGGTCCCCCGCTGCACCATTCACTCACTCACTCAGTCACTCGCGCGCGCGCTTTGACGTCGCCCGCCCCGAAATGCACTTTCATGAATCGAGCGACGCTCGGGACCTGGGAAATACTTCAGCCAGCACCGCTGCGATCTCGCCAGCCAGCCAGCCAGCCACCACTCTCCAGCACCCCCCCCCCCCCCCCCCACAATAATCCAACACCACCACAACCACCACCATGCCACGGCACGGCGTTCAATGGTGCGATGATGGCGCGGGTCAGGGGTTTGTGCCCCCCAGGGTCAGTGATGCATGCTGAGCGTCAGCGTCACGACGTGAGCCCCCCCTCCCACCACCACCATGCACAACCATTTGGCCCCCCCACTGGGCCGAAGTTGCCACTCGCCATCAATCATCTCAGCCGGGGATCCCAGCGATTGCACAAAGGCGCACGTGCGCAATCTGAAATATTTTAATGCGATGCGGGGAGCGGGTACACAATGCTGTTAAAAGGCCCCTTTCATGTTTTGTTTGTCTCCTTGCGCGCGGTTTTGCTTGAGAGTTAATTGAATTAAGCGGCTATAGTGGGGGACCGCAACCCAGGGTGTCACTGTCCTGCTGGGAAAGTCAGCAGGCTTTGCCGCAATGGCGAGACTGGAGGCTGGCCCCCACGACATAGCATTGTGGAATTTCCATCACTGGCTCAAGGCTGCCAATGAAGATGAGCCTTTGCCACATGTTACACGGATACATTTTGACTTGGCTTAACTTTCTGCAGTCACCATTGGGTAGGCAGTTGAGGTCAAATCACCAATGAAGCCCACAGTTTGAAATCATGATTCTCTTTGACCAGAAACGTGGTCCAAATGTTAAATGACCTTAATATGCACAATAAAAGTAAGAAATCGGCTTCTGTCATGAGGGATGGCTCATGCATCTTGATACTGCCAGCCATTGCCTTATTTAATCACCCTTAATAAGGTGGTGTGTGTCTTGAGAAACAGTGACATAGGTGCAATAGATATGAATACAGTAATAAATTACAGCCCTTCTTAGATCCAAAGTTGGAAGAAGGCATCCCCACACCGGGGCTGTTTGACCATACTTCACCACACTAGTCAGTGCAAGTTGGTAAAGGTGAGGGGGAGCACACCCATGACCAATTAAGATATCACGAGATGTTGGCTATTGCCGGGAATCAAACTCAGATTGTGGGATTTAATAGATAGATAAACAAATCAACGTAATCATCATCTTTTAACGCTCCCTATTATTGCAACTTCACAAATAAGTCGTTAGGGCCACTATTGTTGATGCCATCACTTCTTCCCTCCAGATCCCATCGTTGTCATAAATTGGACACGTGACCTTCAAAGTCCTCTCTTGCCGTCTCACCGCCACCCGGTTTGAGTCCTTCCCCTTGCTTGGTGCTCACTCAGATGTCTCCCTTAGTCAAACCTGCCCTGCCTCCCAATTAAAATACATATATTGATTTTAAAAACAAGTAGATAGTTCATGAAGCGTACACTGCAGATTGTAGGCTGCAGCATGCGTGACCGCACGTGTGGGTACTTAATCCTGCGCGGTTGGTATCGCTGCGTGTCAGGACCGTCCGACAAGCCTCGTCGCTCACTTAACCCAGCGTCAGCCACCGAAAAGGCTTTCGCTGCACGCAATGATCGGGAGACGCGTGTATCAGATTTCACGACAACTGGTGGAAGATTTGTAAATTCATACACGGAACAACGTCCCTTCGGAGTAACGGGGGGGGGGGGGGGGGCGCTCATGCTGTGGAATGTCCTGGTCATGATAATTTGACGACGATCATCATCATCATCCGTGAACAGTGTCTTGGCTTTATTGCTGTGGATCAGTGCGAGCCAGTTCTTCTGAAAATGATTTATGGGCACTTATTTTGTGAAAGGCGTGACCATTTATGTTAACACAACTGCACTTGGTGACGTAGAGCAACGCACCCACGTGCCTCAAGAAAACCGTAATTAATCCGTGTACATCACCTGAATTGCGTCAGAAACATGGACATTGACAAAGAGAATGATACAACGGCTGACAGAGGAGCACGTGGATTAGATAATATATTCACATCAGAGACATCTTGTTGACCGTTATGAAAATCATTATTTTCATTTTTATTTGGAGACACATATATGTATATGTGTCTGTGAAGGAGATACATTGCCTGCTTATCTATTTAGTTTTTATATTGTCCACGGTGGGACTCACGATTATTTTTGAGTTAAGGAAAGCAATTGAGCTTGGATATGACACGTGTCTGGAAGGGGTGATTATGGCTGCTGGTCAGCCAGCACTCATGACGCTAATGACACTCACAACCCGCCTGAGGAGGATTGTCTCCATTATCTCCAACTTTGGACCACATTTCCCCCCACGTCTCAGTTTGCACGGCAGATTTAGTTACAGAGGGCAAAGACTCAGGCTGCGAGGATCTGCAACGGGAAATTTCAGCAAGTGCTGTACGTGGCAAATGAGTGATGTCTGCATGCTTCAGCGGTGTTGTAAAATAAATAACAGGCTAAGTAGACTTCGATTTTAATGCTTTCGTGACTGCGTGGATTCATATTCTTGGTTCTTTCGGTAAAGTCATGTAGAATAATAGGCTAAGTAGACTTTGTATTTTTTAAAATATTCTATTGAATTAGTTACGTCCATCATCATCACCACCGTTGTCAGCCATGATCAATCCACGACTGCATGAGAGCCTCCCCAAACCGTTTCCACCTCTCACGATTCGTTCATAATTATCCACCCTGATCCGATGCACAAAAGTGTCCACGTCGATTCCAAATGTGAGATATTTACCACCGGGGGTAGTAATTGATGACAAGGTGGAAAGTGCTTTTCCACAGATTTTCCATGCCAAACGGTTGAATAGGTGTACATTTTCTGAGCGATATTCCCCCATTACTCTGACAAATATCGACACAAAGTGTCTTTCCAACGGCGCGTGAATTCGGAGTCTCCTTCGCTGGTGGGTGGATGCTTGCAAACACAAAGCATAAACAGATACGGAACCTTTCAAAATGTGCGTGTTTCTTCAACTGAAATATTGGGGCAAACCCCCGCAGAACATGCGCACTCTCATTAACGTGTCTAAACAATCCCGTAATATTTCTACCTCGAGTGATCAAATGTCAAGTCTAAATGTCGAGTCGACGCTCAACCAAGGACTGGGGCAGTGTTCATCTCAATTGGCCGCCCTGATCCAACGATGGAACTTCCTAACGCGACCAAGGTGGGCGCACTGGCGCAGGAACCTCCATGGGGCTCGTAGACTGTCAAACATGCAACGTTAGCAACATGCCGTGCTGCAAGCCAAAAACACACGGGTGTCCTGAACTGTTGACTGTCGCTTTCACGGAAAGCAATGTGGGGGAAATGGAAAGTGGAAGAAATGAGAAAAAACGACCGATAGAAAAGCGTAATAAAGTGCAGATGCTGCCCGCACCGTTACGCAACGCGGCAGTAAATTTGCGTTGCGGCCTGCCACTTGCCAAGGAAGCGTCCAGCGAACGTCTGCAAGCAGGATGTCCTTTGTAAGTAAACTCTGTGTGTGTGTTTTTTACGGGATCTTTTGTCCACTCCGGCCCTCCTTGCCACTCTCGTCCCACTCATTGAGTCGCCCCTCCTCTCGCTCCCAGCTCTCACCCCCTCTCCCCCAATCCCACAAAATAAAAAATCCTCTCTCGCTCTCCAATCCGAGAGGAGACGAAGGCTCTCAAGGGGGGGATTGGGGGGAGGGAAGAGGAGGCCGCGCTCACAGGGCCCGGTCCGGCCCGGCCCGACCCGTCTGGGCGATTGGGAACTCATTTCTGCGCGACCGGCTCAAGTTTTGTCGAGTGCCACTCCACCGCAATTTGAAACAGTGGGAGCCTCAAGGTTCTCATCTTCGTGGTGAGCGGTGGGGCCGGTCTCTCTTCCGTGGTTGTCAATGTGTGCCCAAGTACTCCAACCTCGTGGGAACCAAACCAGCTTTATTAAGAGCCAGGTGGAGGAAGTGAATGAGGAGGATGAACGTAAATGGGGGGAGGGGGGAGGTCGCTTCTTCACCTCTATAGCGTCCGTCGAGGTGTTTTTGTTTGGTTTGTATATTTAACGTTGGGGGGGAGGGGAACCGCACAAAAATGAAAGTGGTGGAAAGCCAAAAAGGTGCGTTTCTGGTGGATGTCAAGGACTTTCGTGAGAAATTATCTGCTTCATGACAGTACATTTATATTCTCTTTGGTTCTTTCGGTAAAGTCACGTAGAAAGAAAATGTATTAAATAATAGAATACGACGTTTCGATTGCAACACAAGCATTCGTCATCAGGTAGAACTAAATTTGAGAGAGAGAAAAAACACAGACACGGAGACACACAGACAGACAGACACACAAGCAGAAAGAGACAACACAGAGACACACAGAGAGAGACACACAACATAGACACACAGTGTTATCTCTCTCTGCTTGTGTGTCTGTTTGTGTCTCCGTGTCTGTATCTTGTCTTTCTCTCAAATGTAGTTCTACCTGATGACGATTGCTTGTGTTGCAATCGAAACGTCGTATTCTATTATTTAATTTATCTTCTTTCTACGTGACTTTACCGAAAGAACCAAAGAGTAATTCCTGCAGTCACGAAAGCTTCAAATCTACATTTATATAATTAAACTGAAATAATTTTTATTTCACCACGTAAGGCCCACTGAGCTATAGCCCACCGAAGTGGCTTATCACGCGGACATAGCAACCAAATACGAATGTTGATTCTAATTGTGGAGGGAAAAACAGGAGGAGCCGGAGAAAAATCCACTGACCACGGGAAGAGCACGCAAACTCCAAATATACAGCAGGTGTCAGGGTCGGGATAAAAACCACGTCCTCCTGCATACCAGGCAAGATAGTTAACATCCCGCCACCGTGATGCCTCATATATTTGTATATATATACAACAACAACAAGTCTGTAGGATTCACTCTCACGAACTGCTATATTGTTGGACTGGCCGGCCTTACAGAGAGGCATTGAGTAGTTTGTAGTGTAGGAGAGAATGAATATATGTTATTCTTGTAAGGGCTCATTATAAAGCCATACCCATATACAGACTGTCAAGGAGATGGTCCTCATAGTTATATGGGTCTTCACAAGCTCTCATCAGTAAGCTATGCCCAGCCACAGACTGCAAACCAGCATTGCTAAAGGATTCAGATGTGCTGTTGAGTTACCTTCACAACGTAAAGGACAATTACTCGAAATTAATATTGAATCGTGATGGGGGATCGGTGGCGCAGTGGTTGGTTCACTGTGCTATCAACCCGGCAACTTGAGTTTGATTCCCAGCCGCCACATCTAATGTCGATGGCAAGTGACATCTGAACCTGTCATGGGCACCACCTTCCCTTAACCAACACACACTGGCCAGTCAGCGTGGTGAATTATGATCAAGCTACCTTCACCGATCCACTCCCAGCGTGTTGACAGCCTCTCTTGCACAACCGCAGCAAGAAGACATCTATATTGGGCCCTCTTCATCCATAACATCCTTCTTGGCAAATCAGCGCTCTGCTTGGCTAATTTATAAACCCTATAGTCAAACCCAAGAAAACTAAAATGTTTATCTAATTGCCTTTTAACTATCCAAAGGAAAAGATTTGGAATCGGTGACAAAGCCTTTGCCGTTGCGGTACCGACGTTTCGGAACAACAACCTCGTTTCCTCCCTTAATATCACACATCTTATATGCAACCACATTTAGCAATGTGATTTGTAACTTTGATCCTTATCCATGGATCGATAGTTACATTTTAATGTGCAATTTTATTGAGGGACTGTGCGGTGTCTTGGTGTGGTTTGGGACTGTTTTTGTTTTGCTGCCTTGCCCAAAGTTGCATTTGGTGCTGAAAGATCGGCAAGAATTGATGCATTTATGCATTTTGTACTGAAACATACTTTATTTATATATATTTAGTGACTTGCTTATCTTTCCTACACTTTACAATCCCATTTGTTTTTTTGTTTGTTGCTTTAACTTTGTGACCCGCCCTTACTGGACATCGGTCAAAAAAAGTTGCATAGCTCATCGGATTTTTCCAGTCTAAATAAAGACCCTAATTCTAATTCTGAAGTGTAGCAAGATTTTGCTCCCAGCCTGGTCACCTTTACACACACAAACCCATAATACAAAACAATGTTTACTTTAATTTGCTTTAGTCCAGCTTTGAGAGGGTTTTAGCAATTTTTGATGAGTTACCAATCAAGACATTTAAATTGCAAGAAGAATGAATATGAAAGAAAATATACAGGTGTATGTAAATACTTGTCAAATATCTACCAAAAGGTCACGTTGGCCCTATATTACTTCATTAAATCGGAGCAGATTGCACCAGAATCCTTTATTTTAATGCACAATACAGTACATCAGTAGTGCAGCTTCGAAATAAAAGACACACAATACAGGTGGAGAAAAAATAATATTTTCAAAAATCTGCCAAGAGTTTAATATTTCCTTCTTTCAAAACAAAAAAAGAGAAAACAACTGCTCGGGCACTGGAGGCTGAGCAAATACAGGAAACATGTTTATGCCAACCGCAGTTAATCTGGAAATAGATGTTGCCGGAGATAAACGCTCACTTTTACGAAGGGGGCGAGCGCAATTTCCCGTAAGGACATGGAAAAATAGGTGCAACCACCTCGTGTGTGGACCGCTAAATGTCATAAATAACCAACGGAACAATCCAACCGGGTGGCATTGTGGTTAATAGCGCATGGCGCCCACAGTCGGAAGGTTGCGAGTTCAAATCTCATTTGGGGGTGACCACGCAAACCCATCGTCCAGTGGTGTAGCTATTGAGTGTGCAGGCAGTGTAACTGCACCAAGGCCTACGGATCACATGAGCCTGAGTGCTGGGCCTCAAGGAAGGGAGGAAATTGGAGAGGGAGGTGAGGGGGTATTTAAATTCTTCCACCAACGCCCATGCCAACCACGCTACGCCACGGCCATCACCACTTGCACAGACTGGTTCACGCTCATTAAATTACCACCACTTTGTGGTCATCCTATGGATCAGCCATCAGAATGCAAGGTGGACAGGAGATGGCAGGGCTGAATGTCACCCCTCCACCCCTCAGATGTGTTGGTGGGTTTGATATAAGTTCTCAGGTTTCTTCCCAAACATGAAACCAAACTCTCACTAATGGAATTGTCAAACATTCCAATGCAAGACCCTCCTTTAAAACATATAGTCTTGAGACTCAGCGAGGCTTTTCTTCTTGGAAACATAAGTGGCAACATTTGTGAATGGCTCTGAGGGGGGGGGGGGGGGCATGCAATGCAGATCGCTACTGCCCCATTACTTGACCAAGAGCTTTGATGGCAACGTTCGTGAACTTTTATTTTAAAATTACAGTTGCTGATCACATGACCAAAGTTCGCAAAATGCCAAGCGGACAGGAGAAAAAAAACAGCACGATGCAGTTGAGCGAAGTTATAACAAGTATAACCCGTAAAAACAAAGTTTTTCACTATAAATCCTTTATATGCGTGGCGGCTAGAGTCCTCTCGTCCTCTGGCTTGAGATGGCTGCCACCTATGGGTCAGATGATTGCATGGTACCATTAAGCAATTGGTAATTAAATATAATATTTTTGTCCTAAAAAGTGTAAAATTTTTGAAAAAAAATTTCACGAACATTAATTGTCACGCACAACGAGTCTGTGTGGAAAATGTCAGCTCGATTGGATCACGGGAAGTGGGTTAAAAAACGACCGAAAGATTTGCACGGTCGTAAGCAAGCAAGCAAGCGCGCAAGTGAACTTAATATAAAGGATTTAAAAATAACGAGGGGGAAAGGAGATGATGGGAGGGAATGAAAAAAAATTCGAGCGATGCAAGAAAAGATGCAGAAAGAGAAGTGAGTTCGAGGCGTCTGTGGAGCTAATCTCAAGCGGCCATGCTGATGGCTCACAATTCTACAAACTAAACCATGTTTTATTTCATCAGTTAAGGCCCGCTGAACTATATAGCTCTTTTTGGAGAAGCGACCTGGTCACAAATGATAGCTCAACGAAGTGGCTTATCACGTGGAAATGTATAGCAGCAAGCAGCCAAATACTCTAACCGCATGTTCATTCGAATTGTGGAGGGAAAACCCGGAGGACCTGGAGAAAAACCCCCGTGATCACGAGGAGATAGAGACACCGCAAACTACAAATATACAGCAGACGTCAGCGTCGGGATCGAACCCACGACCTTCTCTATACCAGGCGAGGCAGTTAACATCTCGCCACCGACAAAAATGATGATGGTGATTTGGAAAAGGTTATTATTACGTGAAAACTCTTGCACTGCGATAACGTCTACGAGTTACATTGGAATTACATGGAGAGTGGATGTTCTTGGAAAATCCCAATAATTGTGCGTTCACGCACCGTAACTCACGGACTGTAGAGGCAATGGTACGGTAATAATTAACCAGGGCAAAGTGGGAAACGCTCACGTGAAGATAAGGCATGTTACTGCTGTGTGCACCTGAGTGCTGAGCTGCTCTGATGGACTGAGGACTCACGCATGCTAGAAAGTCACACGTTACAGAAAGCGTTGCCTTTACAGTCACTGTAATCAGATTACTCATACAGAGAGCAAGGTCAAGTCAAAGTGTATCGGTGAGCACTGACTGACAGTGACGGATGGCACCACGCTCCGCGTGTAGTGCCAGCCCCTACAGGATAGAGGGCGAGAGTTGCCGGGCACGGTACGGGGCTCAAAAGGGGGCCATGGCACTCTGGTTGAACCCGGAGGACACGTGACCGGAGGTATCTACCCCGGGGACCCCCAAAGGGGGTCGCTGGGGTGATCACGTGTCCAGGTGGAGATCCTTCTCGAGGTTTCGAGAAGGTGGGCGTGGCTCGTGGCGGATGACGTTTCAAAAGCTGCGTGGACGACCCGTGGTGTATTAGGTGGCAGATGTGCAGCCCTGCAATTGCTCGCTCACACCACTGCTGGCAGAATGACCTCCACTCCATTAGAGGGAGCTTTAGATAGAGCGTCTAGAGACATTTTTGGCCTACTCTTCCATTCGTGCCAGACATCTTGGCAGAAGTGGGAGCACCCTCCATTCTCCCCACCACATGCGACCCGCCAATCGACTGACTTTAACCATCGTAGTCGCGATATCAGAGTGATAAGGAGGCGACTGACCGCCGCGAGTGGTGAGCGAGTGACAGCTGTCAATCAATGTTTTGACAATATTTCAAAAACGGTCGACGACATTCAATAAAACTCCACGAGTGCGTCAATAGCACTGCCTTTAAAATCGTAAATATATACATAGCAGGCGACGTTTTAGGCAAAGGGCCATCTTCATAGCACTCACAGCATTTATTTGCTAAGAGGAAGAGTCACTGCCATTCCCACGTGAGCCATTTGTGATGCATATGCCATGAAGAAGGTTCATTGCCCAAAACGTCACCTATACATATTTATCCTTCAAAGGGCACAGAGTTGTTATTTAAGAACGTATCTCAGATATTTGTGCTTGTGCACTACTGCAAACGCAGAAGCAGCAGCATCGCCAATTTTTCGTGATATTTTCAAGACACCCAATCCCAATAAATTGCTCTCTACACATTTTTGTGGGGGGGTGGTGGGTGGGGGTGATGGGGGAGGGGAGTAGGGGGGGGGGTAACAACTGCCCCTTTTAGCCAGCCTCCCACCCCTCAACCACATCGCAGCACCCTACCACCCCTCCGGTGCAGTCGCTCCACGTGGAATGCGGCCCCTGCGTTACAGCGGCACAGTTCTGCACACGGGAGGAGCCATGGCGATGGGAAGTGCCTGCTCTCTCGCTGTAATGGAGCTCACGCGAGCTCTCTCTGCGCGTCGCCCTTTTGTCGGCGTCTTTGCTCTGCCTATTAAATCTGGCATGGGAACGCGGCGGGGAACAGCCGCGCATTTCATATGTTTGTCGAGCGGAGCGGCACAATGATGGGAATGTGGGCAGAGTTGAGAATTATCGCGTGGAATGCGCGTGGATTACAATTAATTATTCGGGCTGCATTGAAAACGGGCTGGAGAGTGGAATAAAGCCGTTCTCCCGGTATATAATAGCGGCTAAGATTAGTTTGTATAAGGCGTGTGAAATATCAGGGGAAGAAAAAAAAAAGCTGCCCTCAATAACCAGAGAATCACCTTACCATCAAATCACCCTGAACGCGCCCAATCTCGTGAGATCTCGGAAGCTAAGCAGGACACAGTTTGGCTTGTACAGCACTTGGATAACTAGCCACCATCGCGTATCAGGTGTTGTAGGTGTGAGACTCAAAGTTGTCAGGAGATCGCAGCGTTCAGTGTCAGCCCCTCGAAAGTGATGCTGTGGGTACAGTGTCTCCTCGTCATTCGCGAATGATACGTTCCGGAGATGCTTGTGGTGAGACCCAAAAATATAAAAACCGGGCCAGATGTTGCTTGCTTAAACGAAATGCTGTTGGATATTTGGGTGGAAATCCAAAAAGTCCGTGTGATAAAATATGTTTGTTCATGTGTGAAAACACAAGAACAAATGTCGACTTATATGTGCTCTTCCATTTAAGGTCGCATATAATCTGTAAAAAAAATCGCGTTGCTGATAACACGAAGCAGAGAGTAGGGATTTCAACAACAAAAACAACAAAATCTTCGAGCGAATTTCAACACTAACATTTGTTTTGTCGATTGGCTCAGGATTTCAAGCGATGAGCCTGAGCCAGGATCTCGGCATGCGCTAATGATGACAACAGCATGCACAGTCACAACATCCTGCAGAAGATTAACGGGATACACACTCGAGTGTCCCACGCACGTCATGCCACTCACAGGTGTTCCACTCAGCTCCCAGCTCACTCCTGCCTCTCATCTCGGTCACAAATCAGTTCTCGAGCATGGGGAAGCCAAGCCGAGCCAAGGCGAGGAGAAGATGCATGCAGTTAGTTGGGTGGAGGGACTCTTTATTTTTTTCGCCTCTTCTTTCGTATGGCAAGGTGATTTGTGACGTTACGTGCTGACATTGGTGAATCAGTGGAGGGCTGCAGGAGTGATGTTGTAAATGTTTAAGATGCTGCCCGCAAATGACCGAAGCAGGCAGCAAATGACCGAAGCAGCCACTATTTGTCGATGCGTTCATTGTCAACAGTCGCTGCTTTCATCTTCCAGAGGAGTATTCGGTGGCCACACCTGTTATATATAAAAAATATATATACATTCCAGAAATTCCCAATCTACCAACTGACGAAAGCCTCCCCACGCCATGTCGCTCATGGGGTAATTTGACCGCACTTACCCCAACGGAGATTGATACGAGAGAGATTGACGACCCTATGTAAACTCCCCGCTGTATGAAAGTGCTCGTGCCGTGTCCATCCTGTGTGTGTGTTTTTTTTTACCACACTTCACCACGTTGACCAGTGTAAGTTGGGGAAGGAAAGATTGGGGGGCGTGGGGGGGGCATGACTAGCTCAACCAAGGTCGAACTTACTTTGCACCTTACAAACCACTGTAACTACCACAATTGGAATTAACTAAAAAAAAACACATTCTAAGGTCAAAACCAAAATGGTCAAGTTGCACATTTTCGTCGTGCGTCGGAGCCTGTAAGCCAATTCACGTGTTTGTGTTTAGCTTTGGAAAGTGTGTGCGGCTCTTCTGCAGATTGTGCTCACTCGGCAATAGTTCTGGTCTGCGCCAGCGAGACCAGGCTCCAGCATCATCAGCCCTCTGCTGCTTGTAATCCAGCACTGCGTTAGCAAGGCCTGTGTGGTCACCCACAGAATATCTTGCGGTTACGAGATTCCCAAAACACTGGAGCTTCGAGATGGCCAGGAAATGTCATTAGTGATCTCTCTGAATTATTATTTTTAAAAAAAACTATGATTCCCACGTGTGCGCTGGTATTCTCCCACGTGCTCTGTAAAAGGAAATGGACAAACATGCCAATGCAGGACCCTGCACACCGTGCAGAACAAGGGGGAGTTATTTGACCATACTTCACCATGCTGGTCAGTGTGGGTTGAAGGTGAGCAGCATAGAAGCGGGAGCATACAAGTACACTAACAATGGCTTTTTCTGTACTGTCCTCTGCTGCCCACCGCATAGCCCCATAGTCTATGGCAACCTGTTTGTGCATGGTGGTCACTAATCCAAGCACTATCCGGGCTCAACTCCGCTTAGCTTCGGAGATCCGATTAAACATTCCGGTGATTTCGTCAGAGGCATTATGATCATGAGAGTGTCATCATCACCATAATTGTTATTACAGTTTCAATGCTAATAACTGTTGCGTAATAATTTCATACAGATGTAGTGGGCTCAAACGGAGACTCAGACGACCTCTTGGAGGCAACACATTCTATTAACACCAACACACTAACACAAAGGGGTAACTTGCCCCTTCACCGGATAACAACCTACGGTGGTGGTCCACCAGGCCAACCACACTTACTGCACTGGGAGTAGCTACGTTGGACGGGACCACAGCTTGGGTCCAGGTCCCCGTGTTGGTGACCTGTCTTAGGACGCAGGGCGCAGAACGTAGCGTCTTCAGGATAACAACAGCAGCCGGTGCCTCTCAGGGCTCCGGCTTATAACCTGTGTGGCGGGGTTGGCTCCGCCCCTAGCCACTCCCACCTTCTCGAAGCATCGAGAAGGATCTCCACCTGCACACGTGATCACCCCAGCCCCCCTTTGGGGGTCCCCGGGTAGATACCTCCGGTCACGTGTCCTCCGGGTTCAACCAGAGTGCCGTGGCCCCCCTTGTAACCCCCGTGCCGTGCCCGGCACTCTCGCCCTCTATCCTGTAGGGGCTGGCACTGCACGCAGAGCGTGCAGTGCACGCAGAGCGTGCAGTGCCAGCCCCTACAGGATAGAGGGCGATCGTCTGTTACCTGTGTTGCTCTCGCTATGTATCTTGGTGATATCTGTCTGCTAATATGTCTGTCTATAGTTTTCTGGTTAGATTTTATGTCGCTATTTCATTATACCTGATGATGATTGCTTGTGTTGCAATCGAAACGTCGTATTCTATTATTTAAATTAATTTATTATTTTATCTTTAGACGTGACTTAACCGAAAGAAACAAATAATAATTCCTGCAGTCACGAAAGTTCTAAATTAAGATTCTTTCACATCGTACGTTTTTAACCGTGCTAATCGGAGGTGCTGGGGGGGGGGGACAACAAACTAAGCACAAAAAAAGCAATTCTAAAAAAAAATAGTTTTCGATCGAGATTATTTAACAGCGGAAAGGAAGAGAGTTCCAGACGGCCGTCGACGCGCATCTGAAAGCACGCGGTGCGGTGACGACTACCGCACGTAGCCAAGAGGCCCCGCTGCTGCTGCTGCGATGATGATCGCAATACGACTCCATCACTCTCGCTTGCCCATCCGCCTCAAATCTCCTCTCGCACTCCTCTGCTCCCTGCCGCTTCCCTCGCCCGCTAAACCTCTGCCGCCAAGCTTCCGTGCAGCTGCTGTCTCAGCGGTCAGCCGCCCTGTGGCCCCTTCACATCCAGCGGGCACCGGCTGATTAATCTGCGACGTGCTCTATTGTGCTCCGGTCTCCGCAGAGGTGGGGAGGAGGAGGGTGGGGAGGAGGAGGGTTGGGGGGGGCGGCAAGGGTTCTTTTAGGGCAGTGATGCTTGCGCTCTCGTCTCGGTTTGAACCGGCCCCACGTCTTCTTACACAGCGTTGTGGTCAAGGAACACGTGCTTGGTCCAGCCTTTCCTCGCACTCCGATTAGCACGTTTGGCTACGTACGGTGCGAAAGAAGTGCAACATAAAACCCGAATAAAACGTGAAGCTTAGAGGTACGGGCGTGCGTCAATGGGTACTTCATTGAGATCCGGGATTACGAAACCCACAGACGCGCGCCTTCCCAGTAAACATGGAACGTTGGGCCAACGCTGGGCCAAAGTTGGCACAACCACGTGGCAACGCTGGGCCAACGTTTGCATGTTGCCTGGGTTTCAACGGTTCATTTTCCCGCACGGCTTGAGGGAAGCCTTTATCCAACAGTGGATTGACCATGGTTGACGATGAACATTGTGATGAACGTCACTTTTGGAATGCGCTTCGCTTTGCTACTTTTGAAAGGCGTTGCTACGTTCAGCGACGGATGATTTATTGGAATTGATTACGCTGATTGCTACCGCTGCTGCTGGATGCCGAGTAAGCTGTCGCTGCTGCTGATGATTGATTTCCTGAATTGGTATTTACAATGCTTATTGTAGCTGATGATGAGCATGTTTTTTTTGCCGATTCATAATGAACATCATCATCATCAGCAGCATGCATGCATGTTTACCGTCGCATAATTGTGAAGCTGCTGCTAAATAGCATTGCGGCTGCTGACGAAGATGATGCTGCTGATAGGCCTCGGCAAGGGAAGGTAATTTACCCTTTTTACCGGGTAAAAGGGTAAAGGTGTCGACATGCCAAGGGGTAAGGTAAAGAGTAGGGTAAAGATAGCGCGGAAGAATTACCCGGTAAATACCTTGTTTACCGTAAACACCTTGTTTACCGCTCGCTAAAAGCTCAGTGGCGCAGTCCGTGGCCTCCATTTAAAATTGGAATCATCGAGAGTATTCTATAGATGGATAAAGCGCTCTACATAGCATTTACCTGTTATAAAACTTTTTCATGTGCAGTACCCCAGTAATTACCCTGTAATCGGGTAATTGTGTATGGGGTAAGGGTAAAAGGTAAGGTAAAGGTAGGCTCGTTGCTTTTCACCTTTTACCTTACCTTGCCGAGGCCTAGCTGCTGATACATATACTCATAGAGACGCTAATGCAGCTGATTATGGTGATACTGATAGAGACGCTACTGCAGCTGATGATGATGATACTCATAGAGACGCTACTGGCAGCTGATGATGATGATGATGATACTGATA
Organism: Lampetra fluviatilis; assembly: GCF_964198595.1. Lineage (NCBI taxonomy): Eukaryota > Metazoa > Chordata > Hyperoartia > Petromyzontiformes > Petromyzontidae > Lampetra > Lampetra fluviatilis. Next base: position 6,695,957 of record NC_136279.1, on the reverse strand, counting down.
GAGACGCTACTGGCAGCTGATGATGATGATACTGATAGAGACGCTACTGCAGCTGATGATGATGATACTCATAGAGACGCTACTGGCAGCTGATGATGATGATACTGATAGAGCGCTACTGCAGCTGATGATGATGATGATACTGTTAGAGACGCTACTGCAGCTGATGGTAATGATGATACTGGCAGAGACGCTACTGCAGCTGATGATAATTATGACGCTGATAGAGACGCTACTGGCAGCTGATGATGATGATCTCAGACACCATCAGCGCCAACGCGCGTGTTAGGTCACGTCACGCTAGCAAACAAGGTTCTGCTCGGTCGAAGTTTCCCCACTGCCACCTGCTGGCTGAAGCGTGCACAGCAGACGGCGTCTCGCGATCCCAAACATCGAATCTGATCAACTTTTGCTCCCCCCTTCCACCTTCCCCGTCGTGTTGACCTGGGAAGGATGCGGCTTGGGCCTCGGGATTCCTCCTCCTAAGGGAGAGTTCGAGCGAGTTGAATGTTTGGAAGGCGATGTCGCCGACCGTGTTAATCCCAATCGAGTCGTTTGCCTCGACGTGAAAATCACTCAGGACTCGTGTGCCACTCGCTCTCTGCTAAGGGGCCGTCCATAAATGACGTCACGCACCTGCGGAGGGGGTGGGGGTCAGATATTTGTGACGATGTGTGACGAGGAGGGGGGAGGGCGGTTGAGGAATGTGACGTCACATCAAAATGAGCAACTTTAAATAAATATAGACAACACGTTCTACTTAATTAAATATACTTTTTAATACGTGTTTCTCCTACAACATCAGAGTGCAGCGCCATATTAAATACGCACTACAATGACAATAGTTTAAAGCCATTTGAAGCATGTTTAATTTTTTTTGGGGGGGGGGGGAGGCAGAGCTTTGTGACGTCATATTTGAGGGGGGGTATGACTTTTTGTGACGCCGTGTGACGAGGGGGGGGGGGTCAAAAATCGTCCAAAATCGCGTGACGTCATTTATGGACGGCCCCGAATCCCCGGAAGTACATCGCTTCAAAATTGTCGTCGCTTCAATTGCATCCACCAGTTTTACATCCATCACAGTCCGATGCCGAGCCGTCGATTATTTTTTTTTTAGTGTTTTTAATAATCTCACTGGCAATTGCGTTTAACTTGTCTCGTTTAAATGTCGGTACTTACAATGCTCACCCCCCACGTCTGGTTGATGTTTCTGTAACGCAATTTTGTAATTGTATGATGGGTATAACATAAAACATTTTTTTTAATTAAATAAATGTTCGTAAAATATCATCAACTGCTCGTGTGACAGTTGTTGTTGCTATGATTTCAATTTCATTCATTGGTGTGCTTTTTTATTTTGCTTTTATCTTGTTGATAACCCAGTTCACTCTTGTAAATGAGACTAGAATCGCCTCTGTTTAAACAAAATACACTTTACACTTGCTGTTAATTTGTGATTCGTTGGGATGTTTGACCGATACCAATTGCATTGAGGTTTGTGTTTTTTTATTATCGATAAGGGGGGGCACCAGTTAACTCGGAGGAAACCGATGCAGAACAGGGGGGGGGGGGGGACATGTAAACTCTGAATTAAAAACACAAAAAATGTAAATTGCCCAATAACCGCTTTGACGACTCTGATACCGCGTTTCCCGTTCGAACGTATTCTTTATTCTTTATTTTTGTATGGCTGGGAGTTGATCAGCAAGAACAATACCATATTCATTTGTCCGTGCTTTGACATTTGTGACCACAGTTGCACACGAATGACACGCAACAGGAACACGTTTAGAGTTCAAACATTTCGTATTTTTAAGGAGGGGGGGGAAATCATCTATTTTGTTTCATTCGTGACGACCCCCGATGCCACGTGACAGTCAAAAAGCTCTGCCCCCCCCCCGCAAACCATATTTCCATTTTTAAAATAAAACATGCTTCAAATCGCTTTAGACTATTGTCATTGTAGTGCGTATTTAATGTGGCGCTGCACTCTGGTGTTGTAGGAGTGTTGTTACAACAATTAGTGTTGTTGTAACAATTATATGTTTATTAAAAGTTGCGCATTTTGATGTGACGTCATATTTCTCGTCACACATCGTCACAGATGTCTGACCCCCCCCCCTCCCCCGAGGCGGGAAAAGTTTGGCAGCGATTTTGTTGTGAGGTAATTTATACTTTCGGATCAATATGAAACAAAATAAATTTCGATCACTCGATACGGCATTTCTTATCTCGGCCCAATTTTCGGTTTAATCCTAAAATCGGAACACCCTTAGTGCCGTACACAATCACCTTACGAGTGTAGCAACATCCAGGCCTATGTTCATCCAGAAGAGGGCGCTTCTCAGATGCAACTCCAGTCCACGATCACTCCTTAAATTAAACTCAGCATTTAGCAGTCAAATACTCTAAGGGGGCGTCCATAAATGACGTCACGCACCTAGGGGGGGGGGGGGGTCATACATTTGTGACGATGTGTGACGAAAACTGTGACGTCACATCAAAATGCGCAAATTTTAATAAATATATAATTGTTGTAACAACACTCCTACAACATCAGAGTGCCCCGCCGCATTGCATACGCACTACAATGACAATAGTTTTAAAGCGATTTGAAGCGTGTTTTATTTTAAAAATGGAAATATGGTTTTGGGGGGAGGGGGGGGCAGAGCTTTGTGACGTCATATTTGAGGAGGGGTCAGACTTTTTAGACGGCGTGTGACGAGGGGGGGGGGGTCAAAAATCGTCCAAAATCGCGTCACGTCATTTATGGACGGCCCCTAAACGCGTGTTGTGGATTTCTATATGTCGAGGGAAAAACCGGAGGACCCGGAGAAAAATCAACACGACCACGGGGAGAGAGAGACACTGCAAACTCCCAAATATAGAGCAGCAGGCGTCAGGGTCGTGTGCCAGGCGAGGTAGTCAACATCCCTTCCTTGGGTGCGGGGAAGTTATGATTCTGTTGGTGACAACGCTGAGAAATTCCCAAACAAGATGAGAATGCTCGCCCCATTTCCACGTGGGGACTTCATAATCGCCCATTTTAGAGGCAGGTATTTTGTTATATGCAGAGTTTATACACAGCGTATTGTACGCACAAAAAACTAATATATCTACCCAGACAAGTCTCGCCGAGTCACAATACTTGTGTTTTGTTGTTGTTGTTGTTCCCTTAATGGTATGTTGATTAAGCTATTATGTCGTATAAGAGACGAATCATCCATTCGGTACTGTCGCCCAGCGCTGGTTAAAGAACGGTCCGCGGAAAGGAAATATGATCGGCCTATCTTCTTGGTTCTTTCGGTAAAGTCACGTAGAAGGGAAATAATAATGTCTTCCCGACAGACCTGTTCTTCACCTGAGGACGGCTGCTTGCGTTGTGGCCGAAACGTCGTGAGAATAATTTTATTATGTTTTATTTTTTTTATTTTATTATTTCCCTTCTACGTTACTTTACCGAAAGAACCCAGAAGATGAATCCCTGCAGTCACGAGAAAGCTTTAAATCGAAATATGATCGGCCTACTTCTGAGAACTCTTTAAGTGACATTTCGTTACCTACACACGAGGTGACGCACTTTCCTCCACTGCTTAACACATCTTCATTGCACTGCAGTCAAACCTACACAGCTATATTGTAAAATTAATTATCAGACGTCCATTTTTATTCTAAAGTCTGTGTAAACCAGAATCTAATATGACGGGGAGTTTTTTTTCTTCTTCTGCAGTATCTGCTGACCAAGCTGAGACCATCAGCTCGCTTCAATTGATCATTCGGATTAATCAAGGGGCGGTTGAAAATCGAGAGAGGACGTTCAACCGAGCGGGCTCAGGTCCTGTGACTTCTAAACCGCCTGGCCACCCCTCGATAAAGAACCCAAAATAATATATCTGCTGTCACATTGGCAGGTCGCGTGCATCGGTGGGGTTGAAGTGTGCCTACTCTCCCCTCTTCCGTGCGAGACGTCTGGAAAGACGTGGTAGAGTAGGCCAAATACCCTCTAGAAGAGTTCTCTCTCGCCAGATAGCTCCCGCTAGCGGAGGCCATTCCGCCAGCAGTGGCGTGAGCACGCAATTGCAGGGACTGCGCCTTCACCCACGCTGTGTCGCAGGATGTCCGACGCAAAGTGTGACGAGTCGGCAATGTGGAAACAAAATAGTCCAAAGTGAGGGCGATTGAGCCGCCGCAGTAAACCTCAGCAACGTCCCTGCATTTGCGTGTCAAACGTTACGGGACAGATGCTGTGGTGATGATGTCAGCGCAGTGCCATAATGGTACGCTTGCCCGTAATTTAAAAGGAATCAGTCGCCACCACCATCCAGCAAAGGTAACGGCGGTAAAGCCCTGCAATTGCTTGCGCATGTGTCACTGTCGGCGGAAGGGCTTTTGTGCCCACTCCTCCACGCACGCCAATCATCTTGAAAGAGGTGGGAATGCCCGAAACTAAAAGATCACTTATAGCAGCCAACTACTCTAAACGCATGTTGATTCTAATTGTGGAGGGGAAACCCGGAGGACCCGGAGAAAAATCTACGCAACCACGGGGAGAACACGCAAACTCTCAATTTACAGGTGTCAGGGTTGGGATCGAACCCACGACCTCCATGTATATCAGGCGAGGTAGTTAGCATCGCACCACCACGATCTGCCGATGGACTAACTTGCACCGCACCCATTTGATACTGTTGGGTGGCTATTGTTTCAGTTGCCACGACGGTATATCGAACTTCTGCATTGCAAAAGTGCAGGGTGCGAAAACATTTACAGCAGGGCATCGTCCCTCCCCACAAAGAATAAAGAGAGAGAGAGGGGAGAAAAACAACTCAAAAGGGAACATTACTCTCGTGATACATTTTCAGATAGTGTATCAACCTTAATCTTTGGTATCAAAAGAAGCCCTTTATGTTTTCAACGGCCCACGCCTGGGGCTGAGGGTTGATTCCCAAGGCGCAGTACTCTGTGAAGGCTTTTAAAGCAAGACATCAAATGTCTCGTACACACACGGCTCAAAGTATACGTGGCAGTTATAGTTTGTCATCAAAGAGGCCCGGTCTATTTTGTGTGTGTGTGTGAAAAACGGGAGCGTTATCCCTGAGTGAACTACAGTAACACCTTCCTCTTGTGCGGAGCGCAAGAGCTGATGCTTAAACTTTGAGATCACGGGGGGGGGGGGGGGGGTAGGCAACAGAAACAGAGATGCCCTGTTACTGGTAGGAACCACCTGGTTCCACCAGCCCATAGGGGATTATTGTGTCCGTCCGTCGTGCATCCAAAAATGGGAGGGGTGGGGCTGGGTGGAGAGGGGAGGGTGGGGAGGGGCTGGGTGGGGAGGGTGGGGAGGGGCTGGGTAGGGAGGGTGGGGCTGGGTGGGGGGTGGGAGGGGTGGGGCTGGGTGGGGAGGGGCTGGTCACACTGTGGTGCCCTTATAAAGCTCAACGTTTAACCTACTCACGCCGGCTTGTGCCCGCCCTCACAGTCGGGCATATTTACGGAATACACCACGCCGCCGTTGACCCTGCCCATTGACCGAGCAACCCAACGTTCCTACCAGCTCCCTCCGCAGGAATGAGTTTAACACGTAGTAGGCTTTCGCGACCAATATTATTCATAATAGAGGGTAGGTGGAGTCAAAGGCGACGGTTACGGCGACGTAAGTGTGGGTTGAGGCGACGCAAATCGGGTAGTCGTATTCATCAAGTGACGACGTATTTGCGAAAACTACGTAAAAAGGGTGAGACGTACATTGGGGTATTACTATAACACAATAAATAAATTCACGTCAGCCTCTGTATCGGTCCGCTGCTGGATGAAGGCCAGAACATGCCATATTGGCAATGGGGGTTGTTCGACCATCGTTCACCATGATGGACGGCGTGAGTGGGTGAAGTTCGGGGGATGGAGAGCAGGAGGAGTTTGAATATCCACAATAGACGTTGCTGGGTTAGATCTTGTAAATATCAATGTGTCGTTAAACCTGCCACCACTCGACACAGCCCATTAGTACGGTTTGTAACGTCAACAAAACATTCCAATCCGTTACTAGTTCAGCAGCACACTGGTGTGTAGGAGAATAACCCCACAACGTTTACAATTCGAGTACAACGTTTCGCCGGTAATTGCAACCAGTCTCATCAGGCGACAGCCAAAAAAAAACCTCGATTATAGATGTTCCCCACACTTGGTGCAGGAGGGGGGCTAGCTAGTGACGTGGCATTGACTTGCTAGGAATTAAACGAGTGCCAGTGTCCAATCCTACCACCCCCGCCCCCAAAACCCGCCTGAAAAATCGAGTATTATTGTTGTACCTCATGGTGCAGCATAGTGCACCCATCGTCTGACTCAATGGGGGTCTCATGTAGTCATCTTCATTAGTTTGTTTTACAAAATCCCTCGAATGGCAATCCTGCAAGACGAAAGAGTCAGTGTTGCGGTTTTATGAGTGTCTCCTGGCTCGCCCGACCGATTGTGTCGAGTGGGATGATCACCACGTGTCACTACCAGAATGAAAGGTTACATTTGGATTCTCGTCAGCACCACGACTACAACTCGCGAGAAAGGGAAAGTGTTCATCAACGCAACTGGTTGCGTCGATTAACGCTTCTTCTCCCTCTCCAGTACAGGCCTTTTGCATGTATGTACGTACGTATGTTGAACTTCGTTCGCACCGTACGTAGCCAACCGTGCTAATCGGAGGTGCGGGGAAAGGACATCAAACTATCTTCTTGGTTCTTTCGGTAAAGTCACGTAGAATAGAAATAATAAAATAATAAAAATAAAACATAATAAAATAATTCTCACGACGTTTCGGCCACAACGCAAGCGGCCGTCCTCAGGTGGAGAACAGGTGCGTCTCCTCGACAGACCTGTTATTATGTTTTATTTGTATTATTTTATTATTTCCATTCTACGTGACTTTACCGAAAGAACCAAGAAGATGAATCCGTGCAGTCACGAAAGCTTTAAATCGAGACATCAAACTAATATCGAGGCCGCTCGGCCCACGTACACGCGGCAACAACAGCAGCAGCAGCAGTCATCCACTGTTGGCGATCATCATGTTGCTGATGTGTCACTGCCATTCTTCTCCATTCTAATAACAATCAGTGTATGATCATCATAGGGGCACCACGGTGGCACGGTGTTAAATACCTCGCCTGGCACACAGGAGGTTCGCCGGTTCGATCCCGGGCTTGACGACTGTATATTTGGAGTTTGCGGTGCCTCTCTTCCCGTGGCCGCGTACATTTTTCTCCGAGTCCTCCAGTTTTTTTCCCTCCACATTTAGAAACATGCGTTTGGCTGCAATAAGAGTATTTGGCTGCAATAAATGTCCACGTGATAAGCCACTTCGTTGAGCTATCATTTGTGGCCAGGTCGCTTCTGAAAAGAGCTACATAGTTCAGTGGGCCTTGCCTGGTAAAAAAAATATAGTTAGTTAGTTATTTGTATTTCTATGAGACTTAAACGCTTCAGAAACTCTAAGCGCCTTACATATACGGTGTCACATCTGCTCCATCAGAAGTCCATCTTTGTCCCGGTCTTCCTCCAACCCCACTGCATTCCACCAAGCATTGCCGATGCTCTCTCTTTGAATTCCCATTCTTGGCGTCATTTTTCTGGCACGACCGAACCAGAGCTGTCTGCATTCCTCAGTTCTTTCTGCCAAAAGTCACGAAATTGTCCGTAATTATTATTATTGTCGTAAACTGGCAAAAACACCGGTGGGCTGCAATCATTCTGCAGTTGAAGAAAATGCTGCTGTTCTCTCGTTAGAGACATCGCCCACGATGGGCAAATGCCCTATTCATCCTGAAGCCTGAAACAACTGATAATAGGAATTGCAACAGTGAATGTGTCCCTTTTTTATATTTTATGCCCCCCCCCCTTCTTAAAAAAAAACCATGAAAAAAAAGGTCAAACTGTCATTTCCCAGTGGTTGACATTTCCCGGCAAAAGTGTGGGATGCGGGCGGCGGCTAACTGAGCGTGCGCGCGGAGACAAAAAAAATCAATACCGCCAAACGGTGGCAATTGTCGCCATTCAAGCCGAACCGCTATAATACCGGCAACATTGCAATGGGGGCACTTTCGCAGAGCGGACCATGAATTACCTTGCCCAGGGGGAGAATGACGGGGGGTGGGGGGGGGATATGAGACATCATCTTTGTGAAAGGAGAGGTGTGGTGCCCCCTTTACCTCTCTTTGACCGTTTGGCCCGAGGCCACAAATACTACCGACAGTGCTGTTCTTATCAACTCTCCCGCCCGCCGCCCCCAGCGCCAGTGACTTACTGTGACGCGGCCGCGCTTTGGGATTTACTTATGGCGCACTCGGTTACAGTTCCTCGTACGCACCTCTTTCACACCGTACGTAGCCAACAGTGCTGATCGGAGGTGCGGGGGAAGGACAACAAACTTAACATAAATATCAATTTTAAAGAAATTATTTTCAATCCAGATTTAAAAGTGCACAGCTCCAGTGGCGTTCCAGACGGCCGCAGAAGCGCATCTGAAAGCGCGCGATTCAGCGACCGTCTTTGTTCGATGTCTATCCAAAAGCCTCCGCCGCTGCGAGGATGACCGGAGTTCGCGTGACGGTTTATGCTCCTTGACGAGATCAGCGAGGCATTGTGGGTCATTTGTGGCAAGCAATTTATGTATAACGAGTGTGACCTTATAACGTGTTCGTTCGGCAACCGGTAGCCAATGCAGCCCATAGAGTTGTGGAGCGGCAGTAATCGAGCTTTCTGTTGCCTTCTGTTGCTGCTGCTGCGGCGGTGTTGGTGAGATTTCAGAGGGAATTAAAGTCACTTCTCCAGGTTCAAATCCGTTTTAGTCGTCGCAGGAAGTGGTGCACCTCCTTAGAATTCGAAAGATCCGGGAAGTGCTACATTTAAATTGATATTGGATTGAAAGTCTTCGGCATAGGTTTTCGGAAATTATGCCGTTACACCTACGGCTTATTTTCTCATTGGATATCATCCGGAAAAGTTGCCATGCTGGATTGGAGTCCAGTTTATCGATGTAAGATACTACCACTTAAGTACATTATCATCCTATATTATTAAACCATATATTTCTATTATCCAATTAATGGGTGAGGGGGGGGGGGGAGTATAAAAATAGACAAAATGAGCCGAGATGGATGTGGCTAGTCAAAATAATTCGCAGACCAGCTATTTGGACCGTGCCAGCCGATGACATTAGGCACCCATGCGCGGCTCTCTGATGCGTTCCAATTCAGTTCCCGAAGATAGCTCCCAGCGCGTGTTGGACATCGTGCCGAACAGGCACGCGGGAACAATCGGCGTGCGAGAGCTACTGGTGAAAGCTGTTTCTCGAGCTTGCCTCCTGTATGTGCCCTGTGACAACCTCGCTCAGCAATGCAGACAGTGGGTGAACTGCTTAAATTGCGGAAAATCCACCTCGACAGTGCAAAGGGTCATCGTAATAATGCCGCTGTAATGACCATCAATCAAAAACAACTGCCACCATATACAATGTTATAGCCCCCGGGGGGAGGAGGAGGGGGCGGGGTAGTTCTCTGTTATAAGATCTGGGATATTATTTGTCCCTCGCGTTTAAATTATTTATTTTTGCTTCCAACAATGAGTTCAGAAGAAACCAGTACCGATGCGGTGAAAATGTTCACTTTAAAGTTTGACGTGCAAAGTTTTTTTTTAAATCAATTTGGAGTGGGAGCGGTGGCACAGTGGTTAGCACACTGCGCTATGAGCCTGTCAACCTGCGTACCTCCGATTAGCAGGGTTGCCTACGTGCTGTGTGAAAGAAGTTCAGCATATATACAACCCGAGTTGTTTCCTGGCAGCAGCTAACATTGGTGGTGAGTGGTATCTGAATCGGTCTTGGCTCCCAATTCCCTGCCCCCCACCCCCAGTGCCTCTTTCACCAACCCGTATTGACCAGCGTGATAAAGTATGGTCAAAACACTCATATGACCATGTGGGGTAAGCTCTCCTTTAGCAGTGGACTGACAAAGGTTCTTTATATACATTTCAATAAACATCCCCACGCTCAAATGGATATAGGTGGCCCTGAGCAGGTCACGTAAATTCCACATGCCTATGGCATGAGACGGTTTCTCCGTGACAACTGCTGGCTTTGGTATATAAATTCTTTATTTAAAAAATAATGAGATATTGGATACATTTTGTTCTGAAATATTTTAAAATCAACAATAATTGTACCCCTTGGTACATCATTATTATGAAACCAATTCATAAATAAGACCGTGCGGTATCTGCAACCGACGGTAGAACCCTATCGCATTAGTTTAAAACAAATACATTCCATCCATCTCAATCCACCAATAGATGATGACCTACACCAACTCCATGTCGATCATGGTTCGGATGTTTGATCACCATTCTTCGCCACTCTGGTGAGTGCGATTCGATGAAGGGCGTGGAATTTCACTCGCCGCTGATGCGTGCCGCATGTGGCCTGGAATCGAACTCCACGGCTCAGCACGCTAACCACTGTGCCACCGCTCCACGGCTGTTGATTCCCCATGATGCATCAGCGTGCGCTTTCCCTCTCTCTATGACACCCGCTCGTTAGATGTACCCGTCCGTAAAGACAAAGCACCGCGCTGAAACGCCATCCAGAACAATACCGATAGCCTCCTTCTCGCCTTCCCATTATATACACACGTATTTACAAACCATTTTTTTAACACACTTACGCGATTGAACAAAGCGGAGTGTTTAAATAAAAACAAACACACGCGCGAAAACACGCGCGCGCTCACACAAATGCAACGCATTCCGGTCGGAGGCAGCGTACCGAACTCATGATTAATTATATTTAATAAACAACCCGCAAAAGGTTGTTGAACTGTTTGTGTGCCCTTGACTGACAGGCGCGATTATTTCGTTAGCGGCCTCGCACGCCCGCCTGAGCGGCCGGCGGGCGAGCCGAGCTGCGAGCAGAACGTCCCTCCGGGGGGGGTGGGGGGTGGGGGGAGCCCATTCCACACTCGCCCGTGCCTCTCTTACATTCGACCGTGACCCTTTGGGTCCACGAGGCAAACACATAAATAAAACAATGGCTGCGAAGGGCGACTAAGAAAATGAAGGAGAGGTGGGTGGGTGGGTGGAGACGAGAGAAAGTTGCGGCCAAGCAAAATGGAATTTGCCAAATCATGTAAAGATAATATAATCAATCAACTGAAGCAAAAGGCTGTCCCTTCTGCAACTACAAATGCCGTGCCGCCGCCACCCTTCCCACATGTCGCAGGGAGAGACGGGTGGTGGTATTTTGTCAATGTGCGGCGGTCAGTGGCGATGGTACAAGACCGTGTGTGTTGCGTGCGTGCGTTCGCGCAAATGTGTGTGCACCTACTCCGTCGTGATGGACTCGTATGCTCGTTTGAAGCAAGCGATTTCGGGCAACTATGTAAACAAAATCTTGTTTTTGTCCACACTTTCTAAAATGTCCCAATTTTTTAAAGGTCACATTATTGTTTTTGACCTTAAATTAGGGCCTTATTTGCATCTGTGGAATCTGGAAATGTCAATATATATTGGGCGATTTTGTCTTTACCATGGGGCTGCCAGTGTGAATCCAGATGCACATGACCGTGTGGCGTTTGCTTGTGCAGTCACACAAATCTGTGCATACTGATTAAGCCAATCATTGGAGTTCAGCGGTGGCAGAGTGCTGCTTCATGCACTGAGCTATGGATGCGGCGACTTGAGTTTGATTTCCGACTGCAGCTAACATCAGTGGCGAGTTATATATCTGAAGCGGTCCTGCATGCCCCCTTCACCAACCCGCTCTGACCAGTGCGGTGAAGTAGGGCATAAACAACCCCCGTTACCTAAATGCTGAGAGAGCCCTTCATCCAGCAGTGGATGTATTAAGAGCCGTATATTACGTTACCAAAACATTAATTATTTTATCCCATAAGTAATCACATATGGCAGGCAATTCATGAACTCCATTTGCAAAGTATCCCAATAGCTCAAAGAAGAATGAACCCTAACTCATCTCGATTGGCATCTCTTGAACCAATTCTGAAAATTCAGCGTTCCCATGGCAGGGGAACGCCTCTCGTTCGGAAGCACAAGGGCCGTTGACTCTCTGTAAAATAGTTCTGATTGTATCAACCCTGGACAGATGATGGGTCAGCCACTGACCAGGATTTAAGCGTGCAAAATACGATAATAAGTTTATGGCTCAGCCACAGCGCCACCCATCATGTCAGAATATCTCTCCAGATAATCTCACGCATATATACGTAATTTTGATTCCCTTCATTATTCAGGAATGTCTTGGCGAATCACAAAACTAGATTTCAAGAGGGTCCTGCGAAAGTGAGATATTTGGCCACCACCATCGACGAGTGAGGAAAACGGAGCGCCTGGAGACATCTCGCGCAACACAAGGGGGTAACATTGAAAGCTCTGTACAGACAGATTCAATAATCAAGCAATTTCCGTAACGGTCATCTCTTGGTCACCTCGCTGTCCAAACCTACAACACCTGGAAATTCCCTTGCAGTCTCCCATCAAAGAACTATCCGGGCTCAAGCCTGCTTAACTTGCGAGATCCCACGAGATCGGGCACACTCGCATTCAGCACGTTAGTGATCATTTACATATGGAAGGCGCATTTAATCCGTAGATCCGTCCCAATACGTGCCGCCGTGTATGGAAATTCAGGAAATAAACAGAACCTGCAACGGTAAACGGGCAGAACTCGGAGGTTAAAGCCCAATGTAAGAAGGTGAGTTTTCAAAACAGACTTAACTATATATATAACTCTTTGGTTCTTTCGGTAAAGTCACGTATAAAAAGAAGAAAAGAAAATAATAAATCAAATACTAGCATACGACGTTTCGATTGCAACACACGCAATCATCATCAGGTATAAATGAAATAGAAACACAAATCTAGTATACTTAGAAATGTAATGTAATACAACAGCGAGTCGGATTACATAACAGTCAACACCCTACCTGGTTGATTACGTTCTTCCTGAGAATGCTAAATTTGAGGGGAAAAAATGTTTTTTATATATATAACGTCTCCGATTGTCTTGTTAGCAAGGGCAAAAAATCCCGAGGCCTGGGAGGCTGCACTCGCAAAAAAGCCCGAACACCCCAGGAAATGTTGTTGGTCCGAGGCCAAAAAACACCGCACGCCACCGACTTCATTAGCGCAAACGCCCCCCGCCTAACCTCCTCCTCCCCCACACCTCCACTTCATAAACAGGTCCCAGGTATGAAACATCTGCACGACGGTTAAACACGAGAACGAAAATAACAAATGAACGAGCCCACCACCTCGTGCCCGGAGGGAAGGCGGCTGCTGACCTGTAGCGACGCCGCCTCTGAGCTGCCTGCCAGTTAGGGGTCGGCACGGTTTGGCTCAAACCACCAAACCGCGGTTTGAACCGAACCAAATCGGTTTGGTTTGGCTCTGTTTGAACTGGTTCGGTTTGGTTTGGGGCTACGAAAACCGACTCGGTTTGGCTCGGACAGGGTGGAACCGGCTCAAACTAGTTTGGTTGGTTGTAAAGGCGACACGAAAGGACATGCTGTAGTTGCCTTTGCCTGCGAATTCACTTTGCAATTGCATCTCCATGGCTCGAGCGGCTCAAGGCGGCGCCATCCCCGGCGGCTCCAGCATCACAAGGTATCTCATCCACGACGTGGAAGAGACCAAACACGCCGGTAGCGACGAGGAGCCGATGGCGAGCGAACGTGAGAGCCCGGACGCCACGCGCGGCGACACGCGGCAGAGCCTCATGCGCACCCTCGGCGCCGCAGCGCTGCAGACCGCGACGCAGCCCAAGCCCAAGAAGGCCCGTGTGTCCCGAGCGCTGTGGCACGACGAGTACTTTGAGACGAGCCAGGCCGCGGGCGACGTGCAGAGCCGGACCTGCAAGATCTGCACCCTCCAGTACGCGGGCTCCACCTCCTCGGGCACCCGTATCAAGCATCTCAAGACCCATGGGATCGTCGACCCCGAGTCGCCCACGGTCGTCACGTCGCCGCCGACGGGGAAGGGTTTGCTCGTGCAGTCCAAGATGGCCACGCCCATGTCAGCGCACGCGAGCAAGGCCATGGACAGCTTTGTCGCCGAGTACATCGCGACGAGTGGTCTAGGCCATAAACACGTAACATCGGATCCCTTTACGACTCTTCTTCAACGAGCTGCCCCGGGTTACGAGCCCAAGTCTGAGCGCACGGTCAAGCGCCGCATGCTCGAGATGTATGTCATCCTCAAGCTACTCGTGCTACAGTACTTTACTACTTTTGGCTCTTGCGTCTCCTTGACCTACGACGGTTGGACAAACGACGCCATGACCGGCTTCTTCTCGGTCACCCTCCACTGGATGGACCCGGCGTCGTTCTCCATGTGCAACTGCATCATTGACTTCTTTTGGGTGGCCCCGGGCGAAGGCGTGGGCAAGCGCATGGCGCAGCGCCTGCACGAGCTGCTCGACGACTTTGGCGTGTGGCCGCGCCTGCTCGCCGTCGTCACCGACAGCGGTTCTGACGCCGTCGCATCCGCCAAGTCCCTCACGCTCCTCGAGGGGAGCAACCTGCGCTCGACGTGCTGCTTGCGGTGCATCGCGCACTGCGTCAACCTCGGCGTCAAGGCCTCATTCGGCGCGTTCGAGACACTGCTGCGCAGCCTCCGCGCGACGCTCGGCGCTATCCGCAAGAGCAAGACGAAGAGGGCGGCCTACACGTCGCTCGCGCGGCACTACCTCAAGTGCCCGCTGCAGCCGCCTTGCCTCGACGTGGTCACACGTTGGGGTAGCACGTACGTGATGCTCACGGCGTCGCTAAGGCAGCGCCAAGTGATCGACGCCATCTGCCTTGAGCCCGGCTGGTCGCGGAGCCAGGCCGGCTTGTCGGACGAGCAGTGGGAGCAGGCGGCGCTGCTCTGCCAGTTCTTGGAGAAGCCGGCGGCCATCTCCGATGCCATGGGCGCCGAGGAGTACTGCACCATCTCGAACGCCATCACGGCGCAGGAGGCTCTCTTGAGCCACTGCATGACCCACCGCCCGAGTCCTCATGTGGTCGTGAGCTCGGCCGCCGTGACCATCTCCGACTACATGGTCAAGTACAGCGACCTTCTCTCGTCCGAACCAAGCCGCGTCGCCCGCTTTCTCGACCTGCGCCACCCCAAGCCCGCGGCCTCGAGCACCGAGTACAGCAATATCAAGGACATGATGACGGACATTCTCAACCAGCGCTACCCAGCGTTGACGACGGACGCGGCGCCGAAGGCGGCGCCGCGTGGCGGCATTAACATCCTCTTTGACATGGTCTACGCGCCCAACGCTCACGACGGCGCCGCCTCCGAGGTCGACCGCTTCCTGCTTGAGCAGACTCAGGACCTGAGCATGGACGTCGTCGAGTGGTGGAAGCTGTACGGCGGCAAGTACCCGCGCCTACGACGCGTGGCCCTCGACTATTTGCCTATCCCGGCGTCGTCCGTGCCCTCCGAGAGAGCCAACTCGGCCGCCAAGCGCTCCTTTCTCGACCGACCAAACCTGCACAAGTGCACGTTCAAGGCCGAGATGTGTGTGCGCTCGTGGGCGCGGATGTTGCCTAGTGTTGGGGTTTCACTGCCATTGAACTACCACACTGCGTTCAAGGACATTGGGCGTGCCAAGCTTGAGGAGATGGCTGTGGACGACATCGTCGTCCAGTACTTGCTAGTGAATCTCAATATGAAGAAAGCCTGCGTAGAAATTAGCGATTAATACACTTGATATTTGTATTGAATGCGAATATTGTTTGCCGCGCATCTTTTCGGTTCAAGCCAACTCAAGAGGTTTGGTTTAGCTTAGTTTGGTTTGGTTTTGGTTTGGTTTGGTTCAGTCGTCGCTGGTTTGGTTTGGTTTGGCTTGCTCAATTTGAAACCAGTTTGAGTCGGTTCAAACCGTGCCGACCCCTACTGCCAGTCGCGAGGTCGGCAGCTGCGAAGCGCAGGAGGCAACCTGCAGGAATTCACACTCGGTCTCTTCGCATCACCTTCACCACCGTGATCACCCGCGGCTAATTCAGACGTGACGCGGTGCACATTTTCACCTCCAGTGCACAACAGCGCCTGCACACCGGCGTGGACGGGGCCGCCGCGGTGGTGGCAAGATGTTAACTCCCTCGCCTGATCGTTTGCGGTGTCTCGCTCGCTCTCTCTCTCTCTCTCGCTCTCCCCGTGGGTTTTTTTCTCCGGGTCCTCCGGTTTTTGTCCCCTACACATTTAGAATGAGCGTGCGCTGCGAGGAGTTGGCTGCTGCTCTACATTTCCACGTGACGAGGCACTTCTGAAAAAGAGTGGGTCTGACCTGGCAAAAATAAAAATAGTAGCTGGTGAAGAGTTACGAAGTTGTTTTTACACATATATATATACACACACACATACGGTAATAACCCGGTTTACGTCGGGGATGCGTTCGTGAAATGTGCGACGACGAATATTGAAAACGACGTCAATCGAAGCGAGTTACTGGGTAGGAGGAGGCACAGGTACGGCGACGTAAGTGTGGGTTGAGGCGACGCAAATCGGGTAGTCGTATTAATCAAGTGACGACATATTTGCGAAAACGACTTAAAAGGGTGAGACGTACATTGGGGTATTACTATAACACAATAAATAAATTCACGTCAGCCTCTGTATCAGTCCGCTGCTGGATGAAAGCCAGAACATGCCATATTGGCAATGGGGGTTGTTCGACCATCGTTCACCATGATGGACGGCGTGAGTGGGTGAAGTTCGGGGGATGTGGAGCAAGAGGAGTTTGGATCGCATGAATATAAATGTGTCGTTAAACCCGCCACCACTCGACATAGCCAATGAGTACGGTTTGTCACGTAAACAAAACGTGACAATTCGTTACCAGTGTAGTGACATTGAATGAGTCACTGTAGCGCGTGGCGCTGGGATATTAGTAGACAATAGAATTAGGGGTAGCAGCCCGCTCTACCAGTTTGACCCGTGGGTCAAGCCCGGAGCCTTCTGGGGGATCCAGAAGGGCGCGTGGCTGAGGGCGGAGCCTGGCCACGCTGGGGAGAATTAAAGGCGAGCTCCGACTCACAGTCGGGGCTGCTGCTATCGGGAATGGAACTCGTCATGCTGCTGGCGTCGTGGTCTTCGCCTCTTCAAGCTGTGGGTCTGGAAGAATGTTGGCTGTTCCGACACAGTATGGCTGTGAGAGCCGGAATAAACAAGAGGGATAACGCAACTCTGGCTATCAGGCGATAGCCAGAGTTGTGGAGAAATCCTCAAGTTTAGGTCTTTAATAGAGGGGAAAATATGATGTCGACAGTTTGGATATCACTCGCTACTGATTTTAGCTGTGGTCGGGAATTGAACTTTGCTTGCCAGGTTTGGCGTTTCGACAGCTTGCCAACGAGATGTTCCATGAGAAGGGATTATCCTGCAGGTGAAACATTTTAATAAGTTACGATCAAGAATTGGATGATTGAAAACAAATAAGTGCTGGATCTGCAATGACACACACACACACAACTGAGAGGTGTGAAGCCCCGAACTAAACGTTGACCGTTTATAACTAGCGGAACATTTTAAAACAACTATATTGAACGAGTCAAATACGATTAATTTTCGAAGATGCCAAATGGCACAGAACAAAAAAAAAGAACTGGCCGACCAGGAGCTGCTACCGTCCATTAGAACATGTACAAATTCCACGTTTGCCCCCTGGCTTTGTACAAACGGCGAGACGGGATAATTGTGGCGAGTGGAGCGGTGAGGTTTGTAAGAGAGGATAACTGCAGCTTCTTTCTAGATTTGAAGCTTTCGTGACTGCAAGGAATCATCTTCTTAGGTTTTTTCGGTAAAGTCACGTAGAAAGTAAAATAAAATAAAAACAAAAATCACGACGTTTCGGAGGCAACACAAGTCTCCGTCATCAGGTGGGACCGTCACAGCCAGATTAGCTGTATCAAGTGATGTATCAAGTGATACAGCTAATCTGGCTGTGACGGTCCCACCTGATGACGGAGACTTGTGTTGCCTCCGAAACGTCGTGATTTTTGTTTTTATTTTATTTTACTTTCTACGTGACTTTACCGAAAAAACCTAAGAAGAAAACTGCAGCTTCACAGGGCACAGCAATGCCAAACCGCAGCGGCTCTCGCACAGACACGGCATGAACTACTGGACGCGCGAGCTTTTCCCGTGAATACGTAGAGCCCTCTCTGTTGGTGAAGGTGGGCAGCATAGACGCGGAGGGGATAATACAGTACAATGGTGGATTTTGTTTGTATACATCATATGAAGCGGTTGAGCAGTGGCTCAGCGGTTGGTACGTATATTACGTAAGGAACTCAGCCAGTTTGATTTCCACGATCACGGTCAACATCAGTCACGATTATCTAAACCGGTCCTCGAAACTTCCACCCTACCACCGTCTCTCCCCTTCCACCTTATCACTAACCAGCGTAGTGAAGTATGGTCACACAATCCGCCAATTGACAGACCGACAAGGCTTGCGGAAGGCTTTCATTCGGCAGTGGCCTTTTTTGTTTAGTTTGTTGTCTTTTCCCCCGCACCTCCGATTACCACGGTACGAGACGTACATGAACAAGCGAAGAAAAAAAATAATCTGGAAAAATTCGGACATACGTTACAACCAGCAATCGTGCAGTTTTCCCGGCGCCCCGAGCCGTTGCATCGGGTGAGGAGCACGGGGCATTTACGCTGTTGTCAGGGCCCCCTGCTCGCCATCAAAAAGCCACTCTCACATTCGCACTGACAACTTAATTGTCCCCGAGGGCTACGGGGCTATTGGAACCCCAGAGATCCCAACGCGAGGAAATCTCGCGCAACGCACGCCTCGCGAAGCTCTCCCCGTGCACGCCAAAATGTAAATACTAAACACTCACCCGGCTCCTCGTCCTTCTCCCGTTATTGAATCGCAGGGGATACATGAGCCGGCTGCTTTTGGATTCGGCGGGTTGATGGCGATGGTTGGCGCGGCGGTGATCGCGTTTGGAATACGCGTGGCTGTTCTCTCGGATTTGTTGCTGTGACTTCCTCAAGGCGATCCATTTATAGATCCTCAACAGGTTTTTTTTATTTTTCCACGAGCCGTCTTTTTCACCCTTCTCAACAGGGGGACTGAATATTGCCAAAGCGATGGCTCCGTGTCTCATCGAGGAGAAATAAACATGTTTTTTAATCGGTGTTTTAATATTCAGTGAGCGCATTGAGATTGGTGGGCTTCTTTGCCCGTCACTCCCGTGCCACGCGATCAGCTCCACCGTCTTCGAATTTTATTTCGGCTTTCGTTGTGACCTGCAACCATCCACCCCCATCAAGACGGTGGGCGGGGGGGGCACGTGATCGTTGTTCAGTGAAAACCGTTTGTCCGTGACCACGTGGAAGCTGACATTTAAATTCCAAGGATCACCACCACCACCAGAAGTCACCGCAACCACCACCACCAGCAGCTAGGTTTGCTACCTCTGGCTGATACAAAATAAACCTGACACATATACAGTATGTGTATATCATGGAAAGCATAATTACTATTCACATTTTACCTGGGACAATCCTTTCAGATTGATCGTCTCATTTGTCATGTGTAAGGGTGTGAAGTGCCACATACGTATAAAGTGTCTAACAGTGCCAGACTAGGGGAGATTTACAAGTAATTGCGTTGTCTTCAGTGGTTATAATTAGCCAACTGACAAAAATCTGAAATTTGTATGTCTCGGGAACACTCCCAGATTTTCCAGGACAGCAGAGACGAGAACAGGTGGTGACCCGCCCATACTGGACATCTGTGAAAAGAGCTTCAAAGCTCATCGGATTCCTCCTGCAGTCTAAATCAAGATTGAGATTCTGATAAACCAGCAGCAGCGGCAGCAGCGCGCCTCGCCCCTGTCCACCCTCGCCTGCTCGAAGCGTGGGGCCCTCCCCGACTCGACGTTAGACAAAGTTCTCGCGAAAATGAGGACAGGCTGGGTGGGGGAGGGTGGGTGGCCACAACTGGGCGAACTCCCCGACGGGAACCCGGGGCAGTGCATGAGATGTTCACCGGGGCGTGCGCGATGGTGACGCCTGGAGGCCACAATTATCACCACTTCAGTCCCACCAACGCTGCCACCCTCCCCATCCGTCACGCGGAGCCAACCGGCCGTGCGTGCGTGCGCGCGCGCGCTCGGCTTGACAGCAAGCAAATGTTGCCCTCGCGATTCGTTTCTGGGCAGGTGGCCGGCCGGCCGGCCGGCCACCCACTGGGTTTTTTCCCCCCCCACAATGGGGCCGAATTGTAACCGTTGTTTCGCCGCCGCTGCGAGCAACTTGTGCGGCAGTGGCAGCGGCAGCAGCAGGCGTCAACGATCACAGCAGGAGACGTAAACAAGCATTGTGAGTCATGTTTAATGTAGCTGAGCGGAAAAATGTTGGGTGTGCATTTTTGAGAAAATAACCAAAAATAGGTCGAAGTGTCTTGACGTTCGACCAAGCGAGCGATGATGGGCGGTGCTCATAATCACCACCGGCAGCCCTGAGTCACTTGTGGAAATTCCACATTTCTATGGCAGAGACTAGGCCATCCAGAATACAACCACAGTGTTGAGATATCACGAAGCGGTATTCGTTTTACTGACCCCACCGAGATGATTGGCTGTCCACCACCATCCCCTCCCACCCCTTCCCCACCAACTGTGTCGAACTCATGATCTCATATTGTGAGTTGAGAAACTCTGTCCACAGTCCTCGAACGTGAAACAACATTCGACAAGCAGCACATTTGAACGTCGCATTATTCCACTTTATATTAACACAAATTTGGGACGTTGCTAAAAAAGAATCAGTCCAAAAAACTGCGACAACAACAACTAAAATTATAATGTACAAAAAAATCCACCAGTAAACGGGGCGTAGGAAGGGGGAAAGCGTGGGGTGGGGAGGGTGAAGATTTCCTGGGTGTGTAAAGTGTCACATGACTTGCCGTTCTCGGCGATAATGTCAAGAACTCCACTGCCCGGGGGCTCGGCTCGCAGATAATAAATACCTGCTACAAACATGAGATTCTCTTCATTTTTTTGCCGGGGCCAGCGGGTTATGGGGGAGCCAAGCGGATAACCTCCCTGCCTGAGATCGGCAGCGGCGGCGACGCAGCCGGGCGTCTGGCGGCGTAAAGGTAACGAGACGACACTTTGCGAACGGCTCTCGACTCTCGTTTGTTACAGCTCGGCGTGTAACGTTGGTTCCCTATTTGTGTGCTTAAGCAGGAATGCCACGAAGCTGTCGTGGTTTTTAAGAATTGTGTCCAAAGCGTAGTTTTTTTTCTATATATGTATACAATGTGCGTTGTGTATATCCGGATTGCCCGTGCGAACTTTGTACCTGTTATGCAGCGTACTCTTTGGTTCTTTCGGTAAAGCCACGTCTGTATAAAATAAAATAGATCACGACGTTTCGGGCGCAACACTAGCGTCCGTCAACACAAGCGTCCGTCAACACAAGTGTCCGTCAACTGCTGCATAAAATCAATATTTTAGGATGCTGCAACTTAGGAATCACCTCAGATAATTACCGCAAATCGCGCTATTAGAGTCTAAAATCAATTTTTTATGCAGCAATTAGTACATTTAGATTGCGTAGGCGAGTAACCCGTACGTACAGGGGAATGCGAAAGTATCGTGACTATAAGAATGGTGTCTGCAACGTTGTACCCGTGTGTGTTGTGTACATCTGAATTCTCCGTGCGAACTTTAGCCCATTTACGTGTAGCGGTTTCCCCCTCCACATTTAGAAACACGCGTTGAGATTGTTTAGATTGTTTTGGTGCGATAATTGTCCAAATGATGGGCCACTTTGTTGAGCTATCATTTGTGGCCAGGTCGCTTCTGAAAAATAAGTTAATACCCCAGTGGGCTTTGCCTGGTAGGATGGGGATGGTTTAATTTTATTTGTTTATGTTTGGGTCATTTTTTTACCTTTATTGTATTTTTCACTACGATCATATGTTTCGTACTACTTGTTGTCGTAACGTTCTTACCCGCCCTTACTTGACATCTGTGCAAAATGGTTTTATAGCTCATCGGATTCCTCCATTATAAATAAAGATTCCGATTCTGCTCAAGCGAGAAACTCGCACACAAGAATGCGTACTGAAGGTGTCGTTATTTTGTGTGACAAAGCAGCCAATTGTCCCCATTGCAGTACCTCACTGCGCTCGTTAATCCATTACGCATCAATTGGAGAATTTGAAACCCAATTCACATTTTTGTACAATTCGATCAATCGAAAGTTTATCTGTGCGACTTCATTTCCGTCTCCGCCGGAGAGCTGGTTGTGCACGACAAGAAAGCCTCCAATATTGCGTGGGCTCTCACTCTCTTGCAGACACCATTCTCTCTCGAGAGAGAGTGAGTGAGGGGCTGGTGGAGGGGGGGGGGCTCAGTCATTAGGAGTGTCGAGGATGGGCGCAGTAGATTTTACGGAGAGGAGCTGAGGGATGCTGCAACTCATGAATCACCCCAGATAATTACCGCAAATCGCGCTATGAGAGTCTAAAGCTTAAGAATGGCCCTGCTGTGTCTTCGAACTAAGATTACAACAAGACAGCACATGGCCGAGTGAAAGCGCTAATACATATAAACGTATATACTTATTAGAGAGCTTTGCTGGTTCGCTCCTGGTTGTATACACGTGGTGACAAAATAGAGTAAATATAAACATCAAATATTAATCATAATATCAAATATTAAACAATAATATTTTATGTTTATATATGTTTAGATATAAATGTTGTGGCTTGGCTCTCCAACACACTGGTGTGCTGTACTAGTGACGAATTGGCATGTTCTGTTTACGTGACAACCCTTACTAGTTGGCTATGTCGGGAAGTGGCGGGTTGAACGACACATTTATATATTTACGCGATCTAACCCATAAAAGCCCTCTTATGGATGATATTGGTCGCGAAAGCCTACGTGTTAAACTGATCAAATATTAAAGTTCATAAAATGTATGCATAGCTGGTTCAAAGCCACATGTCGCATTTGGATTTTTAAATTATTATTATGGTGTAATTTGAATTGAAAAACGCGGCAATGTAGGCTTCTAGGGTGGCACGGTCGGAGTTTAATCTCAATAAATTCGGTGCGGCTAATTGGCAACTTAGAAAATGCACATAAGACGCTCCAAACTTGTATTTAAAGTCCAGGTCACCCGTGAAAAGTGACAAGGGTGTATGTGTTAAATATTGCATGTAACATACATGTGTATGCAAATACATTGCTGATGTTTAAGACGGATGTGGCTTATTATGAAGGGTGTGGGCTTGCTACAGATTAAGCAAGAAGTAAAGACAAATGTGGAGTGGAAAATGTGTTTTTCGATACGTCTTTGTGGTATTAAACAGTATGTGGACTCGAGTCATGTGACTTGGACTCGAGTCAGACTCGAGTCATGAATTTGATGACTTGCGACTCGACTTGGACTTGCATAACAATGACTTTGTCCCACCTCTGTTAAACACAAAGTTAACAGCTTGTTGCTAAAATACACGCGTACACACACACTTCTCACGTATTGTAAATGAATGTCAGAAAAAGCATTAATGTGTACTGCATTTAAACATATTGTAAAGCAGGAAGAACGGTTCATGCAGTTCAAAGAAATATAAATGATTAATATATCCCTCAAGCTTACAGTGATTTTTTTTATTTTTTTAAACTTAGTTAACGGCAGATTTCTCATAAAAAGTATGCATGTGCTTAAATCTGAATGGCTTGTAATATTACATTCCACAATGTAATATTGTGGAAGGTGATAAAAATATGGTGCAACATCTGAGACCGTGCAACATCTCGTGAACGACTGTCCCAATCGGATCATTCAACAGCGATCTGCAAAAAATCCACGCGGCTACTCCTGAAGCAGTCGAATGGATGTCAAATCTCGACATCAATTTGTAATCTGTTGCAATCCCCAAAATTCAATACAAAAGAAGAAGGATTCCACAACTATGCATTCGGTTTGTAAATATTTCCACAACCGAAAAGAGCAATATCAACCTATCAATGGCATCAAATGATTCGTCGTGAGCAAGTTAGTGATTGATTTCTGCCCTCTGATAATTCACTGTGTGAAACTTTTTTTTGTTCCTGGTGTTATTTCCTATTTGCTTATGCCTCAAACGTACAGAAAATGGCTATTATTCCCCACAAACTTTGCGTTTGTGACTAGGACAGTAATATTTTGAAAATTACCTATTTTCCAGAACATTCCAGATAGATTCAGTGCTCAGTAAACTTGGAGTAAATTCTAGAATATTCTAGAACTTTACAGTAATATAATTAGTAATATAAATACAGGAGCCTTAAGCCCACCAGTTCAATTTAGTTCCAGCTGCCTAAGTGGATACATATCTGCATTTTTCTGAGATGACATCAAGAGGCTGCAAGCATCAAAATGGTGGCATTCCTGATGGGTCTCCAAGGCGGTTTTACCAAGTTTCCCTGCTATTTTTGCATTCGGGACAGCAGGGACACGAAGGTGCACTACCACAGGTGGGACTGGCCACAGCGGACCGAGTTCTCTGTGTGGAGGAACAACGTCAAGTGGGAACCACTGGTGGACCCCCGAAAGGTGCTGATGCCACCACTGCACATCAAATTGGGCCTTATGAAAACAATTTGTCAGAGCTGTAGATAAGGAGTCGGCAGCCTTCAAGCACCTTCAAGACTTTTCCCCTAAGCTGTCTGAGGCAAAGGTCAAAGCCGGTGTCTTCGTCGGACCACAGATAAAGAAGATCCTGGAGTGCAATGAATTCCCCAAGAAGCGCACTAGTAAGGAGAAAGCGGCTTGGAACAGCTTTGTCGCAGTGGTTCGTGGCTTCCTGGGCAATCACAAGGTCGAAAACTACGTGGAGCTGGTTGAGGCTCTGGTGAAGAACTACGGCACAATGGGCTGCAGGATGTCCCTCAACGTCCATATCCTTGATGCTCATCTTGATCAATTCAAGGAGAACATGGGAGCGTACTTGGAGGAGAAAGGCGAGCGCTTCCACCAGTATATACTGGACTTTGAACGCCGCTACCAAGGACAATATAACGAGGACTTGATGAGAGACTACATTTGGGGGCTGATTCGTGAAAGTGATTTACAGTATAATCGTAAATCTCGAAAAACGATTCGCTTCTAAATCTTTTGTAGTAATTTTTGTATTACCTTAGTATGTTAATTTTTATTCATATGTTGTTTTTTCTGACCTTATGTGAACGAAAAGACACAAATTCGCCCGTTTTCTCATTGAAAATAGGTACATTTCAAAATATCACTGTACTGGTCACCAAAGCAAAGTTTGTGGGGAATAATAGCCATTTTCTATACTTTTAGGCATAAGCAATTAGGAAATAACACTTACTACCCAGGAACAAAAATTGTGTTACAAAGTGAATTATTTGTCTGACAGTGTGCTGCTCTGTGCAACGTGCCCTTGAGATGCCGTACCAATCCAAGACGAATTGTCTGCGTGCCCACTTGGTTCTGTACGGCGTCTGGAGATGTGGTTGCACTTGGGCACATTAAATAAATAAAAAATACAAACAGTATTGAATTATGTAAGCAGTTACGTCTACACTTTGACTTATTATGCATAATAATGAATAACAATACATCGCATTTACAAGACACATTTTCTACAAGGTATACTCAAGTCGCTGTGCAGCGCAAATAAACACATCGTTAGCCAAGTGGAGGCCAAATAAGTATCGAGGCGTGCAGCTCACAACTTTTATAACCTCACTCCCTTCCTCGCGTAACGCCGTTGCTCGCCCTGACTTCGCGAATAACGGCACGTTCACCGCACACGTTCGCCGCGACCTGCAGAAACAGGGGCTGCTACTTCGTTGGGGAGGGGAGGGAGCAGTTGACAATGATCCGATATGAAGCCCTGCTTAGCTGTGAGCCGTGCACAGATTGCCCAACACCTGTTTCACCTCGTGACACCTCAAGGCAAAAACGCGAGCGGAATTGTTCCTACTTCTCTTAGCAGAACGTCCACGCTGTCAAGTGGCGGCTGCTGTTGCGAACGCTTTTTTTTTTATGATTGCACGTTTTTATTTAACTCACTCGGTCTGTTGTTGTCGTCGTTGTTGTTGTTGTATCCTCAAATCTTGTAACTAAATTTTAACCCACTTCAAAATGTGGAATCGACTGCAAACGTCGTATACTTATGTCTTACTGATGACAATACTATATTGTATTAAAAAAAAACATTATTTTTACACTCTTTCTATTAACTCACTCTATCTGTTGTTGTATCCGTCATGGCAAGCCTCGGGGCCACTTCCTGGAGTCGTGGAGTTCTGCCATTACTCGTACGGTACATTTCATTAAAGCGTGTTTTAAAAAAAAAAAAATTTTTAAATATTACTTATTATCCTCAGGTGACCGCTGAGCCACACGTGGGTTCACGTCGCCTTATTTGTTTGGTCACGAATCGCATCGTATACCGGTTGGGAACATCGGAGACATTTCACAGCAAAAATTAACTCGGCATCGTCCGGACGTCGACGCGCAGCACTCAAACTTGTAAACAGATCTTTAAGTTGCTATTGACTACGCCGTGCGTGAGAAGAATGATGGCATCTGTTGTCTGCTGTATTTTCAAGTTGTACTGCATTTTCAGAATCTCAAATCTTAATTGAGTCCTTAATAGAGGTTAGGGTTTTTTTGTCGTATGAGCTGTGAAGTTCTTTATTAAAGATGTCCACTGTGGGCAGGTCAGAAAGTTACATTGTCATTTTCGTTTACACGTGTGATCTTAGGGTGAATGTTGTTGTGAAACAAAAAGAACAAAAAACGGAATCACCATGAATACATTTTTAAAATATTGTTGCTGGCAAACAAGTTATGCCCGTAGAGATATCAGATTAGCTATATCGCAGAGGTATTGTATTATCTGAAATTCCTGCCTCTCAGTTGTACACGTACGCCTCTCGGTGTCGTGGGAGCGACGGGGAGGCCGCGCAAAGACAGAGGTAGAATCTGCGCCGCATCTTGCGAGCCTCCGTTGCGCCATGGAGGTTGAGATTCAAGCGTTCACGAAAAAAAAAGTGTTCGTTTTAGTTGGGACGGTGTAACTTTTGAAGAGTAATCAGAATCTGATTGCTGCACGATTTCCCAAAATAATATTTTAAGAAATATGTCACCATAAACATGTATCTAATTAGACGTTAAGCTTTTAAATATACTGTGTATCTAAATGTGGCTTTTGAACAGTAATCAGGATCTGATTGCTGCACAATAAAAAAAACTCACCATCAACATTTACCTAAATAGACTTTAAACATTTAAATTTATATCTAAATGGTATTTTGAGCAATAATCCTAACTTATCAAAGCAACTGTAATGAGATGAGAAAATCAGATCACTTATTATAACCACTTTTTTTTTAAATTAACTTAATATCATGACTGAAAGCTTTCGTGACTGCAGGAATTCATTCATCCTTGCGAATGTAGAATTTGTTATATTTAAAATACATCGTGTTCTTATCACAACATACTAACATGTTAGCATTGTAATTTATTTAATATAATTTTTTAAACATTTATTTATGGTAATTATTTTACTTTAGGTGTGTAACTAATTATCTTGTTGAATGCCCTGTAAAGTAATCCACGTTTGATTTTATAGGCATTTAATCACGTGCTCATACAGAAGTCCAATAAAATATAAACAGATACATGTTATGCAATTTTAAAAATCCGAACAAAAATCTTGAAAATTTATTCTATATTAATAATACATTTGTGAGTTTTGACAAACACGAGAACAAGGTACAATTTTGTAAATATTTTAATGCAGCATTGCATCATTTATACGCCTTTCAGCTTTAAATGCTTTTTTTTTCAAAAGCAGCTGCACATCACATTCAAGGAAGATGATAAATAAAGGTAATGTCTTAAAAGTGTATAACTTCAACTTTACAGAATGTTCACCTAACAATGATTGGCTTGTATTAAATTCAGGTATTCTCACCCTAAATCACAGACCACCTCGCATAAATTAATGTTTATTCTCTGAATACATTTAAAATTGCGTTTATAGAACATACTTCTTCTTCCGTGAGTGGGGGGGGAGGAGGAGAGGGAGGGGGGTTGATCAGCCACCTTTCTGCGTCTCGTGTTGAGGTTGGCGAGTTGGGGACAGCCCGTATGAGTAGCCTCACATGGTGAACGTCTGAAATCCTTGCCGACGTATGATCGAAGCAGGCAGTGTGGCGTCACCAAGGGGTCCCACGGTTTTGATATTCTTAAATTGTCCAGCGGTGGGTAAGGGGAGATCGGCACGTGCTCTGGTGCGGTTAGGGTCCATCCATTGAGTAGGTACGCAAAGATCTGTCAAAACTTGACCCCTCCCCCACTCCCTGTAGGCACGCGGACTTTTTACCCCCCCCCCCCCCGAATCCTATAGAACGGCCGATGTTTAATCCACGCAGAAACGATCAAGGATTAATAATATTGACGTGTTTAAGCAAACAGATAGTCCACCGCCGGACTATCTAACTAATTTGAAGGCTAATGTAGACAAATTATTATCGAAGCTTCTCCCCCCTACATTGTCAGTAGACCCCCCATACGCAAGCCTACGCATTTAGGTTAACCCCTCCCCCCTCCATGCGTACGTTCTAAATGGATGGCCCCTAAACACAAACCAGTGTTTACGGGGCAAGTTGGAAACGGCTTATGGGAAACTTTCCATCCACTAAACCTTTGGAGATAAATCTGTCCTTTTATGCGTTGTCTTGTGTGTGTGGATTTATTGAGAGTAATTGGGAGATAAATATTGAGACGTTTAAAATAAAAAAATCCCGCATGAGCCACGATATCACACAACGCCTCGAATCGATACACAAATACAAAGATCCCCCCGTGTATCCTTAACAGACTTTTGGGGCAAGTGCTGTTCGCGAGCGCCTATGAAGGCCGGCACGGCACACGAGGGGCTGGGTGGCCAGTACCACGCCTCACCGCCTTTGTCTCCCCAGTGGCGATGTTTCCACACCGCGCCAGCTACTCGTTTGAGGCTGAGTCGACCTCGGGGAGGCCCAGAACCGGTTCAGATAATCGTCATACGAACACATACACACACAGCAGCAGCAGCAGTTCTCAACCTGTCGTCCGGGAATCAACCGGTGACCACGTGGTGGAGAGGTTGCACGTGACCACAGGCACCGCGCGCGCCAATCAGCCGGCTGTCATCGACGAGAAGATAAGTTCGAGCGATGAAATTACTCGAGTTAAGTTGACTGAATTCATATGAAGAAATTCAACTCGCGTCAACGAAGTGAACGCTCCCTGAACGCGGAAACCTGTTCATGCACCGTTTATGCACCCCCTCGTTAGTCTCGTCATTTGGAAAAAAAAACATGTTTAGAATTGTTTTTAACAAAACAGTGTTTGTGTTATGAGAGTGCAAGCGGTGGTGCAGTGGTTTTCCCACTGCGCTATGAACTCGGCGACACGAATTCAATTCCCATCTACAGCAAATTAACTGTTGAGTGATATCTAAACGAGTTCTGCTCTCCCCCCCCCCCCCCGTTCACTAACCAGCATGGTGAAGTATGGTCAAATAATCCCTATGACTAAGAAGGCACATGGAGTCTTTCATCAAATGCATACCATTGTATTTGGATGGTTCCAATTTAATTAAATCCTTGGCAGTGAAATGAAAGAGATGCTGATTTGCGCAGCGTGTAGGCTAGATGAGAAAGCAGGGGGGGGGGGGTGTGGGCTCTGGCAGGAACTCGCTCGAATGCAAAATGGAGGCTCATGGGACGCAGCCAAGGCAATGGAGTGTGGTGCCATTCTCCGGGAACATGATGTGTTCCGATCAGGGCTGCACAGTTTCAGAATGAGAATGAGAATCTGTATTCATACTGGAGGAATCCGATGAGCCATGAAGCTCTTTTTCACAGATGTCCAGTAGTTGATGTGTTAACAAATCTACGCACAGAGGGGGCTTCGTTTTTCGTAGAATATGTCCTGCGTTGCTCGAAGACTGAAGTGTAGACACGTGGCTAGTAGCCACAGTCATCACGAGAGACAAATTGGACGTGGTGTGCTAGGTGCGGAAGAGAGAGAGAGAGACCCGGTTGAAATTAAGCCTTGGAAGTGGCCATGAGACCAGTTTTTTTTTTGGGGGGGGGGGACAAGCGTCAGTTGTAGTAGTGTACGTTTTTGAATTTTAAAAACACTTTTGCTCTCCGTGTGACAGTCTCACTCGCGTTGTCTGGTTAGGTCTGCAACAGCTTCAGACAACAAGTGGAAAGGTCAACGTGTCTCCATGGTGGTCCTGAGCCAGTGGTGGAAATTCCACATTGCCGCGACGGGGGCCAGTCTATCCACAGTACAAGCACCGTTGATTTCCCACAAAAGTAGTAGTCATGTTGTCGACCTCAGAGGGAACACGGTCGGAATCATACCCCGAACTGGGTTCAACATTTCAGGCATCTCGATTACGAATTAAGCACTCTGCGTCGTATAAACGTGCGCAAGTGTGAACTGGGCCTGTTTGCGACACCAGAAACTTTATAGTCCATGAGCAAAGAAGATATATTTCACTTGTCGGCACCACCCGAGGTGGCATCACTTTTGAGCGGTGGTTCTTCTTAACCTGGGGTGCACGCAGCCCCTGGGGGTGTGAGATGCCCTTTCTGGGGGTGTGAGATGTGGCCAGATTTTTCTTTTTTAGAAGGTAAATCGTCGAAACACAAATGAAACACGGGCACGTAAGTACAACTACTTTGTTTCATCAAACCCCTGTGTATTTATTGACTGTGTACCCCTGCACCCCTTTGAGAACCAAAGGGGTGCAAGGGTACAGTAAAGGTTAAGAACCACTGGTTTAGAGGGTTCCAGTTTTCTTTGTGCGTCGAATAACCGCTTGACATGAGCGGCATTACACACGAATTCAGTCGTATTAGCCATGCAGTGTTTCATTGGTTGTCCTTCCCCGCCCCCACCTCCCCATTAGCACGGTTGGCTACCTACCGTGTAACATAAGTTCAACATACATATATACGTACATACCCGGAGAAAACCAACATACAATGAAAAAAAACATCCATAAAGTCCACATTTAAGCGGTACCAATGTCCGCTTTTGGCCCGTGGACTAAGCGTGCTTCAGGCAAGAGTGCAGGGCGAATTGCGAGACAGACATAGGACCCCTCACCCCACGTGCGTTCGAGAACACGGAGCAAGCTCCCGGACTTTGGCACGACGCGTCCGGTGACAATGACGACGGACGGACGGCCAAGAGCGAACGCTCCTCATAGCAGCGCCATCATTGCGGAGATGGAGCGACGCGTTCGGCACGTGCGCAGGTGCCGGATGGATTTTATTAGTTTTTTTGCATCGCAGGAGCATGAGATATGTCGCCAGCTTGGGTGATGATTTTAATCTAGCGGTGAATTACTAATTGGCTGTGTCGGATGGTGGAGGGTTACGACACATCTTCTTGGTTCTTGCGGTAAAGTCACGTAGACGGCTACTTGCGTTGTGGCCGAAACGTCGTGAGAATTATTTTATTATGTTTTATTTTTTATTATTTTATTACTTCCCTTCTACGTGACTTTACCGAAAGAACCAAGAAGATGAATCCCTGCAGTCACGAAAGCTTTAAATCGAAAAAGGTTACGATACATTTATACTTTCGCGATCTAACCCACAAACATTGATTATGAATAATATTGGTCGCGAAAGCCTACGTTGTTAAACTGCATTGATAATGGTCGACGATGTTTGTATGATCGCCTTTTTGTTGTTGTAAACATACACCGGGTTGTGTACGAAGCTGGCGGACACCCTGTGATGTACTCCTTGTGCTGTCGGCCGTAAGAGAGGTGACGAATGCAGGCAATGCCCCTAGCCGATTAACTGGTTTTGTCTGCAATCATTTTCTTTGTGTGCGCGTGTTGTGTGGGTGCGCGCACGTCGCACCTGAGCATGTGCAGCATCACAGATGGATGAAGCAGGCAGAGCCGGCCCAGCCACTAAGCGACCCTTGCAATTGCAAAGGGCCCCGTGGCCAGCAGAGGGCCCCCTAGAGTCACTGCTAGCTAGTGGGTGAAAAAAATCATACATCAAAGGGGCCTCCAACCAAATTTTGCTTAGGGCCCCCAAAGGTCTAAGGCCGGTTCTGGATGCAGGTTCGTGTGTTCGATGAGATTACTCCAGTCTCAACTTACACAATCAGAGGAGTCTGTGAGACATTTCGAGACCAGAAAATGTGTTGCAAGAAAAACAAAACGTGTTTGAAAAATACGTTTTAAAAGGCGCATTTGTGTCGTAGTTTGCACCATGCACTATGAACCCGGTGACCTGAGTTTCAAGTTCAAGTCCCGGCAACGGCTCGCATCAGTGGCGAATTATATCTGAACCAGTTGAAGGGGGGCCCACCACCACCTTCACCAACCTGTACTGACCAGCGAGGCGAAGTATGGTCAAACAGCCCACATGACAGACATAGTGTAGACGGATCCTCGTCCAGCAGTGGATTTACAAAGAGCTGTACAGTATGAAGATTTTGAAACTTTGACAAACATATAGTTGTGTTTCGAATTGTTTTATTTTTTTATTTTCACATGGCGACAAAACCCGGTGGTCGTTCCTCTGTCAGCAGTCACAGCATCGTGGCTTTCATAAAAACGAATCTTGCCGTGTCGGTGACCAATGCTGCCCGCCGTGTCTCTCTAGAGCTCTTGAACCCACCGCGAATCCGCAACAACAACACCTGCTATTTGCAACGTTGTGGTGGTGATGTTACTATGGCGCTTGTGCCAAAGCTCGGTGCACTTTGAGGCCATGTGAAGTGTCGAAGGATAGCTGGCCGGAGGACACGTGACAGACCCAGGTGCCATGGTTGACTGAGATGACTGACAGATGCACCACCTGTGCCCCCGACTGTGCCAACTTGCTGCGTTTTATCCGCCTGGCACTCCGCTCGTTGTTGTGAGCGTCGCTCCTCTGCCCTCCGCTGTTTTTGGAAGGAGACTGCCTGCAAGTGGCCAGTAGCATCCTTCACGAGCCTCCGCCTGATCTTGACACCGCTGGTCCCAGTCATTAGCAAGTCCACTCAGCTCCATATCCTCCTATACCACATCAGCCCATCTCTTCTCTAGCCCATACCAGAGAAGAGATGGTCCACACACACACACATACGCTTGGGTTGCTGCCACCTATTTTTGAGCTACAAAGAAGGACATCGTGCCCCGAAATGTTGCTTATTATCTACTTTTCATTGTAAGGCCACAGTGTGATTGACAAATGTGTCGAGTCTTTTGTTATTTGTGGTCGTGCACCACTGCCAATGGCCACTGCCAGCCATCGGTGAAAAATTCGTTGCAACAAATGTCTGGAACAACCATCTCACTGCCTCGCATTTAAATGATCACATGCCATGCAGTATTCAATTACAATTGTGCATGCATCTCAATAATTTTGTCTTAAAAACCAATTGTGAATGGATTGGCCATCGCTGCAGCAGTCGAACGATGTCAGTGTATGAAGCTGCTCGCACCACAATCTCTTGCTCGCGTAATCCTTGCAATCGCCAGGCTCTGTGCCTGGCCCCTCTCTGCTTGAACCACAAACAACGCGGCGGTGGATTTTGTATGCGCCGGGAATATCATTCACGTGAGAATGCAGCCGCAGGGCCCCTGTACCTGCGCCCCAACGGCGCAATGGGAATACGCCAAGCGGCACATTTTTCTCGCGCGGCAGCAT
Source organism: Lampetra fluviatilis (assembly GCF_964198595.1). NCBI lineage: Eukaryota > Metazoa > Chordata > Hyperoartia > Petromyzontiformes > Petromyzontidae > Lampetra > Lampetra fluviatilis. The sequence continues at coordinate 6,662,187 of NC_136279.1, read as the reverse complement.
TGTCAACGGGCGGCAGACGTGGTGGAGCGGTTTGTCCAGTGCGCTATGAACCTACCTGTCGACTGAAATTTTATTTTTCTCATGGCTTAATTACGTTTTTCCGATTTGATATCTGAACCAATTCCTGGATATATGTTTTCATCATTTGCAAACATGCGATGACCAGTGTGGTGAAGTAGAGTCAAATAACCCCCACCCCCCCCCTCCCCCCCCAGAGCGTGGAGAAGCCCCTACTAGCAGGGCTGTATTTGTAACAATAACGGCTCGGACCGGTTTCGCTATAAGATGACCACTCCTGATTGACTTTCCCCAAATTGACTTAAGGCCACGAATGTGAAGAACCACTGCTCAACACACGTGTGGCAGGGGGAAACACTTTGCATTTTTTTTGCTTATTGGTGCAGAGGATTGATCGGTAGAGTTGACCTCCGACCGGGATTTGAACTCATGACCTATGACCTGTCCGAGCAATCTGCCAAGAGCGTCAGTGAGCCAGTTAAGCGAGGATCGAATCACACCAATTCTCTTTTTGTTACTTTACAAAATGCAATTCTATATAAATGACAATGCATTGAGAATGCTTTTTTGTTCTTTCTATCTATAGTTTACCTAGAATATCCCACGAGGAGCGATCCATCGTGGAAGACCCAGATCGCCAAGCGTCACGGACAGAGCTGCAGCCAACCGGCCGTCGCTGCTCCAGCAACAAGACGCCATGAAATTTTCACACTGTGCCGCCCAGGAGAGACGAGACGGCGAGCCCCCGGGCAAGTCACGCACCGCCTTCCACGGCAAAGAACGCAAGCCCAAGAAGCCCCACTACATCCCGCGGCCGTGCGGCAAGCCCTTCAACTACAAGTGCTTCCAGTGCCCATTCACGTGCCTGGAGAAATCCCACCTGTACAACCACATGAAGTACAGCCTCTGCAAGTACTCCATCTCTCTGGCGGAGGGCGAGTGGCCCGGTAAGAGGGCAAAGGTCGCCAGCGTCACCGTCGTCGGTCAGAGGAGACCCAGCGCGGTCGAGGAGTGCGACAGGGCGGGATCGGGCCCTGCCGGCTTACACCCGAGCGTCGAAAGCTACTCGGAGATCAAGTGCTCCCTGTGGGAGAAAAACTCCGTTGGCTCGTCAGACCAGAATGGGCTAGATTCAGATGTGGGGGGAAACCTGAGATGGCTTAGGGAGCCGAATTGTCCCTTTTCCTCAGAGCAGGGATGCAAAGGCTTCCAAAAGTCACTCGACATGAAGTGGAGCCAACAGCATAAAACCCAGTTATTGGTGGACCCTGACAGAGACGCAGGACACATTTTATCGTCAAAGCTTTCGGAGTCGACTTCAACCAAGCCCAGCTCGTTCACAGTGGACCACTTACAGAGCAGCTTCAGCGCAGTAAGAGCTGCGGACGCCGACTTCTCTTCTCCGGCGTGGATGGTGACCGCGCAGCAAGCCAAGCCCCTGCTGCACGCCCCGTCCACCATCGCCCACAGGCACTCGTTCCTGTGCTACCCGCCGGCACTGCTCGCCAACCTGGGAGGCGGGTTCCTGCATGACTCCATGAGCCCTCAGTACGTGTTCAACCCAGGCCCGTACCAATGCCTGAGCACACTCATCGCGGGCCCTCCCGTGACGGGCAACCTCAACTACGTGACGCTGATGCCTCATGCGGCCGGGACGATGGAGCCACAGCTGCCCCAGGTCTCGTCCATCGGACGCTTCCAGACGGTGCTGCCAGGCCACCTTGACACACCGGCGCCAGCGCACCCTGGATCGGAGGGGACGGTTCCGGGGAAACCGGACGGGCTCGCGAAGGAGCCGCCGGCCGCGGCTCGGACACCGGAGCGGGAGCCGCGCGCGAACAAAAACCCGCGAACGGCCACGTCTCCCGACGACGCGGGCGGAGATGAGAGGGCAAATTTCGGTTCGCAGCTGCGAGCCTCCGAGCGGACCGGGAACGGAATCGATGGTCACAACTCGCCGGTGGCGAAGGCGCGGTCCGGAGGCGCGGCGAGCAAGCGGGCAGGACGGCCGTGTGGGAATGCTTCGTCCCCCGGGTGGACGGTGAGGGGAGAGGGCCCGGTGCCGGCCAACGTGGTGCCGGATTCTTCGATGGGCCAGGATCATCGGAAATATTCAGGGCTCGTGAATTTTGGGCCCTCGGCGTCGAAGCTGCTGCCAGTGGGTAACGTTTGCAGGTAATTTTTAATCCAGTCTTGCTTAAATGTGTAAATGTTTTGTTGTTGCGCTTGGTGTGCCTCACATACTGTACCAGAGCAACTTTGAAGGAAATTAAGAGTTGTTGTTCTATTATTAGACTTTGCTTTGCCATGAGAATGTGAAATATCCATTATTGGTCAGTTGCCATCAATTGAGAAGCGTATTGCTCATTGTTTGATGGAGGCATTTTAATTTAATGATTTAGCTTAAAAATGGCTTGTCATAAACAAGCCATGAAAATATTAAAATACAAAATTATTACATTTTATTACACAACGCACGTTTAATTGAAAACTAATTTCTTTCGAACTGCTTTTGTGTTTAGTTTGTTGTCCTTCCCCCGCACCTCGAATTAGCCCGGTTGGCTACGTTCGGTACCACACCGTGTCCAGGAACTCATGAAACATTAACGGTGCTAACCCTCGGTATGACTGTGCCCTGCGTCCAGGACGAGCCTTCAGCAGGAGTCACCACGAAGCGAGCCAGACACATGCCCTAGCCCAACGGTGACCTCCGCCGGCCTCCTCAGCACTCCTCCTCCTGCAGCAGCAGAAGCAGCAGCAGCAGCAGAAGCAGCAGCAGCAGGATGCCTGTACGTGCCTCGACAGGACGACAGCCGCCCCCTTGACTACAGCGCCAGCCGGGGCCTTCTCCCGTCACTCGGTCTCTCCGGCTGCAGGAGGACGACGAAGACGACGGGGCCCTCGGGGAGGGCGGCGCTCGCCCAGCACGGGACGGCGGGCGGCGTCGCGGCCGCCCTAGCGAACACCGGCGGCCCTCCCCAGGGTCACGCCGCCACGTGCCACCTGTGGGAGAAGCTGGAGAGGATACGGAAGGAGCTGCACAGCCTGCAGGAGGAGCTGCACCACTCGGCGAAGCGGCGGAGAGGGAGAAGTCCCGTGGACCTCTCGTCCCGGAGCGATGGGGGGTCTTCACGCGCCACCTCCACCGACTGACGATGATTCCAGACGGGGGAGACACGACAGCAACTAACGTCCGAGTACAGCAGCCATCATCATCGTCGGCCATGATCAATCCGCTGCTGGATGAAAGCCTCCCCAAAATCGCCGCTACGTCTCACGATCCTAGAGTGTAACGATTCCCCATACACTAACTGCGTTGCTCAATCTACTTGAGAGGCATTTTCAATAGACACGTCCCTATTTTTTGGCTCCGATCCCATGACAATAACTGACCATCGGCCATCATCCCTTACAGCGACATGTGCGGCCCTAACCCACTTGCTGTTTTCAACAGCTTGCAATTACTTCATTAGCCAGCGTATGTTCTCTAATCCAAGCATCTTTCTCTCTCTCTCTCTCTTTCTCGATGTAATTCCAAGCACGTATCCTCCCAATGCTTCTTTGTGCACTCTTCGGTTTTTTGTAAAAAATATTTATCGTACGTGATAGCGATTTGTACGAGTTGATGAAACCCTTTCTTCTTTAGCTACATCGGTTTTGTTTACTTTTCATTCCCAAGTTCAGCTTTTCAAATGAACTCCAACCTGCTCTCGTTAGCCTCGTTTATGTCATCATTTTTATTCAGGAGTCTGTCTTTTAAAATCTCACTCCTGGGTACACACGCGAATTTATGGTCTCGTTGTTGCCTCCGAGGAGGGGATATTTGGGTTGGACATCTGTGTACAAAAAAAGCTTCATAGCTCTTCGGATTTTTCCCAGGATGATTAAATATTCAGATTCTGTGGAGGAGATGGGGCATCCTCCCGGCTTTTGGCCCTGTGGACACCTTTGTGGCCACCCCCTGGATTCTCTCCCCCCCTCTCTCTCTCTCTCTGCCTGCGATGTCGGGATGTCTCGCGGTCACCGTCGCCGTGCCCCCAGTCCATGCGGTGTTCACCCGCTACCCCCCGAGATCCGGGTTCACGTCGTGTCCCCGTCGTGTCCCCGCGGTGCTCTCCTCACCGCCCCCCCCTCCGTTCCCGATGCCACAATGCGGTTCGCAACGTTCAGAGTCTTGGGATGCAATTTGCATGAGGCTATATAACAATTTAAAATATATATTATATTTTACAGTTTTCCGGTTGCGTCCCTCTGACACACATCTCCACTTGTCTAGCACAACATGTTTTCTACCACCCCGTATATATGATAAATGTGATCCTAAATAATGATTTACAGCACTTTATCAATCCGCTGCTGGACGTAGGGCCTTTTCATACCGTGTCGATCGTGAGAGGTTCCTTGACGATACTTGGTCAACGCTGGTCAGTGTGTGTTGCTGAAAGGGGTGGGACCAGGACCAATTTAGATATCACTCGCCACTGATGTTAGCCGTGACCACGTGTGAAAGTCGGGTAGTCAGGTTAGTGGCACAATAATGGGCAATCACTCCTACATTGCACTGCCATAGTTAGACACGATCCTCACCCCCCGAGCCCCCCCCCCCCTGCACCCACTGTGGTGCCAGCAACCACCCCATCCAAACATTTGAGCCAAGAGCTGGAAATGTAATAGGATGGCATTTACACCATTCGAACCTCTTTTGCCAGTAAAAAATATGATAATTGTTTTTTTACCCTTCTATCTGGCACCTTTTGGCGTCATCTGGTCCAACCCATGTGAGACTAGGCTCTAAGGAAAGCTGTCTCGGGTGTGGACCAATCAACTTCAAGGACAGTGCATACATTATCAGAGTTATGTTTTTTGTTTGCATTATGACTGCAGGTATTGTGGTCTATGTAAACATGACTCTTTGTAAAAAAAGGTGTCAGTTTTGTTGCCAGATAAAAGGGTAAAAAACCAATTATCAGGATGGCATTTGCTGACACTTGTGGGTCACTGCTCACATCTGTGCAGAGGTTCGGATCATGGGAAAAATGTTCCCGATTCTTCCGGTTCACCGCTGTTATTTGTGCGAAGGCTTGAACCAGTTAACGAGAGTTTTGTGAGAATATATTTTTGGTGCGTGGAAAATCGGGACGTGGACAAAAGGAGTTTCTCTGTATAACACATACCATCACGGTCCTCCGACTGCACGGTGTATAAACGGGCAGTATATGTGCGCGTCAGACTGTAAGAATACCCGAACTAAACCCCACCTCGTTATTACAATCGTGTTTTCTAAGTGGCAGTCAATTACAGGTCTCGCGTCATCGTTTCTGAGAACTGCAGTTGAGGTCGGGGGCGGAAGATAAAAACAGACTTACCGTACATGCCAAAGGGGCAATTATCAGGCAAAGAGACAATTTGCCCATCCCACCTTACCCTCCAGACATTTGATAAGATGTCACGATTATATCCCCTTGTACAACTTCAAACTATTTTTATTTTAACAGGTAAGGCCCACTGAGCTATATCGCTCTTTTTCAGGAGCGTCCTGGCCACAAATGATAGCTCGACGAGAAATGGCTTCTCGCGTGGAAATGTCTAGCAGCCACATACTCTAAACACGTGATGTTGATTTTAAATGTGGAGGGAAACCCCAGAGGACCCGGAAAAAAATCCACACGACCACGGAGCGAACATGCAAACTCCAAACGTGCAGGTGTCAGGGTCGGGGTCGAACCCACGACCATCCTGTATACCAGGCGAGGTAGTTAACATCCCTCCACCGTGATTTTCACAGCCGTTTTACCGTCTCGCCTGAACGATGTTTGTCCGTGCTATTAAGATAAACGCAACAGCGTGCCGTTTGCACGAGTCTCTGCTTCTATTGCAAGCGTTAAGAACCATCCTCAACGGGCAGATTTCGACGCACAGCGGAATGCCACGTGCTTCTCGTGTGAGCCCTCTCGATGATTTGTGTTCATTTTAAATCAAAAGAGACGCAAACGGTCACGAGCTGTAAAGGTTTTTTTTTTAAACGAAGATGACAAAAGTGGGAGTGCAGTATTTTGTGACAGTGCAGATGTGTGTGTGTGTACAGTATAAATAGGTCGACTCAGCCTCAAATGAAGAGTACCTGGTGCCGTTTGCAAACATCGTCACAGAGGGAGACAAAGGTGGCCGGGCGTGGTGCTGGCCACCCATCCCCCCGTGTGCCGCGCCGGCCTTCATAGGTTGCTCCCTCGCTAACAGCGTTTTCCCCAACATTCTGTTAAAGGCTACACGGGGGATCTTTGTGTCACTACGGGATATGTGTATAACGCCTTTCTTAGGGAGGCGGTGTAACAGTCCATCCCATCATCATCACCACCACAACCACCACCATCGGTCACTTTCCTCTTCAATTCTATGTTTCTATGTCCTGTACTGCATTGACACTTCTCTTTTCGCTATCATCGCGCTGATCAAGTTCGGAATCGGAAATTGCCTCCCATGGTATTCCCCTCCCCCCCAAGTTCAGTTAAAGAAACGTATTTAACTCGTATCTATTATGCAACCATGAGGGCTGCTTGTTGCTGGCCGCTGGGCACTATAGAAATGTTAGGGCCTTTGCTCAGCAACCGCATATTTAAAAAACAGGAAGTACACAATTTGTCCCAGTCTATCTGTCGGTATCCCGAGCGAGTCTTGAGTGTCACGTGTCACTCATCACGTTAACAGCACAACAGTAATTTTTTTAATTTATATTCCCAATCTGCCCATTACCTTGAACATCACATAAACATGTATGGCACAGAACCCTATCGCACATTTTTGGGAAAGACTACAACTTTTTTCGGTTTTACAACAATGACGACAACAATGACAACAATGATGATTGTCATCATCATTGTTGACGACATCATTGTTGATGACAACAATGACGATGACAACAATGACAACAGTGATGACGACTCCGACGATAAACAACATTTTACTTGTAACAATAATAGTGCGTGATCCTCACGAATGTTTACTGATATTGTTTGTAAGGGTGTATGGCATATTCACGTGAATGCTTTGTTTACTTGTAGTAAGTTATCTAATTAAACATGACTGAAACATTTCACCAGAGTGATGTCATTTGTTGTTGTAAAACTTTCCGCCGGTAACCTCCCACTGCTGGGGGCAAAGACCTCGTCCGTTTTCTTCGCTTCTTTTCATTCACTCCTCCCATTTCGTGGTCTCCGAAGTCTGTGATTGTCACCTTTTCCCCACAACAACAACAGCCGCGGTGAGAGATGCTGTAGTTTTCACACCTGATGATGATTGCTTGTGTTGCAATCGAAACGTCGTGAGAATTTGTATTATGTTTAATTTTTGTTATTTTATTACTTCCCTTCGACGTGACTTCACAGAAAGTACCAAGAATATGAATCCCTGCAGTCACGAAGGTACTTTAGAAAACCAAAGAGCAAAATAGAAAACTTGCGCCTTAAGGCGGAATCTCTAACAACACAACACTGGACAGGTGGCTCAGACATAGATTGAGTGACTCGCAATCCGAAGGTTACAAGTTCAATCGCTGGTTGCGGGGAGGGGGGGTCAACCCATCATCCCTCTAGGGTTGATCAAACGAGCACCACATTTATGGAGTAAATCGAGTGGCTGTCTTTGTGGATAGACTCACCCCTGCCATGTGAATGTGGAATGTATGCCACTGTATCAGGGCTGTAGACACAATATGTGCAGGACATCACTTTGAATTTACTACGTCACAAAAACGGCAACTTTTGTTTCCCGATGCCCCCTCCTTGTGACTGCTCATGACCGACCTCTGGTGCTTCTCTGTGCATCCCTGGGTCTCTGGGCCAAATGACTGCCTCGGATGTTACTCTGCAAGATGAGCATCATTCTCGGGGCTAAATTATTCATGACGAAGGTTCAAGGCATCAGACTATGGTAGCCTAAACAAACTTACGATTGATTTAGCATCAAGATGTGAACATTTCACTTCCATTTCAATGTGCACGTGCTCGAAACGCACGTTTCGCATTAATGAAGATTTTTAAAAAATCCACGTAATTTTTTTATTTCGATTTAAAGCTTTCGTGACTGCAGAGATTCATCTTCTTCGTTCTTTCGGTAAAGTCACATAGAAGGGAAATAATAAAATAAAATAAAAATTAGTTTCTCTAAATAAACCCCACCGAATCTGTGGGACTGGTAATTAAAATATCCGCATAAACAACAAACCCGTAAGGCACAGAAGATGAGAGCCCACAACCCCCACGCATGGATTGAGATCGCCGCAATCCTACCATGCATGCCAAAGTTCCGCGCTGGATAATTACCCCACGAGCACTTTAAAGCAGCAAAATAGCACAGCTCATTCAATCACGACACATTGCGGGCCCCTGGCTGTCTTCAAGGCCTGACCAAGTGTGCACCGTTTGCATCACGCTCTCATAAACACCGCAAACTTAAGGCTCACAGCCAAACTCTTTCGCCCAGAGCGCGAAGACTTCCCGTCAGGCTGGTTAGCAATAACCGAGCCGTGAGTAACAACGCGCTCTGAAATTCAATTTCCCATCCGCTGGCCGTGCCCATTAGTCAATGTCATTACAGGCAGCCCCATTCAAAAGTGTAACCGCAGACCCAAGGACCCCGCGACCGAGCCACGGTCACTTAATACCACGCGATCAGTGAAAAGCAGGCATAATTACATCTGAAAGTTGCCCACGGCGCCCTTCAGCCTTGCCCAAACTCCCCATCTTTGCGTGCAAGCCTCGGCTCTGTCAGTTGATTAAATCATTTTGCAGCTCAACTTCATTGTTCCCAAGGCGCAGCCCAGGGGGTGCTGGGGGGGGGTGATGTCTTGTTCAGACGTGTTCCCCCTCCCCTCGGTGATGGGAAATATGGTAAGGCAATACCGGTACTCATCGCCATCATTCCATCCCCTTCCAAGACGTCTGGTCAGCGTGGGGAAGAGTAGGCCAAATACCCGGCTAGAGTCGCCTTTCCACCAGCAGTGGCGTGAGAAAGGACTTGCAGGGCTGCACCTCTATCGGGTTTCTATCGTTAGTTCGTGAAGTCACAGAGGGGGCCACGCAATGACGTGATGCAGTTATGGGAACAGGGCCTGTTGTCGGCAAAGTGGTGAATTTAAAGCCTCTTCTTGGTTCTTTCAGTAAAGTCACGTAGAAGGGAAATAATAAAAATAAAACATAATAAAATAAAATATTTACTTTATTTTATTATGTTTTATTTTTATATTATTTCCCGTCTACGTGACTTTACCGAAAGAACCAAGAAGATGAATCCCTGCAGTCACGAAAGCTTTAAATCGAAATTTAAAACCGGTTCAGGGGTCGAGTCAGCACATCAGCCTTGTTGGGTAGATGATAAAGTGGCTCACACTTTGTGAGAAGTTAACAGACGCGTAACGTAACGATGCCTCGACTGATTGATATTGATTGTTCAAACTCACGATACATTGCACGTAAGCGAATTTTATACATTTTAAATATACGGTCGGAATTAAACTTAATCTGCATAGTTGAAATGCAAGATGTGACTTTAGTAAAGTGTGCATTGGCACACGGTTATTGACTCAAGCAATTAATATTGTTACCTTACTGAAACACACTGGAGTTGTCAACCGATTACCACCGAGTATTCCCAACTCCTAATTGCAATTACATAAAACTAAAATAGTAACTTTTGTCAATAGATTAGGTTGAGAGGGTTATCCATACTTCACCACGCAAGTTCTTGTTCCGATATCACCAACCTTTGCCGCCGTGATCGAGAATCGAACTCGGGGGTGACTGGGTTTACAGCGCGGCGGTTAATCGAATGTTTCGCCACTCCGTCGTACTCTCACATTACGCCTCTTTTTCATTATAAAGTTGCTATCGATCTCATGGTCATTTGATGGGGATTAAACTCGCATGCGTAGGTTTCTACCGATGCCATCAGCGACTGAATGGACCGTTCATTTTGCGGGGCAGTGATGCAATCTGATGGTCAGAGCAGCGATAATGCAGATACATAATTCGACTTTTAAAGGCAAAACAACACGGAGACATAAAAAAAAAACATTTTATAAACCAAGCTCAAAGCGCTGTAATGGCATTACCTCCTTTCATTGCACGTGTATTTATTATCTAGGGGTGAAACGATCCGTTTAGAAATTTTACATTGCGTTAACTTTAGCGCCCTCTGGTGTCCGCGTCACGTGCACAACTGTTAATGAAATGAAAGGGGAATGTTTGGCTTACAAATTTACATTCGGTTACTCAAGAGCACAAGTAAAACAATTGTGTACAGATATCCCTTGCTTTGTGCGGGTTAAGTTCGTGAAATGTCACGTGTGCGCGGCAAACCTATTTTTAGCCAAGAATCGCGATATGCAGTCGGAATTGAGACATGTAACGACCCAAATTGTGTTTGAACGGAGGCCTAAAGGGTCAACTCCAATGTAACTTTCCCATAAGCTAGAACGTTGGCACGTGGCTGAACGTTGGACCTTACGGTAGCGAACCCCAAAGGTGAATGTACTGGGTTGGTAGGATGCAATCAAGGAAGCTTGGGAAAGCTTTAAATAAATTCCCAACGGGCCACATCCAAGGGTTGCAAAGGTATCTTATACAAACATCCCGCGTATAGCCTTAAACTGCTGTTAGCGAGCATCCATGAAGGCCAAAACGGCACACGAAGTGGGCGATAGGCCCTCATTTGAGACCCGAGTCCAGGACCGGTTCAAATAATCCTCACCTGGTGTTGACCGTGAGCAGGAATCAAACTCTGGTCGCCAGGTTCGTTGCACAGCGCGTTAACCGCTACACTACCGCTCTACACGCATCTCTACACAACCATCAATGAGAGCATCGCAGCCTTTTTGCTTATACCCTGGAAATATTCCACTTACAAAACATCGCTTGAACAAGTCTTAAAATAGGGACGTTAAGTGTTTTACATTCAACTACATGGAAAAAAACTGGCTTGCATCCATCATGTTTAGGGCTGGCCCTGGGATCAAAGGAATGTGGAATGTCACATGCCCAGATTGGAATCACCATTGGCAAGGAACACACCTTTGAGGCATGTTTTAATACTGGTAGGAACGAAGTGGACCAGCCTACAATAGATTATATCGTCCGTCCGTGTAGCAACATCGCCCCCTACTGCAAACACTTGGCATGACCCTACAAAAACCTTTAGACTCCGTGACACTTTCCTGGCTAAACAAGTGTAACATTCCCTTATAATTCCCTCAGATAGCTTTTAATTAAAACATTTAAATTAATGAGTCTTTCCTGGCTAAACAAGTGTAACATTCCCTTATAATTCCCTGAGATAGCTTTTAATTAAAACTTTTAAATTAAAATTTAACTCACAGCACCCTAAAGCCTACAGCTAGGCCTAAAGCCTCGACCTACGCCTCAAACTCTCCCTTCGTATCGTACCCCCGCGTGTGTTAATGTTTAACAATGTTACATTCCCTGATGCTTTTAAATAGAAACATTTAAATGTAAAGCTTTTACATAAATAAAAAACATTTAAATTTAAAATTAACTCACGGGGGCCTAAAGTCTACAGCTAGGCCTAAAGCCTAGAATTAGGCCTCACACTCCCTTCGTATCGTCAGATTCGGTGTAGTAACATCGCCCCCTACTGCAAACACTTGGCAGGACCCTACAAAAACCTTAAGACTCAGTGGGGCTTTCCTGGCTAAACAAGTGTAATAATACATCATGTTTATATTCTTTGGTTATTCGTTCCTACCAGCCCACCCCCCGCAGGGTCCTGTTTCTTGAAATTGCATTTGTAATACCAAATTACATTATCCTTCACTGCAATATACCCAACCCCACTGATCATTATAATTGGTCAATATGGATAGGTTACAAAATGGTTCGTGAGCAGTTATGTACAATTAAACAAACTACAGTATTTGAAAAAGTGTCCCAATGCAGTTCACACGCTACTTTTTTTCAGAACTTACACAGGTTTGCAGAAAAAAAAGCAATGCCGTACCATTTAAATGTTCAAAACATAAAATATTTATTTAAAAAAATGTTTATTGTATCGTCACAGCACGCTTGCTATAGCAAGTAAATGAGAAATTCCAAGAGATCCGACCTTGTATATAGACTGGTTGAGGGGGGAGAAGCCAGGGTGTATAACAAAGATCAACAACAGCGCTCTGTTGATGCATTGCTAGGCATGGTAACAACACATTCATCATGTATTATTCCAAGTGCTCCCATCTCGTATCCATGCAGCACCACGTCACCACCAGCACCTACAGAAGAGACATTTCGTGAATATTGGAAAAAACACCATTCGCAAGCAGAGCGCCTACACAAAAGCATCATGGCACATAGGGTTCACCAACTGCAATAAACATGAATTGCATGGCCTCGTCTTTCACAAGTTTCTCTCCTCGGGTTGAAAATTCGTTTCAAACGGCCAATGCTACATTCACCACTGAACTTGTAGTCGTCATTATTCCAAAAGTACAAAATTCATTTTGGTAAGAATAATCCCTTAACGCTAAAAACAATAATTATTCAAGCAATTTAACACGGTTAACATTTCGGTATCATTTTGGCGAGCCAAGTAATTTGGGAATTTTTTTCTTCACATTTATACGCAACGAGAGGCTCTGCTGTACAGATCTCACGATTGGTCAGAGAATGTCTCCTGCATGGTTTGTCTCCACTGTCAGAGCCCAGGGGCTCGGGGAGTTGTAGGAATATACAGGAGGGCCGCCCGCACCACTCCCTCGCGAGCGGGGGAGCGGGGGCGACGTTTCTCTGTGCCGACGTGGAACGGGACCAGACGCCACAGAGCCGCGAGGACTCGGCGCTCCCATAACGCCACTCGGGAAGAGCCGGCGGGAGCAACCCGCCGGATACCCTCGGCACGCACCATCATCATCAACACCACTAACGGCTGCACCGCGCTAATACTGAGCCACCGACCAGACACGAGCTATTTGGATTCTTCTTCTTGGTTCTTTCGGTAAAGTCTTCTACGTGACTTTACCGAAAGAACCAAGAAGATGAATCCCTGCAGTCACGAAAGCTTTAAATCGAAATTTGGATTCTATCGCAATCTATTTACAGACCCACCCAGTCTGCATGCTTTACACATTGTTGCACAGCAAGATTTAGTCTGTTTACAATCTGGTATCAATTAATTGGTGACCGATCTAACAGACAAAAAACAATGTTTCTGCAGCATCTACCAACGCCGATTCCCTTCACTGCCGACCTGGCACGGAGCAATTTGGATTCTACCGCTGTTGACTGCTAAGACACCGGTCTGCATGCTTTGTGGGAATTCTCATCCGCTTTATGTACGATGTCTCTGCACACCAAAGCTTCAGAACTCCCTTTTCCTTTCAATCTATATATAGAATCTTGTGTAATCAGATTCTTCAATTACCCGCACTGACCAGCATGGGTAAAGTATGGTCAAATAACCCCGACTACCCCGCATGGCATGGGGAGGTCTTCATCCAGAAATGTAATTAAAAAAGGCTGTAAAATAATCCAATAATCAGCACCAATTCCAAGATGCCACTCACCAGCTACGCGAACGGCAATGCCAGCTCTTTCGATTTAAAGCTTTCGTGACTGCAGGGATTCATCTTCTTGGTTCTTTCGGTAAAGTCACGTAGAAGGGAAGTAATAAAATAATAAATATAAAACAAAATAAAGTAATTCTCACGACGTTTCGGCCACAACACCTGAGGACGGCTGCTTGCGTTGTGGCCGAAGTGTCGTGAATTATTTTAGTATGTTTTATTTTTATTATTTTATTACTTCCCTTCTACGTGACTTTACTGAAAGAACCAAGAAGATAAAGCCAGCTCTGTTGCCACCTTGTGGCCTACAGCTCTTAGGGATTTTGTATAGGTCACGGTGCATCACCAAACCAGATGACTGCATTTCCTGCATAGGGACAAATTCAAGCGTGGCCGTGCCTTTACAGAATAGGTACTTGCTCACAATGCAACCAATACTGCCTGGTAAAACGACTGTCAAAATACCACATCCATAACACACTATAACGACCCCTGATCAAGCCTTGCCACCCGGCTGTAACCATGCTTGAGGGCCCTTAAAAAACCTCAAAAACCCTGGCTACGTATGCTCACCCATCAGTGCCTCCTGTCGGCGTTCTGAGCAGATGGCGCAGGGTGACGATCCGTGGACAGCAAGAGGCCGGGTGTGCTGATGCGGAAAAACAAAAACTCAAAATTAACACACAAAACCAAGTTAAATTCAGCAGTTGCATTTGCAAATTCAAAAACGAAATGTCAACGTAAATTCCTCACGCCACTGTTGGAACAAGGGCATCCCCCGCTAGAGGGAGCTCAAGAAAATACCAGAGGCGATCTTGGACTACTCTTCCATATTGGCGAGCTGTACAAGTATCAGAATGTTAACATTAATTCCAAGTCTATTCTGCAACATACTTTAAAATAATCCAGCGTCTCATTCACCACCGACTGAACGCATTGACATTTTCCGTACAGAACGCAAGGCTGCGCTGCTGTAGTACTGCATCTCGGGGTTGGTTAGAATATCTCCTGCATGGTTTGTCTCCGCCGTCAGAGCCCAGGGGCTGGGGGAGTTGTAGGAATATACAGGAGGGCCGCCCGCACCACTCCCTCGCGAGCGGGGGAGTGGGGGCGACGTTGCTCTGTGCCGACGTGGAACGGGACCAGACGCCACGGAGCCGCGAGGACTCGGCGCTCCCATAACGCCACTCGGGGAGAGCCGGTGGGAGCAACCCGCCGGATCCCCTCGGCACACACCATCATCAACAACACCGCTAACGGCTGCACCGTGCTAATACTGAACTGCCAACGAGGCACGAGCAATGTGGATTTTACCGCTGTTGACTTCTAGACACGGTCTGCATGCTTGGTGGGAATCCTCATTCGCATTGTGCGCGCAGTGTCTGTGCACAGAGGCTTTGAAACTCCCTTCTCCTTTCAGTCTATATTCATCTTGTGTAATCAGATTATTCACCAACTTACACTGACCAGCATGGGTGAAGTATGGTCCAATAACCCCAACAACACACATGGCATGGGGAGAGGCCTTCATCCAGAAATGCAATTACACAAAAGGCTGCATAATAACCCAATAATCAGATTCAATTCCAAGATGCCTCTCAATTGCTACACAAATGGCAATGCCGGCACAACTTTATCATGCCCTTTCAGAATTGGTACTGCTCACAATGCAACCAAATACCACCTGGTAAAAAATACTGTCGAAATACCACATCCATAAAGCACTATATAACGACCGTTGATCAAGCCTTTCCCCCTGGCTGTAATCATGTTCGAGGGCCATTGAAAACCCAGGCTACATATTCTCACCCGTCAATGCGTCTCCTGCCATGGTTCTCAGCAGATGCCCAGGGTGAAGATCCATGGGACAGCAAGTCAAGACAGCTCAGGTGGGCTGATGCAGAAAAACAAAAAATTCACACGAAGCCAAGTTAAAATTTAAACAGTTGCATTTGCAAATTCAAGACCAAAAAGTCAAGAAATTCGGTCATACGAATAACTATCAAATGGGTAATCGTTTCCTCACTCTCCTGTTGGAACAAGGGCCACCACGGAGAGGGAGCTCAAGAGTACGCCATCGAGGCAATCTTGAACTACTATTCCATTCTAGTCAGATATCCAAGTATCAGAATTTGTTCATATGAATTCCAAGTCAGGTTTACAATTTCCACTCTGCAACATACTTAAAAATAATGCAGTGTCTCATTCACCACCGACTGAACCGCACTGACATTTTCCCTACGGAATTCGAGGCTGCGCTGCTGTAGTACTCAATCTCAGGGTTGGTTAGAATGTCTCCTGCATGGTTTGTCTCCACTGTCAGAGCCCAGGGGCTGGGGGAGTTGTAGGAATATACAGGAGGGCCGCCCGCACCACTCCCTCGCGAGCGGGGGAGCGGGGGCGACGTTTCTCTGTGCCGACGTGGAACGGGACCAGACGCCACAGAGCCGCGAGGACTCGGCGCTCCCATAACGCCACTCGGGAAGAGCCGGCGGGAGCAACCCGCCGGATACCCTCGGCACGCACCATCATCAACACCGCGACCGCTGCACAACGCTAATACTGAGCCACCGACCAGACAAGAGCCATTTGGATTCTATCGCAATCCATTTACAGACCCACCCAGTCTGCATGCTTGACACATTGCTGCACAGCAAGATTTAGTCTATTTACAATCTGGTATCAATAATTGGTGACCGATCTAACAGACAAAAAAACATTTTCTGCAGCATCTACCAATGACTTAAAGTTGGCCATTCAAAAGCTATCTGATGCCAAATGATATTCTCTGCCTACTGTACTAAATTTCTACTCCAGTATTTGATCGACCACACAAAACCAAATGATAAATCAATACTTACGTTTCAGTCACTAAATATAACTACACATACAGCCAGTGTCTGCCACAATGTAGCAATCCGAGACATTAATGTACCACCAGGTCCTGTTTTTTAATCATACCTTGTGTACTTTTCACCCTTGG
This sequence comes from Lampetra fluviatilis, assembly GCF_964198595.1. Classification (NCBI taxonomy): domain Eukaryota; kingdom Metazoa; phylum Chordata; class Hyperoartia; order Petromyzontiformes; family Petromyzontidae; genus Lampetra; species Lampetra fluviatilis. The sequence continues at coordinate 6,645,622 of NC_136279.1, read as the reverse complement.
TCGTCACAAACAGCTATGAATGCCATTTGGTGTTGATCACGGCGACCTGACCCACAAGAATCCTTGATAAAACTTCCTAAGGAGCACGCCATCTGGAAAGAGAAGAATCACCAGTTGAGCTATACATTCTCAAATCTGCATCACATCGAGTATATGCTCAATTGCACACAAGTATAATTACATGTTATACCAGTTTTCCCATTCCAATTAGTCAAAACGTGCAGCATCAGCACAATGAACTGATAACAGACATTACGTGTGCTTTACATGTTTTCAGACCGACTGGACACAAATCCCTCAATTGTTTTTTACCCCTTTTCAGTCATTCCTGAATGTATCACCCATGGGGGAAAAAAACGATGACATTCGGAAAGAGCAAGAGAGATTTCCAAAGTGTTTTTTTCTGTCGCATTACAATAAAAATCCGAGTGCCATTTCTGGTCAATTTGGAAACTGCTCACAACAATTGCTCAACACAGAGATGGGAAACTTTAAAACGCTTGTTCTCCATGGCACCAATATCCCTGCCAAAAAAGCATCAAAATCCAAACTTTCAGATTAGATGGCAATTGACGCACCATGGACTGGACCCAGAAACGAGGAAACATTAGCTCACACAAAGTAGCAACAGTTTTGTCTGTGTAAACGTTCATAATAATCAAACCTTTTCAAATTACAATAGGTCGCAAGTTTACAAGCAATATGTGTGCTAGTTCTCTATCAGTCTCATCTACCAGCAAATTAACAAACACATTTGTATTCAAAGTTTGAGAGAAGTTCGTGAATAAGCAGTGACCTAGTAACGAAATGTAGCTTTACAATGCCATTCGAGAGCATTAATAATGCAAGTCAACAACTAGAGCTCCCTCCAGTGGAAGCCTTTCGACCAGCAGCGCCATGAGCAAGCAATTGCAGGGCTGCTCCTTTACCTTAAGCTAGATCGATACAAAATACATTTTTAGTGTCAATTATTTATCGTAAGAATCTCACCCGCCTAAACGTTCGATTAAAAATAAATGTCAAAATATATTGCGACTTTGACCAATTCGACATTTGTATTGTGCAAATCGTTACCACCGGGACAATGGTTCATAAAGTAACCACCCTCTTATTTGCCAAAAAAAGAGAGCCAAGCCAGGTTTGATCCGTTTCAGTACTGCCAATACACTTTGTAAGCCAGTCCCATTTCACCGCAAACTTAACATTTAAATTTCCCATAAACAAACGAGAGGATGCGGCATCTCCCGGGGGGTTGGTTCGTGAATCTGTCTCCTGCATGGTTTGTCTCCGCTGTCAGAGCCCAGGGGCTCGGGGAGTTGTAGGAATATACAGGAGAGCCACCCGCACCACTCCCTCGCGAGCGGGGGAGCGGGGGCGACGTTTCTCTGTGCCGACGTGGAACGGGACCAGACGCCACGGAGCCGCGAGGACTCGGCGCTCCCATAACGCCACTCGGGAAGAGCCGGCGGGAGCAACCCGCCGGATACCCTCGGCACGCACCATCATCATCATCAACAACACCGCAGATTGCCTTCACTGCCGACCTGGCACGGAGCAATTTGGATTCTACTGCTGTTGACTTCTAGACGTTTTTTCGGTAAAGTCACGTAGGTCAAAAAAAGTAAATTAATAAAAGTAAAATAAATAAAAAATTTACCTACGTGACTTTACCGAAAAAACCTAAGAATATGAATCCTTGCAGTCACGAAAGTTTCAAATCTAGAATTCTAGACAACGGTCTGAATGCTTGGTGGGGAATGCCCATCCGCTTTGTGTATGTGCGGTGTCTCGCTGCACACACCAATGCTTCGAAACGCCTTTCTCCGTTCAGTCTATTATTAGGAATGTGGTGCAATCAGATTCTTCACCAACCCGCACTGACCAGCAATGGGTGAAGTATGGTCAAATAACCACAACGACCACCCTTGGATGCATCGGCAGGCCCTCATCCGGCGAGCCGGCAGAAGCAACCCGCCGAATCCCCAATGCAATAACCATCAACATCACCAACATCACCAACATCACCACCGGTTGAAGTAATCTGATTTTAAAACACAAGGACACCTTATCTTTCTCTCAAGTGTTGTAAACCAAAAAAAAAGTTTACGGTGGCCTTTTGGCATGTGACCACACTGGACTGGCTTGACCAAATTTGACAATTTCAAGCAAACCACTCCAAACTGGCAGACCGCTAATACTGCCCCGTGTGCAGGCCTGGTACCTAATCGCCTGGTGAGGGCACAGGAACTGCTGCCACCGAATGCCCCCGGCATATTGGGTTGCTACATCAAACACAAACCAGTGTCAATTTGACTGGTTTAGGCCACTAGACTAAGCTGGTTCATTAAATCCATTAGGACTGGTTAAACATCCACGTTTCAAGTTGTCGGCCACGCGATCAAACTGCTGTCCCAGGATGCGATATTAGTGCTGGGTAAAGCCAATTCTTTAAATTGCAATAACCCCGATTAGTGCACTTGCCACACGTGTTGCGGAATAAGTGAAGTTGGCCACAGACCACGTGGGGCAACTGTAGCGCGCTTTTTCACAGATGGGTAACGGCTCAGGGTCGGTGTTTGTAATAGTCCAAGGGCTTGCTCTGAACTTAAGCGCAATTGGTTTGGTTAAAATGCCCTGTTAAGAGCAAAGCTATACGATTTACCAATGTTGGTTTTTATATCGACGCTTAGGCCAAAGCCGCAATTTCCAATGCCATGGCCACATGGCAAAGGTTCATGTGCGTCAACGCAAATCGCTACCGACTGCAATTAGTCATCTCGCCCACTCCAGCTCGCTTAATAATTACATCCATCACGCTTGAGGCCTACAACTCCGTCCAGGATACACATGCCTTCGTGTTGCGGCCGCCGTACCGAGACTGCAGAAGGCCTCTCTCCCCCCCTACGCCGTATGGGTCCTGGGGAATCTACGCCCACACACCTCGGCCACGCTACGCAGTACGGGGTTGACGGAGGGCCAAAGCTCGTTTCGTAGCACTCGTCAACCACGGTAATAGCCGCGGATGCGAAGCGAACTCGGGTCGCCGGGTTCAACGCGCGTCTAACCACCACGCGCACTTAAGCACCCAATGCCTTCAATCACATCGTATCCAACGACCTTTCCAAAGCCTCCACCGATACACGGTGTTTCCGAGTACCGCATGTTCACGATATTATCACAACCGCCTTGCAACACACTGCGCGCGGTCTAATCGTAATACCTTGCGCCACGTGCGGGTACAGTGCGGCCACGTGTTTGTGCAGCCCCACCAGCCGGCCCGCAACAGATGGCCCCGCGAAGCTTCGGGAAAGAGGGCGGATCACATGAGGGCGCTGCCTTTTATAGAGCGGCGCCGGGGGTGGGGGCGTGGTCTTGCCGAATGGGGGAGAAGGGGCGTGGTTTACACCAGATGTGGGCGAGCCCAGCGAAAGCGCGCGCTCCTATTGGTGGGATGCGGGGGGAGAGTGGGTTGGGCCTTGCCGTATGTGGGCGGGGTCAGCGAGAGCGCGCGCTCCTATTGGTGGGATGCGGGGGGAGAGTGGGTTGGGCCTTGCCGTATATGGGCGGGGTCAGCGAGAGCGCGCGCTCCTATTGGTGGGATGCGGGGGGGAGTGGGTTGGGCCTTGCCGTATGTGGGCGGGGTCAGCGAGAGCGCGCGCTCCTATTGGTGGGATGAGGGGGGAGAGTGGGTTGGGCCTTGACGTATGTGGGCGGGGTCAGCGAAAGCGCGTGCTTCTATTGGTGAGGATGCGGGGGGCCTTGCCCGCGTGTGGGGGGGGGGGCGGCACCGGATGTGGGTGGGACCACTGCGAATGTGAGCGCCGTCTTCTCGTGTAGGCGGGGCTAGCATCGGATGTGGGCGGGGTCAAACACTGCCTCCCTTAAATTTTTATTTCAAGATTTCGTGACTGCAGGGATTCATATTCTTGATTCTTTCGGTAAAGTCACGTAGAAGGGAAATAATAAAATAATATTAATATATCACATGACTTTACCGAAAGAACCAAGAGTATACTGCCCCCCTGCATTAAAATAATCACACGATCATCAAAGGGAACTTCTTTGCCAGTACCAAAATATGATAATAGGTTTTTCCCCTTTTTTATTGGAAACAAAACCCCGAGCTCTCATTACCCTGAGAGTGCATTGTCTTTGGGCTGTACGCCTTTTGGCGTCCTCTTGTCTAACAGCGTTTGAGACGAGGCTCAAAAGAAAGCTGTCTCTGGTGTGGACCAATCCGTTTCAAGGACAATTATCAGAGTATGTTTTTTGTTTGCATTCTGACCACAAGCATTGTGGTTAATGCAGACATGATTCTTTGTGAAAGGTTTCAGTTTGGTGTGTTAACATCTTAACACCTGTTTTGTCGCCAGAAAAAAGGGGAAAACCCTATTATCGTATCAATCACACGATCGTTCACACTTCCTCTGTCAGTCCACGTGCAGAATGAATGTTTTTAAAATATATATATAAAATTAACACGAATAGGCCCACGATCGACGGGACCTGGACCGGCTTTTTTTATGAAATGTTGAAACGTCACGCGAGACAAGTCTGTGTAGAGTTTAGACAATGCCAGCTCGTTAGACTTCGTAGATCCGAAGATATTAAAGCGTCAACGGTTTGAACGAATATAAACAGACAACAGGGCAAGTTCAATAAAAGTGTGCAATGTTTAACACGTAGGCTTTCGCGGCATACAATAACCCCCCCCCCCCTCAAATCGTTGCACCTGATGAGTTACTTAGTTAATGATGACGTCACCCTGCTGCTGCTCTATATAAGAACGGGAGACAGAGCAGAGCCTCACCATTCTGGCGAATTGCCCGATGATGCTGGATGCAATTACCAGCGAAACTTCGTACTCAAATTGTAAATGTTGTGGTTTCACGCTTCAACACACCAGTGGGCTAAAGCAGTGAACTATTTGTCTTTTGTCAACGTGACACTTTTTTACTGATTGGCCGTGTCGGGTGGTGGAGGGTTACGACACATTTATAAATAACGCGATCTCAACCCAAAAACGTTGATTATGAAAGTGTGCAATGAAAATCACACTTCCTTATGTCGGAGTGCACGGATTCGGCAGAGGCTTTAGTTGAGCAGAATCAGAATCGTTATTCATACTGGGGCAATCCGATTAGCTTCAAATATTTGTTTCCCACAGATGTCCAGTAGACATTTGTAGAAATGACACACGCAAACTCTGGAAGGGTTTCGACTTGCAGTGGGTTATCGGCAGAGTCCAGGCTTTTCTTAAATTAATGATGCTGATTAACTTGCCAGATGTGTCCGGTATAGATAAGCACACTCTGTGAACTAGATTCGAAGCTTTCGCGAATGCATGAATTACTCTTTGGTTGCACACTCTTTAAGATATGGGTCGACGCATATATGACACGTAACAATACCACCCCATTATATCTCGTTTTACCAAAGCCTAACGTTGCTGATGAGACGCAGAAAGTCGAAACCGGCCCAGTCCACTTGCATTAAAACCAATTCTGTTGAAAATTCCCAGAGGGCCGTGTATCACAATCGCAATATTTATCCTGGACAAATCCGATGAGCTATGAAGCTCTTTTCCCCCAATCCATTATTATTTTCTACGTGGAGAGACAAATAGGGGCAAAGGAGGGCAATTGTTTGCGTGTTTACTTTGTTTATCATATCGAGGAGGAGGGGGAGGAGGATGGGGCGGTACTGAGCGGAGCACCACCCCCTCGACTCTCTCCCTCCGCCCCCTCTTGCGATCCCGGGCTGAAGATGCAGCTGCAGCAGCAGCATCATCATCAGCAGCAGCATCCTCAGCATCATCTGCCGAGGATGCGAGAGTCATGGGCACCCGGAGCAGCCCCGCCAAGGCGTTTGACTACCTGCTCAAGGTGTTGCTGGTGGGCGACAGCGACGTGGGCAAGGGCGAGATCCTCGCAAGCTTGGCCGGCCCCGGGGAGCAGGCGGGGGAGCAGAGGGGGGAAGCAACCGGGCAGCAGCATAGCCGCCCCCCACGGCAGCTGCTGCAGCAACAACAGCAGCAGCAGCAACAGCAGCAGCAGCCGCCAGAACACGGGCCAGACTACAGCAGTGGCGTGGGTGAGAGGCGTTGGCATCATGTCAACAGCATCGTCAGCATCATCATCAATCATGTATAAGTCATTGATCGTCATAACGTTTTGGTGTATAGTCAATCAGCAGCAGTATCGCGTATAGTCAACAGTTATGTCCATCATGATCACGTATAGTAGTTATTATCAGCAACAGCAGAGCTGCCGGAATCATCATGTGTAGTCAATCATCATTGATAGCTGTTCAATCATCAGCACCTGCCAGCAGCATCATCAGCATGTATGCGGTCAATTATCGATATCATCAGCATCATGTAACCTAGAGTCTATAATAAGCAGAACTATAATAATCAGAAGGATCGTTATCAGCATCGTCATGTGTAATCAATCATCTCCCACATCAACAGGAGCAGCTGACAGCATCATCATCATCATCACACGTCGTTATCCATCATGCGGAGTAAAGCTTCATCAGCATCAGCATCATCATCAGTCGTCACAGAATCTTCATCATCACCATCAGCGTCATGCGCGATTCTACCACGCGTCGCAGCATCCCCCCCCCCGCCCACGTCGAGTCCATAGATCGCGACGATGACCGATCCGTTTCACCGCCGCAGACGTTCGCCGTGGCCCGGCCGTGGTGCAGCCTCCACGGGGCCGAATCCTTCGAGTGACGGGGCCGGCCGCACGCGCAACGGCGCCCGTCACGCGCAGCGCATGAGCACGTGGAGGGGGGGGGCAGCTGCTTTGGCGGTGACGTTGTTGTTGTTGTCGGCGATTGTTTTACGCTGTCCCTTTGTGACGTCATCTTGATTTGAAGCTTTCGTGACCGCAGGAATCCATACTTTCTGGTTGATTCGGTAAAGTGAACTCCTGCAGACACGACTCGACAAAACCTCCCCCCCCCCTCCCGTGTCTATATAAAGCCAAAACAGCAGATCATTTTTTCTCACCTGATGACGGACGCTTGTGTTGCGACCGAAACGTCGTGTTCTTTCATTACTTTTTTTCCTATCTACGTGACTTTACCGAAAGAATCAAAGAGTTTGTGACATAACTGCTCGTTTTGCCGTATTCTCCGGGTTGTAAGATATTTAGCAGAGTTAAGAGGTGCCCCCCCCCAAAAAAAACCCGTGCTCGGATTCAATAAAGTTACGTGAATGTCACGCGTAAGACAAAGGCAGCCCCACCATCCACCCCGTATAGCCTTTCACGGACCATGGAAAGTGTTGTTAGCGAGCACCTATTAAGGCCAGCACGGCACACGAACGAGGAGGTGGGTGGTCAACGCCACGCCCGGACGCCTTTGTCTCCCCAACGCTGATGTTTACACACCGCACCGGGTACGCATTGAGGGCCGAGTCGAGCGTGAGGAGGTCCTGGCACCGGTTCAAAATATTCGCCACTGGAATTGATCGTGAGCGGGAATTCATCTCGGTTCGTCGGGTTGGTTGCGCAGTGCGCTGACCGCTGCGCCACCGCTCCCCCACACACACCCACACGTGTACTGAATCATAAGACGCACTCCACCCTTTTGCTTTAAAATACCGGAGAAAATGTTTGGGTGTGATCATCCGGACAACACAGCAACGTATGTAGTTTATATTGAACTCCTTTCGCACCGTATGTAGTCAAAGGCGCTGTCTTACAGCATAGCTTGAGTATGTAAACTTGTCGGTCTGCCATTGCGTGAAGTATGACTTATCGGACACGTGTGCCCAATTCTTATAATATACTGCATTAACAATCCACTGCTGGATGATGAGGCCTTCTCACACCTTTCAGTTATTTGGGTGTGTTGACTATACCTCACCACACTGGTCAGTGCGAGCTGGTGAATGGGAGGCACAGAACCGGTTTAGAGATCGCAGAGCACCGATTTGTTAGCCGTAGCTGGGAATCAAACTCAAGGGACTGGGTTCATGGTGTCATTTTGTTAAATTTTCACTCACGCAAACCCGGGCGTTAGAGCCGTGGCACGGCGGTTAGTGCACTGCAGTTTCAACACGGCAACCTGAGTTCCATTCCTGTCGACAGCTCACATCAGTGGCCAGTCATTTATGAACTGGCCCATATATTTGAACGTACTGTACACTATTCAAACAACCCCCGTGACCAGAGATGACACGAGGAGACCTTCATCCAGCAGTGGAATTTCCAAGGACGGGAAATATGTTAATTTTAACTCAAATTGGCCCAGTACTGACCTGTGTTCTCTCTGTCATTGCCCTTTAACTGCACAGTCGTTTATTTTTCACGTAATTTAATCACTGTCATGAGTTAAGGCACCTGATTATTTTTGTATTTAATAATGCAAGGGCACACGCGTGCGTGACACCTAATTTACGCACGTTATAAGGGAGGTGGCAACATGAATCGATTGACGTTATGTCCGCCACGTTAGTAGCAACAACACTCGAAGCTAGACGTTCCACACTGACAATCAGAAATTCACAATCTATTCAGATAGATGATGGTTATCTCTCATCGACCTATCACCTATCCATCAGGTATTTAGCAAGTTATGTTTTCACACAGGCTGCTTGCTATGATACTGGCCCAATTTACAATTGAAATCTGACCGTGAGAGAATGTTTTTTTAAGTAGGAGATACACATGGCAATATCGGCCCACGTATGAGGTTCGATGTAAAGGTACTCGTATTGTTCCTTACTGGACCCTTCCATAGCAACATGGAATGTGCATCAATGGCTCAGAGAGCCCTTGACCAAGATGAACACTGCATAACGTTCCTGTGAGCAAGGCTTCAACATTTCACTTGGACTTGACTCCTAAAATACAATTTAGTTTGTTGTTTTCTCGCCCACACACAGGAGTGGATTGCAAAACGACGACCATTCTTCTCGACGGGCGGCGCGTCAAGCTGCAGCTTTGGTGAGACCCCAACTTCCGAGGGGGAGCTGTGCAGGTCGTTAGTTCGATGTGCGACCGTGCGTGCATTCTAGGGTTCGTGTGCGGTGCAGGAGTGTAATAATAAGCGCACAGTGCTACGAGCCCGACGACCTGAATTCAATTCCTGCTCACGGTCAATACCAGTAACGGTGGTCAGAACCAGTCCTGGGCCCTCCCCTAGGTCGACTCGGCCTCGAATGAGTGTCTGGTGCAGTGTGCAAACATCGCCACTGGGGAGACAAAGGTGGCCGGGCGTGGTGCTGGCCACCCACCCCCTCCTGTGCCGTGCCGGCCTTCATCTGTGCTTGTTAACAACACTTGCCCTAACAGTCTGTCAAGGCTACATGGGGATATTTGTCTTGGTCATCGTTGTTTAACATGTATCGTGCGCCTCCCATGCGGTACATCTCAAGGCACCAGAGCAAAGGGGTGTTTGAGATAATTACGCAATAAGGCAGGGACTGCAGACTAACCTCACGAGGTCACCACGAAATGGCGATACGGTGATATCGCGTGCGACATTAGGTGCATAATAATTGTATCGTCAGTTTGAAAAAAAATCGTTATATCGTCATTATCCTCCTCGTGTCATGAAGCCCGATATGTTTAGTGAATTAACACGCTCAACGTTTCAATGTATGAACAAACACGGCAGCAATATTACCCATGAACCACGCTTGTTTCCATGCTAACAACGCAAAGTGCGTCTAAACTTTTAGAGTGAACCATGTATTTATTTGTTGATTGCACAACTCACAGGATGTGCGATGCATAAGCATTGTCGATGGAAGATTGCAACGATAATTATCAGAATTGTGCCAGGGGTATACTGCGTAAACTGCAGCTAAATGCATGTTTTAAATATTCACACGGGAAGTACAACAGGGCACAACAACAACAACACTGAGCTCTCGCTTGTGATAGCCAAGTCGCTTCTGAAAACAAGAGCTGTGTAGCTTAGTGGGCCTTACCAGGTAAAATTTAAGTTTGGTTTACTTTCAGTTTATTAATTAGATGACCACTGTTGATTTACCACATAGCGATACTCATTTTACAGCCCCCCTAAAGGGATGATAGGTGAAGTCGTCCCCCGACCTCGCTTGCTCATTGAATAAAATTACTGTAGCCACGCTATTTGTTCAAGGGTGTTTGCGTGCAAGATTTCACCATCAGACGTCCTAAGCAGATGTCATTTGCGATGCCACGGTGGATGTAAATCAGAGGTCGCACACAGGTTTTGATTCCTTACCCGTACCCGTACCCGGCCGCACCAGGGTCGCAAATGGGTACCCGTGCCCGTACCCGGCCGGGTATGGGTACCCGTTCCCTACCCATACCCGTACCCTACCCGAAATGAGTGACAAACGGCGACTCACCAGTGACTCACGGCCTACCCGTACCTGTACCCGGCCGCACCAGGGTCGCAAACGGGTACCCGTACCCGGCCGTGTACGGGTACCCGGTTGCAACCTCTGATGTAAATCCAAGACAATGTTCCTTAATCCTTTGAACGCACCTGCAGCTGTGTGGTTATTAAAAAAAACCCCGTAAAGTCATCGCTGTTACGCTGAGAAACGAACGAGCGTTTGCGACTCATTAAAGTGAATGGGCCATCAATATCAGTGAGGTTATTACGTTTGTCATTTAATTCCTTCATTGCGTTGCAATTTTGTGCCAATGGACGTATACCAATGAAAAAAAGACCCGGGCTGGATTCCATTGCGCGGCGGTCCCGCGTGTCGACGTTTAATCTATTGATGGCCTGCGGACAATGTAATTTACAAAGTAATTCTGCGTATTTGGCAATTCGCGGAAAGCTGCTGCACTGTCGAACCCTAAATCCCCTTAAACCTGATGCAGCCGTGCACATGCGTGGCATTTTTAGCATTTTACATTGCCATCCTCGACATCACTGCTCCCATATATTTCAGGCGCTCATATACTGCAGGATGTTATTCTAGAGAGAAAAAAAATCGGCGTAAATATTTAATGACCTTTCAATATCAGTATGCTTTTAACCTTTTGCAGTTCACGTGTGGTTGAATTTGTAAGTAGGGCATTGCATAGCTTCGTGTCAAAAATAGAATTACTGGAGAAAACAATAACATTTACTTTCAATAACTACACCTGAAAATACAACTTCTATTTTCTTTGATATGAATATAATAACAATTTGAAATGTATTTTCAAACAAACGTATGAACATTTATTTATAGCAAGATAATCCAGCCCAATATATAATTTTATCAGCCTGCCTCTCTAACTGTAGTAGAGTCTTATTGACATCTTTCCATTGCGTCTGTCACAGCTGTTGTGGCTGGGAAAAGTCTCATTAACCCCTCTGCTGGACCCACAAGCATTTATGGAGTTGATTCCCGATTATCCATGGGCGGATTATCTAAATTACGGAGTAACCGCGCTTGTGAATAAGTATAACCCGTAAAAACAAAGTTTTTCACTATAAATCCTTTATATGCGTGGCGGCTAGAGTCCTCTCGTCCTCTGGCTTGAGATGGCTGCCACCTATGGGTCAGATGATTGCATTGCACCATTAAGCAATTGGTAATTAAATATAATATTTTTGTCCTAAAAAGTGTAACATTTTGGAAAAAAATTTCACGAACATTAATTGTCAAGCACAACGAGTCTGTGTGGAAAATGTCAGCTCGATTGGGTCACGGGAAGTGGGTTAAAAAACGACCGAAAGATTTGCACGGTCCTAAGCAAGCGAACTTAATATAAAGGATTTAAAAATAATTAAAATACCGTGCCATTTCGAGTGCTCTGCATGAACTATTAGACGCTCCTCACTTGTCGAGGGTCAGAGATACAGTGACATGCCACGACTGCATTATCCGTGTTTTTAGTTTGTCCAGTCCACCCGCACTCTCATTACCCCGGGTAATCGAGGGTAACCTCTACGTGCGTTTTTGCAGGGACACATCGGGACAGGGCAGGTTCTGCACGATATTCCGATCCTATTCCAGGGGAGCTCAGGTACGCCTAGGAATCACTTAACATGTCACACATGCGCGCACCACTCTAAAGCAATCATTAAAAATTTGCCCGTAAAGGTGTTAAGAAAGTATTTTAATTAGTAGGCAGTTTTAACTGTGTGTTTGGAACGTTTGCAGTGCATTTCTTGTATATGTTTGAGTGATAAAATAATTGAGTGATCTTTAACATCACCTAGGAATAAGATTTTAAAGGCAGTCTCGATCCAGACGAACACTTGGGACTCTCTCAAATCTCGGTACGATCTGCGTCACCAACGCAACCATGTACATGTGGATTTTTAGACGGATGAGACCGATACAATAACTATCTTCACACTACCAAGCGTGCGCGTGTAATTTATCGACCGAGATTTTAAAAAGTTAAAGGTGCAGCCCTGCAATTGCTTGCTCACGTCACTGCTTGGGGAAGAGCCTTCACTGGAGGGAGTTCTAGAGGGTATGTTGGCTAACTCTTCCACGCGTTCCAGATATTGTGTAAGAAGTGTGAGTACCCACACTTTACCCCAGCACATGCGGCCCACCAATCGGTGCACCTATTTCTCCTGCCGGGTGGACATGTGCGGCGGGATTTAAGAAACATTCACGGTGGATTCCAAGTCCACGTCGCAAACCATGACTCCACAACCAGCTCAAACTGGCTGTCTAATTATAATTGTTGAACAACGGACGGATGATACATTTGTGGTCACCCTCTGTAGCATGGCTCTTACTACTGTGGCAGCACTCCGTGCAAAAGCTGCCGGGATACATTTACAGCATTAAGGACACAGCACGTGGGCAATGTTGACATGCGCACAGAGTGGCTGTGCGTTCACTCGGACGCTGGTCGTTGTGTGCGCACCAGGGTATCCTGCTCGTGTACGATATAACGAGCCGCTGGTCCTTCGACGGAATTGACCGGTGGATCAAGGAGATCGAGGAGGTGGGTACTCACGACGTAGTCACTTCAACAACATAAATTATGCACCGGCTCTTTACAAGCCGTGACGGTGCAATGCGAATCCATCATCCATAGAGTCGCACTCTGAATAAGACGTTGCACTTAGCCATTGCTACTTGGCGAATCTATTTTTTTTGTAAAGCATTTTCGTTATTAGTTAAAGCAGACCACGTCACTGGGGGGGGGGGAGGATATCGATCATGTGTTTTTTTTACCAATGAATGATGCATCCAAGGTAATGGCAAGGTTCCGATTTTACATTCTAGATAGCGGTTAACTCAGCCCGTTATCTCCCTTACAAAATATGTACCAGTCGGTGATGGGAACTCAATCATGGCAAGATTGTCTCCCACCGTTATTTTCCCATCCCTTTCTCAATCCACAGCTGGATGAAGGTTTCCCCATGCCACATTGATCATGGGGGGGGGGGAGGGGTTATTTGACTATACTTCACCATTCTGGCCAGTGCGTGATAGTGGAGGGTTGTGGGGGTGGGCAGTGGTGCTTGTTCACGTATCACTCGCCACCGACGTTCGCCGCGGCTGGGAATCAAACTCGGGAAAGGGGTGGTAGGGGAGAGGAGGGGGATTGAACAACAACAACAAGACACCCGTGCGACGTTGCTTGCCCCAAACGCAACAAAGGTTATTCGGCACGGCGCGCGGTAACGCACCGTTCGTGTGTGTGTGCACGCAGCACGCGCCGGGTGTGCCCAAGGTGCTGGTGGGCAACCGGCTGCACCTGGCGTTCAAGCGGCAGGTGACGGCGGAGCAAGCGCAGGCGTACGCCGAGCGGAACGGCATGGCGTTCTTCGAGGTCAGCCCCCTGTGCAACTTCAACGTGACCGAGTCGCTCACGGAGCTGTCGCGGGTGGTGCTCATGCGGCACGGCATGGACCGCCTCTTCTGGCCCAACAGCGGTGAGGCTCTCTGGGCGACGCGCGCTTCAGGGAGTTGCTCGCGGGGCAAAACTGTCGCCAGCCGTTGAAGTTTCTGCGAAGTTTGTTGTTGTTTTATTGTTGCCCAAAGCTAGCGGCCGCTTCCACCCACCCTCACCCCCCCCTCACGCAGGCAACTGAGATCTGTGTGGTTAACAGAGGTGGGACAAAGTCATTGTTATGCAAGTCCAAGTCGAGTCGCAAGTCATCAAATTCATGACTCGAGTCTGACTCGAGTCCAAGTCACATGACTCGAGTCCACATCTCATAGGTGGGACAAAGTCATTGTTATGCAAGTCCAAGTCGAGTCGCAAGTCATCAAATTCATGACTCGAGTCTGACTCGAGTCCAAGTCACATGACTCGAGTCCACACCTCTGGTGGTTAATGCAGACTTGATAGCTTGCACAAGGTATCTAGTTGGTGTTTGAACATCTTAACAGCTGTTTTATTGCCAGAAAGGGTCAAATCTATTATTATTTTTCCATCAAACTGGGATCTTATTCTTTTAAGTCACATGTCCCAGCTATTGCGTGGGGTCGGCTGCTCAGATATTTTTTTGTATCCATCTACAGTACTTCTATTCGGAGCTTCTTATTCTCACGTCACGTCCACTATCTTTACCATTGCCATCTTCGTTCCAGGGTTGATGAACTGTTGTCCTGTGGAGGGGCTGGCTCCCACCGCTGGCTTAGGATCTTCAACATGAGCACGAGCGCCCACGCCAAGTTTGAACAAGAAGAGGCGCTCAACTCAGTTTTGAGCAGAGGTCGCAAACGAGTTTTGATTCCTTACCCGTACCCGGCCGCACCAGGGTCACATACGGGTACCCGTACCCGGCCGTACCCGTACCCTACCCTTACCCGGCCGGGTACGGGTAGGGTACGGGTATCGGGTACCTGATTGCGACCTCTGGGATGAAGCCATGTTGCAGGCGCAGGTGGGTTGATTTTAGGAACTTGAATTGTGAGAAGAGACAAGACGTTGGGAAACGAGTGACAAACTGTGACTCACCAGTGACTCACGGCCTACCCGTACCCGGCCACACCAGGGTCGCAAACGGGTACCCGTACCCGTACCCGGCCGGGTACGGGTAGCCGGGTATCGGGTAGGGTACGGGTATCGGGTACCCGGTTGCAACCTCTGGTTTTGAGTCGAAATTGGAGCTGACAGCATTCAGACTTGATATATATACAGCGCCACGGTGGCGAGATGTTAACTACCTCGACTGATATACAGAGGGTCGTGGGTTCGATCCTGAACCTGACACTTCTATATTTGGACTTTACATGTTCTCCCCGTGGTCGTGTGGATTTTTTTCCGGGTCCTCCAGTTTTTCCCTCCACATTTAGGATCAACGTGCATTTCGAGTATTTGGCTGATATAAATGTCCACGTGAATAGCCACTTCGTTGAGCTATCATTTGTGGCCAGGTCGCTTTTGGAAGAAAAAAAAGAGCTATATAGCTCAGTGGGCCTTACCTGGTAAAAAAAAAAAACTAGTGTAGTTTTTGACATTTCAGACCGTGGTAACGACGGACGTGCACCCCATGTGCTCCACCCAGTGCTGAGTTTGCAGGACTTGTGCTGCCGCGCCATCGTCTCCTGCACGCCCATCCACCTGGTGGACAAGCTGCCCATCCCTGTGACGCTTCGGAGCAGCCTCAAGTCGTTCTCCAAGGCCAACGGCATGAACGCGGTCATCATGCACGGACGCTCCTACGCCGCCACGGCCACGCTCAGGAGGGCGGGCGCCGGCAAGCCCACCAAGCCCACTGCCAGCCCACCCACACACAGCTGTACCCGCAGCAATTGCAAGATCTCTTAAGCCATTTGCCGCCTCCTCCAACCCCCACCCCCACCCCACATTCAACAATGGGGCATTTATTTACGTATCTATTTCACTTCGGCCAAAAGCGAAAAGGGCTTCCGGTGTTGTCATTCGTTTTAGCAGAACGTGACACACGTAATTATACTGGGGCTCTTCAATTCCTGGGGATAGATCTGGATCGCTGAAAAAGCCTCCCCCCCCGCCCCCCCATGTGAACGGGAGGTGATTGTGCAGGGCTTAGTGATGCCACCGGCATCATCGGCCACTTCACGCTGGGCGTGGCTTGCAGGGGGTTTCCTGCCTTTGGAAGGCGGGACCAATTTAAAAGGGTCCAAGTAATGGACCGCAATATAATTAGTCGATGTTAAGTTTTAGTTGATTAATCGACCATTTGTTCCAGCCTTATAAAGGTATTGAAGGATGAGAATTTAAACTCTCAAGCAAATCTTCGGATTTTTTTAGTTTTGACGTTTTGAGATAAAAACGCGATGCCTTTCAGTGGTCTTGTATCAGAGCAATTTAAAACGCCGCATGCCGCTCTGGTACAAGGGGCGTTCTTGGCCTGCTGCGTTGCTGGGCATTCACCCATTCTTCTACACTGCATGTGTTACTCCCATGTGGTTGCTATCGTAAAATTTTCATACAATATATATGCAGCATAAACGACTTGTAGTAGCCCTTCACACCAGGATACCTGGGGCCAGCCTCTTGCAATAACTCAGCTACTTGCTAAAAATAACACATCCGCAACTTTTCTAAGTTATATATATTTAAAAAACATTTGCATGGACATGTTCTTCGACCAACGTTCACTGCAATGCCGACGTGAACTACAATCACGCATTTTCTGATACTTTTTAAACAACATATTATGAAAGTCACGCTGCCGTCGATTAGACGCCCACAAACGGCTAACACTATACCACGAGTCAGCTGTAGTCATTTTTAAGAATTTAAGATTTGAAACATTGTTTTCACGTTGCTACTTAACGAAAAGCCATATATAATACAGTATAATAAAAAAAGACAAGATTTTTTTTTCGTCCGAAACCATATTTATTGAACTTCATAAATGGTGTATTTATTTTGAGCAGCCAGGTAACGGTGCATGTACACGTACAGTACTTTGTCAATCCACTGCTGCATGAAGATGGGTCTATGTCCCCCCATAGGAAGACCAATGACGACACCCCATGAAGGTGAACTTATTTTATGGAGGGGTGATGGGTCCGACTTGACCCAAATTCAAATATTCTGCTTAACAAAAAAAAAGCTACATTTATCACGCAATGAACCCACGAAGAACGTATCCATTAACAGCACAAAAACAAACATTCGTTCAGTTTCATTCAAGTCTCCATTTATTGGAAATGCAATGACACTACATCACTTGGCTGGTGTAGTCAAACGCCTCCTCATTGGAGCCCAACCACCACTTCTGACATTATATTCGTTGAGTGTAAATCACCACGTTCTTATACCCACTCCTATGCTGAGTGTAGTTACCAGATAATGAAAGCCAAACATTAAGAGCTTCTTGTACCTAAATACTCCGGACACAGGCTATGTGCTAGACTGCAAAATAAACCTACAAAACCCATACTGGTTAGGAGCATTGAATTCAGTATTGTGAAATGTCGTACATCGTGATATCATTCAGCGTTAGAGTCGTGCCAATCGGGATGTCCGCTTCATTGTTTGTGAAGTAGGTGCAACCGGTGACAGTCGAAGCCACGGTGCTTTCTGCCAGCCAGACGTACCGCTCGTATTGAAGCTTCCGATGCGATTACGAGAAAAAGGTATCGATAGCCAGCAACATGCACCATGTCTGATGCGGCAAAGGGAGTTAATGAAAAATTCACTGGCACACCGCCTGATTCAAGTGACCTCCCAAAGACCACAACTGGCATGTGGGCATACAAAAAAAACCTGCGTCAGACCACGACTCCGGCTTTAATGCTGCCCCACGAGGTGCTTGAACTGATAATCCATCTGGCGTTTTTTGCATTAAAACAGATCCACTTCACAAACGTCACATTCTGTCCGAGTTCAACCAAGGTGCAAAGTTGTGGAATGCTCTAGTATCCGTAGGCATGAATATAACGCTTTTGCGTACTCAAAAAAAAAGGACAACCAATATCTGCAAGTGCTTTATAAATCCTCCAACCCACTCCCCCCGTCCCCCTCGCCCCGGCAAATCCTCCCGCCCACTCGCCTTCGCTGCGTACCTCGCTTTGTGACCGCAACATCTGAAAAGTCGCTCGTTAAATCGGAGACCTCCCGTTAAAAACACGTGTTCTGATGATTTTAATGGAAAGTCACGCGTGCGCGCAAACCGATAGCATCTCGCAAGAGTGTAATCTACACAGTATCACGTGAGCAGCAACAGCAGCAGCGGGTCATGCCTAGAGCTAAAAAGCAACGGCATGAATGTAGGGTGCCACAACCGCCTCCACACCGGGTGGCTTGTGCGAACACGTCAGTATTAGGCGTCAAGTGCAAAGCTGTTTCCTTTCGCTTGTATACATGCAGAACACACGGACGGTATTCAACTACTCTTCAGGGACCACAACAACTTGAGATTATTATATTTTTGTTAGTTACTACAGTTCTCATAGTGACATTGCCTCCGTGTTAAATAGCGTCTGTCAATTCGGCACGCAGTCACCCCCTTGAATTATGGCTACAATTTTGGCACGGTAACCTTTTGTTTGTAAAATTCATAGCCGATGCAAGAAAAAAAGAAATAACCCCACATTTTTTTTCACAAAATAAGGCGAGGTTGTTCCCACCGACCCTGCCGCCACCAACCCGCCCCACTCCGTCCGCTATGTACGGCATCCATGCAAGGAAATAAAGGACGTGCGGTTTTCTACAGCCATTTCCAAGATTTCGCAGACGTCATTCAAATTCATGAATCCCGTGACCCCCCCCCAACCGTGACCTCCCGTGACAAAATCGTAGCCTTATTAAAAAAAAAATGGATGAAAATGTACAAACGCCAAAACGTTGGACC
The DNA here is from genome assembly GCF_964198595.1 of Lampetra fluviatilis. NCBI lineage: Eukaryota > Metazoa > Chordata > Hyperoartia > Petromyzontiformes > Petromyzontidae > Lampetra > Lampetra fluviatilis. The sequence continues at coordinate 6,626,902 of NC_136279.1, read as the reverse complement.
TCTTTAACGACTTGCAAATCCAGCGGGGCAATGTCACAAACGTCTGGGAAAATCTATGCCGCCCACCGCACGCCAACTCAAGAGGGGAGGAACACGAGACTGAAAAAGCTGCAACTCGCATTTTTTACAAAACGTCAAGGTGTCCGTTGTCGCGATTCGTCAATATTCGTTCATCACTGCAGCCCAAATCGTCGAAGTGACAGTGCAATTCAATTACGACGACTTGAAATGTAAGTGAAGCCCAAACCCGACACTCAAAAGATTCTTTCTCCTTCAGGAAAGGAGTCGAATGCACTATGCTAACTTCGGCATACGCGTAAGTACTGTACTCGGCATGTGTGCACGTATTTATTAAATACAAATTCATTCATATACAGAGAACCATGTAAAAGTACACAATTGTATATATAGTGTTTGTATACACATACAGACTGTATTTCTGTGTGCATACTTAAAAAATGAAATTACATTGGCCATTACATGATCATTAGGAGGCCTCTCTCTAGGCGACAAAAAAAACTAACTGAAGGTAACGTCATCCAAAGTAAATCCATGCGTAACGCTGGATGAGTGCAGATCAATGAGCCCATCGCTGACACCGAGAGACGAGAAGTGACCGAGTTACTCGGCGGGACTTGCATGCCCCTTTTTCCACTGGCACATCTGAGCCAAGCCAGCATGGGGCCCTCACGGTACTGGTCTGTTTTCCCACTGGCTATTTGCGAGCCAGAGCCAGAACCAAGCCGTGACAACTGGCCTTACAAGTCAGGGGTCGTGCCGGGCCAGGGGTCAATCGTTGAACATTAATGAACCCGACGCAACCTACGTTCGTTGCACGCGACATCAAGCACCACGGCTGCACGGGGGCTGTGCCGAGTCAGATCAGCATGGCTCAGTTGTAGAGTGAAAATGAGGTGTTGCCCAATTCAAAGCAATGAACCAGCAGTGCTGAGATCTTGGGTTTGAATCCTGGGTTCAGCCACCTGTGACTAGAACCAAGTGCTCAAGTTCTGCGAGTTGATGGTCTCAGAATGAGTCACCAATGACTGCACAATAATTACGCTTATTACATTTGGTTTGTTTTCGTTACTTAATTTGGTACATTTCACCTCCGAGAACTATTTTGGTTTTATTTATGTGAAAGACGCTCTTTGCAGGGTATCCTATTTTTGAAAAAGAGGACAATTTAGGCGACCTCAGAAGTAGGGCCCTCGATCTCTGGCACGACGCTACACTGCTTGCTCGTAAAGTTGCCTTGGCGCAATGGTGACAACAAAATTAAACACGATCGTGGGTCACAAATAAATAAAACGCACAATAAATGATGGCAGCCTCCAAGCGTCATCACTGCACCACGCCTCACACCAAACTCCCGATCATTACCCACAGTGTAGATCAATACATGGTGAAGGTGGAGGGAAACTAAACCATTTTAAAAATCAAAAATGCAACTATTCACTCAAGAAAATCTCACAGCCTCTGGACAATTTTTTTTCAGGAAGTTCCTGCACTGAGATGGTTGGACAATGACATTAATGAATGTCTCCTTGTCGGAGGAAAAGTGTCCAGAGAAAACCCACCACGCTATATGGGGTGGGGGGGGTTGGTAAGTCTCAGCACTGCCATCTCCTGGCCATCTTACGGCCCCCATCGCCCACAAAGATCATTCCCTTTCCTTGAAGCTTGATCGATGTAATCAAGAATAACCGAAGTCATTTGAGTTGCACGCACACGCTTCATTTGCACCATCAGCCATTGTCTATCCACTTCTGAATGAAGGCCTCACCACAACGCCGTCACCCATCTCTCATGGCTCTGTGACACAATCCGTGCTACAACCCATCTCACTCATGCACATGACTGTATCTCATGCCACCGTCTCTAAATGGTCATCCGCTCGGACACAATCGCTCTTTTGACTGCCATTCCATCACCAGTTTCTTCCAATCATCCTTCATTCTGGTGATGTGTGCTGCCCAAGCAGACTTTTTCTCAACAGTCACACTATGGACATCTCTCATTTGCGTTTGTTACACGATCCCGCCCCCTTTGTGTTATTCCCAGCTGATCATTGAACTAAAAGGGACATGCACGAAGGACCAGGATTTCACTTAAATGGTGCAGTTATTAACAAAATAAAGTTTAAAAAAAAACCAAAAATGTAATAATACCCTAATCTGGCAGATGCTTGTGGAATGCGGTATTTATTTAAATGTGCCCTTTTTGAACGTAAAAATCTTACGCCGTGCCAGTCTTCAGAGAAACCACGAAGGGACACTAGGCAGGTTTTTGATATAAACAGAGGTGGTGCAATGCATGTTAGGCCATACCAAAATCTGCCGCCGAGCTTTCATTAGCCCGACAGATTACTCGTGGGAAGCACCGTTGACATTCCACGGCGAGCACCGCCCCAAGCATGCGAAACTCCATTCACGGCGCGAGACCCTTTTCCAGGAAGGGTCTCGCCAAGTTGCTTGCGGTAGGGGGGGCGACGATTGCCACGTTTTTCCCAAATTGACGAATTTGCGAAGTAATTGTTTAAACCTTGCAGATTTTGAGCCACGAAACCGGCGCACAATGGCGCAACTCTTACTTAAATGACACCACAGGATGTTAACCATCCACTGCGAAACAGGCGGCGCGCGGAGTATTTCACGGTTAAAACACCCTCGCTACCAACTAGGGCAGCATTCTGGATTCAAACTGCAAACCTCTGCAACAAGCATCGGATGCCCTATGACTGGGCCACGTCAGTTATAGCGAACGAGAGTGGCTAAGCAGTGCTTAGCTGAATCGGCTGATTAAAATATATTTTTGGGGGATGGGGGTTAATTGCCATCATTTATACGAACTGCACGTGCAAAACGTTCAAATGACATTTTGTCCATTCAAACTGGTGGAGTGGTGCTGGAGGAGTTCTCCAGACATACAAACATAATACAAATTAGCTGCTTATTGTGAAGATGTGGCTACAATAATAGGTATGTATTCGGCATGGAAAGCATTCCCCTCCACTTGGCGATTGTATCGATTGTCAGGACAAAGGATCACGATTCAATGATGCAATCTACAAAAAAATATAATATTGCATTGTACGGTAGCACCTCTAGTGCAGTGTTCTTCACCATTTGTCAGAGGGGGCCCAGTTTCGCCGATAAGACATCATCAGTGTGAGGGCCACCACACATTTTCAACCGTTGGGGTTTGACAGCACGATGATGGGGGTTGCTTTCACATCTGCGTATTGTCGGGGGCCATGCTAAAGGCCATCAGGGGCCCGCGGACCTTACGATGAAGATCACCGCTCTAAGTGCCTGCAAGCAGGATGTAAACGTCGATAACTACAGCACATGATTTGACACGTGTAACGCGAGCTTGACGGTCGATATTAAATAGATGATTTGATGCATCGATGCACCAGATCCAGGGTGGAGATTTGTCTCTTGTGGTGATCTGGCGGCCACGAGTAGATGCAGCGGTCACAATAACTCGTTACAAGGTATACGGAAAGAAAATTAATCCATTCTACATGCATGATTCTATCATTGTATCATGAAGCTGGTGAACCCCTGCGTTCTCACAACCTGCGTTATCACAACCTGCGTTATCACAACCTTAGTAACCCGAGACTACTTAACATTCAACGGACGTCCCTCCCAAAGAAGTCCCATCACCCATTCGGGGAAAACATGAGGACCGTAATTTTAACACTTAGAAAGTCAGGAACATGGCAAAGCAACGCTACGTATGGTCAGTTCCAGTGAACACCAACAGCCTTACCCGACTGCACAAACACCGAGTAAGCATTGTGGCTAGCTTGAGTGTGGCGTTTAGTTTGAAGCCAGACATGTTTAATCACTTTGAAGAAAAAACGGGGCTTTCATCACCTGGTTTAAACCCGACTTTCATAGGCAGCCGTCGATAAGCTCAAATCCCTTCATTATAGAACGGCGCGTTGTCAATGGCCACCATCAGAAAGCAAAAGTGGGGCTTTAGTCGCCAAACCATGAGCCTGCGTTTCATTAGGTGGCCGTTGACATGCTCCCAATTAGTCACTGCAGAAAGCTGTTGACCATCACTGGAAATCAAATAAAAACAACTTGGCTTGAGCCACTTAAGGTTTAGCCCGTTTATTTTAGGGCGGCCGCCCGCTATACAGTGACGAATTGGTGAGCGTGCAGACGCCCCGCCGTACAGAATTGTGCCCAATTTTTCTCACCAGTATTTTTCTTTACTTTTGTACACGGCAAGTTATTATTACACGGTAATGTGGCAAGGTGGCGCTGCGATTAGAATGCAGCACTCGCAAGCAAACGTTTAAAAACGTACATTACGTTTGCAGTAAGTCAACACAATGATTGTTCTAGGGATACACTGTCCTCTGGCATAGGAACGTACAACTTCCACTGTGACTCCGTGTTCACCAGCAGAGATGAGCGCCAACCAAATGCTTGTTTGAGTAAGGAGAGTACTTTGACTTTACTCACGACACGAGTAAATCGATGCCAATGAACCGATATAAATACAGCCTTCATTGTATTATCAACTACAGACGCACCCGCTTTACACAACCATAAAATAATCGTGCAACAAGAGCGTGCACCCCCAAACATTACGTAAACGTTTCGAACGTTAACAAATTTGAGCCGCTATTCTGTTGCGTAAAAGAAAAAATATATACAAGGTCATTTTTTTTAAAGGTAAAACTAAGGCGTGGTTGCTGCAAGTAACCGTTACACGTTAATACCATCAAGGTAAATAGATGACCATGTCACGTGTGATCCTGGCAATGTCGGTACTGGATTGGATTCAGACCTCAGTGTAATGTTACTCATGTTACGCAGTCTTGGTGCATACTCATGTTACGCAGTCTTCAGTGCATGCAAAAACGAGAGCATTTCAAGGTGCCTTCAAGGAAACCATATCATTCGCAGCATGTAAAACGAAAGTGTAATAGATATTAACCTACAATAATCCACCGTGGCTCAAGGTGTACGTTGCCTCTTTCAGTGAAGACATTTAACGATTTTTTTTTTTTACTTAAACATGGTACCGAAAGAGAAACGCACACGGGGAAAAAGTGAACGGAGAAACAAATGAACTTAAGCGAGCGTTTTCACCACAGGCAATGGAAGGCCAAACGTTTTCAGTATAATCTTGGCTATTTCACGTGGAAAATCTAATTAATGATGGCACATCCAAATTATGTCAGATACCAGAAGCTAAGCAGGGTTTGAGCTTGAATTGTCTGGATGGGTGACCACCACACACAAACAGGTTGTCATAGGCCTTAGTGGGCAGTAGAGGGCAGTGCAGCACGCTGGTGAACTCAGGAGGTGGTCAAATATCTCTCAGGACCTGCACAGGTATGGGGTGGCCCTTCTTCAGCAGTGGACTGACCAAAAGGCTGTACACAAGTAGAATGAATGACCCATTAAATTCTACATTATGATGAAACCTTGTGCCACACGGGGACCGCTGCCAGCTAGGGTGCACTTGGCTCGGCTGCAAGCACGGGCATTGGGATGGTCGAGAGGTGATGATATCAGGGGCTTTGAGATGCAGAGGCCCTTAAGTGCCCTACGGATGCAAATCCTTATCCCTACTCGCCAGCTACAGTTTAAAGGCAAGAATTACGGGAGCAGGTGCGACCGCTGTGATGGTGTAACACACCGCCGAGACAAACCGATCATAATTCCTGTTCCATGCCAGCTCGCAGTGCCAAAGCAACGGCCTTGACGTGCGTAGCGTTCGAAAGCATCCGATGAATTTGTTCTCTCGTCCCCCCAAGTGGCGAGAAATTAAAGAAGGTGCGAATTAGGTTAGTGCGATGAGGGACATGCTTCCTGGAAACTGATCCACATTGTTGAAGGAACAAAAGAAGACAATCTTATCGCATTCAACCTTGTGAACATCCGGCCTGGTGGTGCTGTAGTGAGAGGGTTTTTACTTGCAATGGGACGGTCGCGAGTTCAACTTGGCCCATTATTGTTCTGCCGGGGTCAGGAAAATTAATGACAAGCAGGTGCCAGGAAACACAATCCACATGATCCTTGAGTGGATTGTTCACACATCCCCCCCCCGCCCCTATTGTTGAATGAAACTGAATGTAACACTGCATGGAACGAACCTGGAAAAGGTTCTCGCTGAGGATGGATTCAATTCAAAAACGTATTTTCAGCCAAGAGGAATTACATTTTGGGTTATCCAATGCCGGGCAATGGGACCCCGTGGCTCTCATGGGCTCCCACGCCCAGCCACTTACACTTATTGTTCCCAGGACAATGATTGAAAGTGGGGTGAATGTAGGCATCCCGTGAAGTGCAGGCTGCAATCGCTGCAATGTTGTTTTCCACTTGTAAAAAAATATATGAAATCCCCCATTGTTTTTCATATTGTGCTAACGGCATCACGGCATGTGATTTGAACCGCTCCCACTTTCCCGCATCGCATTCCAGCAGAACCAATGTAGTTTTTGTTATCAGTCGCATTCCAGCAGATTAAGTGCAAAACTAAATTGAATACGATCATTTTTTTAGTGCAGTCATTGGTGAGCAGACCTAGACCATCAAACCACTGCACTTGAAAACCCGGTTGACTCGCAGCTAAAATCTGGATTTGAAACCAGGATCTCAGCAGTGCCAGCTCAGCGCTCCGTGCTCCGAGCCACCACCTGGCCACCTCCTGCACTGCTACTTTCCCAACGAACATTCCGGGGACGTGTACGATGGCCCTTCGCATCAGCGCACTGCTTTCGAGTGCTCGCAAGACGGCTCGGGGCGAAGTCAATAAAGAAGGGTGGGGGGGGGGGCAGTTGGTTCCGAATAACTTCTCCCCCAAGGAGGCGACAGGACCCTGAATACTGACACACACTGCCTTACGTGGAATTCACAATTTGGACTTTGCTCTATCGCAGGGATGGGGGAAGCCCTTAACTTACAGAGGGCCGGACAGGACTTTCAAATACCTTTGGCAGGCAACCACAGATTAACACGCACCTTATCATTAACCAACAAACACAAAAGCAGACGTGGGCATCAACCGAGAATAGATAGGCCCTTGAATTGACAGTAGTGACCAAGCATGCTAGTATTGTAAAACAGAATTACCTGGTCAAAAAATATTTCTCGGGTACCCGATTAGTGCAGCTAGGATGCTTACAATGATGAATAAATATCATTTGGCGGGCCATTGCAAAGTGGCAAGCCTCTTGGCCATGGGCCACATGAAATTAAATGTAAGGTAGGTTCCTCGCCGCAGTGTGCATCTGATAAAAAGTCGGGCAGCGCACACATTCTTTGCGTCCAAAGTAGGGAGGCCGCTACCCAGTGTTCAGCTCCGGAAGCAGGGTGGGCCGCACAAGGCGACACCCACCCCAGAGTGTACTCGCCCACCCTCGGACGACAACGACCACGTACTAAAAGACGGGCGCACATGCAAAAGAACAACAGCTTTTTACGACACGCACACAAAAAACGTTCAGAAAGCTCGGCAAGTAATAGGTGATAGCCATTGTAATCTACAGGATTTCCTTTTTTGTTAAATAACAAACGCAAAGCAACAGGCCTACCAGCGACTGCCTGGTCAGTGAAATTCTGCACACCGCCAAAAGAACTGCATGGAAATGATAAAAATGCTCTCTGCAACTAAAGTGTGCACAATACTGCATCGCCTAGGTCGCTCATGTCCCTAACTCCAGAGTCTCTCTGCCTCTGCGATGTGTTTTAAGGGACCAAGAGCATTTCAGGTGTAGAAAAAAAGATCGGTAACAGTACAAAAAAAATGGCAAGAGCTCATCAAGCTACAAGGCTGATGATGCCATTGCCTCCTTGCTTCTGTCAGATATCTCAACTGTTGCAGTCAACAGAGCCAAAAGTTATGACTACTATTTGTTAATATTTTATTGATATAAAAAATACAACTACCAAATAACTAACAGTAACACAAATCGTATGATATACTACCATCCTAATCTGCTGCCACTTCAATAGGATTTTTTTATAATAATAAATAAATATGAAACTCAAGAGTGCGAGAGTCGGTAAACACGAGGACAAGACACACTGCAGCGTTGTCAAGTCGAATGGGCCGACTTGAAATAGCTCTTCTCGCGATTGCAGACACTGAAATGTTGCATTGACCCCCCACCCCGGCCAAAAAACTACATACTTACTGTTTTGTTACGAAAAAAAACTAAAAAACACGATGCGGAATACTGTAACACGTATGCACATCACTGTGTTAAAAATCACAATGCGTAATTTGCCAATTGTTACAAACCAAATTGTTCCGACGCTAAAGCTGACAAAATTTTCTGCTGTTGGGCAACGATAATCACATTTCCTCAGTTACAATTGAGTTCTGAACTTTTGATTTGAGAGTTGCAAACATACATGTGCAAGGCCAGTCAATTAATGAGAAAAATAGTTTTTTTTTTTTCACCAACACACTTGTCGTATTTCTGTTTATTTCACACTTTATAGAGTGCCCTGCCATGACATTTATTTCCAAAAATAGGATATATATATTTTTTGGCACCGAAGCACGTTAAAAGTGGCAAAAATACACAAGTGGTATATGCACCGGTGACTAAGTCTCACACGCGCGCGGGGGAAGGCGGGGGGGGAAGGCAGACGCCCTAACTCAGGGGGTACGCAACCCTCACCACCGCCGCCGCTGACGACGGTAGGGGCCATGCCCCCCCACCTCAGTTTTTGGAGTTTTGCTCGACAACGTGAGTACTCTTCTCGGCTTGAGGGGGGAGCGGTTCGCTCCCATTTCCGACGCCCTCGGATTTCGCACGTTTCCTTTCGGGCTCCGAGTCGGCCAGAAGGCCCACGCCGTGAGAATTCGTGGCGGCGGCGGCGCGCTTGGACGCCAGCAGTGACGGAGGTTTGACCTCGGGCCGCCGCTCGCCGCCTGCAGACAAACGACATCGCGCCGGCGTAGAGCCAGCCAGACCAAGCGTCAAGAGTAAAGAATGTGCTGCCTCCTGACAAAACCCCACCACTTGGTGCTTCCCTTTAAAGGGAAATGGATTCAGCGTGTGTGTCGTCTCCTCACCCCCCCTCACACACCCCACCTAGCCCCCGTGTGCCGATCGCGTGTGGGCAGGGCTTAATTCTCACCGAATGTTTTCTAGAATGCTGGTTTGACTTCGACTTGGGGCATGGGTCTAAAAAAATATTTAAACATTTTTATTTTATTCTACCAGGTAAGGCCCACTGAGCTATTTCGCTCTTTTTCAGAAGCGACCTGGCTATCACAAATGATAGCTCAACGAAGTGGCTTATCACGTGGGAATTTCTAGCAGCCAAATACTCTAAATGCATGTTGATTCTAAATGTGGAGGGAAAAACTGGAGGACCCGGAGAAAAAAACCACGCAACCACGGGGAGAACACGCAATCTCCAAATATACTGGCATCAGGATCGTCCTGTATACCAGGCGAGGCAGTTAACATCTCGCCACCGAGAGGGACACTGGCTGCGCTCTACTGAATGTGGAAATATTTATCCGACGTCTTGACCATAGACAGACCCGCCTGAAATGTTGGTTGTTTGGCAAGGTAAAGAATGCATTTATCATGTACCCCCAACAGAGGGGGCTGCAATCCCAAAAATAATGCTGCTTGCAAAGTGCAATGTTTGTTGATGTTCTTTTGTGCGGCATGCAGTTTGTCAGGCTTCTGCCACATTGTCACAACATTGTGTATTGAAATTTCGCGTGAAACTGGTCACTATACGAATCTAATTAGCACGTAAAGAAGACTCCAGAAATGCTAAATATTACAAAAGCATCCTTTCAGCACATTGTAAGTACTGAAGAACCCATGGTGCTTGTGTAATGTTCTTGCTAGACAAACCCAGTAGCATTTGTCAGTCGCACACTGTTGATGAAACTCAAGATTCGTTAAAACTGATCCACAACTTGCCAATGGAAAACAATTGCTGATGAAAACATTGGTTCAGAAGACCTAGTTGTCAAATTGTTATTTTATTTGAGCAATGAAAAAATACACTTATATTTATTGTATGCACAATCTGTCGCAACGGTGCAGAATATTGGTTAAAAAATTATAGAGATGTAGAATTTGCATTTATATGGAATTCAAATACAGCTGTATCTCTATAAATACAAGTGTGATGATTCCCTTAGGCTCTAGCAAAAATAAAACCACGTAGAGAAACATTATGTTTTTCATGTCCACAAAAACAAATATCATCTCCTAGCGGGTAAAAATATTTTAAGGCCTAAATCTGGTTTCAACGCTTGTTGCGATTAGCATTCAGTGTGTGCACGGAACCAGCTATATAGCTAAGAGTATGGGCATATTAAATTCCACTGAACAAAATCAACTAATTACCAATGTAAGCAATAGGATACATATCATAGAGATATAATGTAGCATGTTAAACCAGGCAAGTAATTATCATGTCCATGATTAAATCTTTGCACACAGCAATAAGAATCACGTTCACACACAATGTGCCGTTGGACTTGTCGCACGCCCTAATGGAATTGTTTTATAAGCTGCATCATCTTGCAGAGAAAAATACAAATTATTTACAATTAACGTACTGTGTGATTAAGGTGTGAAGAACTTGTATTTGTTTAATGAGAAGTGAATAAATGTTTTCACTTAATTATTCTATTCACTCACTATTCGTACGCACAAAATTATCTGTCAGGAGAATGTAAATGCAGCATAACAGGCTTAATGTTTCCTAGCTGAGTGGAGAGCTCATTATGTTTATCCAGACTTGCATTGCATATGCATAAACATCGGAGAGAGCCCCCCCTCTTGTATTTGGTCTACTCTTCCACGCTTGTCAGAGGCCTTCGAAGCGTTGGGAGCACCACAACTTTAGCCAACACTGGTCCTGCCGATCAACTTACAAATAAGACAATTACTATACCGTGATTTTGCTGAAACTGGGAGATGGATGCGGCATGGGACCCATTGTGGTGGACGCTGCTGCTGCTGCCTGGGCCCTGCTGCTGCTGCTGTTGGCTGTGAGGTGTCTGCGTCACCACAGCCACTCCCTGCGACACCGGCACGGCCACACGGCCGCCAGCATCGCTGCTCCCCGCATCATGCGCACACCCCACGCCGCCCAGCGAGCCGACCATAGGCCCCTGCAACAGGGCATTCTGGGAAGGCTGCACGACTGCCACCACTTGCCCCGCGGGATTGTGGGAAGGCGGTACAACTTGAATAACGCCCCCATGGGGGGCGATCGCCACGAACGGCTTTGATTCCGTCTCATCTGCAAAGAGAGAAAGTGAGAGGAACCGTGATGACCCCGCTCGATGAAGCAGAGCTGGACGCACATGAATTAAAGCATGTGGGTCCCCAAATGGCACAACTTTGCAAAACACCAAGGTACCTCTGCTGGGAGTTCACCAATTGATCTCCGTTCGTATACAATTTGTCGCATGCCACAAAGTGGCCAGTTATTGCTAAACACATTCGACGCGATTCAAATTGCACTTGCATGTAAATGAGTCGCCCCGCAGGACGAAGAGATCGACGATTGAAATTGATCAGTGTTTTCTGTCGAAAGTACTTGAGCAATCATCAGGCGCGCGAAGCACATGAATGGCAATTTACATTCGAACGGAGTTAAACTCCGACAGCCGACGGAGGGTCGCAAGAGGTGGATCAACAGTTTTTTATTTATTTAATTTCCGTGGCTTGATTTAATTTCGACGATGTCTTTCTTTTAGACATTGTGACATAAGTGAAATTGGATGAGCGTACCCTTTTAGACAAGTTACATGAATTTGGTAGGAAAATAAGAATACAGGCATAAAATAAACTCATTGACTTTTGAGTTGCGATTGCAGTGCGCACCGATGTATCCCGATGACTGCGACGACCCTTTGTCAACTGCAGCAATGCCATAGGCAAAGGGCAGAACATTATCACGACACACACACATTTTTATTCCCGAAAATATAAAATACAAATTGCAATATCCTTGGGTCTTTCGGTAAAGTCACGTAGATAGGTTAAAATAATTTTTTTTTGTTATTTTCTTTGAAAGCTGCAAGTCAACAAATTGCAATGTCGCAGATTGAGACTCACGGAGTCTTGCTCGCTTGGGAGGAGAACGCATGTGGAAATTATAATTATTGGTGTGCAATTAAAACATTCATAATGAAGGTTTTTGGTCGCGAAAGTCTACGTGTTAAACTAATTAAAACATTACATAAGCCGAAACAACTGGGGCGGCACTTGGTACGCTCTGCCCACTGCCTGCACGTGACCCGAGGCGCCGATTTTGGATCAGCACCCTCCTGCCGAGATCACGCCACATTGGCGGCGCAGAAAACTGGGTCAGAGCCCAACGGAGGGCCGTTTCGCCTGTCCCACTTTGGTTATTGTTTGGTTGACTGGATACCGCTTTTCTGCTCTCCACACACGGAGGACATAACCGCTCAGCTGGCCTACTTTATCATCCGAGTAAATATCCATGACGATATGTCCGGACGCGGCTCATCGCCAGCAATAATTACATCCTGCGTGACATTTAGCGCTGTTCATGCTTTCCACGCAATGTTTTGAAAAGAATACTGCACCCCTTTTGCTCTACCTCCGGAAAATCTAAATTCCAATACACACCTCGTAAGGAGGTCACCCGAACAGTGCGATAAGTTGCGAGCAATTAATCAAGTGACGTGTCATTTTAAAATAGGCAGGCAAATCGTGAGACAATCTGGTGGCAGACAATAAAACACACACACGTGCACCGATTAACTACGGATGTGTTAGAAAGGAACACGTCACAAGTATCACTGTAATCAAATTACCAAAAGGAATTTGCGGGTAATTCCATATTATTACTACACTATCAGTGTACACTATCAGTGTAGAAATAATGTACGGTACTTCTAAACATCCTAGAGCAACCGTCCCAACAGAGTCAACGCTCTCACCTTTCCTATCTCCATCCTCGTCCCCTTGCGAAGCCTTGGGAATGCACCCGTTGGTCACACCGGGATAGGTGCACACGAAATTTGTGGAGACCTGGCTGGCAGGCGTCATTACCTGCAGCATGGAATTCTGGGAGACGGTTACCGCTGTGGTGAGCAGCACGGAGTTTTGGGAAATGTGCAGAAGAGGCTTCTGGGAATGTGCGGAGTGGAGCGACATGACTTGGAGAACGGAATTCTTGGCGGATTGTAATGAGGGTGATGCTGCATGCCGCACGGAATGCTGGGAGCTGGGTGCCGGCGTGGCTAATGCGTAGCTGACGGGTTTGCTGACGACCGGCGGCAGCTGATGATGAACCACCAGAGGCGGGCTGGACACGGGGGATCCTGAAAAGCAAAGGCACCCGCAAAGTAATGCTGATAAAACTGTACATAGGTGGTCATCATTATCATCATCGGCAGCAGCTATAATCAATTGACTACTGGACTGATCTTGGCTGCTGTGATGAAGGCCTCCCCTCCTCCCCCCCCAAGCTGGCGCCATCACTCACGATTCTGCAATGTAACAATGGGCCAAGCGCCTACACAAAAGCCGATTTCATCAACGCTCCATCTCCATCGTCGACAATGGTGGTGGTGCACACCAGTAATCCAGCGCTTTCAAGAGGCCACAATGGTGTATAGCAGCCCAATCTGCTGGGCTGGGAGAACGTGGTATAGATTCGTGACCCATATGTGTGGACTTATGAATGATATTTTTCATTGTGTGTGTGTCGGTTTTCTCCGGGCGAGTATGTATAGTGAACTTCTTTCACACCGTACGCAGCCCACCGTGCGAAACGGAGGTGCGTTAACCAACATGTTGGTCATTCGGCAGAACGTTCTTTTACAAAACATATTGAATGTTTGTTCAGAGCGTTCTTTACAAAAACAAAACGAATAACCTAACGCCCTAAAGCAGGGCTTCTCCTGCCGGCAGGTAAAGCAGTCTTGGGGGACTCCTTAAAGCATTCCTGGATAAAGGACTTCATTACAATAATTATGAATTGACTATGGTACGTGGTGTTCTAAATCGTCTTTTGACAAATGTAAACAAGGAAAAATTATTTGACACGTAGTTCTTTCGCGACCAATGTTATTCATGATAGAGGTTTTTTGGGTAAGATCGCTTCGCAGCAATTGGCTGTTGGGTGGTGGCGGGTTAACAACAGATTGGTACTTAAGCGATGTAACCCACAAAGACCTTTCTTATAAAGGCAAAAGAAAAGAGCCACACATTTGTAGCCCATCAATTGGACTATGAGCTGGGGCACACAAGCCTTGACTTTAATAAATATCTTTTCAACGAAAGGGGATTGCAGTTTTCACCAGCGTGATTGAATTTATTTAAATGTACATTGGTGCGGCACCTGGACTTGCCATCAGGAACGCTCGTATTCCCAGCAGCCTCTCTCTTGTGCTGAGCACGTGATTTGGTTAACAGTTTCTGCCGTATAAAACATCACCTCCAAAAAGCAGCCATCACTGGTTCGTACTGTGAGCGGCTTGGGTAATAATGAGTTTTCTAACACACCAAGATAAAGATCCCCCGTATAACCTTTAACAGACTATAAGGGGCACGTGCTGTGAGCAAGCACCTATGAAGGTCGAAACGGTAAGCGAGGGCGTGGGTGGCCAGCACCACCCCTGGCTGCCTTTGTCTCCCTAGTAGTGATGCTTACAAGCTGCACGAGGTACTCATGAGGCCGAGTCGACCTAGGGGATGCCCAAAACCGGTTCAGATAATAGTCACTGATGTTGGCCATGAGTGGGAATCTAACTCAGAACGCCGGGTTTGTAGTGGCATGCTAGCCGCTAAATTGCCGCTCCCCACTAACACACACACACCTACGCTATGGCTCATGTACCATTCTGCCTAAGGGGACATTTAATTACATACCATCGCACTGGGGGGCTCTGCTCCCGTAACACCGCACTCTGGAAGCTACACACGTATGCGGTATTGACAGCATCTCATTAGCGATAATGTAGGCGCATTTGAATGGCTTAGCGGGAGTGAGAGAGATGCTCACCCTCTCATTATCACCCAGACCGAACACAATTCACACTGGACCAGATGTCGCAAACGGGTTTTGATTCCTTGCTCGTACCCGGCCGCACCAGGGTCGCAAATGGGTACCCGTACCTGGCCGGGTACGGGTAGCCGGGTATCGGGTAGGGTACAGGTACCCGTTCCCTACCCGTACCCTACCCGAAATGAGTGACAAACGGTTACTCACCAGTGACTCACGTCCTACCCGTACCCGGCCCCACCAGGGTCGCAAACGGGTACCCGTACCTGGCCGGGTACGGGTAGCCGGGTATCAGGTAGGGTACGGGTATCGGGTACCCGGTTGTGACCTCTGCACTGGACTGGTGGTCAGTGTGTGCTTTTGTTTGTCTGCCAGACTCGCTGCATCAGTACCCCCCCCCCCGCACTGCTGTGTCTGGCTGTTTGTATAACCAGAAACGTGGTCTAAAAACTGCTTGTTAATGGCTCATAAGCAACAATCGAAGGGTTTAGTTGTAGCGCCACATCATCATCATCATCGTTGTCATTCTTCATCAACCCAATTCAATCCACTGCTAGATGGAGGCCTCCTCAAGCCGACGCTATCTCTCATGATGCTGCGATCTTAATAATTCACTTGGGCACCTGCAAAAGATCTGATTTCATCGCTTAATCTCCTTGGTATACGTCCTCTTGCGAACGTACAATTCCTTGGCTGCCACTGCATTGTTATTTTCGACCATTGACCGCCGTCCCTGCTCGCGACTCGTTCCAGCCAGCCCACTTGATTTTCTCAATACTGTAGTTTTAGCAATGGATTTTATTATGTTTTATTTTTTTATTATTTTATTACTTCCCTTCCACGTGACTTTACCGAAAGAACCAAGAAAATGGACTTCCCCTTCGTATGTTTTCTAATTGACGCGTTTCTATTTTTGTCCCCTAAATGTAATTCAAAGATGCTTCTGTGCGTAGTTTTCAGTGTTTAGGTTTTGTTCCATTGCAGAACATATCCAACGTTAATGCAAATGAGTATAGTTGGCACAAGTGGCGTGTTGATATGCGTAGGGGTTTTTAGTGAGCAATCTTTAATTTGATAAATATTGTAAGAACACATGCAGTATGGTGAAATAACCCCCATGAGCCACGTGGCATGGGGAGGTGCTCATCCAGCAGTGGACTGACAAACTTGACATGTACATGCACCAGAATACATATGTCCATATTTTTATCGACAATATTCTCAGCAAAGCTCTCAGTATGCAATAAAGTTGGAGTCTGTTAAAACGGAAAACTACGCAACAGCAACAACTGGAAGAAAATGTTCTCCGTAATTGGCCTTGCGTTGCTGTAATGTGATATTAACCCGTGGATAAATGCGGTATCAATAGAGGACATCGCCTATGAAAAATACCACACAGACGCAGATTGCAACGAATGTAAAGGTTGCTCATCTCTTGGGCGACTTTCAACTATTTTTTTTTACAAGCGAACACATTGCATAATCCGCTCAACTCGTTAATTTGAAAAGGCTTCAAGCTCACATCCTTCCACAGTGGGGGGGGGGGGGTTGACGAAATTATCCAGGGCTAATCAAATTAGTTTCGTTCTGAAGCAAGGAGGTGAAAGAATGGATATGGCCCTCATGGGGCCAATGCACAAGGGAAGGCAAAGAGCATTATCTGATCAGGAGGGGGGGATTAAATACGCCGTTTTTAACATTTCTGGAGTTTGACCCAGGATATAACGTGCAATTAGGAGTAGTGTTAATAAACAAAGGTTTTTCATCATTCTATCATCATATATTATCATAACTGATAAAAAAAATGTTGCTAAAAATATATTATGCCAGCGCTGTCTCAAACACTCAAGCGAGTCAACCTTGATTTGAAGCTTTCGCATCTACAGGAATCCATACTCTTTGGTTCTTTCGGTAAAGTCACGTAGGTTGAAAAAATACTCGATCACGACAATCGTCTTCGATTGCTTGTGTGGCGATCGAAACGAAGACGATTGCTTGCGTGGCGATCGAAACTTCGTGATTTATTCTTTTTTCTACCTACGTGACTTTATCGATAGAACCAAAGAGTATACTCAAGCGAGTGTTGTGCAGCAGTCCAGTTCCTGACCACGGAACACGCAGAAGGCCACGCAGCCTATTCCGCCCACGATCGACATAAAGAATTGCTATTCATAACCCTGTGTGTTAAACTAATCTTGTTATTGTTGACGATTACTCGTATGATACTGAAGATAGCGTGATAATGAAGGCAGTGGAGGCAGGGTCGATTGCAGTGGCGGTGGTGGCAGCGGCGGTCGTAGTTGTGGTGTTGGTGGTGCTCGTGACAGCAGTGGTGGTATAAGTGCTGGTGGCGGTGGTGATAGTGGTGGTTGTGGCGATGGTAGTAGTTTTGGTGCTGGTGGTGGTAGCAGTGGCGATTCTGGCGGTGATAGTTGCGGCAAATTATCGGATGCGGCTTTGCTTTACCAGGCGCACTTTGCGAGCACTGCGACTCTGGGACAGACGGGAGCCTGGAAGGGTCGGCGGTGACGGCGGTGGCAGTGGCGGCAGTGGCGGCAGCGGCGGTGGCGGCAGCGGTGTTCGCGGGCGCAAGGCCCTCGTTCTCACCGGGCCCCGTGGGCACCGGCGAGCCCTCGCGGGACAGGCTGTCGGGGGTCTGCACGCCGCTCGACGGCTGCGATAGCAGCACCCCCTGTGTGGGCGAGGGTGGCGCGCTCCTGAGACATGGTGCGACACACAGCAAAGGTTAACGCGGGGGTCAACACAGCCTCTTTTTGTTTGTATATGCACACCTAGGCTGCTCGTCCTCGGTATGATGTCAACTGCATCCGGTGATGGCAAAATACTGTAGAGCAGCGGTACGGGAACCTACAGCCTGTGACTTAATTTCCTACAGCCCGTGGGCAACCGAGAGCTACCACTTGCAAATGGCCCACAAAGGAAATGTATCCATCGCTGCAAGTATCTTAGCCGCACTATCCAGGACACTTACAGAGAAATGTATTCAAGGAAGTCACTTCTGTCAATACAAGAAGCCCTTTCAGTGACGAGTGACTGAGGTGCATGTTAATGTGTGGACCAACAAAAGTATTTTAAAGTCAATTTAATACCGAAGCCTTATCTCGGCTATGCCATGACGTGCGATGCACGATGGGCGCTCATGACTAACACGGTTGTGGAACCACAAGTCAGGAATCGAGAGGTGAATCGGCAGTTTTTTTTTATTTCGGTCGACTTCAACTGTAGCATTGCCCCTGCTGAGTATGTGTTGTAAATATCAGTCAGTTGCTTATTTGGCGTCGAGTCTTCCATCAAGGAAGGAAGTGTAATCAATGGAAACAGCGACTTAATGGATTGTAAAGCGCAACACAGTGAAAACAGCTGGGCATTGTCTTGCAGAGCCAACTGTAGGCCGTGTGCATTGAGCTGTATGAAAATGAGTGAGAAGTTTCACGGATCGGAGAAAAGTCTGTTATGTCCACTATCTTTTTGTTGTAATGCGCCACCCTATATCCCTCCAGTGCCCCCTGGTGTTGTCATTCAGGTGCAACAGGTCAATGTCGGGTTTCCCAAACCCTAAACACGTTTCTAATTGGAGGGAAATATCGGAGAACCCAGAGAAAATTCCATGCGACCGTGGAGAGAACACGCAAACTCCAAATATACAGGTGCCAGTAGGTTCAAACCAGGCGAGGCAGTTAACATCTCGCCAGCGCAGCACCCAAAACTCAAGTTGCGGTGACCCACCCCGGCCCACCTTATCTTCTGTGTTCAAATACAAATTAAGTTGTGATGACATAGCGTGCTGTGTGCGCCTGATGATCATAGATATTTCCCAACTGACGTAGTGTGGACCGATTCATATTAACATGTCGATCTTGTGACCCACGTTATGGAGAGCGGGAGTGTAGTGGTTAAAGCACTGCACTATGAACCTGGCAACATGAGTTTGATTCCTACTTACGGCCAACATCGGTGACGAATATCTGAATTGAACTGGTCCTGAGCCTCTTCGAGGTTGAATCGGAATTAAATGAGTACCTCATGGAGGTGTCTAAACATCAGCACTGGAGAGACAAAGGCGGCCAGGCACGTTGCTGGCCAGCCACTCCCTCATGTGCCATGTCAGCCTTCATAGGTGCTCGCTAACAGCACCTGCCCCAACAGTCAGTTACGATTATATCGGTGGGATCTTTGTCTGTGTGCCCTACGTTAGGTCAAAAGTGTAGATTCAAATTATGATCCACTTTAAAATCATCAATCTGAATTTGAATCAGCGCTCTCTACAGCACATGGAGACATGTCCAGCAATCATCAGAGGTGTGTGCAGCATTTAAACGACTTAATTTTCATTGAACGGAGAGGGGCTGGTAAATGTCGAACGAGTGTCTGGTTGTTTTTTCGTCTGCTCTTGACCCCCCGTCATATGTTTATCCAGTAAATATATGGCTGTGTTGGTTGTGAAATCTGGAGTTTTAAAATCTCTACGTTAATGATTCCTGTAGACAGGGACCCATTGAAGGAAACAACATGTTTACATCTTCAAGCTTTACACAATTATTGCACCATACAGCTAAATAAACTGCAGCGACCGCAAAAAAAACTTAAAAGATTATGGACACCCATGACAAAATCCTGATGAGCTCCCCCGTAGCCTGCGAAACCTGGAGTTCACTCAACTCCATTCACAAGGTCACAGTCTCACGACTCTGCCTAAATAAACAATGCACAGGTGGAAGCCAGGGAAATTACCGGTGTTTCAATTAACTTTTTTTGTCCAAATAACAGAGGTGGGACAAAGTCATTGTTATGCAAGTCCAAGTCGAGTCGCAAGTCATCAAATTCATGACTCGAGTCTGACTCGAGTCCAAGTCACATGACTCGAGTCCACATCTCATAGGTGGGACAAAGTCATTGTTATGCAAGTCCAAGTCGAGTCGCAAGTCATCAAATTCATGACTCGAGTCTGACTCGAGTCCAAGTCACATGACTCGAGTCCACACCTCTGCCAAATAAGTGCCGTTTATCCGATGAAAAATTGTTTGCAAAGTCAATACGTTGTAAGCGGAAGACGGTTGTTGCAAAATCAATGCTGCCACGTCTATGCTCTGGACTTTCACCAACCATTACTGGCTGTAGTAATCGTTGATGCTTAATCATTTCATTGTTTGACTCTTCGCCAGGTGTGCTGGCATACACCAGCAATCAAGCATTTACTTAGAAATCAGAGCTGCCATTCAGACATTACTATCATCACAGTCCTGAGGTCATGTAAACACCTCGTCCCCTTATTTCACCAATTTTAATGAGCTCTGGGCATGTTAACGTATTCCCACTACGTAAACTTTCTTCCGTTGTCCCTTTTTGACCAAGGTCACCCTTGCAGAAGACACCTGCAGTCTCAATGGGTTCTTGCCTGGTTAAATATAGACCACTTACGACACCGCCCATGAGTGGGATAAAATTAAGCTGCACGTGTTTTAAAATAAACAGCAGAGAGAATGACTCCCGCATTATTAATCTCCGGTGATCCAAAGAACTTTGCACCGTGATGAATGTTGCACCTCTCGTCGCTGCAATGGGTCACGTGAACCCATGGCATGCAACATTATACGTATAAAACAACATTGATTCTTACGCACGAGATTCTTTGTGTGTGTCGTGAGTTTAGGAATCAATATCAATTGATAAATCGATGCATCATTACACCCCTACTACACAGCTATTGATCTATGGATAAACTGGTGACCCAGCTCACTCCAGAAAATGAAACTATATCCTGGACTCAAACTCTCATCAGGTTAATCTAAATAAATTTAACCGAGCTGAAAATGGCTCTGCCACTGTAATTTAGAATTTCCACCACCTGTTTAGGACCACAAAGATGTGAGCCCTGGTAAATGCTCATCTGAGCATGTACACACTTCCGCCTTATATAACAAACTGATGAGTAATCTTAAGAGGACATTAAGTCATAAACACTGAAATTCCCCACGATAATTTACAACTTCCGTGTAAATTAGTAGGTGTCTGAAAATAAATGTTGAAGAGTGAATTAAAACACTTACTCGGTCCTGTGTGGATACATCAGTGGTGCAAAGCAGAAGGGACATACGTTTGAATTAAACACAGCTGTAACATCACAGCAGAAACTGTACACAATCGTGATACCAAACTGTATGGTGGCTGGCCAAGTGGTGCTGTGGTTAGGTAGTGTCAATTTTTTTAAGAGTTTCAATTAAAAATCATTATCGAGGGTCCACTCAGCCCATTACCTCTGCCAGGGTCAACAAAATGGGAACTTCTATGTGGGAAGTTAACAGTGGCAGTGGCGATAGAGAGAAAGCGCTCTGACAAAGGAATGTGGAATTTCCACCACTGGCTCAGAGAGCCGCTTATGAAAACGAATACCACTCAAAGCTGATTTGAGTACAGGTAATCGGTGAAATTGTATTTAATGATACTGCAAGCACATGTACAAAAAAAAACAAGACTCAGCGGAGTCAAGAGCAAGTATTTTCCCGCAAAAATGAGCATCGAGTGGGCGCTCAATTCTCTCGGTGGCCCTGTGCCAGTGCTGGAAACTCCACATTCCCATGGTGGGCGCCAGTCTCTCCGAGGAACAATCAATGTTGAAGTCCCACAAAGCGGTACTATTATTAGTTCCAGCACCAACCAGTGGCATTGATAGAGAACTAATGTAGCATAGCAAAATGGAGCAGTCACGTATTGCACTCTGAACCTGAATACCTGAGTTCAATTCTCAGTGACGGGCAACATCAGTTTCAAGTGATTTCTGAACTTGTTTTGAGGTCGATCTGCCCTGGCCAGCATAGGGAAGCGTCAAACGATCCCCTTGACGTACACAGCAAGGGGAAGCCTTCATCCGACAGTTGGGATAAGAGCTATAAATTATTTAAATTATTATTAATCATAGATTACGACTGATGATGAAGATGAAAAATATAATATATTCATCATCATCATCATCCTCAGAGACGACCATGAATTAATCAATATACTTGTCAAAGCTATCAATGTAAGTAGTAGGGGCTTGCCAATTGTAAACCCTTTCACAGCATAATTTTGAAAACTATTTTATCAAGTGGTATGACTCACTTTGGAAATTAGTATGTGGTAAAAGGGTTGAATAATCCGCAAAATTATCACTTCAATTGGTAGGGTTGGCAAGTGCATGATGACGACAATGACAAATGTAGTATAACAGGGGTGCCTAAACCTTCTGACCTAAGGAGTCACATACCCAAATCTCCATATGGCCGACAGCCACAAGACACGGATGGGGTGGTCACTCGGTCGGTTCGCACTCGTTGGCCATAGAGTTTTTGAATATAAAAATCTGCGGGAGCACCCCGAGTGTACTCGTGTCAGGCTCCACTGCCCGGGGGCGAGTGCCATAAGTTGTTCCAGCTTCCGCAGATTTTTCGTGTTTCAAATAAAGTCGCATTGATTTTTTTTTTTACCAAATATACACCGAGCTGCACTTGTAACAACCCGGAAGTGGCATACGGCTCACAGACCGCGGACTGGCAACCCTTATAATATAAAATAATCAGCATTGAGATGACGCGCAAATTCCAGAAAATTGCGCACTTCAGTTGGCGTTCGAAGTGGACTGCGACCCTCAAAGAAATGGCGCCGCCCCCATGGTCGCCCCCCCCTCCCCACCGTGATCCGTGGATCAAACAAATCACTGGAGACTACAGCGTATGACAGCAATGGCAGCTTAAGCGAATGCTGTCGCGAGAGGTCACACGTCTGGCGCAACGGTCCTTCGCCGAATATGCGTCATGAATGAATGATGAAAGCAAGAGGCTGACCTGGAGGAGAGGGGCCCGAAGGGCGTGCGAAAGCAGGGCACGCCGCGCTGTCGCCGCTTGCGAAAGGCCTGCTCGGCGAGCTTGCCTTCCGATGGGGGGTCGATGCGCCAAAAGGAGCCCTTGCCCGGCTCCTCCTGCGAGCGCGGCACCTTCACAAAGTAGCGGTTCAGCGACAGGTTGTGCCGGATCGAGTTCTGTGGGAACAAAGACAAAAGATCCCCCTTGAGGCCTAAACAATTTTATTTTTATTTGACCGGGTAAGGCCCCACTGGGCAATGTAGCTCTTTTTTCAGAAGCGATCTGACCACAAATTTGATAGTTCAACAAAGTGGCTTATCATGTACAAATTTATAGCAGCCAAATATTCTCAACGCTTGCCGATTCTAAATTTTGGGGGAAAAAACGGAGAACCTGGAGGAAAAAATCCACTCGACCACGGGGAGAAGATGCAAACTCCAAATATACAGGTGTCAGGGTCGGGCTCGAACCCACAAACGCCTGTATACCAGGCGAGGTAGTTAACATCTCGCCACTGTGGCACCCAACACACTGCAGGGGCAAGTTCTGATAGTGAGCACCCATGAAGGTCAGCACGGCAGACGAGGCGGGGTTGTGGCCGCCACAACCACCGCGCACGGCTGCCTTTGTCTCCCCATTAATGATGTTTGCACACCGCACCAGGTACTCAGGACCGATTGAGATAATTTTCACCGATGTTAGCCATTGCCAGGAATCGAACGCACGTTGAAGGATTTGTGGCACACTGCGTTGACCACGAGGCTACCAGACCCGTGCACACAAACACGCGCGTCATTTGCAGCTCTCCGCAACCGGAATAGACAAAGCACAATAAATGCTTGCACTGCCATTCAGAGTGTTAATTAAGTCAACTTTACCAGTTAAGATATTGAGTTAAGCTTAAGCCAATGATTGTTATCGTGATCCCGATCCATCCGGTGTCAATAAAATAATCATCACGAGATAAAAAGCCAGCTTTCATTGATCCATGGCGATGCTGCCTCTGCCATAGATAAATATAATTTCCAATACTGGCTAAGACCACGAATTAAGTTGCGTACTGCCCTATCCTCAATTGAAATACTGCGACACATTTAGATATTACCATAGGAGTAGCACTGTACAATATATACAATTATCCTCAGCAGCAGGCACTCAATTCACTGCTGGATAAAGGACTCCCAAAGTTGCCGCAATCTCTCAGAGTTCTGTGATGCAACAATCCACGTAGCACCTGCAAACGAGCTTATTTCATCACTCCATCTCCATGGCATACGGTACCCTTGGGATGGTTCAGATACAAGTAAATAGTATAATAATCAAATGAGCATCATCGCAGAGTCTAAAAAGCCCCCAGTTTTATTTACCAGTTTCATGCCGGAAAGTTAGCTCTCAACAATCACCCACCCCCCACCACCTCACGAGAAGTTAATCGCATGCAAAGGCGAGCGCTTTAATTTTTACCAGGCACGTCACGATTTCACGCTCATTCGCGTCGCCACGGAGCGGTCGTCAATCTTGGCTTGTGCTGCGCGACAGGCCACGCCACTGCTACAGCCGTCCGCCTGCCCACCGGCCCGCACAGCAGCATATCTTACAGGTCACGGTCACGGCACAGCGCCTGCCCTTATTGAGACTGTCACGGAGTGTTTAAAGACTTCAGAAGGACAAGTGGAAGGGAACGCTGCATCGAATGCCCCCCTCCCACCGACCCCCCCCCCCCCAACCGACCACCCCCCCCCCACCGACCACCCCCCTCCCCCCCCCCGCATCCCTGTCCTCACCCCGGCCTGCGTGCACCTTGGGAGGTGAAAAATATCCCGGGAGGAATAATATCTCCCAATACGCTGGACGAGACGAGAACTGCATGTAAATGCGTTGATTTGAATGGTGTGCTGTTATGGTCGTATGCAACTGGAGAAAAAATCTTAACTCTAAATGTACTGGGTAGAATTACAAATTTCCCTGGACAGCAGCCGGGTAAAAAAATGACGCTCCTGGGAAAATGAGGGCAGTGGCAACCCAAGTGATGCTCCAATTGCAACGCGTCATCAGCAGCGGTGGTGGCGGTGGTGGCGGTCTGGCGATGCATCAATTAATCGATTTTGTATGCAAGTACGTTGAACGTCTTTCGCACTGTACCGTAGCCAACTGTGCTAAACATAAAAGTGTCTGTGCAACAGCATCTCCAGACAATAAGCGAGGGACTACATTAAGGGAGAATGTGAAACGGGAAGGGCAGCAACACCTTGGAGGGAATGGAGTGCAAAAATTATGGCACAGCCCGGGTGGGGCCCCCAGGGGCACCTGGGCCCATCACCAACAATGATTAAATATTGATCAATTAATAGTGATTCTGAAGCTCAAATGGTGGAATGTTTAACTTGCAACAAAAAGAGGTGCTCGTTTTATTCACCCTGGAGGGACGATGGGTTAACGCAGATTCTTCCTCCTCGACATACGATTATGAGTGGATCTCTCACAATCCGACAGCCGTGACATTATTGGCTTGAACCCCTGGTTGAACCCCGGTTGAAGCCAATGGTCAATTAATATAATTTAACAAAACAGCTAACAATAGGCAGACTGAACAACCTTTCCTATGTCACTTCTAAATGCAGTAAAACCTTGGATTGCGAGCATAATTCGTTCCGGAAACGTGTTTGTAATCCAAAGCACTCGTATATCAAAGTACTCGTATATCAGTTGTGATCACGTGATGCTCGGCAGACAAAGCGTATACACGTACTACTCGTATTGCAAGACCTCGCTCGTTTATAAAACTAATATTTATTTTAAATGTTTGCTCGTCTTGCAAATCACTCGCAGACCAAGTTACTCGCAATGCAAGGTTTTACTGTACTACTTAAAAAGTAGACAATAATGCACCTGACATGATTTGCTACAGTCCACTATATGTGTTGCATACAGTGGACTGCAGCGAAATAAAGCAACATTGTTGAATTGTACGATTGTGACGAGAGAGAGAGCACTGGGCTCGTGCTGCCAGTGCTTAACGACGCACAACTAATTGCTATGCTGATCCCAGTGGGGGAAGGGGGGAGATGTTGCTACACAACTCCATTCCTTTCAGCACCAATTTTTACTTTTGACATACAACATCATCAAGAGCCAAAATAACAATGAATCATTTATCACGCATGCTATTCTTCTCGATGATGGATTTTTTTTACACCTTACATGAACTGGTAAATGAACAAAAATATCCCCCAGTATAGCCTTAACAGACTGTTGGGGCAAGTGCTGTTAGCGAGCACCTACGAAGGCCGGCACGGCGCACGAAGGGGTGGGTGGCCAACACCATGCCCAGCCGCCTTTGTCTCCCCAGTGGCGATGTTTACACACTGCACCAGGTACTTATTTGAGGCTGAGTCGACCTAGGGGGAGGGCCAGGACCGGTTAGATAATCGCTATCACTGGTGTTGGCCGGGAGTGGGAATCGAGCTCGGGTCGTCTGGTTCGTAGCGCAACGCACTAACCGCGACACCACCACCATTCCCTATAATAAATTAAAGCTTACGTAGTGACATTAACTTTATATCTTAGACTTAAAGCTTTCGTGACTACAGGAATCCATATTATTTGGGTCTTCGGGTAAAGCCACACAGATAGAAAAATAATATATATTTTTTTTTATTCTATCTACGTAGCTTTACCGAAAGACCCAAAGAATATTCACTTTATAGTAAGCTACTAATAGAAAATGTAATTAACATTCTGATACTATAACATTATCTTTACAAAACCAATGTGTAATGCAAGGCCTTTCCACAGATGCAGACACAAACATAGTTTTGTCTTCCAAAAACATTTTAACTTGTTCTTTGCACGACTTAATAAAACTCGCTAAAATCGTGTGCTTTAATATTTAAAGAATGTCAACAAAATTCCTCGAAATTCTGATCAAATTATTTACCAACATTGAGCCAAGTCCTGATCCTGGGCATCAAACGAGCCAAGAACAAACCCAGGATATTAAAAGGGCCCCCCCCCCCCCCATGTTTGTGTAGCTGTCAAACAGGACAGCAGCCACGCGTCGGGACGACCGATACGAGACATCAGAGCGAACATCATTGCGTTTAATAATTCAAACACGATGGCTCCTCCAGCTGCTCTCGTAGCCAGAGAGCCGTGTGTGAAGACCCCCAAGGTCACATCGGTTGGTTTAGCGGAAGGCATTTGAAAGCAGGAGAGGATGGAGCTTTCGCGATAAAAAACCGTGTACATTGCACTCCTGTAGTTTGAATCAAAAACGTATTCGCGACTATGACCAACTCACAGAAAGTATAAATTGTAATGATGTTCTAGCAGATCCATGAAGAAGAAATGTGGCCTAAATACAGCTGAGTTTATGCTTTTAACCATCGCTCACCACACACACGTATAAGCAACAATCCATCATATAGCCAGATTACTGTGGAAAGTGCCGTTATAAAGCCCCTATTAAGAACTACCCAGTGCATGGGGTGTAACGTGCCCAGTGATATGCCAGGTTAGCATTGTTTCCGAACAGGAATTGAACTGAAGATACTAATCTATTTTTATTTTACCAGGTAAGGCCGCCTGAGCTATATTAGCCCTTTTTCAGAAACGACCTGGCCACAAATGATAGCTCAACGAAGTGGCTTATCATGTGGAAATATATAGCAGCCAAATATTCTAAATGCATGTTGATTCTAAATTTGGAGGGAAAAACCAGAGAACCTGGAGAAAAATGCACTCTACCACAGGGAGAACATTCAAACTCCAAATATACAGGTGTCAGGGTCAGGATAAAACCCACAACCACCAGTATATCAGGCGAGGTAGTTAACATCTCGCCACCGTGGTTCGCTACTGGGTTCAAAGCACAGGGCGTGAACCTCTCAGCAACCGTGCCCGCACCTGTGCATATCACGCACAAAAACAAAGATCCCCCATGGACGTCCTGCTACAGATCACCTATTCAGGCTAGAACAGTGCATACGGGGGTTGTGGAGTCAGCACTACGCCCGACCACCTTTGTCTCCCGAGTGCTAACATTTGCACAGCACGTCAAGTACTAATATTTAGGCCGAGTCGATCGAGGGGAAGCCAATAAAATATAACTGGTTCAGATATCACTCTCCAATGATGTGAGCCATGGCCCTACATTGTAACTCTTGTTGCCTTGTTCGTAGCAGTGTGCTAGTCGCTGCACCACTGCTCCCCACACACACACATAGAAAGAGCCAATATATAGCCTACACTGGCTGTTGGGGTAAGTGCCACTAGCAGGATTTTAATGGGGTGTGTGGCCAGTACCACACTCTGCCACCTTTATCTCTGCAGTGCTGATGTATACACAGCATCAGCTAGCTCATTTAAGGCCGAGTCGACCGTAATACACACACGTGGATGCGCACATGACAATACTTGTTCTAATCCGATTCCCGTGTCGGTATGAGACAGTACCTGCCACCCTTTGTCCGCGGTCCGGTAGTAGGGGTAGTGCTTGGTGATGTGGGCATAGATGCCACTGAGTGTCAGCTGCTTGTCAAGGGCAGATGTGATGGCCTGCACGATTAGCTGGGCATATGAGTAGGGTGGCTTCGACTCATCCTGCCAACACACACACATACACCCACAGCCAACACTTCAAACCAGCTGTCAACTTACACTTACAATTGAGATCCTTGAAATGCACATTGTTGTGCACTGAGCAAACGTTACACAGCAGCAGCAAGAACGTCCCATTGCCCTAAATCTTAACTTAATATCCATGTGCTAGATATACGCCTGAGCTAACGAACGGAAGAAACGACAGTAAACCCAACTGTATTCATAATATTTGTGCACTGTTAATATGTGTTTACTACCAGTAACTATGGTAACTTGCAATAGCAATGACAGTTTCCAATGAAAACAGAAATTATTAGACGATTGGTCTGTCAAGCACACACACAATCTCAGGTTGTCAATGTGACCTCTCATCTGCAATCATTGTCCATTAGGGGGGAGGGGGCAACACTAATCATTGTTCAACTGCATGTTTTTTTTCTATTTACGACAGAACACAGCACGTAAAATATGCGCCAACAACAATAGCGCCGGCACACCCACGGCTTTTACGCCTCCACACAGCGGCGGCCTTCCTTGCCTTAGGACCGTCGCCTTCCGACGTCGTGTCCTTGTCCTTCTCCTGATCGCATGCCGCCTGCGCCGCGTACTCGGCCACGAGCTGCAGGTCCGGTGCGGCGCCGCGTCCCAGCCGGTACCCCGAGGAACCGGCGCCCCGCGGACTTGATGGGCACGAGCTGGCGGCGCTGGGGGAGAAAAAAACCGGGCTTTAGTATGCTCGTGGTGAAGCCCCGTTTCAGAATCAGAATATTTATTCATACTGGAGGAATCCGATGAGCTAAAGATCTTATCTCCACAGATGTCCAGTTAGAGTGGCGGCCGTCTATGGCCGCCGAAAAAAACAACACGAGCAGGCCGCACGTGAGCTTCGTGAGATGTAGACAGAGAAACATCCTAAAAAAAGTCTACGATTGGATGGATGTATTTGTAGTATATTTAGAATTTAGAATCAAGCGAATTCATGTACTTATTGGATGAGGGCCTCCCTGACACTGTGCGAATCGTAGTGGATATAATTTGACCATGATCCGTGGCGCTGTTCCATGTGGGTTGGCCATGTCATAGTTAAACAATTCATTTTTATGGGTATAGAAAACAATGCAGCTACAAATATGCTTTTACTTTTTTTCACGAAAGAATAGAGTTTAATAAGTAGAATACATACATGTCAACCCCTTATCAGTGGCTACCTTATTACTGACCAATTCAGACCTTCTTCTTGGTTCTTTCGGTAAAGTCACGTAGAAGGGAAGTAATAAAATAATAAAAATAAAACATAATAAAATGAAATAATTCTCACGACGTTTCGGCTACAACGCAAGCAGCCGTCTTCAGGTGAAGAATGAGACACTACCAAGCTAGGAGCTTATATATAAACTGGGTTGGAGGTGGAAGAGCGCCTTAACAAAAAAGAATGTGCATATGAAGAGGAATTTAGCATATTCATGGAAAATGCGTAGGAGGTGGGCGGGGGGGGTTTCAAAGGCATATTATGCCCATGCATTATGCAGGATCAACAGCACCAAGGGGGGGTGCAGGGAGTAGCATTAACAAAGGAAAGGAATGTTATTGATATGTAGCTGCAGTTACTAAACAACCACGTAGAAAACTAAAGTATAAACTACATAAAAAACTAAAGTATAAACTGCATAGCACCATCAGTATACTTACTATACTCTACAATAAGCTGAGTTACTAACAGCAAGTAATACATTACAATTCTACGTCGTAAAAATTATATAATATGCTTCCATCTAAACTTTATTCTCTTACATCACACGAGCATATACCGTACTATATACTGCCATAGATAAACCCAACATTAAATTATATACTGTATTACTACCTTATACATTTCAACATAACACTATGTATTATTCTACCCACCCTAATGTGTATCGAAATGGTTTATTACGTCCTTCCAATGATTGCTAAGCCAGAATCCATCTTCTCGGTTAAAATTGTCTCTGTGTTTGTATATGTGGATCGCCTCATGAACGAATCTCTCATGATAGCCAGATGGCTTGCAGAGAACCTCTGTCTTGGAGAAGTCAATGTCATGTGAGCCCACTGAGTTGTAACAGTGATCTGCCACGGCTGAGGTGTTTGTCCTACCGTGTTTCAGGTCAGCTTTATGTTCACGGATGCGGTCCGAGACATGTCGTTTGGTTTCCCCAATGTAACTGCTACCACAGAGGCAACTTAGTTTGTAGACACCAGGGTACTGTATGTCTGGAACCACATCTTTTACAGACGGTACCAGATCACGGATTTTATGTACTGTATTGAATCGGACCTGGATCTTGTGTTTAATCAGGATTTTGGAGATCTTTTTTGTGACCCCAGCAATGTAGGGTAAGGTGATGGTCTTGAAAGGCTCCTCAACAGGATCCTTCTTGATGGTTGGAGTGATGGCTTTGCGGATTGTGTAGTCGGAGTAACCATTAGCCTTAAGAGCTTGGCGTACGTGTTTGAGTTCACTGGAAATGTGTTCATGGTCGGAGATACATTGGGCTCTATGATATAGAGTCTTGATGAGAGAATTCTTCTGGGATGGATGGTGGTGGGAATCCGGTTTTAGATAAGCATCCGTATGGGTGGTTTTCCTGTAGACAGAGTGGCTCATTGAACCATCAGGTCTCCTTTTGATTAGGACATCCAAAAAGGGTAGCTTGCCATCATTTTCGACTTCCATGGTGAATCTGATGGCTGGGTGTATGGAATTGATGTGGTCGAGAAATTGGTCTAGAGCAGGCCGGCCATGTGGCCAGATGACAAAAGTGTCGTCTACGTACCTCTTCCATAAGGTCGGACGTAGAGTGGCAGTCTGGATGGCGTCCGTCTCAAATTTCTCCATGAAGATGTTGGCTACAACCGGAGATAGGGGGGAGCCCATTGGGGTGCCCTCAATTTGCTTGTAGAAAGTTTCATTCCAAGTGAAGTATGTATTGGTTAAGCAGTGTCTCACCAGGGGGGGTACCCCAGCATTCAGTCCTTGATGAACCAAGTCTTCAATGATTGCGATGGTGTCAGGTACAGGAACCTTGGTGAATAAGGAAACCACATCAAAACTGACAAGCAGGTCGTCTGGGGACAGGGAAATCCCCTTGATTGTCGATACCAGGTCAGTAGAGTTTAGTACTGCAGAGGTGGTTTTTCCAGTGAAAGGCCGTAGAATTTCAGTGACTTTACCGAAAGAACCAAGAAGATGAATCCCTGCAGTCACGAAAGCTTTAAATCGAAATTTAACCGCCTCTACGGGGAGGGTTTCCACATAATTTTGAGATCCTTCAACAAGCTCCGTGATAAGAAGGCTCAGCTAATCGAGTCTCTCACCTTTCTCAAGAGATGCCGCGACTCTAAGGTAATACCAAACGCATTTACACTAACATCTGCTGCTGTAACTTCTTCTAATGCGAAACGAATTCTGTCTAGAACTAGCTTAGCTCTTATCTCAGAGAAAATCAGACTTACGCGCACCGAACTAGATCAGTTAGACAAGACACTCTACAAATCACACTTATCTTTGAGTGCAACAATGTCCACATCGGATTGGGAACATGTGGAAAAAATGACTGCCTCTTCAGCTGCCGCTATGTCGACTAAATGTAAGGACAACTTGATTTCCAAATTCAACCGCCTCTCAAACAAGAAACCGGACCCACACATTGAAAAGCTAGATGTTAACAAAGTCGTAATTAATCGCAGTAACAGTTCTATTTCTGAAGGTTTGAAATCCGTTGTAGCTAAAGGACTAAACTTTGCAGTCACACCTAGACACATACCAGTTAATGATATAATTGCTCGAGTAGATGTAGCTCTCAAGGGCTTGAGTCACATCGCTGCAGACGTAGCAAGATCCGAAATCTCTGCAACCCTCAAAAACGCTAAGATGCCAGCTAGCAACATCAGCAAAGATGAGCGTTTTGAATTAGCTCAATTAAAAAAGAGGGATGACATTGTCATCCTCTCAGCCGACAAAGGCAATGCCACTGTCATCATGGACAAAATAGAATACAACAACAACAAAATTCAAGAACTACTCAACGATGGCAGCTATACAAAAATAAAAAGAGACCCCACCAACAGCCTCGTCACTAAAACCAACAAAATCATTTCTGATTCAACCGCATTATTTGATCAGACCAAACAGTTCTCGTTGAAACCTTCTGCAGCCAGACCACCAAGATTATACGGCTTGCCAAAGATACATAAAGAAGATACACCTCTTCGTCCCATTGTTTCTACTATCAACTCCCCCACCTATAAATTGGCTCGTTTTTTGTCTGAAATTCTACGGCCTTTCACTGGAAAAACCACCTCTGCAGTACTAAACGCTACTGACCTGGTATCGACAATCAAGGGGATTGCCCTGTCCCCAGACGACCTGCTTGTCAGTTTTGATGTGGTTTCCTTATTCACCAAGGTTCCTGTACCTGACACCATCGCAATCATTGAAGACTTGGTTCATCAAGGACTGAATGCTGGGGTACCCCCCCTGGTGAGACACTGCTTAACCAATACATACTTCACTTGGAATGAAACTTTCTACAAGCAAATTGAGGGCACCCCAATGGGCTCCCCCCTATCTCCGGTTGTAGCCAACATCTTCATGGAGAAATTTGAGACGGACGCCATCCAGACTGCCACTCTACGTCCGACCTTATGAAAGAGGTACGTAGACGACACTTTTGTCATCTGGCCACATGGCCGGCCTGCTCTAGACCAATTTCTCGACCACATCAATTCCATACACCCAGCCATCAGATTCACCATGGAAGTCGAAAATGATGGCAAGCTACCCTTTTTGGATGTCCTAATCAAAAGGAGACCTGATGGTTCAATGAGCCACTCTGTCTACAGGAAAACCACCCATACGAATGCTTATCTAAAACCAGATTCCCACCACCATCCATCCCAGAAGAATTCTCTCATCAAGACTCTATATCATAGAGCCCAATGCATCTCCGACCATGAACACATTTCCAGTGAACTCAAACACGTACGCCAAGCTCTTAAGGCTAATGGTTACTCCGACTACACAATCCGCAAAGCCATCACTCCAACCATCAAGAAGGATCCTGTTGAGGAGCCTTTCAAGACCATCACCTTACCCTACATTGCTGGGGTCACAAAAAAGATCTCCAAAATCCTGATTAAACACAAGATCCAGGTCCGATTCAATACAGTACATAAAATCCGTGATCTGGTACCGTCTGTAAAAGATGTGGTTCCAGACATACAGTATCCTGGTGTCTACAAACTAAGTTGCCTCTGTGGTAGCAGTTACATTGGGGAAACCAAACGACATGTCTCGGACAGCATCCGTGAACATAAAGCTGACCTGAAACACGGTAGGACAAACACCTCAGCCGTGGCAGATCACTGTTACAACTCAGTGGGCTCACATGACATTGACTTCTCCAAGACAGAGGTTCTCTGCAAGCCATCTGGCTATCATGAGAGATTCGTTCATGAGGCGATCCACATATACAAACACAGAGACAATTTTAACCGAGAAGATGGATTCTGGCTTAGCAATCATTGGAAGGACGTAATAAACCACTTCGATACACATTAGGGTGGGTAGAATAATACATAGTGTTATGTTGAAATGTATAAGGTATAGGGTGGTTTATAGTAATACAGTATATAATTTAATGTTGGGTTTATCTATGGCAGTATATAGTACGGTATATGCTCGTGTGATGTAAGAGAATAAAGTTTAGATGGAAGCATATATATTTTTTAAGACGTAGAATTGTAATGTATTACTTGCTGTTAGTAACTCAGCTTATTGTAGAGTATAGAAAGTATACTGAGGGTGCTATGCAGTTTATACTTTAGTTTTTTACGTAGTTTATACTTTAATTTTCTACGTGGTTGTTTAGTAACTGCAGCTACATATCAATAACATTCCTTTCCTTTGTTAATGCTACTCCCTGCACCCCCCCTTGGTGCTGTTGATCCTGCATAATGCATGGGCATAATATGCCTTTGAAACCCCCCCCCGCCCACCTCCTACGCATTTTCCATGAATATGCTAAATTCCTCTTCATATGCACATTCTTTTTTGTTAAGGCGCTCTTCCACCTCCAACCCAGTTTATATATAAGCTCCTAGCTTGGTAGTGTCTCATTCTTCACCTGAAGACGGCTGCTTGCGTTGTAGCCGAAACGTCGTGAGAATTATTTCATTTTATTATGTTTTATTTTTATTATTTTATTACTTCCCTTCTACGTGACTTTACCGAAAGAACCAAGAAGATGAATCCCTGCAGTCACGAAAGCTTTAAATCGAAATTCAGACCTTATTGGTCACCCCGTGCCCTTATAAATCTCAACGTTCATCCTACAAAGTCCCATCACAAAGGAGAAACACAAACAAATATACATTTTATTTGCCCATATTGAAACGGCTGTTACGCCGTTTGGACCTGAAAACTCAATTTCCCTGTACAAAAATACGGATAAACCATATGGGTTGACAGGCATGAGAATGTTTCGTGGGTTTTACTGTTTTGCCGACAAGTTTGTGGTAAGTAAATGTTACTCGCAATGTGTTTGATACGATTTCACCAGCCACTAGAGGTCGCTACATTCACTCATATGTAAAAAAAAATAGGTTTCCTGAAGAACATCAACCAATTCAATCATGAGAGCAGGCACAACATCTTTATACATTCCAACAAATGACCCACCCTATAGCCATGAGTCATATAAAACCTCGGCACTATGGTGCCCTCCATCACACTTAACCTCAACAATACCAAGAACATACTGCTGCTGGTTCTGGGAATGACAGTGAAATGTGAGCAACAGCAAAGGTTGCATATACATTTACAGATCACCTACCCATTGCAGTCCATTTGTATTATTCCCCTGTTAGGTGAGACTTTTGGGAAACAACACAACATATGGGACCGCCGCATTTTAGAAAGCAGTAACGTTTACAGGCAGGCTGGCAACATAAACAAGCAACATTTAAGCCTGTGGGAGAGTATTTGGCATGAAGACAAAACAAGGGTTATCGTCTGCATATACCACGTAAGGCTTAGAAAGCTGTGTAACCATGGGATGTTAAAACAACAAAGAGATGATCTGTTGGGCATATTCATGCGTCATCTGAAATAAATACGACAGCCGTGTAACGCTACTACGGTTTTGTTGTTTACAGAACCCATCGTGGTGGTGAAATGTCTGCGAATTCCTAACAAAGAGGCATCGGGGCCACAGGGCCCGATAATATTACCCGATTATTCATGAACGTCTTCAACAGAGAGACGAGTTTTAATTATAAAAAAAAACAGGTAAGGGCCCACTTACATGGAGAATGCAGGTCAAAATAAGACAGATTTCCCAAGGTCAACACAAATTTACCGTACAGCAAAACAATTTCAATCTGAAGCAAAGCAAGTCCAAAAGTTAAACAAGCATCACACAGGGTCACTAAACAGAACAAATAACAAATCAGATTTAAAATGTAAACGAAACAGACAAAACTGGAGAAAAAGTAGGTTTCTGAAAATAAACGGACCTCACGACACACCGTAATGATGATTATGATACATTTACTAATTTCCTTTATTTTGAAATGTTTTTGACTTTGATAATAACCACGAGACATGGCGTTTAAAGTCTGAATGAGCAGTGTTTACCATCTCCCTTGACCCCAAAGGCCAATGGTTTTGTAATGTACCCATATTTGTGTCAAATGTCACGCTCAGAAATATCAACTGCCAGTGCAAACTCCATAACTTGCGGACGTTTGAAACATGTTTTCAACTTGAAAACACAGCCAAGTGCAGAGATGTTCGGGGGTACTATTGGAGCATCCTATTGTACGCATTCATCCACGCAAATTACACATTTTATCTGTAAAGTAAGAAACAACATCATGATGATGATGTTCATCATGATGCCGATAACCATCATTAGCAGCAGTAACATCATGAAGACGGAGAAGCTCAGTTCAAGTCCACATACCACTGATGCTTGCCATGGCTACAAATCAAACTCAACCAATCCTCCAACCCGACCCCCTCACAATAAGCCCCTTGGTGACATTATTTGAGTTGTACAGATAAACAGGGCCTCCACGGCAAGCTAACGGAGATTGTGTTGGGTGCCATTTCATTAGTAGTTAATGCAATTTGGAAATAATTGGATCAGAAAATCTGGAGACCTGCTCTATACACAGTAACACACTCATGTCTCACTGGTGTAAGCTGCCAATGTATATGTCTAAGTGTTGCTCCCTTAAAAAGTGCAGGTTTTCTCCAGGCATGTAGGTCATTATCCCACAAGTGTGCAAAGTACTTATGACAGAACTGGCCAAACAGCTCAAAAACAGGATCTCCTCCTGAAATGAGTCTTGTTTACAATTATTATTCCGAAGATTTTTTATTCTGGAAAGTCTCACATAGTCAAGACTTTTTCAGGAAAGTTCTGCCAAGTTTTTTGCAGTGGGGGGGGGGGGTGATTTTGAAGTGTGTAATCCCACCGAGTGATTTGCAGGCAGTTTGTTTAGCATTGGGATGTTTTGGCCAGTACCAGTTACATAGTATGTTTTTTTTATCTATGGAAGTAAACCAAAGAACCAGGAGAAATCCCATTCACAACAGAGGGAGAACATACAAACTCCACAGAAAAGTGCCTAAGCCTAGAATCAAACCCAGATATTTTTTTACTGAGGCACAACTATTACTGTGCCGCCCTGTCACCCAGTATAGTCCTGGTAAATTAAATAGTTTATTTCGTTTTAGTTCAGTTGGATGTATGGTACCTACAGATAATAAATAATCTGACCAGGTAGCACCATCATTATAACATTTAACAATTGGAAGGTCACGAGTTCAAATCAATGTTGTGGGCCGTCTCATCCCATTGTCATCATCATCTTAATTCATAAAATGAGTAACGCATTGTGAGAAATTGACAGTGGTTATCCTGTAGGGTGCTTGGCATCCACCGTGGGAATGTGGAATCACTACCACTCGATTCGGGCCAATGTCTCATCAAGGACAACCCACAGCCGTCACAGGGACCGTTTGACAATACTTCACCAAACTGGTCAGTGTGGGTCGGTGCAAGATTATTTCTTAGACGAGTTCAGATATCCCTTGCCACTGATGCTAGCCATAGCCGGGAATTGAACATCGGTCACCAGATTCATGGTGATGTGCGTGTACCACTGCACCACTGTTACATCCCAGCAAAATGTATAAACCTCGGGTTATTATTGAATGTGGATGGTGACCAAAACTAATTAAATGCTGAAAAAATAAACAAATATGGCCCAGTCTCTACACAAGAAATATTCAATAATGTTTTGGTTTATCTGCAATGATTCTTTGTCATGTTATTTTTCAGTTTAATATTGTGCAGCAGTATTTATTTAAACAAGTAAACTCTGGACTGTGTTTGACCTTTTGGGTCTCATCAGCAATCAGACTTGTTAAACAAATACTGCTGGGTTGTGAATTAGTCCAGACTTTGCGACTGGCTGATATTTGGTATGGAAACCCGTAGGTTGATTAGACTAATAAAATGTGTTATTTTTACGTGGAGAGACAATGGGGGCATGTTAATCTATTTTCTATTACACATAATGCGCCACAGCAATATATGTATTATTTTTATTAAATAAAGAGGTGAACAAGAACAGGATGGAGCAATTTTCTGTAAAGCTCAACTTATACCTAGAGGGCACCGACACTCACAGTCCACCAGTCTTGGTTTTAAAAGTGGGTGCTCATGAGACCATGGCCAAGGTTGAGGCCAGGAACCACAAGGCCAAGCTGAGGCCACGAGCAGGATTCTTTAAAGTCGAGGCCAGTGTCAAGGTAAGGCAAGGTCAGATCCTCTAGGCTGAGGCTAATAGAGGCCAGTTTCAAGGGCAGTCAAGGCCCAAACCTCTAGGATGAGACCATTGTCAAGGCCATTCAAGGCCAGATCCTCTAGACCAAAGCCAATGTCGAGACCAGTATCAACGGCAGCCAAGGCCCAAAATCTCAGCGCTGAGGCCACTGTCAAGGGTGGTGCCTCTAAGCGAAGTCCTCAGACTGAAGCTACACCCCTGAGGCCAAAGTCAAGCAGGAAAACTTCGAAAAAGAAAGGGGGAGGGAACCACAGTGTTGGGGGGGGGAGGGCACAGAGGTGATCGGCCAAGCCCACTGAGCCAAACGTTGGATGAAAACGCGAACTGTTGCCGGGCCGATCGAGGAATGGCACGGCATGAATCCGATCTGTTATGCCAATGGGAACGTAGCAACAATCGCCGGGTGTGCACGAGAAGAAGGGGCACAGCAGCATCCAGCTCACCTGACGGTGCCTGTGGGAGATGGCAAGGGGCTCACAAAGTCCATGGCCGGATCCGGAATGTTGATCGCCAGCGGTGAGACGTTGGTTTGCAGCGGCTTCATGGGAGATGGTGGCCTCGGCGTCAACTCTGCCACCTCCTTCCTCTCGTCGTAGAGGCTCCGGAATGTCAGCCGGATATTGGTGCTGGGAAACCGGAATGTACACCTGCAGTGCCACAGGTGCGCAACAAGCGAGGATAATCATCGGCGCGAATTCACGGGATCGTCAGGCAGCATCAAAAAGTTTTGACGCGGAAACCTGCAACATATTAAAATGTCGTTTCGCTGAGGTCAGACGCTGGCAGCTTTCTTGTTGTTGTGCATTGCCAGAAAAACAGGGAGTCATGTAACAGTGATGAGGGGTGCTGTTTTGGCTGAGAAGTGTAAAAACAAGCGTTGAATCAAGCGTCGGTTTTCACTTCACAGATGGTTTTGAGATGTATTAACCCGTAAAATATTATTCCAATAACAACGATTCAGTCACAGATGAAAAGAGTGTGGTTACAATTATGGTATTTGCACATTATAAATAGTGGCAAGGTTATGAAGTAAGGTGAAGAGTACCTCACAGATGGTATTGTTCAGTGCTTAACTGCTACAGCATCTCAAAAGAACATTTACAAAATGCCCATTAGGATAATACAAAATTACCAGGACAAATATTGAAAAAGCTAAACAGCTATAAAGGGTGGGAGAGGGGGTGGTGGTGGAGAGATGAACAAGAAAAAAGCCCTCATTTCCAAAAAATATGACCAAGTAAAATTTCTTACAGAAGTGGATCATATTTGGAACCGTTTAACTGCTGATCGTAAAATACAATTTTTCACTCCCTGAAACAAACTAGGTCTCTTCCAGGAGTTTCACACACACACACTCAGCTTACAAGCCAACAACTCGTATAAATGCGAGAATCTCCCTTCTCAAAACCTCATCTCGAGGTCTCCGGCCAGCGAAAAACCTCCCGCATTCCTACTGTTAGGAGAAATTAACACAGACCCATGTAGACGGCCAAGAATGTTTCTCTTTCTCGTTCTTATAAAATGCAGATTGGCTGTGGGCATGGTGCCAAAATGTATGGGTTATCACCCAAAGGCATTTAAGGAGCGGATTCTTTTTTGCAGCTGCTGCTGCATCATAAACCGGAAACCAGAGTAGACAATGGATCACGTGTGCGTCACACATTTCTGCGTTTCTGCAGTGCCTTTTCTACCTCCCTCTACACAAAGTGTTCTAAAACTAAACTACGTACCATATTCTACTTGATTATACGATGCACTTCAAACTTTTGCTTTAAAATACGGGGAGGGGTGAATCGTATAGCTGGAGAATACGGCCACGCTTAATGTGGCTGGGTTGTGGTGCTGCGGTGAAACACTCGACTCAATCTGAAGGTGGCAGGTTCAAAGTCTGGTCAGGGAACGATTTATCCCCAGTCTCTTTGAGGTTGATGAAAAATAATGTGTACCAAGTCAACAGTTGTTGTTGTCATATGGATTGACTGGCTCCACCACTGGAATGTGGAGTTACCATCACAAGTTCAGGGCCACCAATGGGTATAACCCAGACTCTTTCTTTTGCCGCAGGGTAACACAAAATGCGTTTTTACAGGTAGGAACAACAGGTTCCACACTGCCCACCAGGGATTATTTGTCTGTCTGTCGTGCACGAATGCGCTGTCCAACCAAGTTCCTACCTGCCCACTCCGAAGGAACGTGTTATGAAATCGCCAACAAAAATGTGAATTTAATAACAAAAAAATGTTATTCTGCTTGTGAGCTACAGTACAAAGTTGTTGGTCATGGGTGTTGTTTTTACCGTATTTCATCACGCTGGTCAATGGGGATTGGATGAAGGTGGGGAGGGAGCCAACTACCAGTTCAGACGGCCACTCGCCCCCCCCATTGATGTCAGCCGTGGCGAGGAATTGTACTCAGAAAATTAGGTAATCAGTGAGTGCAGTGGCGCTAACCACATGCACCTTAAGTACTTACTTAAGTAACGAGAACATAAAAATAATCAGCTCACATTGTTCTTATCTCACATTCTTAAGTAGCCAAAGAGAGTAACAATGCCGCTTCAGCGAGGTCCATACACTGGCGTGTGTAAAAAAAACACTCCCAAGGGTATTACTTCTAGATTTGAAGCTTTCGTGACTGCAAGGATTCATACTCTTAGTTCTTTCGGTAAAGTCACGTAGGTAAAAAATGAAATTAAAATTAATAAAAAATAAAATAATAAAAATCACGACGTTTCGGAGGCAACACAATGACGGAGACATGTGTTGCCTCCGAAACGTCGTGATTTTATTATTTTATTATTAACCATGTTTTTTTTATATTATGTGTTTATCATGTTGTTAGTATATTTATGTATTGATATCCATTGTTTAAATACTATAAAGTACGTTCTTTGGGTGAAAAACGGTAACTTCCCATGCTATTGGAACGAATTAAGCCTTTAATGTGCATTTCCTATACAGTACTCGCTTAACGGCCAACTCACTGAACGACCGGTTTTGTGAAACCAAGTCCCGTCGTTAAGAGGATGGGGTTTCTCCTGTAAAACAAATGTCGCTACAAAACAATAACACGCACCACAGCTAGTACATGGCAACGACCGATTCCTGTACTATATGCCTGACGTGTTTCATCGCCACACGCAATTGTTATTACATTGCTGGGTACAAATACGGACTTAGACACCGCAGTATACACAAAGCCAGTGCTTGGGTCCGGATTGAAAAGTGAATCTCAAAAAAATTATATTCAAAACGCTGTGTAAATACGATGGAAAGGGCGGTGGCGACAAAGACGAATTTTCCATCGAACCCTCTGGCATTGGATGTGTAAATTTCAGTCAATGACAAGTGCAGCGTGCCTCCTGCAAACTGATTTCATTTCACTTAAGAGAAATAAATACGAGTGAGGAAATGTTGACCAAGTGTTTTGCTTTGCAGCCCCCCCCCCATCACCCGGTCGTCATCGTTATTTATTTTCCTATCTTTGCAATCAATCAAGTCCCAACACCAAGAGCCCAACCGGGACGGAACAATGCCTCCACTGTTCTGTCTCACTGTCGCTGCGAGGCGGGCAAGTCGAATGCACCCACCGCCCTAGGAAAATGACAAGTTTGGCAGCCACTTAAAAAATTCAACAAACCCCCCCCCCACACACAAGATTTTTAAAAAAGGTACAGCGAAACAACACAAGAACCCACGCTGAATGTAAATCAACTGTAATGTAGACGAAATAAAGAATTCAGTGTCACGATTCGATTTCGTCACGATAACACAATTCGTGTATCAAGAATAACACAACTGTTTTACACAGCAACAAAAATACCATCAAATTCACGTAAATGAAAGTGGCCGGGGCGATGAGGAGGCAAAGCAGCACAACGCGTTGTGACTTTGGCAACCCGAGTTCAATTCTCGGTCGTGACTAACATTTAGTGGCAAGTGATATCTCGATCTGTCCTCAGGCACCCCCTTCACAAACACAAACTGACCAATCGTGTCCCATTAAAGCCTCGCGTGCTGAATCACGTTCAAAGCACCCCCATATGCCTGACAAGGCTTGGGGAGGTCCGCATCCAGCAATGGATTGACAAAGGGCTGAAAACTAAAACTATCAGCAGCAGTGAAGAATGTTTCGATGATGTTTGTATTCACACCGAGGGCTACAGATCATAAGAAGGCTGTTGCTGTTCCCACAGTTATTGAATTGTGATGCCTAAGAGAAGGATTATACTGGTAGGAACCTCCTGGTTACACCAGCCCACAGGGGATTATTGTGTCCGTCGTGCAGGGAGGGGCTGGGTGGGGAGGGAGGGGCTGAGTGGGGAGGGTGGGGCTGGGTGGGGAGGGGAGGGGAGGGTGGGGCTGGGTGGGGAGGGGCTGGGTGGGGAGGGGCTGGGTGGGGAGGGGCTGGTCACCCCGTGGTGCCCTTATAAAACTCAACGTTTAACCTACTCACGCCGGCTTGTGTCCACCCTCACAGTCGGGCATATTTGCGGAATACACCACGCCGCCGTTGACCCTGGCCATTGACCGAACAACCCAACGTTGCTACCAGCTCCCTCCGCAGGAATGTGTTATGGCTGAGGGAGTACATCAGCGAGAGACAACCACGCAAATTTTCACCATTGTGCCATCTTGTTCTCCCCGCTGTACTTTTTTTTTGTATCTGGTTGTACCCGCATGCTGTTCGGCAGGACGTCCGACATCTCGATCTACGAGCTGGCAGAATGGTTCCTGAAATGGAGCCCAGCACGTGGAACGAAACGTCGGACATGCTGCAGAAGAACGGTGAGCAGTACAACCGGAAAACATGTCGGGGAGCGACATCGGTGAGATCAGAGCGGCGAGATCACGTCGATACTCGATCGTTCACGCATGTTCACATGTGTATGGTGAACTTCTTTCGCACCGTACATAGCCTATCGTGCAGAGAATAACCACACAAAATTATT
Source organism: Lampetra fluviatilis (assembly GCF_964198595.1). NCBI lineage: Eukaryota > Metazoa > Chordata > Hyperoartia > Petromyzontiformes > Petromyzontidae > Lampetra > Lampetra fluviatilis. The sequence continues at coordinate 6,583,583 of NC_136279.1, read as the reverse complement.
ACCGAACATTAGTTTTTTACATCAACCAATGGTTACTTATTCGAACGAATAAGGAGTAAAAGTCACTCAACGATAGAAAATGCGTTTGTAACTAAAGCGTCACAATTGAGGAGACCGCAGAAGCCTCATTTTGACCAGATAATGCTCACTGAGCTACATTACTCTTTTTCAGAAGCGACCTGGCCACAAATGACAGCTCAATGAAGTGGCTTATTACGTGGAAATTTATAGCAGCCAAATACTAGAGAAACGCATGTTTCTAAATGTGGAGGGGAAAACCGGAGAAAAATCCACACGACCACGGGAAGAACATGCAAACTCCAAATATACAGGCATCAGGGTCGGGATTGAACCCACGACCTCCTGTATACCAGGTGAGGTAGTTAACATCTCGCCACCATGGCGCACATTTTTCACAGCATTCATGGTGGAAATGAGCGCATTGCATGCTCGTGTCATCCCCTGTTTGCAACAGTAATTGCAATGCATGCCCCACGCTGTGTTTAAACTATGTTGCCAAGTCGTCTCTCCATAGTGACGATGCAATCGTTTTTCTTCTTAGAAATAGGCGACTGAAAATCAGGGAATCTGTCTGACATCTCACGCAGAGGCAACGTGCTGCTACAGATCACAAATATTTGCCCTCGTCTCAACCTTACACTGAGCACGCACGGTGATGTTGTCGCCTTGATACACTGGTCACGATCACACATAAAAACACAATCTGCTTCCACCAGATAACGATCCTTCAGGAGACGCTCTACACATAAACACTCACACTGCAACAGAAGAGAAGGCCAGTCGACTTGCATAAACAATGAAATATTGTTTGCGGGCACCAAAGTAATAAAACATTTTTTTTAATTCCATCAAAAACAACGAGAAAAAAACTTCAACACCACTGCAGTTATCCGATCAGGCCAATCTTTCGAGTGCTTCTCCGAAGCGCTAACCACAGATCCCGTTATGCACAGACACCTAACCGATTCCACACAGCGAGTGGCATTCGGCTGGAATTTTATTGTACGAGACGGACCACATTTTTCTCACGTACTCATAATTCACCGCAGCATTGTCCTCCGCAGACGTGCACTGTACCGTAACGTCGGCAAACGAGGCTAAGTGCTGAGAAAAGAGCGGTGCTTTTGTCGAGCGAAGTGGGCCTCGTTTATCCGAGAGCAGATCGGGTAAATGTCCAGCGCGTCTATAACATTTATAGCGCACGTTACACGTCTAACTCAGTCTCATCGAAAATAATCTCAAAATGTGGGAGTGCTCGGCATGCAGCGCATTTCATACTTTGAGGCAGGGTAATGGCAGCTCTTCATGTTTTATCACGATCATCATCAGCCATAGTCCATCCATCATGGCCCCGCGAATGCCACAATCCATCTCACTGCTGCACATGAAGTGATCTCATCGCTACGATGCTCAACCCCTCCGGCGCATTATTTATTTTGTTTGCTATTTCACTATCAGTCTCAACCATCGATGTGTTCCTCCTGTCCAAGCCCACTTTTTATTTTCTTAACCGTCCATATGACATCTATAATTTACATTTGCTCCCCGATTCACGTGCCCCAATTTGTCTCTCCTTACGGTTCTTGGCATAACCTTCAGCTTTCACTTTGTTAATTATTACAAATTTCTGTCATATAAATCAAAAACGTACTTGGAATACCTTGCCAGAGGCCAGACACGTCACTTGAATTTGTGTATCTCATACATAATAAGGCTCTTGTGGACGGGGACAGGATCACCCATCTCCTGGCTATGATCACGTAACACGTGGAACGTGCTTGCTCTAAAGACCAGTTTTTTTCCCCTGCGGGATTGTCGACTTCTCACCGCTGATGCAGAGCTGCCAACAGCGATTAACGCAGTCCCTTTGAGTGGGGAGACGCTTCGTCTTTCTTTTTTAATGCAATGCGCATGATCGCCAACTCCACATCGTCGGTTTTATGGCCTTTGATTAAAACCAGGTTTTTCAAGTGTCTCGGCCCGTCAGTAATGACTGCACACACACACACACAAATCCATCATATTAAATTTGGTTTCGCATTTAATTTGACTGAATTGCAGCTCTGAGAACGAAAACATTTAATTCAACGAATATTACTCACTACAGCGGGGTCAGTAGGAGAGTCCTGCCCCCTACTGCGTGGTCTAGAGGTCACCTGAAATTATATCGGAGGTAGCTCTGTGATGTCCTCTTTTCTGGGCCATTGTCGAACAAGAAGGGCTGCACTGTCCTGAAAGAGACCTTGATGGATACTCCATATTGTGACAGGACCCCAAGAGCACAATACGGCTAAAATGAGGAAACATTTCAAAAACTTGTCAGATTAAGAGGTGTATCCCATTGCTTCAAAATGGTTGAAAGTTACTATTAACAGCAGAGTGATGCTAATGCGGTGAACAATTTCGCACGGAACAATGTTCTGCTTGCTTGGGAATAAAGTTTCTCTGCCAATGTCAACACACTCCCATTTCACATAAACACAGCAGCTGCACAAGTAGCACTGTGGATGTGAAAAGCCATAATGTCACATGCATGCACAGACATGAATAAGCAGAAGTTGACATTTCAAGATCAACAGCACAGGATTTGGCAATATTACGATTCATGGACTGGATCCATCATGCCCCCAGTATCGATAAACTCAGTTCTAGTAGACAGGAAATCAACCCAAATGAGTGGCTGCTGCAATATGAATGTGGGATTTACACTACTGGCTCAGTCAGGGCCCCCAAATGGAGATTTTTACTGCCCTCTGCTAGTTTGAGTAGGGAGATACTTCAAACTAATCTATTTTTTATTTTACCAAGTAAGGGCCACTGAGCTATATCGCTCTCTTTCAGAAGCAACCTGGCAAAATTATCACGTGGAATTTTTTAGCAGCCAAATACTGAAAACGTATGTTTCTTTATCTTGCATACAGGATCACAGAGACAAACTGTTCATTATCCCACAGGAAGTTTTTCTCTCCCGAAGGGAGTCCATCAGTCAGTTGTCCTGGCGGATGTTTTCTTCAAAGAGCAATAATCGAAGTGTCATTCAGATAAAGGAAAGTGACATATTGGAAGACAGTTCGGCGGTGAGAAGGCAAATAACGTACAGCACTCGTCTCTTGTATGCATGTACGTTGAACTTCTTTTGCACCGTACGTAGCCAACCGTGCTAATAGGTGGTGTGGGGGAAGGACACACTAAACACAAAAAGCAGTTCTAAAGAAATTCGTTTCTCTTGTGACAACCTCATCATCCCTAAACAATAAGAGGCATCCAAAGATTCACATTCCCTCCCAAAACATTAAATTGTCACCAATTGCGATGCAATTCAGGGATAGATTGTCTTATTTTCTTACCATCTCAGTAATCTTTCACTGTCATTTTCCGAATCATTTGTACATTTTTATTTTTCCAAATACCTCGTAAATGCGACGTGAGAATATAATTTGAATACATTATAAGCAATAAATTATCACGCACGTGATTGGATGCCTTTGCTGTTAAGTGTACGAATCTATAAATCGCTGAATGGTTACATGCGTTCTAAATGACCTGGGCCAGCTTCAGCCACAAATCGTGCCAGAGTTCCCTCAAATGGCAACAAGCATGTTTGCAAAATGCTGGTTTCCGATTTGGGGGAAGAAATTACCCTGCAATTGCTCATGAATTCCTTTTATATGCAGTAATAACACCCTTCATCCAGGAAAATCCTCCGAGTTGCAAGAGTTGTTTTTTTTTCTAGAGATGTTTGGCCAATCCCACTGAGTGCTTATTTACCTATGTGTGCATGCATGTGTGAATCGTGTGTTCAGGTAAACATCCATTGTTTATGGTTTTGCCAAAGGTGTCAGCTGGTGTGACTTGGATATTAAAAAGGTCACGATGAAATATTTCTTGAATTTTCAACAAGCGGACCAAAAAAAACCCAAACCACAGCAAACAATGGACTCATTGTAAAGGACTTACACTGTAAATTACAACCAATCATTAAGAGCAGTGGATTGAGAAAGAGCCTTAAATTATGGGTATTATAGTACACATACAGCCCTTTTATCAATCCAACGCGGTGTTGGATGAATGCCCTCCTCATGCCATGTGGGTCGCGGGGATAATTTCACCATACTTCACCAGGCTGGTGAGTGCGAGTTGGTAAAAGTGGGTGGTGGGGGGGGGGCTGAGGACAGATTCAGGAATTAACTCACCACTGATGTTTGCTGCAGCCAAGATAGGAACTCGAGTGGGCAGGTTCACACCGGAGTGCACTCGCCACTGTGAAACTGCTCTACCAGCTAACGCCATGTCATGTGCAAATTCAACATGGGTTGAGCTATAAAATAATGTCTTCCTTTTATTGTTCTGCAGTACTTTGCACTTTGTTTAACTTTCCGCTGTTTACACTGTATTCAGACATGCAGCGAGTGAGCAATGGGCAATGCTACGATTTTAGCAGGTCTGCTTTTTTACTCTGGAAGCAATTGTATTAGGAGAGCAAATTGTAATGATTGCCGCAATATTCTTCATTCCCAAGTACAATTTAAACGGCACAGAAAATAACAAGATCAAGTGAAATCTCCGAATTGCTGCGTTCGAAAATGCAGTGACTCGTTAAATTGCAACGGGCTATTGTGTTTTGTAATTTAATCGTTATGCTCAAACTTTCAAAGAGTTAAAATACACGGAGTAAAAACAAGCAAATGCAGATGAATCACCAATTTTTCACTGATATAATGAAACACGTAGAATAAACACAACTAAATGCTGTGCACAAAATTCACGAAAAAACCGTGCTAATTACCAACATAACCGTATAAAAAGAGTGCAAACGGAGTTAATCACCCTCATCGTGACCGATAGTCACATCACAATGGAATTCGGAGCAAAATTTATTCTGGATGGTTATTGAACGGGGAAAACAGTCTGGGAAAAAGGTGCTGTAAGCTTTGGCTATGAGATGGCCACACGATTATTCTTGACATTGCAAAAATGTACTCCTGAATCTGTCTGTATACAGTTTTAAGCGTTATCCCCTTATAAAGTAGTGTTTTTTCTGGGTTTCCCGGTTTCCTCCCGCACATGAAACACTCCGTTAACTGAAATGGCCAAAACATCCTGAAGCAGGACTCATCAAAAATACTGTACAAAACCTAATGAGGTTTTTCTGCATAAAAGGAATTATTAATAATAATAATAGAGAAATGTATACTGTATGAAACGTTATATTAATATGATGTCTACCAGGAAAGCGATATAATACATTGACCATGAACACCACTAGATTTTATTTCTTACGCGCGTAATTAATTTCTGCTGGTGGCAGTGTCAAAGGGCCTGAATCACAATTAGGAGGTTATACATTCAAATCCCTGTTGGGAATGAACTTAGCCCAGCATCCCTATAGAGTTGATCAAATCAGTAACCATTCCACTGCAAACAACAGTGGTTGTCTTATGGGCAGACTTGGCCCTGCCATTGGAAGGGAGAATGTCTCTTACTGGCTTACAGCCAACGTAAGGGGTGAGCATAACCCACATTGTTGAATCTAAACTTTTGACTTTTGTCAGTGTGAAAATGTCTTAAACAACAGGAAGGATGCATCTAATCAACATTTTAAATTGATTGAATTCTTTCACTTACAATACAATCTTTAAATTAACTCCGTGCTAACTCGATGTTTTATTTTCAGATATAAATGTTACATGTAATTGTTTCATGTAAAAGCTGCCTGTGCTGGAGATTCTACATTGACCACAATGGCAAAAATAACAAACACTTGATTTGAATCGTGACTCAAAATCATAACAAGTCATCATCATACGCCTACATTGTTAAACGCCTGCATGCCTACGTAATTGCCAAAGTCGTGAATGCGCCCAAGAGTAGTATATCCACCGCAGAGATGGGGTCATGAAGTCAGCTCTTGTGCAGGGGGCCCCGCTTGATAGATTGTTGGTATCGCAAGACTGAGGAGGGATGCGACTGGCTTGGGGAGAGGCTTTCATCCAACAGTAGATTGAGAATGCCTGCTGCTGATAGGACTTAATAGCACTGTAGTTTCCAACAGAGGCAATACCAAAGAGCAATTAACAATCTGCCATGTGAGCTGCAGCATCAGAGGCAGCTGCAGAGACACTGTGGCCGGATCAATGTGGACAGGAGCCAGTCTGTGTTTGCTGTTTGCCCTGCGAAGATGTTTTGGTGAGCTCACCCCAAAACGATAGGCTATGAACACCCAGCAAATGAAGTTCAGAGATTATTTTTCCATTGACTTGCAATTAATGCATCTCTCACTTGGTTCTGAAGCACCCAAAAGCCATGTTTTGCTACCATCAGCCATTGTCTATCCACTGCTGGATGAATGTCTCCCCATGCCATCGCCATTCCTCACAGTTCAGTGCTCCTGCTAACCATCTCACTCCTGCACGTGAATTAATCTCATCGTTCCATCTTTGCGGTGCTCTTTTTGAACGCGTTCCAACCTTTGGTTGACATTCTGTGACCAGTCTCTTCTATTAATCATCCCACCTGACGATGTGTTCTGCCCAGGCCCAATTAATCTTCTCGATTGTTTTCATGATGTTTCCCGATTGGTGTTTGCTCCCTGAATCAAACCTTCCTTTTCCTGTCTCTCACTGTTACTCCAAGCAAACATCTCTGCATGCTTCTTTGTGCGCTATTGCTGTTCCTAAGTATCCTAAAACTGAGGCAATGACTAAATCCTATACAGACACCACGTTCGTGAAGGTTTTTGTTCATAGGCTGGAAAGCATGTGTAATGACAGGGTGACATCTGTCGGCCTGGAGTGGTAATTACGGTCATGGCTGCATTACATAATGCTTTATTACAAGGGGGGCGTATCTGGGGTAAAGGTGAAAGGCGGAGTCAGTCGAGAAGCTCCGGGAACCAGCCCGAAGGTTCTGGCAAATGGGCGTGGCCAGAGGTGGAGCTTGGCCACGCCAGGGCAGATATCAGGGGGACCGAACCAACAGCACCGAACCTCTGGGTCCTGGCCTCGTCATCTCTTCGTCTCCGACCACGTGGTTGATCTTCTGGAAGACTCTCTTCATCGCCATCGCCATGCTAGTCGGACAGCTAGCGTAGCGAAGCCGGAGATGGGGCTACCTGTTCGGATCGTCTATGTGGAGCTGTGTTACACAATGTATTGCTCAGTCTACTCTTAATAAATAAGAAGCCTTCTCGACGTGTTTCGGAAGTCGCTCACTACACATGTAATGATGCAGATACGATTAAAATATGTTCTTATACTAACGATAACGTGCATGGAATCATGCACATGATAATCAATCGTACATTTTTCACTAAAAAATGGAGCAAACAAAACTGTCTAAAACAGGGGCGGTTTCTTCATTAGGGCGATTGGGCGACGCACCACCAATGTCATTCAACCACAGAGTCACGCTAGCCGTCACTGTGCCTCTGGATATAGTCCAATCAGCGTCATGCTACGTTCTGTGGAGTACCGCCTCTTTTTGGGCGATTTCCCTCCAGCTGAGAATCGCCCCGAGTGGTCCCATAGACTTACATTCAAAGATGTTTTTTTTTCGAACGGGGGCGCTGCAATGCATTCTCTATGGCTTCCGGGAGGGCTCGCCCTAACGTGTTTACGTCATCATACGTGCTTACGTCATCATACGTAAGCACGTTTGATCCAACAATATAATTTGTCGCCACCTAGTGGAATCTTTAATAAAAGAAACTTGAGTGGTTTGTTTTAATAGTGAGTATAGAAACAAACAAGATGTATTGTAAGAGTCACTTTACTTTTCATTAATATTAAAGAAGTGAAGTTGCCTTTACATGCTTAAGCTGTTAATTTATCCATTGCATGGGTGGACCTTATCCTTATCAATCATCCAGACATTTGCCCCCCCTGAGAGATTTTGCAGGAGCCGCCACTGGTCTAAAACGATACAAAAAAACGATATGATAGAAAGAAGATGGTATAAACGAGACCGACAATAAGTGACTCCAAAAGTGATTCTCAAATCGAATGTCGACCACGCCATTTAATTTATGGGGGCAGGTGAATCATTCTGCGCAGACAAAGGCTTACACAGCCATCAGAAGAGCATCACCACACAAGCCACCCACACCAACCACAGTGAACACGACTTATTAATTGTGGAAGTAAACTGCATGGGTGTCTTCTTTCGCTTGCACACTGGATTCTGTCATACTCAAAGACTCAAAAAAAATTCAAGCATAGAACCATACCTGCTTACTAACCTTCCCGTATTAGTGTTAATAGTTAAATGGAGTACTGTATAGCATTAGATAAAGGCTTCATATAGAGTACGTGCTGTACGATTTGGATTTGTAAAAAGAAAACGTCTAAGCACAGCCGCATCTAACGATATCCCATATGTTATTAAAAAAATTGCATGAACCATTCTCGTACAGACATAGGGAGAATTGTGCTACAATTTCCGTAATAACCACACTTGAAAGGAACGCTGTGAAAATGGCTCTGAACTACCATGTAACGCTTAATCACATTTCACAAACTATTTCACACAGGCATGTGTCAATAAGGTTTCATTTTAGTATCCATTTATTTCGTGCGAGACATGGCCATGAATGTACGTATATATCTGCATGCTGCGTCTAATGTATACTTTTTGAAATGTAATAAAATAAAAAGTATGAGTGTACCGTACAAAAGGGGGGAATGTGGCTGAATGCATAACTCGAAGGTCCTTTATTGAGAAGTATTCAAATAAAGATAGATATTTTAAAAAACAGCTTTCCTATCATTGCATGACATCATTCGTGCCATTCATGCGCCACGCACTGCCAATTCATTGTTACAAACGATTCGAATAAACTCATCACCGTACCACTCGCTCACTGCAAGGAAACACATTCGTTCATGTGGAAAAGTTGTGTATTAGCCATGGCCCCGACCATAGAAATTTAGAATTTCCACTAATGGCTCAAGGGGGCTGTAAAGGAGTAAGGAACTACTTTCTGAAAAGCAGTGTCTATGAAGTGAATAGTCTCCACTGTGAGCACGTGGAATTTCCACCACTGGCTTGGGACTTCCTACAAAGGGAAGCGCTACCCGGCATGCATTTGCGAATGAGACTAGCTGACTTTTTGACTTGACCTATTTAATTAGCCCTAATCCTAGGATGGTAGAGCAATAGCATGGTTGTAAGCGCACTGTACTATAAACCTAGCGACCTAAGTTTCACTCACTGCCATGGCTAACAGTAGCCGTGATATCTGATCTGGTTCTGGCCCTCACTTTGACCAACTGGCACTGACGAACATGGTGAAGTATGGTCAAAAAAGCCACAATGACTGACAAAGCATGGGGAAGCCTTCCTCCAGAAGTAGATTGACAAAGGGCTTCTAATGATTTTCCCATTTGAGATTAAATTCTTACGATGTGGGTTATACCGTAATTAAATTCAAGCACATTATTTGTTGCTACTGCGGTGTATGTAGCAGCCTCTAATGTTTAATCAACGAATCGAAGAATCATTACACCCAAAATTAGACGCATAAGTGTTCGAATTGCTATTACGATTATGAATGGGTAAATTGATAAAAACATCGTAAGAGGATGGAATGCCATTGTTCAAGTTGACACGTGAAAGAGTGCCTTCAATGAACCTGATACGGTGTTTGCATTCTCAATGTAAGGAGTACTGAGAAGATACATATTGACGAGACATTATCAGCGATCATCAGCCATCTAGCTCCTACAACTCGACACAATTTCTGCGCGTCCTCTTGGTGATGATGCCGTTCCTCCTTTGGCTTGCCAACTCTCCAACGAGGTAGTCCCCCCCCCTCCCACCACCACCAGGGCCGTGGCCTGCCCACAAGGCGGACTTCCCCTTCCCGTTCTTACCAGTCAAAGGGCAGCATGCCCTAGTTCTTACTGTAGTGCCACTCTCTACAGCCAGCGAAACCGAAGCCGGTGGGGGGGGGGGTCTGCCCACCACCTCGCACACACGCCGCGCATTGTGCATGGCGAGGAGGCTTGCCTCTCACGTCGAGGAATGAGCCCAAATGACAAACACGTGTGTTTTGCTTCTTTGTGCCGTGCATGTACACGTGTACACATGTACACATGTACACGCACATCACGTGTCCCCACGGCGCACAGTACACACACGTGCATGTACGGTACACACGTGCATGTACGGTACACACGTGCATGTACAGTAAGGACGTGCATGTACAGTAAGCACGTGGGTGTACAGTAAGCACGTGGGTGTACAATATACACGTGCACGCACAGTACACACGTGCATGTACTGCACACACTTGCATGTACTGTACACACGTGCATGTACTTGTAAACACATGTACGCCGATCTGTATGTATAATGACAACATAGCTCATGGAAAAATGACATCGATTGCAGCCCGGCTAAAAAGCACTTCCAGGATACAGCGGCAGTAATGCACGGATGCGGCTCGGCTAAAGCAGAGAAGGGTACGACTCCTGCAAGGGCAGAGGCGTGGATGGCTGCAGAGAGGAAGAGCAAAACAATACTGTACTTCACTCCGGCCAGACGACATGACCGTGACTCTGCAGAGACATACCGGCAGTATAGAATCACCCAGGGGATTTTCTATACCTTTATCATATCTTACACGATCTCATTCCATCTGGTGCCAGCCCAATGCCATTCAACCTCATTCCGGTATAATCTTAGTCCAGATGCCATTTCAGTCAACTCATCGATCTAATCTCCTTTCAGTCCTATCAAATTCCAAGGCTGGTCAAATCCCATCAATTCCATCACAGTATCATGCCACTCCATTTCAGTGCCATGCTGTCATCTCCCCCACACCCCAGCCTCGTGCCATTATTATCTTATGCCATTCCATTACGTTTCATTTGCACGCCATACAATCCCATGCTACTCCACTCTCATCCCATCTCAATTCTATTCCATCACAGGACCATCTAATTTCATTCAACTTTAGCCCACCCATCACCATCACATTCGACCTCAATACTGCCTCATCTCGCACCCCATCCCAACTCCATTCCTTGTCCAACACCACCAGTTCCAGCTACATCCGAACCAAATCCATCCCAAATATAATCCCCTCCAATCCTATTCCCACTCCATTATATGCCATCCCATCGCATCACGTCCACATTACATCCCATCCCACGCCACCCTATTTCATTATTCGTTAACAAAATTTCCATTAAATCCCCAACCCAATTCCATGCAAACCCCACCCCTCACCCAAGGACCCAACCAACTCACCAACTCACCCCTGCTCCAGTCGCCATCTCACTGCAATCCAAATTCATCCCAGTCAAAATAACCTGCCACACCTCACTTCATCTACACAGCGCTACTCATCTCAACCCAGTCCCCACCTCACCGCAACTCGGTCACAATCCCAGTCTACACCTCACCTGAGCCCAACTCAGGTTCAATCCTAGCCTACACTACACCTCACCTCAGCTAACTCACCCTCCAATCCCAGTCCACACCTCACCCTCCAACCAACTCACCCCCCAAATCCCAACCTCCACCTCACCCCTCAACCAACTCACCCCCCAATCCCTGCCTCCACCTCACCCTCCAACCAACTCACCCCAAATCCCCGCCTCCACCTCACCCCTCAACCAACCTACCCCCCAATCGCCGCCTCCACCTCACCCCTCAACCAACTCACCCCAAATCCAAACCTCCACCTCACCCCTCAAAAAACTCACCCCCAATCCCTGCCTACACCTCACCCTTCAACCAACTCACCCCCAATCCCAACCTCCACCTCACCCTTCAACCAACTCACCCCCAATCCCAACCTCCACCTCACCCCTTAACCAACTCACCCCCAAATCCCTGCCTACACCTCACCCCTCAACCAACTCACCCCCAATCCCAACCTCCACCTCACCCTTCAACAAACTCACCCCCCCAATCCAAACCTCCATCCCACCCTCTAAAAGAATCACCCCCCAATCCCAGCCTCCACCTCACCCCTCAACCAACTCACCCCCCAATTCCCGCCTCCACCTCACCCCTCAACCAACTCACCCCCCAATCCCAGCTTCCACCTCACCCCTCAACCAACTCACCCCCCAAATCCCTGCCTCCACCTCACCCTCTCGCCACCACCAGTCTCAAGCAGAGTCTCCAACTAACCTCGGCCAACCAAGAACCTCACCTCACATAACCTCCCCACCCACCACCACCACGCCACACTTCCCCGGGGTCACCATCACCACCACCACCACCATCATCACCACCACCACCACCATCATCATCACCACAACCACCACCCCCCTTACGTGCGCGGCAGCTGCATCGGCGTGGCCCCGCGTCGCTGGAACACCCCGTCCACGAAGACGCCGTTCTTGCCGAGGCACCGCAGCAGGCACGCGGGCCCCTCCAGCAGCAGCTCGAGATGTCGCCGCGAGATGAACGTGGAGTGGCCCATGTCCACGTCCACGTCGCCCTGGCTCGAGTTGCGACCCACCGTCACCCGCCGCTGGCGGACCACGTACGCCAAGTCGCGGGCTTCCAGGCGGGCGAGGGCGGGCGGGGACGTGGACGATGTTGACGATGTTGACGACGAGGACGACGAGGAGGAGGACGAAGCGGTGGACGTGGCGGTCGAGTTTGAGGAGGTTAAGGTGGAGGATGAGGAGGTGGAAGAGGCTGAGCTTGAGGCCGGCGTGTCCGGAGCAGAGTACACGGCCATCGTCAAGGCCGCGCCGGGGTCCGCCCGCGTCTCGCTCAGCTTCGTCGCCGCCATCGCCTGCGATGGTGGTGGTGGTGGTGGAAACGTGTCCGGGGGGAGTGGTGCTTAGTATTCTGCTGCTGTTGTTGTTGTTGTTGTCTCGGCTCTTTGTTATTGTTGTTTGCTGCTGCTGCTCGCTGCTGCCGGCGGTGTGCTGCTGGCCCCGTCGCGTGCGTTTGTTTATTTATTTATTTTCGTGTTCGGCTTCTGCAGAGCGGCGGCGGTGTGGGCGGGGCGTGTGGGGGGCGGGGCGTGTTGGGGGGCGGGGTGTGTGGGGGGCGGAGTGTGTGGGGGGGCGGGGCGCTTTGGCGAGACCCGGAGCGGATTGTCCGTGCAAACGCGGACTGGATGTGGATGTTTGAGTCCGTGGTCGCTGTCAATCAGAAATACAAATGCAATACTCTTTTTAGTCGTCTAGCATTTATCATAATATAGGGGGGGGGGGGGGGCGGGGTTTGTTTGAGTGAGATCGCGTAAATATAAATGTGTGTCGTTAAACCCGTCGCCACCACCAAACACAGCCAATTAGTAAGGTTTGTGACATAACAGATCATGCCAATTCGTTACTCGTCCAGCACACCGGTGTGTTGGAGAGCAAATCCACAACATTTACAATCTGAGTATGACGTTTCGCCAGTAATTACAACAAGCATCATCAGGCAGACAGCCAGATTTGTGGAGATATCCTGTGTGTTTACCAACCCTCGGGCACTTGCAGCGTGTAACAGAGCCATCTATAGTTTGAATGGAGAAGATTGGTAAACGTGGGAAAGGTGGACAATGGTGGGTCACGGGCCATGGAACTGAAACAGGACTGAAACAGAGGTCACTCCATTGCAGCAATGAACTGAATATATAAATATAAAAACGGTGCTAAATGGATTTTTAAAAAACACAGAATGTTGCATTTGGGAGGATTTTGGGCGTACGTATGCGTATTCATGCCGCCACGTTTGGTAAATGGCAGTGACAGGTAAGCCTCAGGGCTGACACCTCTATTCTTACCCAGGCTGGGTGGGACAGTCTCGTCTGTGACCTCTAATTCTGAAGCAGGTTGGAGTCGCGGTGGCTGACGACTGAGACCCCCATTGTAAACTTCGGATCAGGGCTAATATTTCGCCGGGTCTGAACATGTCGGTGACCCAGGAACATTACTGCATCCAGCACACCTCTTGATATGGCTGTGGCTACTTAAGTCAAACAACCACCTACCTACACCAGTCTACCGGTGACAGAGGACATATTCCGAAATTAAGCCCTGCCTACTATCTGTGACTTATCATTATTATCCGGGCTGGAATTGCAGTGGCTGATGAGAAAACCCCATTCTAAGCCTGGGTGATACAGTACTCTCTGTGACCTCTATTTCTGATCCTACTACAATGAGATACTACATTGATATACTTGGCCAATTCCATTAATGATCGACCGAAAGCAACGTTTGTGTCACTCCATCAGGCTGTTGGCCTTCCAGACCATCGTTTAAATGCGGCAATTTCTAGAATCTTGCAAAATCCGTATCGATGTCGAACATCCTGGATCCGATCTCTAACAGTCGTCAGTTTAACACGTAGGCTTTCCCGACCAATATCCATAATACAGGTTTTTTGGGGGGGGGTTAGATACGTGATCTTACCCCAAAAAAACCTGTATTATGGATAACATTATGGATAACATAGTCGTGTTAAGGCAGTCTTCTGAAATGTCCTGTAAAAGTTCGAATCCAGTTCCGTTGATCCTGCGAAATCCACTGCAGGCTTTTGGCTGCAGCCAGTGAACATGTTCGGGCAGCATAGGGCTGGGCGCACGTGGTGGCTGGCGGGGGAGCGACAACACAGCACAGGCGCGCCACGCCGCGCCCATTCGACCCTCACGCCTCCTCCCCCACGTCCATTGTCACCTTGGCACGCATCCGTCCTCTCTATTGCATTTCCTCGCGCATTCTCATCGCGTCCTCCCAGGAGACTCCACAGACCAAGCAAGGGTTCACATGCAAATCGCCCGGAATGGGCCGGATCTCGGAAGCTAAGCCGTTTTAAGCTTCGATAGTGCTGGGCGGAAAATCAGTGTGGTGATGGCCGATGGTCGAGACTTAACAACGCAGTGTCAAAGGACGATATACGAACAGGAGTACACCCGCCAAGGAGATGGAACGATGAAATTGTCTCGTGTGCAGATGCTAAATGGAGTGTTACATTGCAGGACCGTGAGAGATGGCGAAGACTTGGGGTGGCCTCCATCCAGCAGTGAGTTGATCACGGCTGATGATGACTTACAAGGAGTGTAACGATGCCCTGAATCATCGATTAAAAACAATTATGAAACTCAAGTGACCCCCTCCAGCCAGTAGAGGCTGTATACATTCACCCTAATGTAAACAACATTTTGAATCGAAGGGCGGCCTTAAATCGTGGCGAATTGAATCCCCGGGGCGAGACATTTGCTTTCACTTCTAGCAGAGGTGGGACAAAGTCATTGTTATGCAAGTCCAAGTCGAGTCGCAAGTCATCAAATTCATGACTCGAGTCTGACTCGAGTCCAAGTCACATGACTCGAGTCCACATCTCATAGGTGGGACAAAGTCATTGTTATGCAAGTCCAAGTCGAGTCGCAAGTCATCAAATTCATGACTCGAGTCTGACTCGAGTCCAAGTCACATGACTCGAGTCCACACCTCTGACTTCTAGTACCGTGCATTCACTTTCGAACATCCGTCAAACATTTGACATTTGCTTGCCAGTTATACACACCACCCGAATGTACAGAACACGTAAGCATTATGGGTTTTTGTTGTTGTTGTTGCAATAGCTAATGTTTATGTTGGTGAATACGCATGGTATGAATGCATATTCAAATAAAAATACAAAGGTGAAGGTGCAGCCCCTGCAATTGCTTGTTCATGCCATGGCTGGCGGAAGGAGGGAGCTCAAGAAAGAGCCACTCCACAGAGAACGTATTTGACGGACTCTTCCAAGCCGGTGAGACCGTCTTTGAAGTCATTTACCCACGCTTTACCCGACCATCACGCGATCTGCAGATGAACGAACATTAAAATGAAAATACAATACAGGACCGTGTGTAACTCTGGCATTTTCTGACAGTTATGGGTTTCATTTGCTATTGTAAGACATGATGGTTGCAATTCTGGAAGCCTGAGTAAACATTGAGCGTGTGTGTGTTACACGTTAATATCGTGCATAGCTTACGGGTTACAGCTTGTCGAATAACTCATAACAGGACACGTAACTATTCAATAAATTCTCTTTATTCGCGATTCCACTGATGAATTACAGTAAACACGTTATTTGGTGAGATGGAACCGCCCTTAGCAGTGGTGCACAAGCACACAAAAAACTAAAACTCAACACACTGGTCACAGACACTCACCACGCTCGCACACCTTTGAATAATCCAGAATTTGTACTATTATCTATCCACTGCTGGATGAAGGCCTCCTCAAGCTGCCACTATCTCTCATGGTCTTGCGACACAACAATCCCGTATAACGTTGGAGGATGTTTCGGATGTCGATCATTTAGTGCTCGCCGAATATGTGATCGGTGGGTAGGTAGCTACATAAATAGTGCCTATCGTAAATGGCCATGACCAAATCGTGTGGCCTATACGGTGGTAATTTATTTGGAATGACAGCTCTAGGCACTCAAATGTCTGAGGTCATGACCGGACACCCGTGATCTTGATGTCATGAATCAAATAAAGAAGGGACGAAAACACTTAGAATCAAGCAATGATGTCATTATGCACCATGTTACATCTCGAAGTGATTCCTTGGGTGCATTCTGAGGTATTTATTGAAAGCGATGTGTTTTAACACATTGGCCTCTCACGTGATTCACTGGAATAAACTTTTACTTTAATGTTATGTATTAATACTGTTTTCAGATGAAGGCGAACAATGGTTTAATGTTACAAGCATCTTGTTGTCAGTACGCTGTTTGTAGTCAGCGTCTCACGGCTAGAAAACGTTTGCGCATTTATAATTCGTTTCTACAAAGTGAAACCATTTGTGACATTACCCGTTTAACTCAACACAGTACTTGGGAAAACGATGCCAAAGCCTGAATAAAGGCAATTCTAGGCTGCACAGCTCATCACTACTGTCACAGTTCATAGATTCCCTGTTGTAAAAAAAACTGCACGTGCAATGTTTTTGTTTTACACAATAAAATTTAGTTAGGGCTTAATCTGTAACATTGTAATCAACTACACCGTCGCCTTTGATAAATTATGCCGGCAAAATGCTTAAGGAAAATACAAGTTGAACAAAAGTAATACCTCACATGACCTACACGGTGAGGGGAGGCCTTTTCAGCAATGTCCAAAATGTTAGTGTGCCCATCACAATGTACCTGCCACTTACACGAGGAGTGACCGCCCGCCTGTCACACTGCATGTGTTGCTACCGGTCTGTACCACGTGTCACTAGATCACGTGGAACTGGAAACATGATTACTAACTCGAGTGCTATGCCACTGTGCTTCAAGTGCCATACTCGCCAAGCTCTCGGAAACAAAACAAAAATGAGGTAGGCTGCCCAGGCAAAAGATTTACAGATTGTGCCTTCCTGTAAGAATGTTAAAACCAAATACACTTCAAATATCTAAGGAAATAGTCACGAGAGTAAAAGACCAAAATCCATGTGCAAGAGTGGGGTGAATTGATAGCACTTGACCACGAGCAATGACAACAGTGTGGGGGGGGGGGGGCTTCATCTAGCAGTGGATAAACAATGGCTAATGATTATTCAAAAATAGAATCAAAATTTAAAAATTTCAACAAAACACAAAGAAGGGAAAATCATTTCCTGCATTCCTGCCCCACTGACTGCATTAGAATAATAAAATGATGCAAAAATTGCATCTCGCAATCGTTGAGGAACCACAGACAAGCTGGAAAGGCAACCAATAATTGTCTCAGCTCTACAGTCCTCCGTGTATTAGGATGTTTTCAGCCAATCGATGAGTGTTTATTCATTATAACCAAAATCAACAATAAGTAGTTGTTTATACAAGGGGCCCCGGAGTGTCTATTACTATGCAGTTCCACGGCTGGGCCAATGTGCGTCGTAACAATATTTCAGCAAACGTTGCTCCAATTGTGTTTTTCATGTCATGAAAACGGCAGGACTCGCTTTAAAAATCGATCTTCAAAATCGCCATCTAACTCCTCGAATATGTCGATTTGCCAAATGTGCAAGGCACGAGCAAGGGTGCATGGGCAAGTTGCTTGTCGTGAAACCATTCCCCCAAATGGGATACATCTCCGATTAGCACGGTTGGCTACGTACGGTGCGAATGAAGTTCAACATACTTACGTACATTACGAATCGTTCTGAACACCACGGTGGCGTAGCCTGGTTGGCATGGGCCCTTTGTGCAAGGGATGAAATGGGACCCGGTGTACTGCCTGCCTTCCCACTTCTTCATAGCACAGTGCTTGCCCCCCCCACCAACCACCCCTTGCACATGGTCCCTGGTGCAGTTGCACTGCCTGCACACTAGAGAGCCACACCATTACATCATGGCGAAACCGCTGATTTGTTTAACGCTATAATCTTAGTTTTTTTTGGTAAAGTCACGTAGGTAACAAATAAATTAATATGAAAACAACTAAATTAAATCACGACGTTTCGGAAGCAACACAAGCCTCCGTCTTCAGGTGGAACACGCCACAGCAAAATCACTATTTAATTTAGTTGTTTTCGTTTATTTATCTTTTACCTACGTGACTTTACCGAAAAAACAAAAAGTATGAATCCTTGCAGTCACGAAAACTTCAAATCTAGAATGATTTAAAGCTGTTTGTCATTTTACTTGCAACTCTGGAACCAAAAGCACTACTAAGACGGGCAGTATATATTGAAAAGAAAATGTAAAATATTTCTAGAAGGCAAGTTTTTTTTTGGTTTGGGAAGGCGTGAGCTGAGCTGGGGTAGCAAGCACGACAAACATTTAATGGGGATAATTAACATCGAGGCCGAGTAGCGCCTCTTTGCCATCTTCAAGTTGCAAAACAATAGATACGGCGTGAAAATACCAGAGAGTGAGCTACAGTGCACGCTTGGACAAATGCGAGGAGAGTGGGGATCGCAAGCCATTTATCATGCATTGCGATGAACGGATAACGGTGTACATGGCCGGAATAGCCAAACAACTCCAGACGCGCAATCAAAGACAATTGTAATTGTGAACACTGTGTTACAAATCTAGTTCTTTTGTGTGATTCAGATTTTTTTTTAAATGTCAAAAAGACAGTGTCACCGTGCTCACACAAGCAACGGAGCAGCAATCATTTCCCCCAGGGGGGCTTAATGCCGTGATACAAATTCCGAGTTTGGAAGGCAGGGCCAGCCCTCCATTAGACAACATCAGAGGGATGACATCCCGAGTCAGCCCCAAAACAGGTTTCAAATTTTTCAGCATTTGATTTGCAGCACATTGCAATAATGATGTCTCCAGACACAGGGAACTCAATATCGACTGCCTGGCCTCTCCACTCAGAAGAACCATTGCCCAAAATGGTATAATGCCCTTACCTACTCAGGAACGTTTCGCTTTGTCTCAAGACTCTTTTTCAGGAGGATCCTGTGGCATTGGGATGTTTGGCCAATGCTATTAATGATATGTTTTGAGAAAAAAACTCATGCATACGAGGGGTTGACATACGAAAGTCGCCCCAAAAATAGATTCGATAATCTATGATTGTGCTGCCATCTCGTGGCCACCTCGCAGCTCATTGTCTTGCTGTAAATGTTGACGTCGTAAGGCAGTCTTAATGACAATGATGGCGATGTTTTTATTCTGATCTTGTATTTATATCTGGACTGAACAAGACTGCGCAACACTACAACTTGTTCTATATCAAATGTGAACCATATAGAATATTATAACATGTATTTGTTTAAATGCAAGTATTACTCGAGTAGCCAAGGCAGGCTTTTCAGAGTACAGTACATCTGTTATACGCATGATGACAATTTCATTTAAACCGCACACAGATGTCTCAAGGAAATATTAGTTCAGGATAAACTGTACTGCCTGTGACTAGCCAAAACATAGCCTGTGGTGTTAGAATGTTAATGCGCCACCTAAAATAGCCCTTGAATTATTAAAAGTGTTGTTGCAATGACACATTATTTATCATAACATGACGGTAATTTTCTTACGTTGTAGTACTGTGCATATAACCGTGTGTTTTATATATACATATTACTTACACATGTGAAATGTGCATCCAAATAATTGCAATGGTAATTGACAGTCCTTTCGTCAATCTAATGATGGATGAAATCCTTCCCATGCTGTGTCGGTCATTAGATTTGTTTGTCTTCAGCACACACAGGCCAGTGCATCTTGGTGAAGGACAGACCCAAGACTGGGTCAGATATCACTCGCCAACGAGGTCAAGGTCAATCGCAGCGCAGAGGCGAGCACTGCAACACTCCGAGTTCGACACCGGGTCGTTGCTACAGTAGTGACAGGATTGTTTCAATCAAACCAAATCTCCATGCTCAAATGAGCGTTATGGGGCCGTCCATAAATGACGTCACGCACCTGGGGGGGGGGGTGTTCAGATATTTGTGACGATTTTTGACGAGGGTGGGGGATAATGTGACGTCACATCAAAATGCGCAACTTTAAATGAATATAAACACGTTCTATTTAATTAAATAGACTTTTTCATAAATGTGTTCTCCTACAACATCAGAGTGCAGCGCCACATTAAATACGCACTACAATGACAATAGTTTAAAGCGATTTGAAGCATGTTTTATTTTTTGGGGGGAGAGGGGGGCAGAGCTTTGTGACGTCATATTTGAGGGGGGTCTGACTTTTTGTGACGCCGTGTAACAAGGGGGAGGGGGGGGTCAAAAATCGTCCAAAATCGCGTGACGTCATTTATGGACGTCCCCTTAGGTGTTAACACCGTACACAACACTGGTGTCCCCGCGTACAGGAGACACATTCTGACGGCGAGGGGCAGTACCATCGCAGTCTTTGTTTAACAGGAGGGTTGATTTTGAGCAGAGTGTACTCGCCAGTAAGGATGTAACTCACAATTTTCTCATTACGAATTGAGTACTCACACCCAGGGCTAGATTACGTTTGATGGCGGCTCAAGGCCGTTAGTGTTTTTGGGGGGGCTCTTTCAAGTTCAATTCAAGTTTCAAGTTCATTTATTTGGTATAGCCCTGTGAGCCATTTGGCTCTTCAATCGGGTGCAACCGCAACAAACAAAAAGCTAAAACGTGAACAAGAAAACATCTTAAAGTGAATATGTGACTAAGTGCAAACAGAAAATCCAAGAAAAGGCAGCTAAATATTTCAGAATAAACACCGTACACCAACGCTGTGTGCAAAAATCCCAGTGGGATATAAGTCAAACAACAACAACAACCACAAGACAACTTACATGAAGGGTGCCACGGTGGTGAAATGTTAACTACCGCGCCTGGTATACAGGTCATGGGTTCAATCCCGACCCTGACGCCTGCTGTATAGTTGGGGTTTGCAGTCTCTCTATCTCCTTGTGGTCGCGTGGATTTTTCTCCGGGTCCTCCGGTTTTTCCCTCCACATTAAGAATCAACATCACGAATTTAGAGTATTTGGCTGCTATAAATTTTCGCATAAGCCACTTCGTTGGGCTATCATTTTCGGCCAGTAGCTTTGAAAAAGAGCAACATAGTTAAGTTAATTTTTATAGTCTCCATATTCGCCACCACCCACGGCTCAATGCCAAATACTCCGCAGTGACTCACCTTGATTATTTCAGTTCTAGTTTTTAAATATGATATCTTGTCAAACTAAATTTAAGTACAATTATTTTTAAGTAAGGCCCACAACTGATAGAAGTAATACAGTGATGCTATGGCTTTACCACATTTCCTATGGGATTCATCATATTGCTACTGAATTGTTTCAACACAATTATAAAGAAGTCTATGTATTTGGGGGGGGCTGGGGGCCTCAATCCGAGCCCCTAAAACCTCTGCGTTAATCCGGCCTTGCTCCCGCTATCGCGCCAAATGGACGGATATTAGCAGTTGACAACACAGTTTATAAAAACGGATTTTAATGGAAAATGTCAAGTCAATTTCCTTGTAACCTGAAGTGTTCACGAGGTGTACTAACGTACCCGCGTCCGGTGTGCGTTGCCTGGCGTCTGCATACCGAATTGTGGCAGAGTGATTTTCCAGGAAACCGTGATGACGATCTATTTCTGGCATGCCGCACGCATTCCCACCACGTCGAGGAAACGGCTCACCATGTGGCTTGTGATTCCTCTTCTTGTGGCCCAGTGTTGTTTCCTTCCTGTTTATCAATGCCAAATTGTGAGACAGTTTAAAAGCCTTATTCGTCACTGTTAGACCCGGAGAGGGTCGAAACAGGACAGACGGAGCCCTTTGTTCCGTTTTCGTCCAAGCTTTATGACTACGGTCCAAAGCGTTAATGCGCCCGTCCGTAACGTGGGGGGTGGGGGCGCGATAATTCTCGAAGAGATGATCCATTATGCATTAAACTTTGGTATAAAGTTGTCGCTATTAATGACTTGCTCTATTGAAAACCGGCGAAATTAATGAAAGGGTCACCTCAAACTTTCAGACACAAACTGTAGCCATGCATATTCATGATTTTTCTTCCTTTTTTCATGCTCTCGTAGGGTGCCTTGGTCATCGGATGACAGGAACAAAATACACCTTCAGGTAAATTCTGCATGGTGATTTCAGAGACAACTTGATTTAGAAAAATATTTAAATATGCAGAGAAAAAAGGAAAAAATATGTAATCATAACTTTATGGCGAGAACAGAATGAATGTTACTGTGGGAGCCTAATTGTAAATATTTAATGCACTTACTAAAATATACATGCGTGTAAATTATTCTTCACTTTTCTTTTTGCTAAATACATTTACGTTTCCTGCACATTATAGAGAGGCATTTCCACCAGTGGTGGCATAAGCGATTAATTGCAGGGCTGCACCTTTCCCTTTTAAAGTACAGTCTGCGATTTTTGTTGGTTTTAATACAGCTACACCCCTGCCACACATCACGGTGAAAATGTAATTAAGCCAGTGGCTACAGCCGACACCGTAACAATGCAAGTTTGCGAGTATGTGGCTCGTTTAAGATTCCACTCAGCCTGGCATTGCTGTGACACTGGCACCAGGCCATGCACGGCATGGGACATATGGGTTTGAGCTTTCAAAGGGATGGTGGTGCTGAAAGTCACTTTGACGCGAAGCATTTTTAAAGGAGTCCTGGCGACCGCTAAACGGAACATGGAGTCTAGCCGTTCCCTTACCAGACTGTGCCGTGATCACGTTGCTGCGTTGCTATTGTTCACCAACAAAATGAGAACGTCAACGATATATATTTTACCAAAGGTCTTTCTGACCTTTGCGGCATGACAACATAACCTGCATCTCATCACAATTCCAGAAATCCATTGCAATGATACGCCTCTTTAATTGATCAACTTTAAATTGGTCGTTTGGATATCATAATAAAGCATTGAGCAAAACTGATAAAATGATAAGCGGATGAATCTGTACACAGATTAATGTAATGTTCTCATAGTAAAAGGTTGTAAAGACTTTTTTTTTAAACGTCATTGGTAATAATGCAATTCATTACCTTGAATTAACATTAAAAAGCACACATCTATTATACTTATGATACATTTGCACTCTGGGTTCAGTAAATCTACCTTACTATGGACATGTGCTCGACTCCCAAAAGAAAGGTTGCAAGTTCACCAAGGGTCAACTCTTCCATCATGACCTCCGGGGCTAATAAAGTGAGTACTACTTTAAAAAAAAAAGTTATAACAGTATACTATTTGGTTCTTTCGGTAAAGTGACGTAGGTATAAAATAAAATAAATCACGTTTTGGGCGCAACACAAGCGTCCATCATCAGGTGGGAAAGCTGATGATAGACACTTGTGTTGCGCTCGAAACGTCGTGATCGATTTTATTTTCTACCTACGTGACTTTACCGAAAGAACCAAAGAGTATGGATTCCTGCAGTCACGAACGCTTCAAATCAAGATTATAACAGTCAAGAGTATAACCGATGGGGAGACAAGGCATCAGCATAGGAATTTGGGATGTCTGTAACTGGGTCAGGACTACCAAAAGAGATGGAAACTGCCTATCGCTCGTCTGAGCATGGACATTTTTATTTTTTTCTTCTTGGTTCTTTCGGTAAAGTCACGTAGAAGGGAAATAATACAAATAAAACATAATAAAATAATTATCACCACGTTTCGGTCATAACGCAAGCAGCCGTCCTCAGGTGAAGAACAGGTCTGTCGGAAATACATTTTTATTGGTCACTGCATTTTTCTCTTTGGCAAGATTTCAGAGGATATGGCAATTAACAGGTCTGTATCAGAGGAGCGCTCCATAAAAAAGGGTTGTATTACAATAAATACGGTACAAATTATGCCCATTAAAGTCAGGCCAGTGGCACTGTCAAAGCGCTCAAGCCTCGATCTGGGATTATCTGATTCTACGGATAGTTGATTTTGATTACTCAGCTAATGGGATATAACATTAAAATACTTGTAACAAGTCTCACCCCCTCTTCCCACGTGTGCCCTGGACGAGGTGATGATCTGCGTCACGCTAGGCGTGGCCTGTATGGGGGTTTCCTGCATTCTCATTTTCAGGATGCTCAAGTAGTCGACCACAATTTGAGCTGCCAATTACTTAATTTAAATTGGCTAATCGGCTCAGTTCGACAGAACTTGCAATCGCAAGGGCACAAGTTAAATTCCCAGCTAAGGGATGATTCGGCTCATCATACCCCCAGGGTCGTTAAATAAGTAGCAATTTGTGATAGGTCAACAATGGCTATTATACAGAGAAACTGCACCCGACCGTAAGGTGTGGAATTTCTCCACTGGCGCAGAAGAGAAATGAATACCATTCCATGGTTGTTTTGAGCGTCGAGACGCTACGAATTTGATCCACACATCAACTGTTGCTGTTTACAACAGACACGTTGTGCTGAACATGAAGTTGGGCAACCTGCCTAACAGCTTTTTGCTGGTGGGGTGCATTGCCCACTTTAAAATAATGACTTTGCTCAGGTGCCTTCCTGCCTTGGCAATGCCCTCACAGGCAATAGCAGAAACAATGCCAAACTACTCATTATTTAAAGGGTCACTGAAAAAAAACCACGCCAGTCATGTGTTTTATCAGTTGTCTTTGCAAACCAAATGTATTCAATCTGCTTAACCGCTGTACAAAAATACAAGTTCAACATGTGCCCCAGACCAAACTGTGTTACCACATCAACCAATTTAATTGGTTCCTGCACCGATTAGTTTTGTCAAACCCATCATTTGAAATATACAACAGTAATTTTCTTCATGTTTTGCCATGCGCCAGCTCAAGTTTCCCAAGCGGAATTTTAGAAATAACTACACGCCAAGCTTCCGATCTATCTTCTCCACATTTCACTGGGGCGTTTCCATAAGCGTACAGATTATATTATTTAATACTTCATAAAGTTACGTGTGTACATACAGCATGCAGTATACTGCATTATGGTGATTTTTAGGTAACGTTGAGAATATTGTACTAAAAATGTACTTATGTTACCAACAACCAAAAAATTCGCTTTTCTCACACAATAATTGCACTTTGTACACATTTGGAACATTAGTTGCTCTCAAAAGACAACTTTAAAATTACAGATCGAACTTTGATCAGACTCTAGGACCGTTACCTACAAATTTGGTATACCTATCCTCACAACACTAATGACTAAATCACCAAGAATGCAACCTGTCTCATCAGATCTTGGAAGCGAAGCAGGCTGGAGCCTGGATAGCGCTTAACAGGTGTTATAGGCTTCGGGGTTGTGGGCAGCAGAGGGCAGCACGGAAAATAAATTGAACTGTACTGCTTCCATGGTCATGCTCCACGCCTACGCCAACCAATAGCCATAGTCAAATAATTCCCACGATCCATACAGCATCGGGAGGGGGCGGGGCTCTCATCTAGGAGTGGATTGGCTAAAGGGCTGTACATGCACAATTCTAACAACTCCCTCTCGCGATGCACATCAGAGGTTGCTCACAATCCCATTTGGAATCCCCGACACTGCGCTCCATGACATATCCTACCCTGCTTAAAAAACGTAATTTCCATATTATTGTGGGAAATGTTCACTCTGAAAAAAGATGTGTTCCCTCTTTGCTGCGGGCCACCGGCTAATCAACACCGCGGGCCACAGAGCCGTTGCCCCAGGTTCAGTAGTCAATGGCCCTCATGGCGGCCACGGAGCTGGCCATGCGGCGAGGGACAGACTTGGCGGCCTGCCGGAAATCTTCGGCGCGGGCCTTCAGCAGCGTCAGGATTTGCTGCAAGGCTCGCGACGGCTGCAGTCCGATGGCATCCATCACGTTCACCAAGTAGTCTGCAGGGGATTGGGCAGGCGGGAGAGGGAGCGTCGGTGGATTAGAAGCGTTGCATTTATGCATTGTGATGACACTTGTGCAGATTTACTAAATGTACTTCAACCAGACATTTCTCAATGTAATTCCCTACCCACCCACACACCCCAAAGGACAGCATTGGTCCCCCCATCTGTTACCTCCAAATGTATTTGTTTTATCAAATCATTGCTAAATCTCAACGAAGCAAATTAGAGAGGAGAGGGAAGACAGATGAGAAATAAAAGGTTTGTTTGGGGCTCATCATCGATACACTAAGCCCCTGGTTCCTTCCGGCCAGAACGAGCCTGACTCAATCGACTCAAAAACAACTCAAGTGACGGACGGACTGACCTACACAAGGGAGAACATTTCCTTGTATGTAGAGAATACACAAGAAGAAAAGCAAAGTAACTTCCTGCTCAAGTGAGCATGGGGCTCATTTGCAAGAGACTGGAATCCACATAGGAAATGTGAAATTACCACCCCTCAGACTTAAACTTTCGTGACTGCAGAAATTAATATTCTTGGTTCTTTCGATAAAGTCACGTGACTTAACCGAAAGAACCACGTAGAACTATCTACGTGGGTATGGCTAGGGTCACTTAAATTTGAATGTAAATCTATTTATGTCAAATGTAAACAGCTGATCATTCCTGCCAACAAATCTTGACTTAAAGCTTTCGTGACTGCAGGAATTCATATTATTGGGTCTTTCGGTAAAGTCACGTAGATAGGTTAAAAGAAAATAACAAAAAATACCAAAAAAACTACGACGTTTCGATCGCAACACAAGCATTCGACACCTGATGACAAACGCTTGTGTTGCGATTGAAACGTCGTAGTTTTTTGTTCCCACGCACTGGTCTAAATTTGCCCCCGATGCTTATATACGCCACAGCTGTTACAACCACAATTGGGGGCCAGTCTCTCCATAGCACAACCACTGATGAATTCCCACGATGGTGGCATTCATTTTAAAAGACTGTGTACATCACTAAAGAAGACTTGAATTTGCAGTCTTCTGACGGTTAATCGATCACCAAAATCCAAGTATTGCCTGGAAAATAATCCGACTACTAAAAGTGGACGATGTAATATCCCAGGATACAAGCTTTACATTTGCATTTAATGTTACTTGCATAGATTTTCCATGACCTTGATTTTTGTCGAAAGTATGCTTTATCTAAGGGAGAAACTCAGTCAATGAGGCCAATTTTAGTTCATAAAAATGTAATACGCATCCTGAAATTACGATGAAGTTTTTCAATTACTGCAGTGTTTATTTTTACTGATATCCTAGGTATTGAGTTTAGCATTTATACATATTCTTGCTCATTTGATTTAACAGAGTGCATAAAGGGTCATTAAAACATGGCTGCAAATAACCGTCTTCACACATCATGACACACAATTTACTACCAGTTTCAACCATTTTCTGGTGAGTCAATGACATTGTGGGAAGGTGCCAATGGTGGTGGTGAGCACCTCGCCATGCCCATTCGAGCAAGGAAAACGTCTTCCGACCACTTCCCCGCAGAAGCTGCTCGTTTTCCCACCGTCGGGTTAATTGCATTTTTTCGCTGTTATCGATGATAAACAAGCAAAAAAACAATTGAACGTACCGATCGTTGACCCTAGAGACCCAACGCCGATGCCTTACGATCGCTGCCACTCGACCAATCGCATTGGAATGCACCGTGCGGTTTGAACGGGGCACGCCAATCGATTCAACCGATGCCAACAATTAATTGAAGTCGAATGTCATTTTCATACCTTTATATAATAATAATCATAAAAACTTGGTTTTCTAAAAAAATCGACAATCAATTCCGTAAAGGATTATCGTAAGATCGCAGCAAACCCATACTTTTACAAGGATCAAGCTTGTGAACCATGCTTCTGCCGCGAGTCGCTTGCCTATGTCGGTGACGAGCTGCTTGGTGGAGTGAGGGGACAGCAGGTTGATCTGCAGGATCATCTCTCCGTACATATGCATTGTGGCTCGGGCCACTGAACCCAGCCAGTAGTCGGCCATGTTGTCCAGCTCCTGGGACTCCTCGCCTGTACAACACGGGCAGCACATGTTCAACACGGCCCAGCCTGGCAGCCGTCTCCGCCACAACAGTCGGGGGACTCGGCACTCATTATACAATTCCGCAGGAGAGGGAAAATGGAGAATTGTAAACGTTCAGTGTGTGTGTATAAACCCTTTACAAAAAAACTATGTCATTTTCAGGAATGCAGAAAACATTAGAGATTTGGAATGCTGTAATGCAATGCATCTGTGCGTCAAAGCACAGCCCGTGCCAACACAGGCTGCAGAGCCAGCCACCAAGGATGGCTTGCTTCTTCTCCCGCATGCGCAGCGCATTCCCAATACAAACAACAAAAACACACGCAAATTTGCACAAGGGTTGGCGCGGCAGCACAGCTGTGGGTTATTAACGCCAAGTACCGTATTCCATTTTGTTTAAGGGTGAAACGAGGATTTAGCTCCCTCCCAACCCCCGCCGCCTCCTCAAACTCTCTGTGAAAATCCCCAAACATGTCTCAGTTTTGCTGGCCTTCCACAACATACTCTCACAGAGATTCAAGCACAAAACCTCCACCCCAAAAAAACTCAACAATGACTTCAATTCACTGGCATTCCCTTAAATTTCCTGCACCTACGATTAGCACTGTTGGCTATGTACAGTGCGAAAGAAGTTCAACATACATACATACATACAAATAGGAAAAGAAAACACAGAAGGCGTGAATGCTTTGAGCAGTGGTCCTCTGATCTATCTACATGACCAGGTGACACAAAGGTTACAGTGACTTCACTCAAGATTACGAGTCAAGTAAGAGGTCGGGGGCTGAATTAAGTCAAACATACATCTGGGTTCAATACATTAAAAAGTCGTCCTTTGCGTTGAGTGATCTCCTTGTCATAGGGATATGGAATTTCCCACCACTCGTTCAGGGCACCCGATGGAGATAAGTGCCGCCTAATTTCTTGTTTGAGTGTGCAGATGTTTACAGAAATGAACAACTGCAATGCTACCTGACCAATCTGAAAATATGAATACAGTAAAACCTTGGATTGCGAGTAACTTGGTCTGCGAGTGTTTTGCAAGACGAGCTAATTTTTTAAATAAATATGAATTTGAATAAACGAGCGAGGTCTTGCAATACGAGTAGTACCAATTACAATACAAATGTACAATACGCTTTGTCTGCCGAGCGTCACGTGATCACAAATGATATACGAGTGCTTTGGATTACAAACACGTTTCCGGAACGAATTATGCTCGCAATCCAAGGTTTTACTGTACTGTTTACCTTTAACACACTCATATTTTTACTCCACTTTACATGGCATCATATTTCAAATTTCATGCATAGTGGATTAACATTTGAACCAAATGCCCACACATAAGCACAACTACCAATTACAATACAAATGTACAATGCAACACAATAAGCATTCAATATCCATAATCTAAAATACTTTAAATACACAGCACCAAGATTATTCGTGGACATTATAATACACTTGTGTTACTAGTGACACACATGTCCAATAATACATGGTTTGTATAGGTCCTGACATGGCATGGACCATCTGTGGTCTATATGGTGAGCAGCAGAGGACAGTGCAGAAAAATCCATCGATGTACTACGAGACCTCTACACTACCCAAGTTCACAAAGCTACACTTACCAGCGAGGTGAAATATGGTAAAAGAAAAACCCACGGCCCACACGGCGTGGTGCAGGCACTCATTGAACAGTGGATTGACAAAAAGTTTTGTACGTGGCACGACCGGTTAAGCGTAATGTAGCGTGGCAAGGAATGTGCGTGAGCTAAGTACAATGCCTGCCGAGTATCTCTGTGACACTTGCCCTGCTCTGGAGGGAAGGGCAGCTTCCCTGTGCGCAGCGCGAGCTCCAGTGCTGGGTCTTCCTGCGTCACGAAGGGCTCCAGGTGGAGAGGCAGGGACATGATGTACTGCCCAATCTGCAAGTGATGCACATTCGTCACCTCAGATGGGATTTACAGCTTCACTTTCAATGGGATGGTTCAATAAGGATGGGCAGCACCTCAAGAGCAGTGATCAGTCGTTAAGACACCGTCGGTTCTCTCATCTTAACAGAACGCATTCACCCGCTCGTCCAATCACTTGTATACATGCAGCCCGTTTGTCAAACCACTACTGGCTGAAGGCCTCCCCAATCCCATCCTACAATTTAATAATCCACCGGGCATTTGCACACGAGCCGATTTCATCGCTCCATATCCTCGGTAGCCAGCCTCTCAAGACGCGCTCCTTTCCTTACAGTTATGTTAATAAATCCTCGTTCACACGCAGAAAGTCGCAAAAAAAATTACTCTTGGTCGGGTGTTAATTTGGCCCATCGTCTCTCGGGGGAAGTCAGCAGTGGGAGTCCAATGGAGAGAATGGTCTGCCACATAGCAATGTATGATTTTTACTCCCAGCTCCGAACCACTGAGAAGCACTGCCCAATGCCCAAATGTGCCTTTAAAGAAGAGACACTCAGATTTCCGAAACTTTACTAAGGATGATTAATATGGCTTGGACGTGCAAAAAAATTGTCTCAATATATATGAATAATTAAATTCAACTACTTTATGCATACCAACAGCAGAGATTGGTATGGATGTCTTATGAATAAAACTTACATTGGTTATGTATTCAAAGGGTGACAAGCCGAATGTTGGCAGGTCATCTGTAAGCACTTCTGCTCCCGAGCCGCTGCTCCATATCTGTGTAGAAAACATTCCCCGTTAATACAGGCTCCCGGACAAACCTCAGCCATCTGCCATACACGTACCGGCCCTTTGGTCACTACACTGCTGGATGAGGGCCCCTCCATGCCAAGCTGGTCACGGGGGTTATTTGGCCGTAATTTACCATGCTGGCCATTCACCGTGGGTTAGTGAAGGCAGGGAGCAAAGACTAACGTGCATTGTCCAGTAGAAATATGGATATTGCTCCACTGCTCCTTGCTGACAACGTAGCCCTGCAGCAGTCTACAAAACCTGTTTTATGTATGGTCGTCATGCAGTCAAGCACTACCCAGGCTAAGCTTAGCTTCTGAGATGAGCACAGACTAACGGGCATAGTCCAGTAGAAATATGGATTTTGCTCCACTGCCCTCTACTGACAAGGTAGCCCTGCAGCAGTCTAAAATACCTGCTTTAATGCAGAATTGTCATGCATTCAAGCACTATCCAGTTTAGCTTCTGAGATATGACGAGATCAGATTAAATGGGGCTAATCTGGTCAGAGGTATGAAAAAGTGTTTTACTTGTTTTTTTCTCGATACCAGGTGCATCATATAAAAGAAAGACATTTCTGATGACAAAGAACTTAAAAGCATTTAAACTTTCGTGACTGCAGGAATATAACTTAAAAGCCATCACCAAATATGCCTCTCTTGCAGGCAGTATTTAGTTTCCTAAACACATCATTGCATGGTTAGTTGCCCATCTTTAAAATAATTGAAACAAAAAGACGTAGTGCTCCTTTAAGGAAAGACTGGCCCCTACCACAGGACTGTGGAATGTTTATCATTGGCTCAGGATCAAAAATGCAGATGACACACTTAATGGTCACATTAACCAACGGGTTACATTTACCAGATTAGAGCCCAATGACAGAAAAGGTCTGTTTTCCAATGGAGGCATTTTTACTGAAGAAATAATAGCTTTCTATATTTCAATTTGTAGTTTTCCACCCCCACCACCACCTCCCAATTGTGCTTCTGCGGTCACATAATTTGTTTGATGAAAACATTTAATTCATGACTTTACAACGCAACAGACAATTCCATTCAAAAAAGGGGAATCGCAGAACCTCCATGCGTGGCACCAAGCTCAGCTGCTGCTGGATGCACAGGAAGACGGCGTCGAAGGCCAGCTGGTGAGCCTGCTGGTTGAGGCGCGACAGGGCCGTCTTGCACTCCACCAGCAGGTTACTGCCCCCCGCGCCCTTCTCCTGCAATGACGATGCCAAACGGACACGCACGCCCGTGGTAAGACGAAACCACCGAGCCAGTTCTTTTATGCACGTGTGCTCAGCGGTGTATCAGGTTTTTTGCACGTCAAAAAAATGCCAGGTGAGACGGGATACGCGAGAAACGAACGCTGCATGTCACGGTGACAGTCGAAGCAACCAAGATATTGCGGACATATAGGGAGACACTCGATTTTCATTTAAATTAATGCAGGTCGAGTTTCGTTTGTCGTTTGGAACGGAATGAAGGAGGCCAAAAGAAAAAGTAATGCGAATGAAGTCATGGAGAAATGAAGATAATGTATTTATTTGCGTGTGTTTAAATTACTTTTTTTCCCCCAATAAAAATAAACCAATGCTGCATTGCTTTGAGCCAGTGCCTTAGACATGCTGGAACAAACTTCCCATCCACATTAACCAGTCACCTACGCTCAGTAGTTTCTGCTCCGCACTAAAAATGCACTTATTTTCTATAGCTCACCCCATGACTCCTTAATCTCCCCCTCAAAATCGCCAATGTTACTGTCCCTCTTCATATCATATGGCTTTCACTCATTCCCCATTCATTTAACATATTCATCATCATTTACTGTCATCAATTTCGCTTTCACAGAATTCACACATCACAGATTTGCCCCATTGCTTCCTCTCATATTTCATTAGCCTCATCTCCACCATCACATTCATATGTACTATTTTTAATACTGTGTAAAGTGCCTTGGATAAGGCGCTATATACATTATTTTGAGATAAGATAGTGAGCGCAGAATTGCGCTATTAAACATTGTGACTGCAAAAGGACACAAGTGCAAAAAAAACCACTGCACTTTTTCACCCATCACCCAACCGCAATTCTCCTGCGATGGGATAATCACGTAATTCAGCCAAAACAGTTTTGAAAGCTCCCAATCGTAAATTATCTTAAGTTAAGCAGGATTGGTTCTGAATAGTGCTTGCATGGGCTAATAAGTGTTATAGGCTGCGGTGCGAGCAGCAGAGGACCGTGCACAACAATCCACATCATTCTATGCTCCCCCATCCACGCGTCACACCTTTTTGAATCCGCACTGACAAGCGTGGCGAATTATCAAAATATTTATTTATTCCGGAGAAATCCAATGAGCTATGAAGCTTTTTTTTCACAGATGGTCAAATAACTCCCATGACCTGCACAAGTGTTAGGAGACCCTCATCCAGCAGTAAAGGAAAGACCATATGCATTCATGCGGCGTCGCTTAAATGCCTCGGCATCTCACCTCAAACATTTGAAACGAAATCTGCGGTAAAAACTCATGGGCGCGAGCCCGCTGACGGGATCCACGCCCGGTGCGATGCCGCGGCTGCCTGGCACCTTCAGGGTGAAGAGCAGCTCCATGAGGCGGGCGTAGTCGGGGGAGCTGCCACGGACGAGGTAGTTGTAGTCCTGCCATGGGTTCTTGCCGCTGGGCCTGCGCTCCATGGGGCTGCTCTCCGCCAGACTTGCGAGGCTGCAAGGGCTGTAGCTCTCCGACAAGTACTTGCCAGCCATCGTCATGATTCTACCGAAGAACGCAACGCAGCATGCGTGTTTATAACTCACGAGGCGGACGCTTCACCGTTCATATTCTTAGTTCTTTCAGTAAAGTCACGTAGAAGGGAAAGAATAAATTAATAAAAATTAAACATGATAAAATTCTCACGACGTTCCGGCCACAACACAAGCAAACGTCGTGAGAATTTTATTGTTGTATTTTTATTATTTTATTATTTCCCTTCTACGTGACTTTACCCGAAAGAAGCAAGAATATGAATCCCTGCAGTCACGAAAGCTTTAAATCGAAACATAAAAGCTTCACTGTTCGGCAAGCAATTTTATTTTTTTACCTAGGTAGAATAAAGAAATTACTATTTATGAAAATATTTATGAAAATATTTTTTTACCTAGGTGACTTTACCGAAAAACCTAAGAATAAAGAAATTACTATTTATGAAAATAAGGGAGTGAACCCGCAATCTTATGTCTCTCGTGCAATCACAAACCCACGTATGATATTACCACTTGAGTCATTATTCTACCAAAATAATGCATATTATTTCATGAGATGGACTAGTCAACTGTTCAACAAGCGAATGACAATTTTTTTAGGAAACTACTTGAATGGCTTGGCACAAGTCTTACGCTTATCACGCAATCACAAAGTCGTGCACGATATCATCACCTAAACCAACGTAGAATTGTGTTGGCAGTGCAATCAGACGTTTGCGTATTTACTAGACATTCAATCCTACATGCTCATGCGTCTACAATAGCTTTACAGTGTAAGCTGGATATAAATACATATTATATGAGCATATTTCTGAAATAAGCAGCACATAATTACATAACATTGGTGGGATGTGGTAGCAACAGGGAAACTCAGAAAACAAGCAAACTTTGGATAGAAGAACATCTGGTCTTACTCCCACAGGGGGTGCTTACAGCTCACTTCTACTTTGTTGATAGATTTTTTTTATACTAATGATGTATATTGATTTAATTGGAATACATGCAGTGACTATCAGCCATGTAGCGTGCAATCAAGGTTCTCAAAGTGTATGTATGTTCAACTTTTTTCGTACCATAAATAGCCAACCGTGCTAATCGGAGGTGAGGGAAAGATGGTCTCTGTAAAGCACGTAATATCTGGGGGTTAGACCAATGTAATGTGCTGCAAAACAGTCACTCACTTGCTGACGAGCTGTTGCTCATGATCGGCACACTGCCTCAGCAGCTCTCCACACGTTGCTATGATTCTGGAAGTCAGCATAATATAAAAATACCGGTTTTTAAAATGTCGTATATAACTTATTTATAACCGTTTGTGGTTATTGTGATACATAAGCCTCAACATTCCATGAAAACTACAACCAATCACATCTCTATATTATTTAGGAGTACAAAACACTAATGAAAACACTAAAAAAGCAATAACTATGTAATACATAGGTTAGGCAGCTGCACTGAAATTGTGTGAGCTCAAAGTAGTCAGAAAATATAAAAAATACAGCGCAGTATTCCTTGCAAGTGGCAGTCAAAATGGCTCCACAAACACATTCAGAGGCATGTCTAAAATAATTAGCTGAGGCTGCGGGAAGGGCTCACCGTATGGAGTTTTGAAAGGCTGTCCAATCCTCTTGGAATTGAGCTCCAATCACCTGCTCATTTAAACGACATTTCTTCCGGATGGACTGTAGCGTGCCGGAAAAATCCGACACATACCTACACACAAGCCCCGTCATATTATTGTTAATGCCTGGGAGATAATGTCAATGAGCAATTCTCTCTCCCCAGCTGATTAACATCATCACAGCAAACATTGCGTCTTCGTCTTCAACCACAGGAGTAAATAATAACAACACAATGAGGTGGTCTGGTGGCTTTATGGTGGGGGGGGGGAGACTAAGGACTGTGTCGGTAGTGAAGTGACAGCACTGAAATCTTGAGTTTCAATCCACGCCTCATCCACCTGTGGTTAAACTGGGTTATCAAGTGTAGCAAGTTCATCTCAGCCCGGTTATTAATAATTGCACAAAAAGACACAACATTAAACTTTTCACCTAGTTCGGCTTATTGCTGCTGTGGGACCTACATTTTTTTTCAATTATCAATATCTTCCAGGCGCACAAAGATACATCATCTAGTGTCCTATAATTAGAGGCTGGTAAGTGACATCATAGGTGACATCATCGAGTCATCTTTCAAAGTAATTTCTGACACGGTGTGATGCTCCCATGCTCTTTGTGAACGTTCCAAATTAACTTTTCTTCATCTCATGACAAGAGGCGAATGGTACTATTTTAATGTGATATATTTTATTAATTAAAACCATGATGAGTTAAATGATGACGTCACCCTGCTGCTGCTGCTGCTCTATTTAAGATCGGGAGCAAGAGCAGAGCCTCACCATTCTGGCGAATTTCCCAATGATGCTGGATGCAATTACCAGCGAAACGTCGTACTCAAAAATTGTAAATGTTGTGGTTTCATGCTTAAACACACCGGTGGGCTAAAGTAGTGAACTATTTGTCTTTTGTCAACGTGACACTTTTTTGCTGATTGGCCATGTCGGGGGGGGGGGGGGGTGGAGGATTACGACACATTTATAAATAACGCGATCTAACCCAAATACACCATTGGAACCTCATTTGCCAGTAGAAAAATATGATAGTTGTTTTTTACCCTTTTATCTGGCAACAAAACTGACACCTTTTTTACCAACCCAAAAACGTTTATTATGAATAATATTGGTCGCGCAAGCCTACGTGTTAAACTTTAATTAAACCAATTGATACGTTATGATAAACAAAGCAACTATGCTAAATAAAGACAAAAGTGAACGGTTAATTTTCAGCTGCCTGTTGTTTTAGTTGTCACATTTTTAAGTTGTTTAATGAGCCACTGCACAACATGAAGTAGACAAAAAAAAACACACTTGAGCAACCGTGAAAAGTTGTTACCAAGTCAACATAGTTTTCTTTCATCATACATTAAAAATAAAAGGCTGAACAAAATATACATAATTTGAAACGTTTATAGAAAAAAAAAAACTACTACATATTGTATGAATGTAATAAAATAACGAACAGGCTTTTGATTGTAAATTTAAAAAAATACAAATAAAATGGACTCAAAACAGAATTTTTTTAGATAATGTAATTGATTAAAGTGACTAGCTTTTTGTATTGTAAACCAATATCGACGTAACCATATATAAAGGACTGCGTTGGCCCAGTTGCCTGAATGTTTGGCATGAAATTATTTACCTACGCAGAGATTGAGGAATTGTTATGATTTAGGGTCATGATCCAAGAAATTACTGTTTCGTCTTATTTAACAACATGATTTATGCTGTTCTGTCTCATGTACTCCGTTACCCTAAATGTAGGTTCATACTGAGTGCACAATTTGCGTAAATTGTACATAATTGATTCTTAAGCACCAAATTTGATGCATATATCACAGGTGCAACGACCAATTTTAATAGATGAATGTATGCATCCATCGTTAATTACCTAATATAAACATTCACTATGTGGCAGTGTGTCGACAGTAGTAACTCTGCATCCTTGAGGGCAACTTTTTGGCAGTCATCATCACCAACTGCTACCCTGCAACACGTTTACTATTAGCAATGGCATAGAGTTATGGAGTTGTGTCCAGCCAACGAAAAGTGTGATGAACAACGATTTTTCTAGAATGCACACAACAATCTTTTGTAGTCATGCGATCAGATTTGTCCAAATTTTGGACAACTGATATGTATTACCAAACAAAACTTATATGGCAACCATTGCCATAATCCATTGCGGCATTCCGAGACATTTGGTTACGTGATTTAGCACCTTATGAATTATAGTTGTTACTGTTTTGTTTACTTGCCTATGCATGGCCTTCAGTGCACCACATTCCCGCTTGGATGTGTAACGCACACGCAGAGGACGACTGAGAAAATTATAATCATTATAAGAGGCCACACTAGAATGGAGAGGAATGATATGGAAACTTCAGCAATAGATGGTATCTCACAATTATCGCAAACAAAGGAGGACTGTTGCCGGGAGCTTGTGGACAACAACGGTCGCCATAAACGGGCTGAATGGGAAGAAGAAGAAGAAGATCCTTACTTGGAAAAGAGTGCCCTGAGAGCCCGGAGAAGCCCGCAAACACCAAGCCCATCCGTAAGCTTGATGCACCGCTCGGCCGAGGAAGAGGCCAGAGAAAAAAGCTTGTTCACCGATTGGCTCATCTCCTGCACGCAGTCGATGAGGTCTCCTCGCTCCTGTCCGTGATAATATCCATCGCAAACATCCAATTACACCAGTGAAAACAACCACGTGACCAAGTCCTGACCAAAGTCTTCACATTAAAATCATTCAACAAAATCTGGCCGAAAAGCAAATCAACCGGAATGCACTTGAATCTTGCCATAGGTTGGAAACTTAGTCTGGATATGCCTGGATTGTGCTTGGATGGGTGTCCACCTGGCACAAACGGGTTCTCCAAGGTATGTAGGGCTACGTGGTGAGCAGCACAGGGCAGTACAGCAAATCTTACTTGCAACAGCAGTACGTTGCCGTACACTCATTGATATGCTAATTCTCTCTGCCCCCTCCCTCTCTCTGTACCCGCCCCCCCCTCTCTATATTTAAGGGACCGTCACAGAAACGACCCCTCTCTTTGTGCCGATTTGTGTCCTCTCTCTGTGTGCCGTTGTGATGTCTGTCTGCTTGTATGTCTGTCTATAGTTTTCTAGTTAGATTTTTGTTGCTATTTCTTTTATACCTGATGATGATTGCTTGTGTTGCAATCGAAACGTCGTAATATGTTATTTTAATGTATTATTTTATTTTTAGACGTGACTTAACCGAAAAGAACCAAAGAACAGTACAGCAAAGTCCATAGCTTTACTCAGACCTTGTATTTCTTACCTCTATGCTCCCCATTTCCACCAAACTGCACTGACAACGTGGTAAATTATGGCAAGATGACCCTCATGACCCCGCACTGGATGAGGACACCCGAGAAAGACAAAAGGGTCTGTACATGTACATGCTTACCCTCACAAGTATTTTTTCCAGTAATATCAGAATGATAATCCTATTTTGGTTTTCAATTCTAAAATCAACCTCAAAGGATGACACCGGTCGAATGCAATACGCACCAATGGGACGGCACTGAGCTGAATGAGCAGGTTGTGCTCCTCCAGATCTCCGTAGTCCAGTTGGTACTGCTGGTATGGCTTGTAAACGGCCTCCACCAGCTCTCCCAGCTTCAAGAGGTTCATCTCATCTGCAAAAGAGGTTTTTTTGGGTTAGATTGCGTAAATATAAATGTTATTAACCCACCACCACCAGACACAGCCAATTACGATTGTAAGCGTTGTAAATGTCGTGTGTTTACTCTCCAACACAACGGTGTGCTGAAGTAGTAACTAAATGGCACGTTTTGTTTACATGACAAACCTTACTAATTGGCTTTATCGGGTGGTGGTGGGTTAACGACACATTGGGCCAATTGTGGTTGCATCATTACCCAAGTGAGGCACCATAGCTGCCTCGAGTCCCCGGGCGAAGTGTACGGTGATCTCGTAAAGCTCCAGCAGCACACAGAGCCTGGCTTCAGCAGGGGCCGCGTCAACGGTGGCTCGCACACGCTCTGGGATCGAGGGTACGGTTGCTCCCAGCGTCTGGATCAGCAGGATCGTCACCACCTCGTAAGGCTTCCGGAACACCTGGGGGAAAGGCATCACGAGGCACCATGGGTCACTTCCACATTTTTCAAGTGTCCTACTTCAGATTGTCAGCCCGAGCACATCTGTGGTCAGAGTGCTCAACGCGTGACAGGAAGGTCTGTGAGTTCAAATCCCGGTGGGAGGTCGATTTGAGCCATTACCTTCCAAGCAGGGTTTTTATGCAAGTACCACTTACTGGGAAATCAAGAGTGGCCTTTGTATGCAGAAAATGTGGAATTTGCACCACACAGCGACCCACTCTGTGTGATTTTGTGCTTTAAACACATGCCCAACAATACCATGTACAGCAGTTTACAGTTACATTTTAAACGTATATGCTACCTGCATCGCACATTTTTTGCAATATATTAGCATCACTGACTCAAGAAAACCAAATACATTTTGCGATGTAAACAATCGGTTGAATTACAAATTTAAGATCTACATTCATAATGAGCAATGTTGTTGATGCCATCAAACCTTGCATTTACTTCCTTCCTTCTGCTAGATCCCACTGGTGTACAGTCAACACACGACCACTAATGTTGTCTTCTGCTTGGCCATTGAATTTGGTTGCCACTATAATTCATGAATTGTGACACTACACAACATACATCCTTGTCTGTTTACTTGTTAGTACAAGAGTCACCCTATATAATTTTAATGTTTCTGTAATTTTATTCGAATTGTAACATGAACACAGTTGCCGTTGTTCCTATTACTCTTTGCGTCATTGCTGTACTTTGTTTGCTTTGGTCTTTTTCGTGACCCAGGTCACTCTGGCAAATTAGACTATTCTGGTCTCTTGAGTTCTCACCTGGTGAAACAAATAACTTGACGATGCCCTGTGTGGTTTTTATCTCAGTATGTTGGAGTGGGGGTACTATGTGGCATTCAGGTCTGTATGAAGATGTGTCATAAGCCATTGTAAGAAAAATTACACCATTGTGAACTATCCATATGATGACAATGCTCATGGGTTGACTTCCACATTAACACCGTATGTTATGTAAACACTTTACCCAACGTCACTCTATAGTGACAAATGATGATGGATCTTAATCCTGAAGTAAAAACTTAGTTTTTGAAAATGACATTCATAGGTTGGACTCGTGTCACAGATTTCATCAAAACTTTTTCCAGCACCCGCAATTAAAATGCACTCACCTGGCTGCACCACTGAACCTGGGAATGCCATGTGCTCAGCAGGACATCAAAGAACTCTTGCAGCTGTTGTGCCGGCTCCATGTCACTCTGGGTCAGATCCTTCCAGGCACCAGACACCAGCTGGTTCTGTTGCCAACAAGACAGCATCACACTGACAACTGCACCAAGCTTGAACATGTGGAACAAAAGGTTACGAATTCTGCCCGACCCTTTAACAACCATCTGCTCGTCAAACTTGTGGAAATGACACAGGGCACTACCCCAACCCAGAAACGCACTGTATTGCTTTTTCTCAGCATACAACATTTGTTCCAGTTCCCCCCATTCTCACAGTTTGCTCACTTTTGCAGTGCCCACAAGAGGTGAATTAATGGTATAATGCTAAAAAAGTTGCGTATCGAGCATAAATGTGCATGAAAAACATTAATTATAACAGCTAAGTAGCTTTTCAGAATATATTTCACACTTAAGTGAACTGATAGCTCTGTACATTTAACTTTCAAATACAGTACACAATCAACTGCAGGTATTATATTAATTTGCAACCAATCACTTCATATTCACAACAACATGAGTCAGCCTCATTATGGATTTTAAACACATTTTTACTCTGGATATGGAAAGGTACATATGCACTGGATAAATTAACCAAATTGTTTAATGAATGCTCATGATCTTGCTCTTACTTTGTGACACTTGTAGTAATAGGCGAGGAGCTGCGGCATCCGATCGATATCCCCAAACACATTCACAAACATGTGCGATTGTTCTGGAGGAAAGAAAAGATAAAAAAAACTCGAATTAGGCTTCCTAGTTTGAAATATTTGATTCCATCTCTAGAATTCAACTTTGTTTTCAAAGTGCTTCTGTGGAAAAACTATTATTGACAATTTATTTGGCAGCCCTAAAGTAGGAGTGGAAATCCCACATTCCTATAACAAAGGTGTCTCCATATAAAACCCCTTGTTCATTGTATGCAGCCAAGGAACAGATCGAAGAAATCTAGGAGGATATTGACCAAGGAGATGGAGAGACAAAAAATCAGATTGTGTGCAGGTGCTCGATGGATGATTATATTGCAGAGTCATGAAAGATGGCAGCAGCTTGGAGAGGCCTTCAAACAGCAGTGGATTGCCTATGGCTGTTGATTATGAATATCTCCAATTGGTCATAGTTAGGACCAAGTAGCAATTTTCCTCGTGAGTGTTCATAAAGAAGCATTTCTTTTATCCACTGCCTATGAAACTTACCTACAGACTGAGAAGTGAAGGCGGTTACAATATGTGGGCTGGCCAGCGCTTCCAGGCGATTTTTGAGAGACTCCAGGTGCACACACTTCTCAGAGTAGTTGGGGGTGTCCACGAGCATGGCCAGGCTACTCTGCAAGCCTGTCAGCTTCCCGGCAATCAATTGTACATCCTGCATGGTCCAAATGAAATCAAACGCAAATAACACACGTAAAATACAACTCATCAAACTCGTCGACCAATCGCACGACACTAGAGTAATGACATCTCATTAAACCCAACAGACTGTGATAGTCTGAAAGGGGAGCTTTAAAACATTTTGTGAAGTGTTATTATACAAGAAAGCCAGTCAAATTGTCTTCCCACTCAAACGTGTGCCGAGTGTTGATCATCTCTGCTGGCGGTCCTGAGCCAGTTGTAGAAATTCAAAATTCTCCAGCCTCTCTTTTCTCCACTCACTCTATTCCACTCCCCATGCTCTCTGCAACCTCTCCACTCGCATCTCACTGTGCTCCCACGCAGTCTCCGCTCCAGAAATCAAAGCCTTCTTTCAAAGCCCCAAGTCAACCTTCGCCATGTGAGGTCACTAATTTATCCTCTACTGCCCCTATAGTCCAGAATCAATTTCCCCCAGCAATCTGTGCCGTCGGCTCCCTACCCCTCTTAATGTCCAGGTTCAATATTTTCCTTTGGTTGTCTCTCTCTAAAAATAAATAGGTTCATGGTTTCTGTATACCATGCTGAGATGCAGTCGTATTCAGATGGTATAATAATAATTCAAACTGTATTGCATTTGCATTTCCTTGTCAAGAACCAGTCTACGTTCTAACACCAATGTGGCATAACTCACACAAACACGAGGCATAATTACAACTGCAGGAGCGTACCTGCGTTTTATAAACGTCCTCAATCTCGGCACTCAGCGTGGTCCACTTGTCAGCCTCCTGCAGGGCCTCTGCCGCAGCTTGCATCCGTGACTTCACCTTGTCAATTTCCACGAGAACCTTGACAACCACAAACACACATGAGTACTTTACTTTTCATAATTAGTCAGTAAAAAAAAGCATACACAAGTTAGAAGCAGTGCAATGACCGTGAATGAAAGTAGATGAATTTTGGTAGGACACGCTGCTAAAACAGATGACTGCTGCTAAAACAGATGATGACTGCTGGTTGAGACCAAGGACGGAGCGGCAGCCAAAGAGGAGGGAACTTTTGCCAGAGACAACCACCACGGAGATGGAGCGCTGAATACAGTTAATATGCAGGTGATAGCTGTATTGTTGCGTTGCAGGTCCATGATCAATGGCGATGGATGGGACAGGCCTTCATCTAGCACTGGATGCAATATGGTTTATGACTATGTATGACACGTAACGGTAGAAGAGACGCATGGTTAGACCTGCATGGACTGAGCCGTGTCCTGCTCCACTTTGCGGATATCCTCTTTCACCAGAGCCATCTGCTCCTTCAGAAATGTGGCCTCCTGCCGCACGGCCTCCACATCCTTGAGCACACGCGGAAGGTTTTGTAGGGCCTGCTGACTGATGTCTGCAACAGAAGTACACCATTCTTGATTTGAAGCACCATTCATAATGCAACTTTTAACGGAAGCAAAATTACGACTATTTTTTACGGAGATAAAATGGAAACGAACACATTCTGTAGGAATAAAAGTACAATAGCTATAATTTCAGTCACAAAACATTCACGAATTATTTAAGTGCTGTGGCATTCTGTAAACTGCCTGCAGCTACTCATCTTTAGAGTACCATTATGGTTTTCTATAGGGTAATAGATAATCCAAGACAGTAGTTCAATGCATCATACTATTAATAATAAATCACACTTATATTGCACTTTTTTTTTACCTAACACTGCAGTTCAAAATAAATTCTATTCAACTTAATTTCTAAGTTAAAATGTCTATCAATACTGAATGGATGATTCTCAACTTTGTTAGTCCTAAGCAAGTGATGCAAATTCCACAAATGGTGAGGAAAAGTTATCTCCATAACAAAACTTTGACTGCCCATTAAGTAGTACTTATTTTCCGACCTAACAGGGATGATAGGCCGGGTCAACCACTTCAGTGAGGTTTGAACTCATCACCCTCTGATTCTGACTCTGTTACTAATGCAAAGGTTGCATATTATATGCATGCACTTAAAGGGTTTGTAAAAATTACACTCGGACCTCAGCATGCAACAAATACCTTCAATAGAATTGTTGACCTCCTGTATAAAGAGCTGTAACTTCATGACAAGTGTGGACGCATGACCGTCCACCTTGCCAGGAGCCTCCTTCTGTGCAGCCTTGAAGGCCCCATTCACCCAGTCCTTCACATCAAAGTCCTCCTCCAGAAACTTGGAAAAATCCATTTTCGCAAGCACACTGCTTTTCACGTTTGCTTTCTTCCCACTTCCAAGGATGGCGAATCACATGACTGGTCCAGCGGACGAGCTCTGCGATGGTGTTAACATTTTCACTGGCACCGAGGCAAAACGATGAATGTAGTGCACGATCCTGGCTTGTAAATATAGGAATGCAATTGCGTTTTGGTTCACTTATGAAGGAACATGAATGTGTGGACTATTCTATTTACCATTACATTTCTTTGTAGAGTATCCACAACAAAAGTATGTCTTCATGGCAGAAACTGCATTGGAATGTGTCTTTGAGGTGAATCTTTACTTTGGCACTTGGGTTTGATACTTTATTTCTGAAAAAAATGAATGCATTCACAAATTTATATGAATGACCATATATTACAAATGCAACTAAAAACTTTAATACACAGGGTTTAACAGAAAGAATATATAAAAGGCAAATACATATTTCACACATCGCATATTCT
The DNA here is from genome assembly GCF_964198595.1 of Lampetra fluviatilis. Classification (NCBI taxonomy): domain Eukaryota; kingdom Metazoa; phylum Chordata; class Hyperoartia; order Petromyzontiformes; family Petromyzontidae; genus Lampetra; species Lampetra fluviatilis. Next base: position 6,538,809 of record NC_136279.1, on the reverse strand, counting down.
TGAGAGCAAAAAGGACAGATTTAACAGTTGGAATTTGCACTTTACAGTGTAATACCTTCTTTTGAATGTAACATGAACGAGCCTTTAAGGAATAGAGTGGCAAACACACCTTCAAACATATATCAATATTTGCAGTACTCTGTAATATTAATAACGTCGCCCAAAGGACGAGGCTTAAAAGTCGAGACAATTCAGTATGAACAGTACAAAGAGGCAAGGGAAGACGACACTTCCAATGATTAAATTATCAATGACGGTATTGCCAAGCGATGGTTGACAGTACAAATGCATATTTACTTTAATCCAGTGTTCTTCACTAATTTTCATAGGGAGGCCACTTTCGCCGATGAGACATTAATTACTAATTAGTGTGTTGGCCGCCACATATTTGAACCCTTTTGGTTTGACAGCATGATGGGGCTGCACTAAATGCCACCAGGTGCCGCCAGTGACGAACACTGCTTTAATCGATTCCTGAACAACACTGCTCTTTATAGTAGAATATTTATTGACGTCTTCTCTGTCTCAATACTGTTTCACGAGTGTCTTTCATTGGGGATGTTTGGCCAATTCCTCATACGTGTTTGACTTGACAAGGAAGAAATTCGGGGCAAGTTCGGAATAAAAATAACCATTCACAACTCAGCGTAGATTCAAGAATCAACCGCTGCATTGCCATCTTCTCCCGGCCATTTCGCGGTCCAAGCCAACGACACCTGGAATTCCCAGTCTCCCGTCAAAATACCAACCGTGCTATATAATAAACCTGCTTAGCTTCCGAGATCTGACGCAATTAGGTCTATTCGCACGCAGACGCCGCACAGAGTGTCTGCCCCCTGCCGATGGGGAGTCGCTAGGCCCCACACCGCCGGGGCAGTCCATCCAGGCGAGACCGAGGCTCCGTAGACAACAGAGGGCCGCCCGACCCCTTCACGCAGCTCCGCGAGCGCCTTCCTTTGATAAAACGCACGCAACGCAGCGCGCACGGTGCACAGAGAGAAGCGACGCGCCTTATTTACCTGCTCAGTGGCTTTTTTTTTATCCCTTTGCGCGTTGTTGTTGTTACAAGTTTGACGACAGCGGCCACGGCGCGGGGCCTCGGGACAAACCCTGCTGAGCGACGTGGAAGACGCCGCGTGACGTCACGCCGCGCGCGTGCGCCACGTGACGTCACGCACCTGGACGCGTGCGCCGCGTGACGTTACGCACCTGTGCGCGTGCGCCACGTGACGTCACGCACCTGGGCGCGATTCTTGGGCTTCAAATTTGAACGCGTGGCCGCGTGGAGGATTTCGTGTCCAGTGTGACGACTCCTTAACTCTAGGGGGTGGGGGTTGTGAGATCGCGTCAATATAAATGTGTGTCGTTAAACCCGCCACCACCCGACACAGCCGATTTAGTAAGGTTTTTGTCACGTAAACAGAACGTGCCAATCCGTTACTTGTAACAGCACTACAACATCGGTGTGTTGGAGAGCAAATCCACAACATTTACAATCTGAGTCCGACGTTTCGGTAGTAATTACAACGAGCATCATCAGGCGGACAGTTGGAGGATTTCTCCACAAATCCAGCAATATAAGGGCCTCCTCCTTCCAAAGCCCAGTCAACCTTTGTTCCATGGGTGATCGCTCCTTCTCGGCTTCGGCTCCCATTGTCTGGAATTCTCATCCACTTGAGCTTCGTGCAATTGAGACTGTGCCATTGTACAAGTCAAGACTTCATATCCCATAGCTGTGAACCCATACGGTTTACCCGTATTCATGCGTTTTCAGGTCCATACGGCGTACAGCCGTTTCAATACGGGCAAAAAAATGTGTGTTTCTCCCTTGTGATGGGACTTTGTAAGATGAACGTTGATATTTATAAAGGAATGGGGTGACCAATAAGATCTGAATTGGTCTGTCATAAAATAGGCAGGTATGAGACGCATATAGATCACATGTTGTTTTCTTTTCGTGATACGTCTGGAGATGCGGTTGCATGTGACTTGCATTATATATGCTGCAGTGTTTATATTCAGCCACGCGGTGGCGAAATATGCTCATCAAAGGTTGCTTCGTGGTTCTGAGTTCGGGGCGGTAGAACATTCCACACCACATCAATGAGATGTACCTGCAAAGGCATTCCGCTCCTAATCACCAACACGTGGCTAACTGGAGCGTATACGAGCAAGCAGAGTGCCAGAGTCAGTCCAGTATGTGGAAACAATGCCGTCTGTTCCATTTGATCTCAGGCCCATGGTAGCGTTAACTTTGCTGTTTACGTGTGACATCAAACGATTTGCATTCAATTTCGATTTAAAGCTTTCGTGACTGCAGGGATTCGTCTTCTTGGTTCTTTCGGTAATATCACGTAGAAGGGAAGTAATTTTTATTATTTTATTACTTCCCTTCTACGTGACTTTACCGAAAGAACCAAGAAGATTTGCATTCAGTATTAAGTTCCCTCGATCATCACAACCATGATCTATTTTTCGATTTAAAGCTTTCGTGACTGCAGGGATTCATCTTCTTGGTTCTTTCGGTATTCAGACTATGTCTTCTCGACAGACCTGTTCTCCACCTGAGGACGGCTGCTTGCGTTGTGGCCGAAACGTCGTGAGAATTATTTTATTATGTTTTATTTTTTATTATTTTATTATTTTCATTCTACGTGACTTTACCGAAAGAACCAAGAAGATGATCTATTTATTGATATATACACGCCTCCCAAAGCCATCACAAATGCCACGATCATTCAATACAACAATCCATCTAATTCTAGATTTGAAGTTTTCGTGACTGCAAGGATTCATACTCTTTGTTTTTTTCGGTAAAGTCACGTAGGTAAAAAAATATAATTATTTTAAAACATTACCTACGTGCTTTTACCAAAAAAACCAAAAAGTATGAATCCATCTAATGCCTGGACATAAGCTACATTCATTGCTTTATATTCTCAGTGGATGCCCTCTAGGACTTGTGTCCCCTCTGTCGGTTGACGCTTCTTCGTTATGTTATTATAATGTTTGAATGCGCGGTGGAAAGGTCATCGCAACCCTTCTTGTGCAACCTAATGAGTCGTGATAGATGCATAGCAGCCCTTCGAGTTCCACAATTTATTTTGGTCGTACCTAAAATGACGAGTCAAAATATCTCCACTTTTAAATGGGGCAGTGTTTATCATCTTTGTCAGCCCTGAACCAGGAGTGAAAACTCCACATATCCGTGGCAGAGGTCAGTCCAGCCCCTGTTGACTTTGAGCCATCTGTTCTCATCAACGCTGAAGGTATGATAAGCCGAGTTTGTTCCTGATACATGTGGAGTGACATAGAATCGATCACTTAGCAGCAGAGGTGGGACAAAGTCATTGTTATGCAAGTCCAAGTCGAGTCGCAAGTCATCAAATTCATGACTCGAGTCTGACTCGAGTCCAAGTCACATGACTCGAGTCCACATCTCATAGGTGGGACAAAGTCATTGTTATGCAAGTCCAAGTCGAGTCGCAAGTCATCAAATTCATGACTCGAGTCTGACTCGAGTCCAAGTCACATGACTCGAGTCCACACCTCTGCTTAGCAGCATAGCGCTGGTTGCTGGTAGAGAGGGGATCTGCAACTACAGCAGCCCTGACTGACAGTAGGTCACGTGATAGACCAGACAGCGGGATGTAGGGGAAAGGTTACGAAAGGGGCAGATCGAGAACCTGCTGGTAGGTTCCAGAAGGGGGGCGTGGCCGGCCAGGCCACGCTGGCAGTATAAGAGGGGCCCCGGGAGGGGACCTCGGGGCTGTCGTCGTGTGGCGTAGGGGGGGGGGACCCTCGTCGTGCTGCTGCTGCTGGGGTCTTCACCGCCGTCTGCGTCTTCACCGTCTCGGCGTCGTGAGTCAGGCAGTCTGCCAGCTGTCCTGACTGGGAAGCGTAGTTGCTAAGTGTGTGAACTGTTAAGACCGTTAATAAACAGAGTGCCTCCTACTCTTCGTGTCTCTGAGTCAGTCACTACACATGCTAGTGGTTAGAAATAAAATACAAAGCAGACATTCTTTGGGTCTTTCGGTAAAGTCACGTTGATAGGTTCAAAGAAAATAACAAAAACTACGACCGCTTGTGTTGCGATCGAAACGTCGTAGTTTTTGTTATTTTCTTTGAACCTATCTACGTGACTTTACCGAAAGACCCAAATCATATGAATTCCTGCAGTCACGAAAGCGCTAAGTCACAAAGCAGACAGTACTGCATCCTAAATTGAATTAGATTATTCTCGCAGTGCAAATGTGAAAAATAAATTATTTTGCGCATAATCACTAAACCATCCCGGCATCCAATAAAGTGATACTATTTCACTTTATTTCCCCAAGAAGATCTGATTGAGTCCCAAGACTCAGGAGGGATACGCATTGTTTTTTTTGCCAATTCCATGAGCATTTCGGCATGCGAAAGAAGTTTAACATAAATACATACACGTGGGAGAAAATCAAAGCATTCAGGGTAAGGCCGCTACATATACTGTAAAAGGTCGACTGCTGTTCAGTTTGGAAATCTCCAAAGATGAAATGTTTCTATTGTACTGTTCACAGCAGCAAGGATGTATTTCAGGGTGGAAGATAGGCAAAAAAAAACACTTGAGTGCTGCATTGGAAATGGTGGGAGGGCATGAAGGTTCACATATAGAGATAAAAGTGGCCTCAGATATCACGTAGTTTTAGTTATATTTGTGGTGAGACAATCACTAACGTGGTGCAGATGGGCAGGCCTGGCTAGTTTCAGCACAACACAGAAACACAGTACTGCACCTTTCTCCAAGTTCAGTTTGCATGAACACACGCGAATTATGGTAAAAAAAAACTGTACAAAAAAGTTCTTTACACTAAATATGTAAACGTGATTTTTTAGCAAAAGCATAGATGTAAGGCAGACTGCCATGCAATTTGGTAGTTAGATGCTAAAAAAACTTACCGTAATTGTATAATTTGCAAGTCTTTGTAAACATATATCCCTCTGGCCTCACTCTTGGAATGGCAACAGAAACCTTCAATAAACATTAACTCCTAAATCATGTGCTTTGTAGTGATATCCAACATTTGTCCATAAACATTAAATCAAGTCAAATATCAAAGTGTTGCCACGCTCAAACGATTATGCGATGGTGCTCTTTTCCATTGGCAGTCCTGGGCCTCTGATTAAAAAACATTAACTTTCCTATGGTGGTGGCCAGTCTCTGCATAGAGCATCCACTCTTGAGTTCCTATACATTTGTTCGGTTGCTTATCCCACAGTAAATTGCTTATGCAATAGTATCACTTTCAACTCAACACCTTGCATGCCCTCTGCCTCAGCTACACAATGTACACTTGCCTTCATGCCACCTAATTTCTCAGTCATCATGCCAACAACCCCTCCTTTTGAACTTATTAACCTGACGTTCACAGTTCTAAGTTCTATTTTATGATTGATAAGAAAAAGAACACAACCCAATAGCTTCGTCAGATATGACAACTAGTCATGTGATGCCTTTTTCGTGATGTGAAGTTACGCGGGCGTTTGCCAGGGAAGGGAACTCGTTTATGTGCCTGCTTCTGACGGGCGCAGCAGTGCTTGGAAATGACTCCTGACAAAGGGTGAACAGTGTACACACCGATTAGGCAATCAAAGCCGCTCTCTGATCACCTCTTTGTACACAAGTCCAGGCCTTGCGTCCCTGATAAGTCTGGATCCTCTTATGGCTCCGTGAAAAGGGTAAAGGTGCAGCCCTGAAAATGCTTGCTCATGCCACTGCTGTCAGAAGGGCCTATGCGAGAGCTCTTCAGAGTCCTCGAGGATATTTTACTCTACTCTTCTATGCTGCTATTACATTTATTTTTGCTGTCTTTGGAACAGTGACATTGCCTAGCGATAGCACGTTCTCTGCACTTTGCTTGGTGTAGTGTTAACCGCAAAGATATGTGCCATCTGCTTTACAGTGGACGTTAAAAATCCAGTAATTAATTTTGAAGAGAGGAGGCCATCGTATGTCGACATCACAGTCCAAATTTGAAAAACGAATCCTACAAATTACTCAATTTGGATTACACACCGTAAAATCACCTCTTAATGTGAAAGTATTTTAAACTATGTTTTTGAAACATAATGCCTGCGTGATAGTATTGCGTGATATGAATGCCACATATACCGATCTTACTAAACTATTATTATGCTGTGTTGTACGAGTTGTTGGTATCTGTGAATAATTTCCACACCCACACAAAACAATAACACCCACAGCAGCTCCAGAGTTATCTCCAGCCAACATTTTCTTCTCCTTCACCAGCCCACAAACCCACGCCTTTCGCTTGCCACAAATGGCAGCATGACATCGTGGACCTCGCCAGCCTAGGAACAGTACCTTCCCTCTGTGGTGAGTGCTGCCCAAGGCAGGGGTAGCAGGCTTATTCTGGTTGGATTATTAAATATGGATAACGTAGCTACATTTGACGTTCGTATTCTCTGCTCAAAAGCAATGTATTCTATCTATTTTTATTTGTATACAAAGCAATGCCAGAGGTTGCCCATTGGTTCTCCAGAAACGGCACTTGCAATAGGCAAGTTTCTTAAATCTCGAACATTTCTATCCACAGAGCAACATAAATGAGTACACCAAAATATAGTTGATCAGCAGGTTGCACTTGGTGAAAACCCCGGCCAAATATTGTATATCGGGTCTCTCTTTACAGTATTTGGTTCATATTGTGGTGCGCTACTAACCACTGCGCCACCAGGCCCCCACTATGACTTACTCGTTCAAATACCCACGTAATTATAGGTCACCGGGTTCCAAGTGCAGTGTGCGAACCACTGCGCCATGGCTCCCCTAACACAAAGATGCATATCAGACAGAAAAAAAACCTCACATTCGTCAATAACAATGTCTTAGTAAGTCATAGGTAACGTTTCGGGTAATGGTCCTTCATAGCACATCTGGCAGTGTTATTGACAAATGTGTTGAGAGTTTGTATGTATGTTGTACTTCTGTTCGCACCGTACGTAGCCAGTCGTGAAAATCTATATTGACTCAACCGTGGCGCGAAATTAGCCAACTGTGGTGTTTGAGCACCACTGGTAATGCAGCCTCATCATATCGTTTGTCTAATATATTACATTTAAAAGGTGCTTTAAAAACACGGTGGGAATACAAGTTGTTTTCGACTGTCGTCCACTGCGTCAGAAAGCTTGGCTTCTTAACCAATACACTTATTTGACATTAAACAGGCGAGACTGCCAAACTAATCTTCGGGACAATCCGCTTCCTTCCTGTAATACCATTAAGGGCTAAATTTGGAAAGATTATATCAGCATAGGAGTAAACAGGAGGGGTCAGTAGAGTCATCATACGGGCGCTACAGGTGGTGTCTGCTGGCATCGAGGCACTAGCACAGCCTGAGAGCCATGGGGAACACCAAGAGCAGTGCCCTGTCCCGCGAGATCTTGGAGGACATCAAGCTAAACACCAAGTTCTCGGAGGACGAGCTCACCGAGTGGTACAGCTCCTTCATGCGCGACTGCCCCGACGGACGAATCTCGCGAGAGCGCTTCGAGAAGATCTACGCGCGCTTCTTCCCGAACGCCGACCCCAAGGTGTACGCCCAGCACGTGTTCCGCTCCTTCGACAAGAACAGCGACGGCACGCTCGACTTCAAGGAGTACATCATTGCGCTGCACCTCACGTCGTCCGGCAAGACGCAGCTCAAGCTCGAGTGGGCCTTTTCCCTCTACGACGTCGATGGTAATGGCACCATCAACAAGTCCGAGATCCTGGAGATTGTCAAGGTAAAGTGAGAATCGAGCTCGGTGTGCATTCTTGAGTATGGCGCCACGGTGGCGAGTTGTTAACTACCTCGCCTGGTATACAGGAGGTCTTGGGTTCCATCCCGACCATGACGCCTGTATATTTGGAGATTGCATGTTCTCCCTGTGGTCGTTTGGATTTTCTCCAGGTCCTCCATTTATTTCCTCCACATTTAGAAACGTGAGTTTAGGGTTATTTAGTCGCTGCTGTAAATTTCCACTTGATAAGCCACTTCGTTGAGCTATCATTTGTGGCCAGGTCACTTCTGAAAAAGAGCTATATAGCTCAGTGGGCCTTACCGAGTAAAATAAAAAATAGTTTTATCGTTTTATTTTGCTGTTGCCAAAATCGTCAAACTTGAACCCAATATTTGTTGTGATACTACATTGGTGGAGCAGAGCCAGTGGTGTCAATTCCATATTTCTATGACCAGGACCAGGTTTTTCAACAATTTCTGATTTCTCACAAAGTTGTATTCATCTTAATCAGTCCCATAATGATAGCGGGTTGAGCTTTATATAATGTTTTAGATTACACAATACAAACATTCTAACAGGGAAAATATATTTTTTGCAAACTAAATATGAAGGCTTGTAATTGAATGAGAATTGTATTCAGATACATTTGATAATTGGACACTCGCAACATACTAACCGAACTTAAAAGTAAAAAAGGAAAATCAATGGTCCAGCTTTTCATCCAAAATAGTAAGTATTTTTTTAACAAATTAAATTTTGAGTAAATATAGAATTGATTTGAAGTGAGATGCTGGGACCTGAATTTAAATGTTATGTTTAGTTAAAATGCCATGGTCAATGTAGGTATCATTAATTGATTTAATTCAACAGGAAGGCCCAATGAGCAGTTCTATTTCATGGGCGTCCTGCGACGATACAGGACGTCCATGGATTCTCGACTATCAAAATGGCTCAATAAGTGTGAATGTTTTTATTTCTCTTTGAAATACATTGTTAAAAAGATACAGTTATCTCACACTTACTAGGTTTACCAAGGGGCAGCGAAACATATATTAATGTTCCCGGCCTTGCCAGGGGTCTTGATGAGTATAACTATTGTGTCATATTGGAGCTGGTTTATTAAACACAGATTTCTCACTTGCGTCTCCTGCATCTTCGGTGAAAAGTGTCATTGCTGATTACATTTGCAGGCGATCTTCAAGATGATTCCTCCCGAAGAAGTGCACTTGTTGAAGGATGATGAAAACACACCCGATAAGCGCGCCGACAAAATCTGGAAACATTTTGGGAAATCTGACCAAGGTGGTAATTCATCAACACATCTTCTACTCTACAATTTACAATCATTCCACCCTTTACCCTATTTATATTCGTAATTCCATCCTGTGTCCTATCTGTTTTATACAATCATCTCACTCAGTACTCTGTTCATCCCATACCATCGCACGGTAATGCGGTATAGTGTGCCGTTTTTGTTTTCCCTGTGTTCTGACATCATACCTTTATGGAAAATGTTTTGCACTCCTCCCTAAAACAAAAAAATAAAAGTGAACAGCAAAACATGACGTGTAACATGGATAACTTAAAACAAAATAGCTGCCTAACTTGACTGCATGTACTCTATTTTCATCCTGTGTGACTCCAGATAAGCTGACAGAAGGTGAATTTGTGCAGGGCCTCAAGGACAAGGATGAGATCATGCGTCTGATTCAATATGAGCCACCGAAGAAGTAATGTTGGTCACCTGTTCTGCTTGGGGCTAACGTTGGGCTTCTGTGGATGATAATTTTGTTAATATCTTGTGAGTGTGTTCAACCGTATCGCCCTTGTAAACGAATCAAAAAGGATAAGTAAAAAATATGAAGCACATGTAGTTGTCTCTTTCGTTCTTTCGTTTTACAGCACTCTTCACAGAGTGCCTAAAATGTATTTAAAGGTAACTGCAGTAATTATATACACACAAGTGACTTTGTTTAATGCTGTGAGCGTATTTCTTACGATAAAAAGTGTGACTTCATTGCACTGCAGTGGCATCTGGTGTGTATGCAGTTTTGGGGTAGCAACCCACCTAATATTAACCTATATGTTTTTAAATAAAATATTAACACAGTTGTGAAACAATTTAAACGTTTTAATATAGTTAAAGCTCGTGGGTAACTTAAACCATTGCTTACGGTTTTTGCATATTGGTTAAAATTGAATCAAACTAATATTTTAAAGTATGAGGCGCTTTGCTTTGTCTGCCCCAGTGAGATGCACATTTCAGAATCTCATTTGCCAATTTAAAGAACTCCCACAAAGTGCTACCCTTTGAAGAAAATTAAGCAGAAAGTGTGCCAATATTTACACCCCTGGTCATTAACAAGAAGGTCATTTGCATGGGGATTGTCACCCCTTGGCCACCGCCCCACTAAAAACGTGACCCACCAGCTGCCACTGTTGCAGTAAATATGCTGCATCTGTAAAATGATATGGCATAAAAGGGTGACAGTAAAACACGAATCTCCCATTATAGTTAATCGTATTTTCATTTAATCTGCAGCATTACGACTTTTGCCTGGAAGCTTCTGCTCCATTTGATGCTGCTTGTGATGTAGGATCGATTTTACAAAATAAGAGGGTTATGAAAAAGTCTGTGGCTAGCCATAGATAGCAGTTAATGGCTGACCCTGATGAAACTATCTGTGCAATGAATTTGGCCCGTCGATGTGAAATTCCATCCATAAGATACATTTCGGCTTGCTCATCAAACCTAAATGAATTCTTGGTGCATGTTGGGTAATTCATTCATTTATATCCAGCAAAATCAATGGCAGTCACGGCAACTCAGAACTCATGATTTAAGAATTGAGAACTTTAAACACTAGAAACACATTTTTTCTATGAAATGTAATCATCCCGAATTTCCTTTTAACTGAACATTCACACGTTATTATAGACGACAAATATCTATGTGAAGCCTCAACTTTTAAAATTAAAAATTTTGGGACTACACTTTCATCACTGGTTTATGGATAAACTGTAGATACAAAAATAAATCCAACCAGGATGTTTAGTTTGAACTATTATCATCACCAGCCATGATTTACCTACTGCTGGATGAAGCTCACCCAAGCTTGCACCATTGCTCATAGTATTGCAATGCTCCATCCATCTAACACTTGCACGTGAGTTGATTTCATTGCCCCATCTCCGGGGTGGACGTACAATTGGGCATGTTCCCCCGTCTAGTTCCCACCCTCTCGTGTGTCTCCACCATCAGCCATCATCTCTTTTAGGTGATGTGTCCTGCCCAAGCCCACTTGTTTCTGCTGCAAATCTTTAGCAAAGATGTTTCGTTTAACTATAATGCACCTACAGTAGCTGTGGCTGGAAATATTATTGAAAGTAATTCAACCGTCCAGAAACATTACATGTAACCGCCCAGCAACTACTGTATACTCTTTGGTTCTTTCGGTAAAGTCACGTAGGTAGAAAATAATAGATCACGACGTTTCGATCGCAACACAAGCAGCCGTCATCAGGTGAGACCAACATATCAGGGGAAATGCTGACGAAGGAGAAAGAGCTGCTGCAACAAGAGGTTATATCAGGTAGGAGGAAAGGGGCCGTCCATAAATGACGTCACGCACCTAGGGGGGGGGGGGTTGAGAAATGTGACGTCACATCAAAATGCGCAACTTTAAATAAATATAGACAACACGTTCTACTTAATTAAATAGACTTTTTAATAAATGTTTTCTCCTACAACATCAGAGTGCAGCGCCGCATTAAATACGCACTACAATGACAATAGTTTAAAGCGATTTGAAACATGTTTTCTTTTTTTGGGGAGGGGGGCCAGAGCTGTGTGACGTATTATTTGAGGGGGGGTCTGACTTTTTGTGACGCCGTGTGACAAGGGGGGGGGGGGGTCAAAAATCGTCCAAAATCGCGTGACGTCATTTATGGACTGCCCCAAAGCTGCTGATGCAGGCTGCTTCTAAAGGGTAGACATGGGCGTACCCCAAGAGTCATAAACGACTGATGCGCGTGAGACAAGGGGGAGATCGGAGGCAGGAGAATAGAGAGGTGGTGGTGCATAGATAAGAAGGGGGGGGGGGCTGCCTGTGAGACAAGGGGGGGGGGGATCTGTGGAGGGGGGAGAGAGAGGGGGGGTTGGGGCATAGATAATCGGTGGCAGGGTGAGAGAGAAGCTGTTTTAGTGAATGCGACTCAGAGAGTCGAGAATAGCTGCTAACATCGGCAGGCAGTATGTGTGTTCTACTGCATGTGTGTTTTAATAAAAACAAAAATTGAGTTTGCGAGAAAATTGACTTGTAGTTTTTATTTATTAATAATACGTTGTACATGTACTGCACTTACATCAACAGTACGGGTTAAACAATGCGTCATTTTATCGATATATATTTTAAAATTATTATTGATTCGTATAAATGATAAGCTTACATGAGCCCTTCAGCCACTAGAGGTGTTATAATGCACCTCAACAACAACAACAAAACTATGGATATATTTGTTTCATTGTAAATCATAAATCATTGAGTTATGAGGGCTACAAATCTTTACAGGTTTAATTAAAACACATTTCTTGGTGATGCTCTAATCAATACAATTACGCAAATTGGATTACTGTGGCATCCTACATGTGGCCGCATCTCAGGATTCTGTACAGAAACAGGTAGTCGGTGATAGATTTAAAAAAATATGTCTTGAGCCTTGAATTGGAGAGGGGCAGGAAATCAACACCACAGATTGCTGGTAGAAGGAAGTTCTGGGCAATGGGGGCAGCAGAGTAAAATGAGTGACCTCCTACTGAGTGAGGAGGGTTCACTGGCAGAACGCTTCGGTTTCAGGAGTGGTGAGTGCATGGAGGGTAGTCATTTCCATTTTGTGCAGCCATTGACGATTAAACTGGGTTCCCAATTGTCATAAGCTGATGATCTCATACTGGTCACCAATAACTGCACAACAAAACCAATATAACATTTGTTTTTTTTACTCAATACGGTTTGTTCATCTCTGAAAATGAAACAAAAATAGTTTAACAATAGAAACACATTCTTTGCAGGAATATAATAATTATATTATCGTGATTATTATTGTTATTACCCTTGTTTATGCAAGAAAGCCTTACTGAGTCTGAATATATTTTCGGAAGGGTCCTACCAAATTGTATCAGAAGGGGCCATGTTGTTTCATGTCATCCCAATTGAGTAATTTGTTGGTACATTTTCAGCATTGGGATGTTTGGCCTATACCAGTTACGTTGTATGTTTTTTTTAGCTATGTGAGGAAACCGGAGAACCAGAGAAAAGACATCCAGAACAGGGGGGAAGCATACAAACGCCAATTACAAGGGTACCCAAGTTGGGAATCGAGCCCAAGCCCTTCTTCTAGCTGCGAGACACAAGCGTTACCACTGGACCTCCCTGCTGCCCGTTGTTGTGGGCAAAGAGGCTTATGGCGGCGACTACATAAATGGTTCTGTAGCAACATCTTATCAGGCTATAATCTGACACAGGGTAGTTGTGAATATACATGTCTATATTTCATCATATGAAGCCAATAGCACAATCACAAAATATGTTGGATTATTTTTACAATGCCATGTTTTGAGTACAGAACTAACCTCAACACATTTTGATAATGAATACTGAGACAGAGATATGAAAAAGTAACTCCATCACAAATTTTAAGTATCGCATCACAATAAAAATATATATATTATTCATATTACCTCTGCCACAGTCTCCCTTGAAAGATAAAATGTCAATGGTCCAATAGGTATGGGAACACAATGATCAATCAGAGCAGCTTCACCCAAAATGTTGTACATGGACATGTGCTGGCAATGATTTCGTGCTCCGCAACTGTGGGTTAAATAAAGATACGTATTACTATCCGTGCTTTCGCAAGCCGAGCATACGCTCTGCCGCATAGACTCTGGTGAACTGAGAGATGATGAGCCGTATGGGATACACCTTCGCCTTGGCTGTCCCTCACAATCCCACGAAAGTCTCATAGTTGAAGGAACTCAAGCCGTGGCATCACGTGGAATCTGCAAAGCACATTGCTCATTACGTAGACTAAATTCACCTTAGTAATCTGTTCGGACGCAGGGTCGCATGCTGGCCACAACACTAAATGGGCCTTCATTGATTGCTTGCTAGACCAACTTTACACGAACGTGTTTCCCGGATCATAATTTGTACATGTATATTTACCATCTCCATATATATAAAAGGCAAAGTTGTGAATATGTGTGTCTGTTCAAAGATGTTTAGCGTACTTCCCGACATGCAACAAACTGGAAATTTGCCATGTGGGTACTTTCCAGACTGTACACCATGCAAAATTATAAAAATACACTTTGTATTTTTTGTGGGGGAGGGGCTCAATAATCCATATTTTTTGCACGGCAAGTGAGCTGTGACGTCACATCTGTCACGTGACCTGCGCACGTGGAAGCGTAACGCATTGTAGTGTAGTGGTTAGCGCGCTGCGCTACGAACCCGGTGACCCGAGTTCGAATTCCCGCTCCACGGCCACCACCGATGACGATTATTTTAACCGGTCCTGGACCCTCCCCTTGGTCGACTCAGCCTCAAATGAGTAACTGGTGTGGTGTGTGAACATCGCCACTGGGGAGACAAAGGCGGCCGGGCGTGGTGAATCCAAGTCCCGGGCGAAGCCGGGTAGTAAAGCGAGTATAGAATAAAAGAAAGTGTTTTGAAACTGTTTCCATTTTAGTATTCCGTCATGTTTTGTGTGAATATAAAAAAAAAATATTTAAATGAATGAGGTAATATTAGTCAAGGGTATGGGTCTGATGCTACGTATGGTGCGAAAGAAGTTCAACATACACACACGTGTTGATGTAAATGGCAACACAAGCTAACATTACACGCGTCGAATGAAGGTGGCAGTATCATTTGATCTAATTCATTTGATAAAGATTGCACGTACATAATGGATACACATGACCTGTCCAGCTACGACACTTCATAAACCACAATAATGAAAAAATAATACATTATCGATTATTATTTTATTTCTATCATTATTTCTATTATTTTTATTAATTTTTTACCTACGTGACTTTACCGGGGAAAAACCTAAAAGTATGAATCCTTGCAGTCACGAAAGCTTCAAATCTAGAAATAATACATTCTCGAATCGTGACACTGAATCCAAAGCAAGGGGGGCGAATCATTCATTACATCTTGGGTTTTTTTTTTACAACTTTTATGCGGATAGAAAGCTAGCTACATTTACAAAACAAAACATTTATGGTGTTTCGCCATATTTTCGCCAATCACAATTGGAAAATACTCTTTCACTCATCAGACCGCATATATTGTAATTTTAAAATGTAATGATCAATGTAACGGGCATTGACAACTATGATAACTGATTTATATAAGCTTAACATTGAAAAGTTTATTACACACAGGGACCCAAATAATGTATTTACAATACTGTAATAACCTCATATCAATACGCTTCGACCTTGCAATTCTAAACAGCACGAGCAATAAATTAATGGCAAAAATAAGCGCTTTTTATAACCATGACCACATAATCCTACGTACTTAATCGCATCAGTAGAAATCTGCATTAAGCTTTTGCTTTCAGTAATGTGCAGCATATTGAGATACATCATGTGTGTGTTGGGCTCTTAACTGTGAACGTGAGTTGTACCTCTGTAAGATAGTAGTAGAGTTTATTGCTTAAAGAAACAGCATAGCATTGTAAAACAGCATTTCTAAATACTGCTAATTATTAAGCTCAAACAAGGTTCGACAGCTGTCCAAAAGTCTGCTAAAGCCTACGCCACAACAAAGTAGCTTAGTACCGTACGTCTAATATGCTGGGGGTCACTCCACATGTCACGCAGTATTTTTAGTCGCAATCTGCATTTAATCCAGTACAGTACGGTATTTAAAAAGAGGCCCGATAAACTATGGCCACTCACAGCTTCCACGTACAGAAGGCAACACACTCCACGTGGTATTCCCAGGTTTCAGGTGATGTGTGAAGGTGCTTGACAAGTTGGAAGGTGGAGGCAGAGTATGAAGTTCTCCTCGTGCTGAACTCGCGGCCTTATGTCCCATAGGGGATGGAGAGGATTCAGCAACTAACTAGTGCTGAACTGACATCTGCAGCACGATGTAGCTTTGCGTGGTTGTACCGCAAAGCTCTCCGATGCGTTGTTCGGCACGATGTACAGCGAGCTTCTTCTGGAACTGAAACGTTGGACATCAGACCGAACAACACGTGGTACAACCCAAAAACACATCAGGGATTTCCCACTGTAGCAGATATCTCGGGAATGGTTTCGAGAAATGTTATTCATGGATGTATAATCCCTTTATCAATCCATAGCCAGATGAAGGCCTCATCACACTGTCTCACTCATGGGGGATTTGTTTGGCCATAATTCACCAGGTTGTTCACAGTGGGTTGGTGAAGGGGGTCGGGTTCAAAACCACTTTGCCATACAGGTCACCAGGTTGATAGCGCGATGTACTCACCGCCTGCGCCATCGCTCCTCGTCCTTAACTTAATAGCAGATGAGGGCCTGTTGAGAATAAATATCACTTTTTCAAGGGTGACCTGGGTACTCGGCAATTCCTTGTCAAGAGAGACCTTGGTCATGAAGACAATGTAAAAAGGTCAAAACCAAATGTAATGCGTGGTCGGATTTCATTGCAGCGGTTTGGTGGATAACGTTAAGTTGACAAGTTAGTTAATCTTTGATATTTTACTTGATAATTTAGTTAATAAGCATCGCAAGAGTCACATATAATTCGCCTGTTTAGTAATAAATGCACAAGCATACTTTAATTGCCTTTCTGTTCAAATTCAATGGATTAAATGTATTAATATTTCTACATATGTAAAACAATAGTATACACCCCAGGGAACGAATGTGGTTTTTTTTAGGTAAGGAGGATGTTCTAGACGTCACACTTGAAGAAGTCACCAATGCCCTTTGCAGCACAAACAAGGAAAACCTCATAAGCCAGATGAAATAACCAAAGACATCATTAAAGAAGATGGTATCAGCTGTTGGATCAGAATGAACTGTTCCAGGTTTCAAGTTTTCTGTGCATAACTCTGAGAGATGGATAAGCAGTCGAACATATGTACTGTACAATTGAAATCCTCAGTTTTGCTATTGTATTTAATTCACCCAAACAAGCACTAAATATAGACGTGAGCTCTCAATATCTTGTCAACCGCATTTCGAGCTTTTACGGTGACATCATAGCACGATGCACGACCACAGATGGTAAACATAAAGTCGATATTTATCCTGAAGTGCAATTGAATTGCACTGAATTATTGTATCTCCACAAATATGTATGCAGTTGTATCATTGCATAACAAAATAATGCAATTTTATTTTCAATGTATGGGATTAAATATTGAAATACAAGTACTGTATTGATGCATTTTCTTGCCTTCGTTTGATAGTTTAAAATATATATAATAACGCTTTGAAACAGTTTTGACAGTTGTGCCTTTAAATTGTGGTAGCTTTTTTTAAATTCCCATTGTGCATCTTGTCTACGCGCTTCTGCTACAACACAATCAAAATAAATTTCGATTTAAAGCTTTCGTGACTGCAGGGATTCATCTTCTTGGTTCTTTCGGTAAAGTCACGTAGAAGGGAAATAATACAATAATAAAAATAAAACATAATAAAATACAATTCACACGACGTTTCGGCCACAAAGCAGGACGGCTGCTTGAGTTGTGGCCGAAATGTTGTGAGAATTGTATTGTGTTTTATTTGTATTATTTTATTATTTCTCTTCTTCGTGACTTTACCGAAAGAACCAAGAAGAACAATCAAAATAGGCTGTCATGCAAAGGACACCCATGCAGAGGTGCAAACAGATTAGGGCCCTCAAGTGGTTGCTCCAGGTCTGGCACTAAAATAATAATAAAAATCCCGGTTACTCAGCAACCGGGATTTTGCTTAGCGGCCAGCTACAAACAGCGCTATTGAAGTTGCAATGAGAGTTTGCAGGTTTGCATGAACACATGATGTATGAGACAACGCAGCCTCAACTTGGATGAAGGAAATAAACTCCACGAGAACGTGTTAGGAGCCGTAGAAGTTATCGTAGGCAAACGCTTGTTTGATTATTACTGCACTCCATTACGGAGTGAGCGCACAGTTGCGCGATGACGTCACCGCGCACAGTTGCGCGATGACGTCACCGCACCCAGCGGCGTTGTCGGCCGCGTGCGTGATGACGTCACCCATCGTTTCCACGCTCCTGTTCGACGGGTGTCGTCGACAAAATCTGCCATTTTAAATGTTGACCATTTAAGTTTTATTAACTTTTTTTTCTCTCTTTCTCTCCACTTACATTCACGGTAAATATATGTTAGCCTTGCTGGGGTAGCATATGTCATTGCTCTGCTCTGTTGACTTGTACTGTTACTCCGTGCGGTCTTAATGTAGCTTGTTCGATCTCCTTGCAGGAAAGTTATAGATTGTGTTTTTAAGGCCTTTGGTTGGTGTTAGCGTGTTATTAAATGTATCAGTTTCCCACTGAAATGTCAAATCATAGTCTCTAAATTATCGGCGTAAAAGCTATTTGATATTAATTTGGCTTTGTATAAAATCTGGCAGGTAGATAATTTTCTTTTTTATTGGTTACGTATGTGATGTTGAGATTTGTGTACAATGAATTTTAGGTGTACCGTATCTTGTAATTGTATTATTTGTTGCGGTTGAACCCAAATCAAGAGCCGAATGGCTCACAGGGTAAATCCCAATAAATTAAACTGAAACTTTGTAGGTCCAGCTCATGGTTGATTGGCCTCAAAATCTTCCGTTCTCCTATGCGATCTTTGTAAAAATATACGTGAAGGGAAATGAATGGGTCTGAAATTGTTCAAATCGGCGTGGCTTTTGTTTTCAATCAGTACCCTCTTCTCGAATAGAAGAATTATCGAGTCGATGGCAAATGATCGATGAAAAACTGAGTTGACATGAACGGCTTGGCAAGGCCTTCATCCAGCTGTGGATCATGGCCTATACCAAACTACAGCAACCAGCTAATCTGGATTATTTATGTAACGTATTTATAAGTTTTTCATAGGAGTAAACTACCTTGTTTTTAGGTTTGGACGTCTTAGGAAGTTTAACACGTAGGCTTTCGCGACCAATATTGTTCATAATCAACGATTTTTGGGTTTAGATCGCGTTATTTATAAATGTGTCGTAACCCTCCACCACCCGACACGGCCAATCAGTAAAAAAGTGTCACGTTGACAAAAGACAAATAGTTCACTGCTTTAGCCCACCGGTGTGTTGAAGCGTGGAACCACAACATTTACAATTTGAGTACGACGTTTCGCTGGTAATTGCATCCAGCATCATCGGGCAATTCGCCAGAATGGCGAATTGCCCGATGATGCTGGATGCAATTACCAGCGAAACGTCTGGATGCAATTACCAGCGAATGATGCTGGATGCAATTACCAGCGAAACGTCGTACTCAAATTGTAAATGTTGTGGTTCCACGCTTCAACACACCGGTGGGCTAAAGCAGTGAACTATTTGTCTTTTGTCAACGTGACACTTTTTTACTGATTGGCCGTGTCGGGTGGTGGAGGGTTACGACACATTTATAAATAACGCGATCTAAACCCAAAAATCGTTGATTATGAACGTCTTAGGAAGGCAGCGGTGGTTATCCAATGGACAAACTAATTACCGGCATAGGAATGTGGAATTAACGTCGCTGATTCTGGACGCTCAAAAGGCGATATTTAGAAAGACATTCTGCGATGTCAAACAATGGTCTGTAAGGAATCTCCTGTTAACGCCTTCGGGGCCGTCCATAAATGACGTCACGCACTTAAGGGGGGGGGACCTAAAAACTAAATTTCCCTGTACAAGATTATGGATAAACCGTATGTTTTGACAAGTATGGTAGTGGAGGCTCAGAAGGTAACTTTATCACTCATAAAATACTTAGAAAGCCAAACATGTTAGAAAGCATTACGGAATCCCATGCATTTTCATGATTTTTCTTATTTCTTTTATGCTTAACCTGGCTTAACAGACATGGAGAAAAAGTCAGCTTTGGGCCTGGCCTACAAGAATATGATTCCCATCCCGAAAAAAAAGATGGCTTCAAAAGGTAGTTGTGATGTTTGACTTCGGTCATGTTTTCAATGTGTTACCATGTTGCTTATTTTTTTATATAGATTATTTCAAGTAGATTCCAGTTTAAAGTTACTGACGTCGTTTAATTGTATTGCAGAGCCACATTTGGAAGAATGCAAGATTGGTGGGAGAGAGGAAATAGAAATAAAGGCGTATTTATCTCAATGTTTGCTGGACCCCAACGACATCTTTAAAATGTGGGAATTCACCAAAATATGTCTTATTTACAACCAATCATTGCTCCAGAGCTTCGGGGAAAAAAGGTGGGTGGTATTGTAGAGTCATTTCAATGGTACATTAAAAAAAAATCTTAATTCGTGGTCACTTACACAATGTGTAAAGTGATGCAAGGTTTGTGAACTAGAGGTTAGGCTAGGGTTAGTGGTGCCAAAATGGTTGTCTTTTTCGTTTTCAATGTGCTCGCACGGCAAATCAGATAAAAGCACTGGTTGTTTAAAGGTTCATGCACCATTGGAAAGTTACGTCATGCTTTTGCTGTTCTGAATCAGTTAAAAAAATATGTTTTACTCTTTGGTTCTTTCGGTAAAGTCACGTAGAAAATAAAGTCAAATTATAATAGAATACGACGTTTCGATTGCAACACAAGCAACCATCATCAAAGAATGAGAAGAGCCTGGTCAGCCAGGTGGGGTGTTGGCTGTTGTGTTGTCCGGCTCTCTGTGTTGTGTTGAATTCTGTTTCCAAGTTTACTATGTTTTTTTCTCATTCATTCTTACTTGATGACGGTTGCTTGTGGTGCAATCGAAAAGTCGTATTCTATTATTATTTGACGTTATTTTCTACGTGACTTTACCGAAATAACCAAAGAGTAATTCCTGCAGTCACGAAAGCTTCGAATCTAGTTTAAATATGTTTTGGCCAATTAAAATTAGTTCCACATTTTGGGCAGTATAGAGTGGTTGGCCATGGTTAAACTGGCCCCGCCATGAGAATGTGAAATTTCACCACTGGTTTTTATCCGTCAATTGAGATGAATGCCCATTGCTCGTCCCAGTGACACTTTGACTTAATTTTTACATTAAAAAAATATTTTTACCAATCTTATCCTGATTGTGTTATTAGCATCATGTCATCAAAGAAAGTATCCATTTGTATCTATTGTGCAGCAGTGGATCTCTTCGTGTTAGAGATCAGCCCACAGACGTGGATATCACAGAGATCTCGCTTAAATATCTCGAAGTGACCTTTTGTTTCACAAAGTAGGGGGCAACACACTCTCCCACCCACTCTGCAACCGAGAATAATGTTTATCACATGTCAGTCAAACTAGTACTTTTTAAAAATAATTGTTAAGAGCTTGAAAATGCAGCAATAAATGTAATGCGCTTTTTGTGTGAAAAGTGATTGGTGAACAGGTTGAGACCATCAACTCATTACACTTGAGAACCTGGTTTCACAGGCAGCTGCCTGGATTGAAGCGGAGGATCTCAGTGGTGCCAGTTCAGTGCTCTGACCTCTGAGACCTGTGGCCACCTTTGTCCTCTTTAGGCAATTTTATGTGCCAATTTTCATTTTGTAAAACGTGAGTGTGAATTGGGCTAAATAAATGTCTGGAACAAAACTGTTTAAAGTTACAGTCATTAAACTGTAATGAATGTTGACCAATGTATGTGTGTTTAACTTCTTTCACACTGTATGTAGGTGCGGCGGAAGGATACAAATTTAAACGCAAAGCAGTTATAAATAAATGAGTTAAAATTTTTTATTTGAAAGTGCATAGCTCGAGTGGCTTAATATTTGAAAGAAGAGCGTACCAGACTACCATAGAAACGCATCTGAAAGCACGAGATGCAGTGACCGTCTTTGTTTGATGGTTAGCCAAAAGCCGCTGCGATGATGACTGGAGTTTCTTGATGGTTTATGCTCCATGATAACATTACCAAAGTATAGTTCATTTGTGGCAAGCACTTTTTGTGTAATCAGTACGACCTGATAATGAATTAGTTCAGTAACCGGAAGCCAATGCAGCTTATCGAGCACTGGACGGCCATGGTCGGATATTTCAGTACGCGTCACGTGCCAAAGAATTTAGTACACGCTGCAGCTTGCTAATGTTTTTGCCAGATGTCTCGTAGAGTATTAATTGCAATAATCGAGCCTTGTCGATACTATGCTACACGCCACTGTGTTGGCTATGTCTTGACTCAATAGTGGCCGAATGTATCGTAGAGTCCTGATATGAAATTGCAGGACCTCAATATTTTTCACGTGGTGATCAAACGACATTCTGGTCGAGTATGGTGCCGAGGCTCTTTGAATGAGTAACTAATGTTATTGTTCTCTCCTTATTCATCCAGGCGTGAGATGAAATCTTTGGGAAGGCGTGGACAAGAACTCGAAGTGGGGTTTGGCTTTTTGGCTGTTAAACACGCCACCGTGGAGTCTATTTACCGGCAGGGCCTGTGCGTCAATCATTGTGACATTAAAGCTCTTGGAGACCCCTCCCAAGGAGTCTACCTCACCCGTCATATAGATATTTGTCTCAAAGATTGCATGCAGCAAGGCTTGCTCGGAAGCACCATAGTCCTTTTCAAGGTATTGTTCTGTTAAATATCCCACAATGTAAAGAAAGGAGTCCATGAACCTTTTCCTTATATTCTTACTGTGGAAAGGGTTGTGGCTCAGTGTGTTAAGGGCAGTTTGCCTTTGGTAAAGCAAATTTAATCTTCTCAAACTGGTAGTGTTCACTGCAAAACAGCAATAGAAGAATTTGTTTCATAATCGACTTGTGAACTATAGTTTTCACTCATGCAGAGACCTTGATCTTAAACTTTAGATAAAATTTCCTAAATTCCTAAACTAATAGCCACCTGTGCTTGTAGACGCTATATAATATGCCACACTTTTTAAATCCTTTATATTAAGTTCACTTGCTTGCTTGCTTACGACCGTGCAAATCTTTCGGTCGTTTTTTAACCCACTTCCCGTGATCCAATCGAGCTGACATTTTGCACACAGACTCGTTGTGCGTGACAATGTATTTTCGTGAAAAAATTTTTCCTAAATTTTACACTTTTTAGGAAAAAATAAATTATATTTAATTACCAATTGCTTAATGGTGCCAGCCATTCATCTGACCCATAGGTGGCAGCCATCTCAAGCCATAGGACAAGAGGACTCTAGCCGCCACGCATATAAAGGATTTATAGTGAAAAACTTTGTTTTTACGGGTTAATTTTTTACGTGTTTGCACTGCATATTACATACACCGTTAATGTTTCTGTCAAGTCGTTGACATTTTTTATTCTTGCAGCCTTTTCCCAAAATTCTTAAACGTAATTTAGAAAAATAAGTATTGGGGTCATGCTTCGTTAATGACAATAAGCAGTAATAACCAGTGTTAATAACATCTGTACATCTGAAATATATCTGTATTTTTCTCTTTGGAAGGTGCTGTATGGGAAAGTAAAATCGTTGATACCTCGGACTCAACATGACAAGCCACTTGAGCCGTCTTGCAACTATGATTGTCACATACCACAGAAGAAGCCCAAGCTCAATGAACCACTAAATCTGCAGGTCTGCTCATTGGTAAATATTCCACATTTAAGCATACAGTTTACCGCTGGGCTATCCAATTATTTAAGTGGTAGATTACACTACCGACTATCAATTTGATTACATTATTTGATTAATTGGATAACACAAAAATAGTTGAGAAAAAACTGTTTCACCTCTTTTCCCTCGTGGAAGGTGATGGTCGGGCTTGGTGATGCTGTTGGCATCATCAGCCACGTCAGACAGGGAATGCCTTGTAGGGGGTTTCCTGCCTTTGGGAGGTAGGATCTGGGGATGGCCGCCATTTAAAAATGGGCCCAAGTAATCGACCACGGCAAAAGTAGTCGATTACAAGCTTTCATCACGTAAACGACTAAAGAATTTTGCTTTTAATGTTCTTTCCAATCCTTGTATATTTTTACACCTATTTCGGGGTGTGTTCCCGCTTACATTCTGATTTTAAGAGGTTGCCATGTGCTGCCAATTATTTAAAGTGTATGCTGTGAGACGCGACTGACTGGAAGTTTCACACACATCAAATTTGTTTGATTCATTACAATTTTAACATCTCGTACCTGTCTAACTAATCTCGATATAATTGCTATTCAGCCAGCCGTAGGCTGCTATGTAGGTTTTCATGTTTGCGTTGTATAGTTCTCCGATATAACGGCTTATTGCTCTGGCAGCTTCTCCAATCATTCCATTATTCCAAAAGACAAGATTTTATCCTGAGTGATGTATTAAAGAGGCATTCCTTAGATTCTATGACACATACACTTATAACGGGAATTTGTTAATGAAACTTCAGGAAGAAGATGCTCCATCATGCCGAACAACACGCGCTACAACCCGAAACACATTGAGGAACTAAGACGTTTTAATCTCACTGAAAAATCCCCAGCCTTCTGTTCCCTGGCATTTTGTCAAAGCGTTTAACATGCTGAACGTTCGGAGAGGGGGCATGCAAGGTTGAATGTTAGAATTGTATGATGCGTTACACAGGTTCTATTTTTTTCATCAGGTGTATCTATATGAGTATGACAGCATCATGCTGCCAGTGAAAAGGCCTCGTCAGTGCCTGCCCTATGCGGTGATAAACATGTACCGGACATTTACCTGTGCAAGAATCACTCCGCATGCTTCCCTCACTTCTTCATGGAGCCTGCCTACAGGTAGTAGCGGTTTATTTTTGGAGCGTTAACATGAACATAATATAATCATCTTTGGCCCTTTATCTAAAGCTGAATTAAAGCCCCCTTAGACCGTGTTGGTCATGGGGGTTGTTTGAATATACAGTACTTCGCCGTGATGGTCATTGTGGGTTGGTGACCAGTCCAGATACCACTCGCCACTTGTGTTATCCATTGCTGGGAATCGCAGGGCGCTAACTAGTGCCACCGCTGCACCCAGGATAATGGTAATAACGTCTTTTATTTTTATGTATTCTACCATGTACACTACATGTATGCATTGGCCTTTACTGCTACATTCCGGGGTAGGCATTTGTAATGGCAAAAACACGCAATTCTAGCATTTTCCAACAGAGGGAACTTTTTATGAGGTTTGATAAGCTGGATTGTACGGTGTAACAAAACAGAGTTTTGATGTTCGCAATACTTTTTACTCCAAGAGTAACGACAGTAAACAGCAATGTTATGTTATGATCACACTATATATTTATACTGTAATTTGGTTAGATTTTATTTACGTATTACCTTTGAAGTAGTATGCATCAATATGAATGCAAATGTGTGCTAATTTTTTCCTTCACCCTCCTGCAGAAGATTTGTTGTTCATATTTAAAATAATTTACAGTGCATTTTCTTACTTTTGTTTACTTGTGAATGCGCTTTATTGGTAAGGTTTTTATTCATTTTGTTCCTTTCAGTGCTGGATCATACCAATGGTTTAACTGTTGCAACACGTATTGGAAAGAGTATGTATGCCACAGTGGTGTACAGTGCTGCGAGAGGAAAGGGAGAGCCGCGAGCCCAGAATGGAGAGGGTATCGACGTGTCAAGAGACCCACGGCAGCAGCAGAGATTAGCTGTGTGTCAGATCTCTGTGGACACGGAGAGTCCTTCTCAGGCAGGAACAAATCCCAAGCGCCGTTGTCTCAACACGCAAATTCAGGCTGCGTTGAATTCCGCACAATCGGCGGTTACAGATTTGTTACAGACGTCGTCGTCTGCACGAGCCACATTCTCCAAAATGTCGGACCATCGAGCAAGCGAACCAGGTTTCAGTCGGAATAACAACACTTTGGACGAGAACGATGCAAATGGTGAAATGATTGTGACGAGGCCGTTGAACAAATACGGCAGCTTTGAAATTCCTCAGTCTGAGACATCCCTTAGAGAGGATCTGCAGATGCTCAAGGAGCCTGCAAGTGCAAATAACATGAATGTGAAACACAGCCAACAAAGTGCAATCTCACAGTTTAATAACCAGTCAAGAGGTGGATCAAACTGCGTGGATTGTTGTGCGGATTACTTGAACGTTCATGATGACAGCTCTGGATTGAGCGATATATCATTAAATAATAACTCGCTTTCCCAACACACAGAGTCACCTTTGTCACAGCCATCTTCACCTCCAGAGCTAGATTTAAGGGACCAAGTCCCTTCAATTGAACATGACTCCTGGGAAGATTTAGCACCTTCCGATAATGACCAATGCACATCACTAAATGTGCATTATCCCAATACTGTAGCAAACATCTGCAAATCTGATATTCAGTTAGGATTTGGCCCAAAGAAAGAGTACGTATTTAATTTGTCAAATGTGTTGCTTAATGCCAATGCAACGGTCGGACCACTGGAACTCAATCAGATGATGGATTCATGTGAGAAGCTTCTGTCACTTTTTGTGGGAGACCTTCAGGAGAGTCTGGGTGAACCTCTCAGGAATATTTTCATGTCAGCTCCATTGTTGCAAAGGTTTGGTCTGAGAGAGACTTGTCCCTCAGTTCTCCTAGAAGGTTCTGCATTGGAGACATACGTGGAGCTGCAGATGCTCTTAGAGACAACTCATTACATACAGAATCGATTAAACTTCCTGAAGGGTCTGCCGAGATTCCGCACCTTGTTGTGGTACGAAACATCACTTGGGATGGAGTCACTTGAGTACCATTTTGCCGGAACCTTGATCAACTGCCACGAACTTTCCAAGTTAAAAAAAGAGGTAGGTTTGAAGCATTTTTTTCCTTTTTACTTGGATAATGTATGTTGAATATTTTATAGTCCAACCACTGCTATCCATCAAGCAAACTCTGCACTGGAAGTTGTTGGTTATTGCCAGCAAATTCAAACATTTTAAACAAATGCTGCTGAATTGAAATGTTATTGCCAAAAGCAATCCATAATGTTAGACCGTGGTGGGCAGCAGAGGGCAGTACCGTACTCCCATATTTATACCATCACAAACCCGTGCTGACGAGCACAGTGAAGTATTTTTTTTTGTTGAACACCTTTCACACCATACGTAGCCAACCGTGCCAATCGGAAGTATGGTCCTATAACACCCGCGATCCGCCATGCCATGCTGAGTGTCATTAACAACAAAGGGCTGTAGAGGTACACATACCTATGTCCTCATTAGGGACACTTTTATGGAAATGCCCTCTTCCTGCAAAGGCATGGTCATTGATATGCAAGGCAATGTCATTGCTCTCCTGCAGACCCACGCGGCCCGCGCGAGGTTGAGCAGGTGTACGGCGAACCATTATGTACTGCTGAAGTGCAATGCGGAGAGCTTGGAGTACGAACACTTGGAGACGCGGAGACTAAAGTTCTCCATCCTGCCGCATCCGCCACAGTCGGGGATGGTGAACCTGGGAAACTCGGTTGAGGAGCTGGAGGCCCAACGCAAGTGCACTCAGCACTTGCTCGGGAAGCTGTTTTATGCTCCCGCCACGGACCGAAGCGTCGAGAAGATTGAACATCTCAATCTAATTTTAAGCACCATCAAACGAAAGCAGCAGTGGCTCAAGAGCAACCAATACACGGCTCTTAACCCTAAGCAGGTATGATCAGATTATTTCGATTATTTAGCTGTTATAAATTTCCACATGATAAGCCACTTTGTTGAGCTATCATTTGTGGCCAGGTCTCTTCTGAATAAAAGCTCATAGATCAGTGGGCTTTACCTGGTAAGAGAAAAAAATTGTTTTTTTTATTTGTATATATTTTTTAAAGTGATTTTGTATTGTAGTGTTCTTATCTGCCCCTACTGGACATCTGTGAAAAAGAGCTTTATAGCTCATCGGATTCCTCCAGTATAAATAAATAACATGATTATGATTCTGATGTGCTCAATAATGTTTTGCCCACATCTTCAAAAAGCTGTCCCCCTATGGGCCTTCATGAATTACATAAGTTGAGTTTGAAAATAAATGGGTCACCTGAAAGTTTTGTTGCATTTTTTTTTGCTAGATCAGCAAGTTTGGTATGGAACATCTTGAGTGGAATGCAGCCAAGATGCTTGTCTGTCAAGAGCTGAAGGCCAAAGAGCCATTTGACAAGAAGGACTCTCAAGAGATATTCTCTGAAGTCAAAGAAAGGCTGAGGAAGATGACGGCAAATGATGTGGTGCCAGATGTACGAGCTGCAGTTGAAGACGCGAAGGACTGGCATAAGTTTGTACAGAGCTTTTCCTTCCCACGGACAATTTCCATATCTATCCAAACGCCCATATTAGACAACGGAAGTGGACATTGCAGTGTGGTGGCTCTACCAGGCAGTGAGGGAAACACAGCCCCTAAGTCACTACCTTCAGCTGAGGCTCATGGGAGTGGCAGCGGAAACAACATGGAACAGGTGACCGCAGCAGCGTTGACGTCCCGTCAGCAGACGCAAAGTACCAAGCACTCAAGCAGGCACAGGGAGGAGTACAATGCGAATGAGTATCCAGAAGACTTACCCACCAAGAAAACTAGATTTAACTTTGATAGTGACATTCATGGAGTGGGTCTACATGCAGGCAGCAGTGATGTTGCTTTGTTGGAGGAACAGCCTTGTGTTAAGACAAGGAATGTGGAAAATGCTACTGTGGAGACTCATGCTCAGCTACAAGTTTTTGAATGTCCAACACTTGTAAGTGTTTGGTTATGTATTTCAGCATTTGTCAAATGAATTTGAAGTCTTCATTGGCATACTGAACAAGAACACGTTTGTAACTCTTGTCAACATTTTTTGGCAGGTTTTACAAACTGATGATGCTAACCTACAGATGTAAGTATTCCTTCAACATCCAGTTCATTACGAATTGCAGGCACCATTAAATATAATGGTTGAATAAAGTAAAAATGTCTCTCAGGTCAAATGAGCAATCAGGTGATGGTCATTGACATCAGTGGTCTTGAGGCAGTGGTGGCAATTTTACATTCCTAAGGTGGAGGCCATCATCTTCTTAGAAGAATGACTTACCTTTTCAAAATAGTTACTAATTTTAGGTACCCAAAGGTATGATGATGGGCTAAATTGACACCTCATTTGAGCTCACAAACTTGTGATTTAGTTGAGTACTCTATAATAGTAATTTACAGCACTATGTCAATCTACTACTGGTCA
This sequence comes from Lampetra fluviatilis, assembly GCF_964198595.1. Taxonomy (NCBI): domain Eukaryota; kingdom Metazoa; phylum Chordata; class Hyperoartia; order Petromyzontiformes; family Petromyzontidae; genus Lampetra; species Lampetra fluviatilis. The sequence continues at coordinate 6,509,742 of NC_136279.1, read as the reverse complement.
CGGGGGTCGTTTGACCAACCTTCACGCGGCCAGTGCAGTTGGTCAAGGGGGGCAATCCCAGAACCATTTAAAATATTCTCAACTGGTGTTAGCTGTGGCCGAGAAAATAACTTAGGTCGCTGCGTTCATAACACAGTGCCCTAACCGCTGTACAACTGCTCCATCTGTGTAGTGAGCGACTGCCGAGACACGTCGTGTAGAAGGCTTCTTATTTATTCTCACACTTGAAGCACAACATTGGGCGATACATCTATGCAACATTCTACGTAGCTACACATAGCCGACGCTTCTACACAACCCCATCGTCGGCGTCCAACTACATAGCTGTCTGACTAGCGCAGCGACGGCGACGATGAGAGCCTTGCAGAAGATCGGCCACGTGGCTGGACGATGAAGAGAGATGACGGCGAGCGGCAAAGCAGCCAGGACCCGCAACAGCAAGCCTCGCCTCTGGTCACGCCCCCTTCCAGAACCTGCAAGCAGGCTCCCGGAGCCTCCCGACTGACCCCGCCTTTCACCTTTACCCTAGATACGCCCCCCTCATAATTAGGCATTACGTAATATACCCATAACCGCGATTACCTCTTCAGGTCGACAGGTGGCACCCTGTCATTACACGTGTACTCCAACTACATTGCAGTATATTAAACCAGAGGTATGGTTAGACATCAGGCAGGGCAAGGAGCACATGTACAAGATGCGCACTTGTGACAGTAACAGTTTATCACAAGTAGGACATCGTAACAGCATTCTCTCGCTGCCTGTTCAACACAAGATTTCAGTGCTGCTAGACAAGATCGATGATCAATCCACGACACTGCGGGAGTGTTTAATTCCCCAAAACACCCGCAGATGATGTGCCAAATTGTTGTGCCATGTGCAAAACCATCAATTGTCAATACTTAATAGGCCCAGCCTGAAATCTTGGCCAGAGTTCAGTGGATTAATTCTCACTGCCACACGGCATGTGATAGAGGCATGTACTAATGGAAATGTGAAATTGTTGATGACTTTTGGTCCAGACTGAGACAACAGGAGGGTGAGCAGGATGAAAAATATGAAGATAAGATGCCAGGAAACAGCGTACACACAACAGTGGATCAGGCTGAAGTGAAGTTTGCACCAGCCGATCCTGGTTGGGATGGAGAGGATTGCAGTACACAGATACAGGTAATAGTAATATTTCAAGCTGATTACCGATTATATATTCAATTACTTGATAAATTGGATGACCCAAAAATAGTTGTGAAAAAGTCTCACCGCTTTTCCTATGTGTGCTGTTGGATGGGAGGTGATAGGTGGGGCTTGGTGACATCATCGGCATTAGCCACGCCACTGGCCTTTGCTTGCAGGGCATTTCCCGCCATCAGGTGGCAGAATGTGAGAGTGGCCATCGTTTATAAAGGGGCCCGAGAAATCGACGACTTTTCAGTTGATTAATTGAATTAATCGACTTTTTTTTTCCCTATCTCTAGTGATCATGATAATAGGCAATGTATTGAGCAAAGTCTCAGCAAGTCTTTAGACCTCTTCAGGGAGGTCCTACATTGAGGATTTTTGGCCAATTCCATTAGCTTTTTTCATATTGGAGGAAACTAGCGTACCCAAAGTGAACCCATGCTTACGCGGGAATTACTCTGGTAATGCGTTAAATATATTGGTAAGCAACTTTCTGGACTGCCATTTATTGGGCACTTCACATTCCAGCAGTTTGATATCACAAGCTGATCTCAGCGTGATGCATTGGCATATAATAATGCATTGTTTCTTTTATCGATATTGATTCTTGTGCTCATGGTACATTGATCAGATCATACCTTTGAGAATGTTGTGCAAATTATATGCAAAGAGACTCAAATCTATTTAGGCTGAAGGAGTGAACAAAGTACAAATAAGGAAAAAGAAATATAATTCAACAAGATGGTAAAAAACACGAAATTGTATTCCTATATTAAATCGAGATTGCAAATTGTAACAATTCATATCACTGAGTAATTCATTATTGCATGCCTAATTAGCCCACCATTATAATTTTATTGAAAGATCAGTATGATGTAGATGCTTACCCCAAGCCCTCATTACTTTGATAGTGCATTGTCTTTGAGCTGTACGCCTTTTGGCGTCCTCTGGTCGAGCACCAATTGAGACGAGGCTCAAAAGAAAGCTGTCTCTGGTGTGGACCAATCAGTTTCAAGGACAATGCATATATTATCAGAGTGTGTTTTTTTTTTGCATTTTGACTGCAAGTATTGTGGTTAATGCAGACATGAACCCTTGTAAAAAGGTTTCAGTTTTGTTGCCAGAAAAAAAGGGGAAAAACATTATTTAATTCGATCAGTATTTGTTTTACATTATGTAAGGGTCATGCAAACCAGTTACAACATATACGGATTGAAAAAAAAACGATTCTTGCGTGCATGATTCTGTGAATGCAGCATGAGCTTTAGAATCAATTGGAATTGATGAATTAATGCATCATTACATGTCTGTCCATTGATGAACACCTCGTAGACTGCTCTGCCTTGAAGAAAATCAGAAAATAAACCTGGCCGATACTGCACAGAAACATGTACTCCCTTCACGTGAGCCTCAATCACTCTTAGCACAACCACAATAATTTCCCCTTTCACCCATGCAGACCACTGGGCCCCCATTTTACCGCCGGGTGTAATACCTCATACTGGGCTACACCCAATGAAGTGCAAAACCAAATTGTTAACCACAGATCTTGTTGGTGCCATCTATTACGATCAGGCCAAAGTGGTTATGCCCATTAACCTCCTTTGGCTGTTTGCAAAAATGAAAACACCCTTAATGGAATTTTATGGTAGGTTTTTACCCTTTTAACTGGTACCAAACTGACACCTTTATTCAAGGCATCATGTTTGCAATGACCACAACACAAGTAGTCAATAAAGCAAACAAAAAGAAGCAACTCTGATAAGGGTAATAATATGCACTGTCCTTGAAGTTGATTGGCCCACACCCGAGACGGCTTTCTTTAGAGCCTAGTCCCCATTGGTGTAGGGCCAGATGACACCAGAAGGCGTACAACTCAAAAACAGTGCAATATCAGAGTATTGAGAGTTCGGGGTAAACATTTACACTATGATATCTCTTTTACCAGTTGCCACTGGTAAAAGAGATCTCATAGTGTAAATGCCACTGGTAAAAGAGATCTCATAGTGTAAATGTTTACCCCGAACTCTCAATACTCTGATATTGCACTGTTTTTGAGTTGTACGCCTTCTGGTGTCATCTGGCCCTACACCAATGGGGACTAGGCTCTAAAGAAAGCCGTCTCGGGTGTGGGCCAATCAACTTCAAGGACAGTGCATATTATTATCCTTATCAGAGTTGCTTCTTTTTGTTTGCTTTATTGACTACTTGTGTTGTGGTCATTGCAAACATGATGCCTTGAATAAAGGTGTCAGTTTTGTACCAGTTAAAAGGGTAAAAACCTACCATTATATTTTGCCACTGGTAAAAGAGATCTCATAGTGTAAATGTTTACCCTTAATGGAATGTTTGCAATTTGTTATATATATTTTTTACAAACTTTGTTTCGAACATACCGCAGGCAGGTCATTGTGTTATATACATACCATGGGCACGAGAATAATAAAGTTTAGATGAAAAATGTGCACTGGACGGTATATAAGTTTGTTATTTTAAAGTGGTGTCCATGAAAGACACGGGTATTTGAGGTATAGTATGGTATTTTATGCAACGGGCAACTGAAGCCCTCACAATTCTAATATGCATGCATTATTCATTTGTGCTTCAGGAGCATCAGAGCAATCCCCAGCCGATAAGTACAGAGTCGTGTACCGAGAGTGTCTTTGAGGTCTGGGACACACCGGAGTGGTTTCCAGCAAGGTGAGATGGGATTTGATTTACACTGGGTCGACCACACTGTTGGGTCTACGCCTTAGCGAGGATAATTTGTAATTTGATGCAGCAAATCTGGCTGTGACGGTCCCACCTGATGACGGAGACTTGTGTTGCCTCCGAAACGTCGTGATTTTTATTATTTAATTTTAATTTCATTTTTTACCTATGTGACTTTACCGAAAGAACTAAGAGTATGAATCCTTGCAGTCACGAAAGCTTCAAATCTAGAATATTGCGTTTGAGACATTAATATTGTTACTTGAAATGCAAACAACGTGATTGTATGTTTGTGTACCACACCTGTACAAGCAGTCGGAAACAGCATTGGCATGAGATCCAGAATCACGAGCAGGTGTTATCATCCAAGCAGTTCTCATTCAAACACCATCAGTTTGATGGTGTCGGTCTGGTTACCAATGACCTCACACGAAACAAAAAACACTGCGTCAAAAAAATGCTTTTACACTTTGGCTAGATTTCAGCTCTGAAAATTAACAAATATAAATGTGACTGCCCTGCGACACGAGTCTTCTCTGTGCAGCAGGATGGATAATAAAAGTGCCCCCCGGTGTGAGTTATAGAGATTTCAGATTTATTAAGAGAATCAATTTTGTCATAACTCCTTCCACTGACCGTTGCATAACATGGGCTAATGCACTTTTCTGTGAGAGTTCAGAATGGATTCTTCATCTCACAATTTGATGCCACCCACAGCACAATCGGGATAAAATTGTGGAAAAAGACAACAAATTTGAAACTGTTTGTGACAGGTAGCACCTGTAAGTTGCCAAACTGGAATTCTCTACTCCTGCCCAAATGCCCTTTTCCCAGTTGGCTTGAATGTGCCCAGGGACATGTGGTGAAAGGCAAAGCATAAAGTTTTTTTTATTTGATTATACAAGTATGTCGGCCTTGAATTAGAGAATATATATAAAATGGCAGGAAGGTATAAGTGTATTTCAACAAAATGTTCAAATAAAATTCCACATATTTGGAATAAAGGCATTCTAGGTTATGATATCCAAACAATATTACTGCAATGGGTCCCACACATTTGCATCATATGCAAATATGTGTTTAATTTCCCTTTTAATATGAAACACATTTGATACAAAAAAAGTTACAATAAATGATTATCTTTTATTCATCTTTTATTGGTATTAACCCTTCGTAGTTTTAAGGCCAAGAAAAATATTTTTGCTCAAACCAATAACACTTTTGTAAATGTGTTTTGTTATTTCAGATGCAGACAAACCATGAAGAATTGATTGAAATAAATTCGTGTTTTTCGGTAGGGAATAGGAAAAATATTGTATGGTTAAAATCGAGAGTTGTAAATGTGGCAAGGTTTTATTGGAAAGCATGAATGTTATTCATTTTACTAACACACGCGTAAAAATGATGGTGTTTATTACTTGCCCACCATGTGTGTGACTTCACAAGGACTACGATGGCACACACAGGTGCAAGATTTAACTGCAGAGCATTCCTCTGTTTTCAGGGCTTGTTTAGCCATGGAGAGCTGCTTTTGATCTTTCAGCACCTACCGCTTGGTATTTTGTTCTTCCACACAAAAAGGGTCATACCATTTGTAAGCATTAGCCTTCACCTAAAGCCTCTTCTCGACAGCCGGATGATGGGATAAGTTGTCTCCTTCTGATGTTTGACCTCTGTAACAGCAGCACCCAGTCATATAATTGTTGCTATTTCATTAAGAATAGAACAAATGTACGCACAATACCATTTTTAGGCATGATTCTAATACATGCATGTATGTGGTTTTCCAAATTTGCTAATGATGGTATGGTTTGTGTCTTACTATCATGGATGCTGGATGCATGGGTTTCAATGAGTGAGTTGAAACAAAAAAATTTAAGATTTCGCTGTGGTGCCTTATAACAGAAAACCGAAAACAATTCCATTCTGGCGTAAGAGATGAATGTCAACGTCGAGGTCTGCTGGCCACGGGAGGGTTTTAGGGGAGCGTTTGTGCAGTTTTACCATTGAAGGAGGCAGAGGCTGCAGTGGCTCACGATGATCCATAGTTTGGGTTGCATGGCCACTTTTGTGCTGTGGCTTGTCTTTAATTTTACATTCATGAAGGAGGTGTGTGCATCGGTTTGTTGATGTTCTGATGCGGTCGATGGTTACACCAAGGTCTTGAAGGAATGGCAAAGCCAGGGGGTGCGATGTTTGGGTCTCGAAATTATGTGTTTATTCTGGACGTCCGCATTCTCCCGTATCTGGGTGAGATTCTAGGATGGTGGCAACACGATCCCAGAAGGAGGATCGGGACTTGAGTCTTCGGCAAGGTATATTGCTGAAGCCTTGGTTGGTGAGTAGGTTGTCATTGGCAGGAAAACATATGCATTCCCCCTTGCAGTATGCATCTCAGCGGATATTTGGTGGCAGAATGTTCACCAGAACAGGGAGTCAGGATATTTTGGTCTCGGTGTTGCGGTTATTATGCACATTGTGTTATATAATTGTGCATCTAGCAGTGTTATGTATGAGCTCCCAGACCAGACGAGAGCACAATGTACTACCACTGAGTGGATCAGTGATAGAGAACGGTAGTGTGCAGCACATGAGCTGAGGCGCCCTAGGTCGTTCCTGCATTATTTGTAGCAGATCTGTTTTATGCTCTTTGGTTCTTTCGGTAAAGTCACGTAGATGAAAAATAAAAATAATAAAAATGAAAATAACTACATTAAATCACGTAATTTTGCTATGGCTGTTCCACCTGATGACGGAAGCTTGTATTGCCTCCGAAACGTCGTGATTTAATTGAGTTATTTTCATTTTATTATTTTTCATCTATGTGACTTTACCGAAAGAACCAAAGAGTATGGATCCTCGCAATCACGAAAACTTCAAATCTAGAATTAACTGATCTGTTTTATTTGGGGCTTAAAGGTCATACTTCTGTCCATGATAATCCCTAGATATCTTGGGAGTGGGGTCACAGTGCCCTGGGCTACCACAGGAGGACAGATCAAGAGTGACATCTACTGCATGATTGTTCAGGTTATTGAAATAATTTGGTCAGAGTCACCAGCGACGGAAATCTGCCTCCAATAAAGTTAGGTCAGCTGTCAAGAGTATCAGCAATAATCTCGAGGTTTGTTCCCTATGCACCAAGGTCCAAGTCCTCTACATATATGAACTTGCAAGATGACGTACAGGGCAGATCACTTATATGATAAATAGTGATGGCAAGAGGAACGATCTTTGACGGAGGCCATTCAGTATTCCACTACAGCTGTTTTTTTACCAGTGAGGTGTCCCCTAAAAGTACAGTTGCTGAGCATCCCATCAATTCGTTGAACGCCATATCATGAATTTGGCCAACTTCATCAGCAGGCCATGATGCCAAACAGTGTCATAGGCAGCAGAGATGTCAACTGTTGCTGTGCTAGTTTTCTGTTGATGCTGGAAACCGGCTTCCATTAGGGCGGTGAAGGCAATGATCCGTTGACACCAGCAGCTATGGCCAGTTCGAAATCCGGCTTGTTTGGGAGGCAATGGTACAGGCTGATGTTTCGGGGCAATGCTCCAACGCAGTGAAACTGACTGAAACAGCCTATTTGTGTTTTGTTACTAGGAAGTATTAACCGTGAATGTGGTGGTGGTTATTGTTTTTACTTAATGAGTTGGCATTATCCTTTAGATTATGATAAAAGAGCACGCAGAACCAAGCAAGTATGTTTGGTTTTTTGCCACTTCCGATCGTGTTGGGCAGCGCAGGCACATGCCGGTAAAAGTGATTGCCTCTCCTATCTTGTAATTGTTGAATATAAAAATTGTGAATTGTATCTGGAGAATGTGAAACATTAGCAGGATGTTATTTTCAAACCTCTGCCACTATGTGGCTACGTTACTCATGGTAAATGAGGAATCTGTTTTAGCGGCCCAACGTTACATGTTAACCGTTCGTATGGAAATCAGCTGTGAGCTTGTCAAAGTTACAGATGAACGGCTACGATTCACAATGGCTAGAACCGGACTGCTCGTGTAGGTGTACCACTGCAGGTTACGCTGCTATTGCTGCAACGGAACATGCTTTGGAATGGGAAAATCCAGCTTGCCCAAAATAATATTATATGCTACATGATGCCATACTCATGTGTGGTTGCTTATTGAGTGACCTATCAAGGTCAGTTACTCTAGTTGAATGAATGTACAAATTCTACTTGAACGTATTGTTTTGTTTCTGTGCCAAATAATTGTTTATACTCTCACGCTTTTGTGTGTAACAGTTATGTAAGCACTAATTTGGCAATTGTTTTCACTGAATGTGCTGCTGCAACTTGCTTTAGAAAAAAGTTTTGCTGGCTGGCTGGCACACAACCGGGCAAGTGCACATGTTACAGCGCACGTCTGCGCGTTGATTTCACCCGCATCCCGCAGCGTTGAACCGGGTTCATGCGTGCTGAAGTCATGCCTCCCCCCACCCACCCTCCACTTCATATTATATTAGAAAAAGTTTTGCTGGCTGGCTGCCTGCCTGGCTGGCCACGTGCCGCCCTGCGCGCGTTCTTATTGGCCGCAGGCCATGCGCCACCCAGCGTGCAGAGGGGAGGGAGTGGGGATGCGGGAGGCCGGGAGCAGGGGTGGTTGGTGCGTGTGGGTGCCCAGAAGGGAGGGGGGGCACGCGGGGAGATTTGGGGGGTTTATGGGGAGGGAGGGCAACACATGGATTACAGAATGTGCAGAAATTAAAGACATCAACTTAGAAAAAAAATAGTGGGCTTGGTCAGGTCACGATGCTTGAAGGGATCGTGGTCGGTGGTCAAGATTAACGGCAGAGTAGCTCTCCAGGACATCCTTACTTAGCGTCAAAACCATTCAGGAAGGACAAATTTTGGAAGATTATTGAAGAAGGGCAATTGCCTAAAATGTCACGTATTATATACTTATTCCTGTAAGGCGTTGTTATTGCCAACACAGTATCGCCAAATAATGTTTGATTTGGAAAGGTTACTGATTGTTGAAATAATATTACAATGATGTTTTTCGGTCTCAAAGGAAATTTAATTTGTCAGAACAACTTTCTGCCCAAACGAGTGGGGTTGCGTACATCTTTATGGGTGGGCTTAAGCCAGGGGTGGAAATTCCACATTTCTTTGGCAGTTAATCAGTCTAAAGGGGTAAATAAACTGCTTTTTACTCCACAGTCAATGGTACTCACTTCATCGACTGATGGATAATAAGCTGAGTCAACCTGTAGCCAGGATTGGAACTTGCAATCTTGACACAAGTTGAACATTCGGCCACAGTGCCATTCAGTCAGATTTAACACCCCAATTGCGCAAACGGGAGTAATAGCAGTTCACCCTTGGTGTCTGCTTAATGGCACAATCGTCAGTCTTTGGTTGTATGCATTGTATGTGTGTTGAACTTTCGCACCGTACGTAGCCAACCATGCTTATTGGAAGTGTGGGGGTAAAGACAAAAAACTAAACACAAAAAGCAGTTCTAAAGAAACTTGTTGAAGGAGTGTATGGGAAATCGAGGTTGTTTTTGTGCAGGACCAGTGAATTCCTGGGGACAGCCAGAGTTCATGGTTATCGTCAATCTCAATCTTATAGTTTTATCTGAGTAAATGGAACCAGCTTCATTCATAACATAAAGAGAAGATTCCTGTCATTGAAAAAAAGGGTTTGGCGTATCATAGATCAATGGACTTCCTTTCCAGTCCTCCAAAGAAAACAATAATGAAGTATTGGGGTATGTTTTAATTTAACATTTTGGAATGCCTTTAAGGAGCTTACAAAAACATCAGATTTTTGATCTTTGGATATGACATATAATGTGTCCAATAAAAAATGTCCATTCTTTACATTTTTGGCAGTGTTGAACGATGATCAACCTCGTAAAAACCCGTGCATCGTTAACAAAACATAACCTTTGCGGAGGAAAACCCCGGGCCACATAAGTTAAAATTATCACCCAAAACCATGTTTTGCACATTTGCAATGCTCCAACATTAAAGGCACATGAAAATATTCGAGCAAGTTAGGATTTCCACGTGAAATGTATTGCATATATTTAAGCAGTCAAGTATATGGAAACATGGATATATACATGTTTTGTCGATATTACATACACCTTTATCTCTTTGTGATTTCTGATTATTTCCAGTCACTGTAAACACTTGCGAGATGCAACAAATGTATATCTGCTTGCTTCACTTTTACACAGCATTACCTTATCCAGGAAAGCCGCCCTTGAGTTGTATGACTCTTTTTCAGGAGGCGGCCTGCATTGCGTTTTTATTTGAAGATGTCATCAGCCAATTAATGAGTGTCTATACACATCACAGGAAACCGGAGCGCCCGGAAATAAAACCACGCGTGCGAGGGGGCAACACTCTATCCCCACACAGATTAAAGCAGTTGGCAATTAGTCCACTTACTTTACTGCCTTCTCCTGGCGAGCCAGGGTATGGCACCTCGACGCCCACGGGAAGCGAGTTTTACAACATTTGTGGCGATTGAACAACCCTCGCTGCCTCCACAGTGTTGGATCACATGTCACGTGCATAGCCACCACCGCCCGGCTTTAAAGTCGCACGTTTTGAGAATGTGCGATCTGACATGTGCCTCTGACTGGCAATTATTGTGTCTGCAAGGCTCCTTGGACAATATTTCCAACTAGTTGGGAGTCACTTGAGAGTCGTGGTAATAAATTAGAGCTGTCTCCTCGCTGGCTGCCTCCCGTGTGTTTCCTCAACGCACACCCTCTCCAATGACACATGCCTACTATACATTGCATGATTTTGAAACTGGGGTCATGTCAAACGCCAGCAGACACGCAGGACTGGGGCCGATATGCTGAATTACCTGAATTATTAAATTTAAGGTAAAACATTTTACAGGTGGATTTTAACCTTGTTCTAACAAACCACATAGCATCAGCTTTCAAATGAAACCTAATTCTCAGAAATTAGTGGAGGAGTGTAGGAGTTTTCTGGACAAACATGTACTCTCAGATTAACTGTATTGTGTACATTATATTTTTCATTTTGCGGGTATGTTTCGTTTCTAATTATGAGTTTGGTAATGTTTTTTTTTGTAGGTGAACGTGAGTTTAAGTTGCTTTGCTTCCAAAGTGTTGTCTAATACAAGGCCGTAATTATAATATATATTGGGGGACACATCCCCCCCCCAATATTCAAATATGCTCAAAATGTCCCCCCGAATATATTGCTATAAAATAGATTTCTGTTTATATGATTGTGGTTATGGTTGTACTTTATTAATCCCTAATCTCTGCCATTACATACAATGAAACAAGGTAAAAAAGAAAAAAACAGCAATGTATTACAATACACTATTAGATGTACAAAATAAATAAATAATATTTTAGGCAGGAAATGGCAGGAAATTAGTTTTCAAATTCTGATTTTTTTTTCTGGGGGGGGGACCCCCAGCCAGACCCCCTGGAAAAATTGGTCCCCCCCCCCAATGTTGACTCCATGGCTACGGCCTTGGTCTAATATCTCGGATATTTCTTTGACTGAAATCGGCTATTGATAAACATCAATTTTTATGGCATCATGGTATCTCGACATTTATTTATGATAACCAACTGCATAATGCATGTGTCAAAATGTATTTAAATAATGCCTTTGTTAATTATTAAAAAGGTTTTACCTCTTGTTTTAATCCCATTTAGAAGTAATAAAGTATGGTATAATGTGTAAAAAGCTATTGGGTCTCTCGTGACCACTATGTATATTCGTGATTATGTTTTCCCTTTAACTTATGTGAATGGGCTGACAGCAATATACTTAAATTATTTTTCTTCATGTGACGTCAACACATTTCTCTCTGCTAACGGTGTTGTTATTGCCAGCACTAAAAACAAAGGTATTTGTCTTTGTTGTGGAGAACACAGACAGGTCGAGTTGGCTGCGCTTCATGTCGGCGAATCCCTTCGATAATTTTCTCGGCACGCTCGGTGTTTCTGTTCGTAAAAAATAAAAAAAGCTCCCCGTTTCGTTTGGCATGCTGGCTCTGGGCACCTGTAGCGGTGTACAGCTGAGTTCTGGCAAGACCAGCAGACTGCCTGCGGGCAGGGCACATTCATGAAATGGTGTCCAGGGAAAGTTAATACCTCTCATCCGGACCAAAAGAGAGCATATATAACCTGGCGCCGATGCCCACCAGCAAAGCTTCGCTCCTGTAGCAGAACCTGAGCGTGCGCGGTACACATCTGAACGCAGCGAGCCCGTGTCCACGACGCCGATCTGTCCGACGGTGCAGCCTCACAGCCTCTTGGCGGCGGCACACCTCTTTAACGTGATCGTCGGGACTCGGATAGGCTTTTGAGCAGTCGCGATGATTCCGTCGGGGCTGCGCGCCTCTCTGCTCTTGAGCCGCGTCGATGGGAAGGCGACGCGCGCACCCAGCCGGGCTGCTGCTGGTGCTGACGGCAAGTGGCTCGGGGTGCTGCTGCTGCTGTTGATGGCGCTGTGCGGTGGAAACGGCGCCAGCATCTTGCCCTATAAATTTGCCCACGCCGGCGTCTGCCCCAACGATCTCAACCCGAACCTGTGGGTGGATGCGCAGAGCACCTGCAACAGGGAGTGCAACGGAGACCAGGTGAACAGCTACGACACTTAATACGAGATCAGACTCCTCTAAAAAAACGTGATCTTCATTCTTAATTTGGAGCTTTCGTGACTGCAGGAAATACTCTTTGGTTCTTTCGGTAAAGTCGCGTATAAAGAGAAAATAATAAATTAAATACTAGCATGATCTTCAATTCCAAACAAATACGACTTAAAAGTGTTGCATTTAAATAATGCGCATACTTTTTCATTTCATGTCCTGATTTCAAATGTTTTTATTTTTTGACGTCGGAAATGTTTGGATAACAATCACCACACGTGTTGATTTGTAGTGAAATTTACAAACGAGTCAGTTTGCAAGAGGCTTTACCGCCTTGATTCACGCACAGTTATTTTGCCGCTACTGCTGAATGACGGGGGTGGAATGTGCAACCTGTGAGCTGTCCACGGTAACGGGGTGTGACGGTTGCACACAGGTTTTGATTTATGAGCAAGCAAAGAAAGAATCTCAAGGCTCTAAACCAGTAACACGGAGTTTAAGCCTGGGCAGCATGTGGCTAAATGTATGTGGCTAAAACAGTATAGTTCGTGTGTTTCCATGATACGCATACTGTCCTCAGTATGCGCTATACAAAGACAAACATCCCCTGTTTAGCCTTTAACAGAACTGTTGGGGTTAGCGCTGTTAGCGAGGAGCACCTATGAAGGTCGGTACAGCACACGAAGGGGTGGGTGGCCAGCACCATGCCCGGCCGCCTTTGTCCCCATAGTGGCGATGTTTACACACCTCACCGGGTACTCATTTGAGGCCGAGTCGACCTAGGGGAGGCCCAGCACCGGTTCATTAATTCGTCACTGGTGTTGGCCATGAGCGGAAATCGAACTCGGGTTCCTGGGTTCATAGTGCAGCGTGCTAACTGTTACGCTATCACTCCCCCTAACTTTATACACACACGCTACATTAAATAAGTATAGAATGTGTTTACATTTTAGTGCTATGGATAGATTGAACCCCACCATAAGAATATGGAATTTCCACCACTAATTCAGGGCCACCAACAGCAGGAAGCCAATTTGACTTGAAACGTAGTATGATACGTTATAAACAGTACGTAGAATCCACGTTAAGGTTAAGGATTTTCATTTATTTAGCTCAGAAATACCACAGCACAAACGAAAATAAATATATACAAAATCACATTTGGAAATAATGGTGAGGGGAAACAAACAAGAACAATAAAAACGGGGAGACATTAAAAAAACAAGCTAAGGAGATCACACACACAGAGACGGTTGAACAACAACAACAACCTTAGCAAGGGAAAGAAAATAGTTGTTCGCTCGTTTTATTGTTCAACTCTTGCAAACGTACTTCGTTTTCTAACCACGTCTGGCCGGTCCACTTTCGCAGGACTGCATGGCCCTGGAGAAATGCTGCGACAACGTGTGCGGCCTCAAGAGCTGCGTGACGGCGCGCTTCCCCGAGGGCGAGCCCATCACCCACGACGATCTGGCCTCGTGCTACTCATTCCAGTGCCCCCAGCAGGGCGCCGAGTGCGACGTGTGGGAGGGCAAGCCCACGTGCAAGTGCAAGGACCGCTGCGAGAAGGAGCCCAACTTCACCTGCGCCTCGGACGGCCTCACCTACTACAACAAGTGCTACATGGACGCCGAGGCGTGTGTCAAGGGCGTCACGCTCACCGTCGTGCCGTGCAAGTACTACACCATGGGGCCCAAGACGAGCCCGAGGCCCAACGAGACCGCCGTCACGCCGGCGACGCTCAACGCTCCCACCACGTACGTGACCCCTATCCGGCCGGCCCTGGTCGCCAAGCCGGCGCAGCAGTCCGTGTACCTGGGCGGCACCGTGAGCTTCCACTGCGACGTGAGCGGGCAGCCCAAGCCGGACATCACATGGGAGAAGCAGGGCGAGGGCGAAAAGAACATGATCATGAGACCCGACCGCATGTACGGCAACATGGTGGTGACCAACATCGGCGAGCTGGTCATCTACAACGTGAAGCCTCCCAACGCCGGCATCTACACCTGCACGGCGCGCAATACAGCGGGGCTGTTGAGGGCCAACTTTCCGCTGTCCATCATGCGCAACCCGCACACCTTCAGCAAAGACATGGAGGAGTTCCCCATCGAAGAGTGCCTCAAGATGCCGGACCGCGAAGACTGTGGCGGCAAGACCCAGACGGTGTGGTACTTCGACGTGAAGAGGAACGGTTGCTTCACGTTCTCGCACAGCCAATGCAACAACAGCCTCAACCGCTTCATCACCTACGAGGAGTGCAAGATGGCGTGCATGACCAACATCAACAACACATGCTCGCTGCCCGTGCAGCAGGGACCCTGCAAGTACTGGGCGCTACGCTGGGCCTACAACCCGCTCGTCAAGCGCTGCCAGTCCTTCATCTACGGCGGCTGCGAAGGCAATGAGAACAACTTTAAAAGCCAGGAGGTGTGCGAGGATAACTGTCCTTTTCCGCACGGCCGCCAGTGCAGGGCTTGCAAGTCGCGAAACAAGATCGCGCGCAGTTTCTGCCTTTCCGATTTTGCTATCCTGGGCCGCATGGCTGAACTGACGGAGGACGGCACCTCGGGGGTGGCGAGGATCATCGTGGACGAGGTGCTGAAGGACGAGAAGATGGGCCTCAAGGTGTTCAACACGAAGCACCTGGAGGTGACGCTGCTGCACATCAACTGGGTGTGCCCCTGCCCCAACGTGACGGTGTCGGAGGAGCGCCTGCTCATCATGGGACAGGTGTACGAGGGCATGGCCGTGCTGTACCCAGACAGCTTCGTGCAGGCAGCCATCGAGAGACGCACGAAGAAGATTTACGAAATGATTTCAAAGAATGCATGCGACAATTTGCAGCGCGTCGTCGATTAGTTTCCATTCACTTTGTTTTTTGATCTCAGTTTGGTGGGAGGTTAAACTCAACCTACGTTCAACATTAGAGGACACTTTAAAATCATAAGCCAGGGAGGGGGGAACCCGTGCCTCACCAGCTGCATATGGCCCATGATTTAATATCATTTGGCCCATGGCCACTTCGGGACGGCCCACAAACGATACTGACCCATCACTTGTATGCATCTTAGTCGCACTAATCGGATACTGGAGGGGAAATTTGTCAACCTGACAACATTTTTTGCTTTAACTTTAGCACGATTTGTCACGTCTGCCATTGTGAGGGCCTCTTGATTTTCGATCAATAGGAAAAGGTTCCCCATTCCACAATTCACCAGGTTTTGTATTAGCACACACCAGAGGGTGCTCTGAAAGTTTTACGTCAATTAAATTGGCCTGCAGACTTAAGCCAATGATTTTAGTATGAGGAGGGTAACATATGCGCACATTGAATGACCACACAGGGTGAAGTTGCTGGCGCTTTAATACAGCGCTAACTCATTGTGAAGAAGTAGATTTTTTTTGAGTAGGGTGAAACATTTAACAAGTCTTTGAGTGAAATATGTAAAGTTTAAGTGGCTCATCGGACATGGGCCATGGAGCCATTAATGTAACCAATGGGCTGCTATTTTTTTTAATTCTAATTAAAAGCATCATTTACACATTTGAATGATCAAAATAGAACAGAGGTGTGAAGTTCAAACACTAAATAGACACCTATTGAAAGACATCAAGTCTGCATTAACCACACATACTTGTGGTAAAAACAAAAAATGCAAACAAATATGCTTTAATGATGTATGCACTGTCCTTAAAACTGATTGGCCTCACCAGAGACAACGTCTTTCATGGCTTTGTCTCACCAGGGCGACAGACCAAAGGCTGTCAAAAGGCAAACAGTACAAGGACAATGCAAACACCAAAGCATTAATAGCTCGGGTGAAGCAGTTATATCTACGGGACCCTATAATATTAAATAATTTTTAAAAAACTACCTTGTTTTATAATTCATTATCTTGATACTGCCAAAAAGGGTCCCATCGATATTATTTACACCTATTTAAGCACAGCTTTGATACGTTACATGATTAGCATTAAGTAACTTTATATGGTTTATCATTAGTAGTGTGATATTGTAGCAGTACCAATTAAAGCATATGATTGTAGCAGTATGTAGTATGCATTAACTGCAGTAAGACTGTTTTTCTTGTATTTAAAACTCATGTTTCTGTTTTCCCCCGATATTAACTTAAGATATTGTTTTGCATCGTGCCACTAAATATCAAAGTACCGTTACATTCCTACACCTCTTACAGTATTATTGCCATATCTGTAATCTTGCCATCATCAAACAAATGAAATTATTACGGATTTGACATATTCTTTACAAGCGGTGAAGTAACAACACGAGTCCTATATTCAATTACTGTACAATGAAAACATCAAAACTTTAAAATATCGATTGTACCGCACGTGTTGGCTACCATGATGTACGACGTTCACTTCCTGGAGAAGCTCCCGGATCGTAAGGCTGAAAGCTTCATAACAAAGGTTTTTTGTGGATTCGATCGCATAAATAAAAGTGTGTCGTGAAACCTGCCACCACCGACAGAGCTAGTTAGTTAGGGGTTGTTACGTAAACGAAAGTTGCCAGTTAGTTACTACTTCACAACACCGGTGTGTTGGAAAGTAAACCAACAACATTTACAATTGGACCACCGTGACGTTTTGTACTCTGTACCCCATAACGGCGAAAATCTACGCAGCAGCATAAAACTAGGAAGTAATTTGTAGGGAACTATTTTTGTATTTCATGTTTTGCTTTAATGCCACACATATACAGCAAGACCTATTCACTACCATATTTTGTTCTAGAGTACGTATTCACACTCGTATTTAAACATTTAGTGAGGATAACAACCATTTTATTCATAATAAACTTTTTGGGTTTAGATCGCGTTATTTATAAATGTGTCGTAACCCTCCACCACCCGACACGGCCAAACAGTAAAACATGTGTCACGTTTACTAAAGATAAATAGTTCACTACATCATTCTAGATTTTTTTTTTATTTTTCTCCTACGTGACTTTACCGAAAGAACCAAAGAGTATGGTTTAACATCATTTACAATTTTTGAGTACAACGTTTCGCTGGTAATTACATCCAGCATCATCGGCCAATTTGTAATTCCCAGCGAAACGTCGTACTAACAAAAATTGTTAATGATGTTAAATCACTCTTAAAAGACCGGTGGCCTAAAGTAGTGAACTATTTGTCTTTTGTAAACGTGACACATTTTTGCTGATTGGCCGTGTCGGGTGGTGGAGGGTTACGACACATTTGTAAATAACGTGATCTAACCCAAAAAAGTTTATGAATAATATTGGTCGCGAAAGCCTACGTGTTAAACTAACCATTTTATTGATGATCCATATATTGTATGTTGTGTTTTGTACAGTAGATTATTTTTCACATGCATTATTGAAATGAACAACAATAAAGTGTGGAAAGGTACCAACCTTACGTGTCATTTTTACATATATATTCTGAATGATTGTTCTTTAATAAAAAAAAAAGTGTAAACTTACACTCGACCTTGGCATTTCAGCACAGGTGTCTGATACGGATGCTCGGATTTCATGGCAGGACGGGAAAAGCATGGCAGAAGTCTGTAAAAAAAACAGAACAAGGCAGATAAGCGTTGCCAATGCGATTCAGAAAAAAGGTTGCTCTGGATAGGACATGCGTGCAGGGATGAATGAGGGTTGGTTACCGGGTCGGGCATCCGGAGTGGTCCCCCACGAGTCTGGCAACCAAAGGAGGAGGCTTTTAAGGGCAGATGGTGGGACACTGTCGGGCTAGATCGTGGAGCTCGTGTAACCACTGGGCAGCAGTTGTAGGATCTTGTGGAAGTTGGAAGGCATTGGATAGGTGCGGTGGCGTCAACAGCCTTGCCCATGATGACATCTTGATCTTGAATTGAAAAAGAATGACGGATCAATTTGCATTCAAAAGGTATCGCTGAACACGACCAAATTATTGCGTTCAGATTGAATTTCATACAAACACTGATTATTAGTTATGGTTATTAAACACGCGCTTCATGAAACATATAGGTTACCACTCAGAAAATAACATTTAATTTGTATTCCTTAATTTACATGAATACTTTAAACTTTAAACGTCACTCAAAATTGACTGGCAGTCGAAGCAACATTGCTTGGCTATGGGTCACTTCAAGTCAGTGTGAAAAGCTTCGTTTTTGGAGGGCATAAAACGGCCACCTTTTACACATTGGTTTTGCCCGATGACCCTGATAGCCGGTATCTGCATATTTGACACGCTTAGCCCATTATAGTCACAACCGTATCTCTTGTGTACGGTGGTTTGTCCCTATTATTAAATTTTTCAGTCACATTTTTGTTTTACAAGGGAGCGTTTATATCAGTGGTTCTTAACCTTGTTGGAGGTACCGAACCCCACCAGTTCATATGCGCATTCACCGAACCCTTCTTAATTGTAAAAATAAAATATGATTTTTTGAAATTAAAAACATAGGTTTATTTTTTACTGGTGCACAATCATGAGTCAGGTGTGTGTCTTAACCTCCGCCGAACCCCTGAGACTGACTCACCGAACCCCTGGGGTTCGATCGAACCCAGGTTAAGAGCCACTGGTTTATATTGACTGAAACATCGTTACATTCCCACAGCCGTTGTACACTCACTAGCATACCACACTAGTTATTTCTGCAATGTGCGTCAGGTGTGTTTATAGGTGCATTCAAATGTATCGGAATTAATGAAGATTTGATCGCAATTTACATGAATAACGTTTGACATTTCACATAAAAAGCATTTAATTTTTAAAAAGCGTACAGTAGTACATCATCTAAACCAAGGGTCCTCAAACTACGGCCCGCGGGCCACATGCGGCCCCCCGAGGACATTTATCCGGCCCATGGTCACTAATTGGGCTGCGCTTGTGAGCACTAATTGGGCTGCGCTGGTGAGCACTACTTGGGCTGCGCTGGTGGGCACTGATTGGGCTGCGGTGGCGAGCACTGATTTGGCTGCGCTGGTGAGCACTGATTGAGCTGCGGCGGTGGGCACTCATTGAGCTGCGGCGGTGGGCACTCATTGGGCTGCGCTAATGAATGGTTCAATGGGCCAATTGACTGGACTTGCCCCCCAGGCCTAAGGCTGCCAGCCCTCCCCTGGCTGCGCTTGACTGGCTCTCCCTCCCTCAGCTCCCTCACTTGCCCCTCGGCTCCACTCCCAGTAATATTCCTGTGTGCTGGGGATGTAGATCCCCAGCACACACACCACTGAGTAAATGATAGAGGGGTAATAACAGAGTGATCTCTGATCTCTGGAGGGGCTGCCTGTTGTTTTCCCGTGCTGGTCAGTGACAGACAGCCAAGGAGTAGGAAACCCAATTTAAATGACAGTAAGTGCATTTATATTGTGATTGCTATTCAGTTGTATGAGGTTATATGTTGTATGTTGTGTAAGCCCCGGTTCATACTGTTGCGATCTCTGAGCAGTGCGAGTTCAGCCATATGCTTGTATGGCTGAACTTGCATTAGATTCGGAAGAAAAAAGGCACATGTGCCTTTTTTTTTCTGCAGTGGAATCGGATCGCATGGGTCTTCTCCCCCATGATCTTAAGCCTCACCTTACCATATTAATAAAAAAGTGTGCCGTTCCTGGCCCTTCCCCCCCTCAACCATTATATATACGGGGTAGTATTTCTTGTGATCTCTCATTTACTTGATACAGCTGTCGTGGCTGTGACGGTTCCACCTGAAGACGGAGGCTTGTGTTGCTTCCGAAACGTCGTGAATTTTTTAATTTGTTTTATTTTACTTTTATTAATTTAAAATTTTTACCTACGTGACTTTACCGAAAAAAACCTAAGAGTATAAAATATTAAAACTGAAAAATACATTAACAACTCAGCAAAATACTTTTGTGAAGCAGAAGCAGCTAAATATTTCATCACTGCGAGCAAGTTTTCAAGTTGCCAAGCTAATAGCGTGCACTGGCAGACCTTTCGTGGAGGGAGAATTTGTTAAAGAATGCCTTCTTTCTGTTGCCAAAGAGATGTGTCCAGAGAAGGCCGATTTATTTAGTACAGTGAGTCTTTCAGGACCTACAATTACACGGAGGATTGAAGAAATGGGAGACAATTTGCATCAGCATTTGCAAAACTCCACAAAAAAACTTTCCTATTTTTCCTTGGCACTCGACGAAAGCAATGATGTTCGTGATTCTGCACAACTTCTAATTTTTATTCGTGGGACGAATGACTATTTCGAAGTCACAGAAGAGCTTGCTGCACTGCAAAGCATCAAAGGAACAACTACAAGAGAGGATATCTATGAAAAGGTTTGCCAAACTGTGAATGGTTTGGAGCTGAACTGGGCTAAACTAGCCAGTGTGACAACTGATGGTGCTCCTAGTATGGTGGGGTCTAAGAAAGGAATAATTGCTCGCATTAACCAAGAGATGGACAAACATAACCATTCTCATTCAATAGGCATACACTGCCTCATCCACCAACAAGCGCCGTGTAGTAAATCACTGAAGTGGGACTCTGTTATGAAAATTGTGGTATCTTGTGTTAACTTCATTCGAGCTCATGCACTAAACCACAGACAATTTCAGGAATTTCTGTCTGAGCTAAATGTTGACTATGAAGATGTTCTGTACCACACAGAAGTCCGTTGGCTGAGTCGAGGGAGAGTTTTGAAACGTTTCTATGACTTACTTCCACAGATTACAGCTTTTCTGCTTTCAAAAAACAAAGAAGTACCAGAGCTCAATGATGCAGAATGGAAATGGCACCTTGCCTTTCTGACAGATGTAACAGAGCTACTCAGCAGTTTCAATGTGAAACTTCAAGGAAAGGGGAAGCTCATCTGTGATATACAATCACATGTCAAAGCATTTGAAGTAAAATTAGGCCTCCTCATCAAACAAGTGAAGGAGGAAAACTTCTGCCATCTCCCCACAACTCAAAATCTGTTAGCGGAAAAACCATTGGTTGCATTCCCAAACAAAACATGTATGGATTCACTGGAAAAATTGCAAAAGGAGTTCCAATTTAGATTTAAAGAGCTTCATCTCCATGAACAGGACATACAGCTTTTCCGTAACCCATTTTCTATTGACATTGAAAATGTGGATGGGAAAATGTCAAAACTGGGTGGTTTTTAACTTTTGCCGACAAAACTGGATCCCAAATGTCAAAACTGGGTGGTCTTGGAAAACGACAGGCAAAACAGGGTGGTGCTTTTTGATATGACAAAACTGGGTGATGTTCAATGTGGACAAATGTCAAAACTGGGTGAAGAAGGTGTACGATTTAATGTATCATTTTGTACACGTTTAGGTCCTTGCGTTATTCATCCATATGTCGCCACAGATTTAGAGCGTTCCAAATGATGTTTCTCGTGGCTCATGTTCCATACCTTGCACCACAAACTTCCCGTTTGCATACTGGCACAGTGTGCCAGCTCGCTTACTTGCCGTTTGTATACTGGCACAGTGTGCCAGCTCGCTACTACAGTAACACTTACTTGCCATATGTATACTGGCACAGTGTGCCAGCTTGCAACTACAGTAACACTTTCAGCTCGCGAACATACACGAGGCGTACCCCACCGTGACGGACATGAACGATCGCACCATGGACACCTACCGTGAGCGCATGCGCAGGTGCATTGTTGCTGGTAGCATTTCGGAATAGAAAACATTTTGACACGCTCTTTAAATGTGCAGTGTCATTATTGTATATTGCCAAAACTAGGAGCTTGGTGGCGGCTGGCGAAGGATACATACAGTACTAGTTAGTGTTTTTATGGCCTTGGTACTAGTATACAAACCTGGCCATAGCGCACTTGGAATGTCGATTCCTCTGTAATGGCGCATGTCCGTTGCGAGCCCGAGCCGTAGCTTGAAATGTTGGTCGTTGGGGTGCTGGCACACTGTGCCAGCGTACAAATATCAAGTGTGTGTAGTTATATGGTGCTGGCACACTGTGCCAGCATACTAATACCAAGTGTTTGGATGAATGGGGTGCTGGCACACTGTGCTAGTATACAATTATCAAGTGTATTTGACAAATGTCAAAACTGGGTGCACCCTGAGTGTCCAAAACTCAAGTTTTTGGCCACCCAGGGTGCACCCAGTTTTGACAGTTGGGATCCAGTTTTGTCGGCAAAAGTTAAAAACCACCCAGTTTTGACATTTTCCCAAATGTGGATACAATTTACCAAATGGAACTGGCTGAACTGCAGAATTGTGACTCTCTGAAAGACGCATTCTAGTCAAGCAGCCTTCATAATGTCTATGCATCTCTCCCCTCTGAGACATATCCTCATCTCAGGAACCATGCACTCAAAATGGCAACCATCTTTGGCAGCACTTATGTCTGTGAACAGACTTTTTCCAGAATGAAACATTTGAAATCTCCAACCAGATCTAGACTAACGGATGCACACTTGCATCACTTGTTACGACTAGCAGTGACAAATATGGAACCGGACATTGACCATCTCATTAGCCAAAAGCAGGCCCATAGTTCCTATTGAAATACTGGCAAGTTTGTTGATTTAACTTTACTTGTTCTTCATTTTAAATATTGTATTTGTTCCCGTTTTGTTTCTTCACTTCAAAATAAGATATATGCAGTGTGCATAGGAATTTGTTCATAGTTTGTTTTTTACTATAGTCCGGCCCTCCAACGGTCTGAGGGGCAGTGAACTGGCCCCCTGTTTAAAAAGTTTGAGGACCCCTGATCTAAACAAATGTAATGCAGTACCATAGGACCTCCTTTGCCAGTTTTGTTGCCAAAAAAGGGTGGAAACCTATTTTCATATAATGCAGTAGTTTTGAAGGTGGCACAAATTCATATTGCGATAAACAGTAAAGGAATTGTTTCGCAAAGGAACGATATTTACATTATTTCCCAGTGTCAAGTTACTTGAAATACAAATTTCCACCCATATATTTCCCATTAATTTATCACGAATTTACATTTAAAAATCAAAAGTACCGCTGCAGAGGTTTTTCGCACTCATTACACACAAAGTGCTTGCCACAAAATGAACCACAATAGCTTGGTGATCTCGTAAAGGAGCATAAACCTAACTATGGTCATCCTCGCAGCAGCGGCTTTTGACTTTGCTTCGAACAAAGACGGTCACCTCATCGTGCGCTTCCATATGCGCTTCTGCGACCGTCTGGAATGTTCTTCATTCCCATATTAGGAAGCCACTGGAGCTTTGAACTTTTAATTCTAGATTGAAAACTCATTTCTTTTGAACTGTCCTTTCGCCGCACGTTCGACTAGCACGGTTGGCTACGTAACGTTACGAAAAAACTTCAACATATATACACATACATGATCGCGCTCCTTAGCTCTCTAATGTGTTTGTGGGTTGTGGCACGTGCGCATAGCCTGGCACAAGCGCCGCGGTGACGTCACCGCCACTTAGTGGCGAATGGCGGTTGTTGTTGTTTGTTTGGCACGATGTTGATCGTTTTGCTCCACATGCTGCACTGAAGAAGCTCCCAGGACATGGAGTGAAGCGACGGACATCAGAGCAAAACAACACGCGGTACGATCTGAAAACACATTCGGAGAGCTATGAATGATTTTAGTGACAAAAAAAATAAATGTACCTAGTATAACACACACCAGATGAGATTAGTTGTAAAGATGACATTTTCTCAGCCACATTTTGCTTACACAACTCATCGAAATTCCAGTGAATCCTAATGGAATGTCTCTTAACTCCGAGTTATATCCCCCCATAATCTACCAATGTCACTGTAACCTGATGAAATCTCACATAAGCTGAAAATTTGATGCAATAGAAGGAATCCCACATGATCCATACAAAGTGAGTTGAGACTAAGTAATCTTCCTTCGGATTTCAAAAATTATCATTTCAAGTGTGGCCTTGAAACAAATGATACTACGTTCATCTTTTTCAAATTACTTTTGGTCAAATACCAAAAAGAAAAACTTGTGTGCGATAAATTTGTCCAAAAAAATACTGACATATTTTCAGGCAATTTGAAACGACTTGAAATTACATCTGTCTTTGTAAAAACAAATGTGGCGGGTATTTTTGTTCCACACACAGCGTAAGAAGTAGAAGGATGAGGTGTTCTTTAAAACAGGAAGGAAATTGTTCTGTTGGTGGCCTTTTCCACCCACGTGTCGCGTTTAATTTCGCTATATAAAATAATTCCTACGCGGTTCAGCCACAATTCACGTGCAATTCACTGACCAAGAAGAACATCAAACTGAACTTTTATATACATTCTTGAAATTATTAGAATTTCTTTTGGCCTTGGGATTGTTTTGAGCCCATTCACATCACAGACACTGCGCTCTTTGATATTAACACCCACCGAGACACATCAGAGCGTTTCAGAGATTTCAGGCTGCCGCCTCGTAGATGTTGACGATACATTTTCCGTCTCCGAAGGCTTAAGAGGGGATTTCGTGCCTCCGGTGACTGACAGGAGGTTGAAAAGCACGGCCACTCTTTTAAATATTAACGAATGTTTGTCCAGAACTTTCGCGGGAGAGAAACCGCTATCGTCCTTCACTGGTCGGAATTTAATGTTGTTGCTTGGTAGCCTGAGATCTAGCGGTGCAAAGAGCAACGTTTTGAAACGTACTGCACCAAGCTTATATATTCTTGGTTCTTTCGGTAAAGTCACGTAGAAGGGAAATAATACAAAATTAAAAATTCTCACAAGAATAATTGTTTTATATTTATATTATTTTATTATTTCCCTTCTACGTGACTTTACCGAAAGAACCAAGAATATGAATCCCTGCAGTCACGAAAGCTTTAAATAAAAATTCAAGCTTATATACTTGTAATAATGGATCACGACGTTTCGATCGCCACACAAGCGATCGTCCTCAGGAGGGTTCGCTCGTGCGGCGATCGGAACGTCGTGATCCATTAGTATTTCTCGCCGTGACTTTACCGAAAGAACCAAAGAGTATTGATTCCTGCAGTCACGAAAGCTTCAAATCAAGATTATATACTCGTGTTACGCACATGTGTGCAATAACTCATGCACGGTTTGTTTTTCACCAAGTTCTAGGCCTGCTTCACATGCACAACCCATTGTCAATCCACCGTTGGATGAAGACCTTCCATGCACCATGTCAATTGACGGGAGGTTTTGTTGGACCATAACTTCACCACCTTGGTCAATGCGGGGTGGACGAGAGGACCGATTCAAATGTCACTCGCCACTGATGTTAGTCGGGAATGGAACTCACGTGTCGCTGGATTTGCAAGCGCAGTGAATCAACCCAATGCACAGCCGATCCACTCGTTAAAATATAAATATATGCCATTAAACTTGTTTCAAGTATTATTCTAGTACAATTACTATGTGCTACATAACACTGAAATTGTCACGGTACTATTGGAACCGTGCTGAAAATTTCCCAAACACTTAGCATTTACCACAATATTTTTTTACGCAATAAACACTCAATAACGGAAAAATATAGTGACTTTTCATGAATAATACTTAAGTTAACGGTAACTTTCATAGGTAGCGTAACATTTATTATTTGTAGTGTGTTTCTCAATGCACTAAGCACACATCATACCGATTATAGCCAGTAACACAGAGTATACATTTCTATTTCTAACTAAGGAAGAACCCATTGAGAATACAAAGCTCTTTTTCAAGAGCTGGGTAACAAAAGCAAAATAATGATAACGCGGGTACAGAAGAAAACGGTACGGAAATTGCTAAATGCAAATAATGTGAAATGCCATAAAGGTTAAATTACTCCAGATGTTACATCAGATAAAACATTTTCTGAAGTGAAATACTAACACTACTTAATCAACGACGATAAACACAACATGAGGGAAAAGGCGACGATCAAAGCGCGTCCCTTCAGATAGTCCCCGCGATTAACCGAGTTTATCACCCAAACCCGACTGAGGGGGAATCATGGGTGCCACGATGGCGCCTGATATGTAGGAGCACGTGGGTTCGATCGCGACCCTGACGCCTGCTGTATATTTGGAGTTTGCATGTCTCTCTCCCCGTAGTCGCGTGGATTTTTCTACGGGTCCTCCGGTTTTCCCCTCCACATTTCGAATCATGCGTGGAGAGAATTCGACTGCGAGAAATGTCCAAATGATAAGCCGCAACGTTGAGCTATCATTTGTGGGTAGGTCGTTTCTGAAAAAGAGCTATATAGTTCGGTGGGCCTTACTTGGTCAAATAAAAATAGTTTATTTTAGTCGCGAATGATTAAACGAGTCGTAGAGTAGCACTAATCTCTCTTGGAAACCCTTACCCACGTGTTTGAAATTCCACAGTCCAACGGCACATTCTCTATAGAGGATAAATTAGCATATATATGTGGCTATGGCCCGATATCTTATCCGCAGCGTGGGATCATGGGGTGACCTAAAATAAGTGCACCTACACACACACAGCATGCCGATGACCAAATGACGTGAAATGTGCCCGAGCTGATCATCTCGCGGAAGCCAAGCTGGGGTCGAGCCCGCTGGATAAGTGTCGTGAGGGTCGACTGCCATTCATTAAACAGCCGTCGAAGGCCGTTGGGGTCAATTTTTTGCGGGCAAACAGGGCACGTGCGACAGAAAAAAACCCATGGTTCTATGATGCCACGTGTACGTCTCCGGCCGCATTCACCAGCTTTGGGGACCAGTTGTGTAGACAGTATATTCAAAATAACCCTCATGTACATCCACAGCTCGGTTTAAGGAGAGTTCAGTATAGGGTGTGGGTGTTTTTTTCCTCCCTCCTCTATTCAGGTCACTTGCAGTCACTTCAGGTCAGAGGCACCTTGGTGGTTATTTCCACTCCGCCTGTGCCAAGTGCGTGCGCCGACCATGAGAGGGGAAGTTGGGTAAATTAATTACTTGAAAAAATAAACAAGAGAAATCTTCACACATACTTCGATAACTCTCAAGTAATGTGATTAAATCCAGTGTGTGTTATTCTTTGTAAGAACCATGGAGCAGACAATCCAAACCACACAAACGTAGTCGGGGGGGGGGGGGAGTAGAATGTGATCGTTGGAACGGTTGATCCTGCTCAAACAAGATTTCATTTTAAGCAAAAAAAAGACACCCGTGGTTGGATATTCTTGAGATAAATACACGACGAAGTTAAGGAATGTAAATTGAGTTGGAAAATACTTACTTAGGATTTAAATTGAAGGCTGTAATCCAGCGCCCGTTATGTTGTTTCAAATTGGTGTCGCAGAAATATGTTTTGAAGTTGAATGTGGATACCGTGATAATGAATAACAATTGTTAGTTTCCTAACTTACCCTTATTTATTTCTCCAAAGCCTGCTCTGGATATGACTCTGGATTGTTCCTTTAAATTACTGCAATGTGTTTCCGGCTGCAAATAATTGTATCATCCATGCAATGCGATCATATGATACTGTCAGATTTTTAGAGATGTTGTTTTCATAACATTAGGCCTACAAAAACATATCTCTGTTGACTTGCTCTGATGAAATGTTTGATGCAGTGTCACTACTAAACTCATCCAATGCACTGTTAAATCCGTAACAAATTAGAAAAGGACATCTAACATATTTCTCTTCTTGGTTCTTTCGGTATAAACACGTAGAAGGGAAATAATAATGACTTTTCGGAAAGAACCAAGAAGATGAATCCCTGCTGTCACGAAAGCTTTAAATCGATATTTAACATATTTGTGTTATTTGTCAATTATAATAATGAACTAGCGTGTTTGCCCGTCCAAGGACGGGTGTATATTGCAGTAAATCTGAAATATTCAATAGAAAAATTGTTCAGCTCATGATTATTAATGAGGGGAGTTGCCCCATGTGGAGTGACGTCACGCGCGGGACACACAGACAGCCTTGTTTGGCTCGTTATATTAGTTGCTGCGTTGCTTTCTTTACTAGCTTTACTTTCCATAAAGAAAGGTCAAAATGAAAGCTAATTTGTGTAAAACAATTTCGTTTCCGCTCCTCCTTCTTCATGCGGAGTAACGTCACCCGTTCATGATTATTAATGACGGGGGGGGGGGGTCCATGTGGAGGACCCCACCTGTCCATGATTATTAACGTTGGAGGCCTTGTCGACGTGGAGTGATGTCACGCACGTTACACACAGACATTCTTGGCTCATTATATTAGTAAATTGAACAAAAACATGCAAACCCACTCACCTCTTTAAATTAAAAGCAAAATTAAAACAAGAATATGCACAGCCCAAGTAACATTTGGGACATTTAAGACGAGTCTGCTAAGTAAGACGACGATTTTCATAAATCGACGTGTGGGGCGTTGCATGCTGGCAATCACACTTAAGAGAAAGAAAAGAGGAACACATGGAACCTGAGAACGAACGCAAATTAAAAAACATTTTGCTCACTAATAATAAGAGGAGGCTCGATTGGACAGGGCACATCGCGAGACGAGGTGACGGCCGGTGGATGAGAGTGGTGACAGAATGGCAGCCGAAGGAGGGAAGACACCCGAGAGAACATTTACCGTGGACATGGAGCGATGAGATGGGTTCATGTGCAGGAGCGAGATAGATTGTGGCATTGAAATCCATCCTGGGCTCACACGGCAAGCAAATATGTCACGCTGCTAGAGAACGACCATAGAAGTTAACGATACTTCTCGTATATGTACATCTGTTGAATTGCTTTCGCACCGTACGTAGTCAACCGTGCTTATCGGCCATTACGGTTGGCTACGAAATAGGGCAACGAGCATTGCCGATTTCACGTTAGAAAAACGCCAAAGTGCTTTAACCACTCAACCGAGCATGGGAGTGCCACTCATCTGCTATATACAGGCTTGAGTCAGTGGTGCAAATTCCACATTGCCACGGTGGAAACAAGGATAATCGCGGTTTAATTCGTCATAACGTGGTACTCGTTTTATCAACCCTGGAGGGATAAAGTGATGAGTCCGCTCCCCCCCCCCCGCCGACCGAGACTTGAGCTCGCAGCTATCGAGCAGCAAGCGATGGCGCTCTCACTTGCAGCGATGCCGGGCTGCTGAATATCAACGCGGGTCACCGCTCGCACCTTTAATGCCAAACGCGGGGCACCTGTCAAGAGAACTTCCACGGTAGCGAATGAATGTCAAGGGAATAAGCGACGATGATGATTGTTAAACGTCTTACTGAACGCAATGCCACCGCGAGATTACCATCCGGCACAGTGTTGTCTTAGGAGCAAAATGTGCGCATATGTCCAGGAGGAAGTATTTTTTTCTAACGGATTTGTCACTGGTTTTTGTCTTTTTTTACACATATATATCTTGTCACAAAAAAACTGAGAGGTGAGGCGTGTGAATGCATACAATGTAGAATAGGTGCATTGCACTGTATGCATATGGGGAGTTGTGCTGCGTGTGCGGATCCTTAAGTGAGGGTACTCCAATATTTTAAACAAAGACGTGTGTGGCCAGCATGAAATAGTCGGCCAAATACAGGGACTCCCTGTATTTTGCCGCGTACTACTTACGAACGAGTTAGGTTCCAGAGGTCTGTTCGTAAGTCCAAATTTACTCCTGTCGATTCGAAACATGGTGTACGGCGTGTACCCTAAACACGGGGAATTGCATTACAAGTTGTATAATCTTCTGTAGATGCCACTGGTTCTTCACGTTCTGCAGATGTAGATGCCACCGCCGCCTGCGATTGCGCGGCGGTTGAACTTACAACTCTCGGTCCTAACAGGCAACTAGCTGGACATACGGCAGAGGTCGCAACCGGATACCCGATACCCGTACCCTACCCGATACCCGGCTACCCGTACCCGGCCGGGTACGGGTACGGGTACCCGTTTGCGACCCTGGTGCGGCCGGGTATGGGTACGGGTAGGCCGTGAGTCACTGGTGAGTAACTGTTTGTCACTCATTTCGGGTAGGGTACGGGTAGGGTACGGGTACCCATTTGCGACCCTGGTGCGGCCGGGTACGGGTACGGGTAAGGAATCAAAACCCGTTTGCGACCTCTGACATATGGACAGGTTTGTTCGTATCTCTGAAAGTTCGTAAGTCGAATGTTCGTAAATAGAGAAGTCCTGTAGCCTCTACTGCAGTGTTTCTAAAACTACTTTTTTTTGGCCCGCGTGGACCACTCAGCCAATGCAAACATTTCCGCGGATCATACGGCACCGCACACCCCTGGTGACAAAACGCATTCTAAATAGCAGTAATACAAATTATTAATACTGGAACATAAATAATAATCACTCAGCTATTCAGGGTTCTTTTGAACGGAGGGGACTATTTAGATCTTAGGTTTAGGGTAATTTAATTAGGGGGTAGTTTACCTAACCTTATTTTATTATATTAAACATCACGAGTAAAATATGAATTCATGTCCGTGACAAAAAGTATAATAGAACGTTGTCATTGTTTCCGGATGAACCTGTATTGGCATCACAGCCCTGCGGGCCACATGGAGGACCGTCGCAGACCACCGTTGGCGTTCCGGGGACATGCACTTTGTAAGGAAGCCACTGGAGCTATGCACTTTCAAATCGTCTCGATTGAATACTCTTTTTTTTAAACTGCCTTTTGTCTACTTAGTTTACTGTCCTTCCCCCGCCCGCACCTCCGCTTCGCACGGTTGGCTATGTACGGCGCGAAAGAAGTTCAACATACATACGTATACGCACTTTCAGAAGCACTGCTCTCACTCAATAATGCGCGCTAGGATCTCCCTCCTGTCGAGGAGCGCTGACGCCCACCGGCAGTGGCGTGAGCAATCACTTGCAAGGGGTTGTTGTGTGGTGCCACGACCGCAGAGCAACTCCGCACACGCCGCGATCCCGCACGCAGCGCACCCACGTAGTAGTGTCCTGACGGGGGGTTGCCTGGCACATCGGGTTTTAATCCGAAGGGCCCCTAGAGGGAGAGTCCCACGGTTTCCCGGTGCCAGGAGATTGGCCGACCCTCACAGGACAGGTTACATTGCGGTGCCCCTAAATTGGCTGAAAATTGTATGGGCGCAGAAGGAAAAGGTTCACTGGGCCATTCGCAATAAGTTACTCATGGCATTTGGAGAGGTGGAGGGTGGAATATTAGGCAAGAAGGGCAGACCAGTAGGTTAGAATTAATGAGCACGTGAGAACAATGGTTGAGCGGAGCAGCAGCACACTCCGTGGCACTCCATGTAGGCGGCGCAGGTATATGCGCGATTTGTTGCGTGGTACAATGCCACCCTGGGCCTTTGAAGTGAGGGGATTAGGCCACGGTAGAGATGGTGGAGAGGGACGATGGCGGTAACCACAGGTAAGCGCACGATTGGCTGCGCGGTACGACGTCACCCTGGGCCTTTGAAGTTGAGAGAATAACACGAGGAGCCGGGGACGATTTCGCTCGGTTTTGTCTCCAACCTCCGGGCCGACAAAACCCACTCTCTGCCATCCTGCCTCCTCGAGCCGCTCGCAGCATCCTTGTGATGCCAGCGAGTGCTGCTACGAGGCAGTGATAGGTGATGTTTTCGCTCGTCCTTCTCCCTCCGAGTACAGCTACGAGGTACGTGATATAACGCTTGAGTGACTGGGTTCGTAGGCAGAGTCAGGCTAAGCCCTTCCTGCAAAATATTCCCCCTCCAGGTAGGGTGTATTTACGCCATTAATAAACTTGAGTTCAGAGGATAGGTCCAGTGTGATTTCTGTGTGTGTAGGTAGAACCTCGGCGTGGTGTCTGCGATTTGTGTGTGGTGCGACTACACGGGGAGACGGTGTGCGCGAGGGAGCGAGCACAGGGCTGCAGCGTCGGTGCGGTGTTGGTAATTTGAGCGTGTGCGTGAGACGCGCGTGTATTAAAACATACACGGCCGCCGACGCTCACGCGAGTTTTGCGCGCGTGTGTGAAACACGAGCACTTGCAGTGTGCCGCGTGAGTAATTACACGCTGTGTGCTGTGTAAACGCTCGCTGGCGTTTACACGGCGTGTTTACACAGCGACAATAGCATTAACGGCGAGGCGTTCGCGTGTATTCATACAGCCCTTTAGCATTAGCCTTTGTGTGCTAGCAGATTAGGGCTTAACCACCCGGAGGGGAGTACGGCATATTAATACCGCCGCCGTCCGTTTTCTTTAGCGCTAACCTTTGCGCGAAATACGCGCCTGCAGGGGCGCGCGCGTGCACGCCTCCGCGTTCGCTTGTGTGGTGGTGTACGTGGGCGTGTGCGAGGTAACCCCGGGCGGTGGTGAGCCGGCCACTTAGCCACGCCCCTCAGAGAGGGCGCTGGCGCGGGGGGGGGCGATCACCCAATCGGCGGGGGCCCGACGAGAGGCGGCCGACGAGGAGGAGGGGTGAGTGGAGGGGGTGGACGTCGCGCACCGCCCCGTCCGCTCACAGGCGGACGTCGGCCCCCACAGTTGCCCCGTTAGGGGCCATCTATTTAGTACGTACCCAAAAATCTGTCTAAAATGTACCCCTCCCCCCCTCCCTGTACGCACACGTACTTTTTACCCCCTCCTCCCACCTGCGTACGCACGCTAGATGCATCCCCCCCCCCACCCGAATCCTATAGAACGGCCGATATTTAATCCACGCAGAAACGATCAAGGATTCGTAATATTGATGTGTTTAAGCAAACAGATAGTCTACGCCGGGACTATCTAATTAATTTGAAGGCCAATGTAGACAAATTATTAGATCGGGGTACAGTATCCGTACATCGTTTGCAGTCAGAGAATAAATAAAAACATAAACTCAGTCTCCACGCTATCCAAACTGAAAGATTGCGTGCGCGCGCGTGTGTGTGTGTCTGTGCTTGGCTTCGAAATGTTGTTACATGCCCAAGTCCTGCCAGACATTCTTATGTCTGGCCAAGCAACAACAACAAAGAGGGACACTGAGCAAATGCAGCGGAGGCGAAAGATCAGGGCCAGGGAAAGATAAATATTTTGCGAGCGGCGTGTACGCAACAAGACAAAGCAAAAAGACACAGTGATAAACAATATATATGACTGCCCCCCCCCCACCACATACCCCCCCCCCCCGTTAAGTTGCCTGAAATTAATAGCTAATTGTCGAACTTCAAGAGGTTAAGAAGCGATCAAGTAGTGCTTGGCCTTTGGGGTATTTCTCACTTGTTAACGAATGCAAGTTGGAACTATCGGAGAGCCGAGTTTGTAAATAAATGATGGATGGGATTCATTCTAGCTTTAACTTTGCTGTCTTTGGCGGGTGGGATGGGGGGAGGGAATATTGCACGTGGGGGTTTTGTTGCCTTTTCTAAGTGCCCAACTGCAATGGCTCACGAACGAGTGCGTCCGTGCCTTACCACGGACGACACGAAGACAAAGACCCCCCCGCCACGTTAAGCCTGTAACAGAACCGTTGGGGCGAGTGCTGTTAGCGAGCACCGCACGACGAAGGCCGGAACGGCACACGAGGTTGACGGGTGGGTGGTCAACAGCAGCAGCAGCAGCCCGCCCGCCTTTGTCTCCCCGTTGGCGATGTTTTCACTCGGCATCACCTGGTTAATCACTCGACGTTGAGTCGACCTAGGGGGAGATTCAGGTGCGATTCAGATTAACCGTCGCCGGTGTTGTTCCGTGATCGGGTAATAGGAGTCGGAGGAGACGCGCACGCACGCACGCACGCGTGTCGATGATTCGAGCTCAGCGTCATCTCAAGAAGAAAGGCAGTGTAGGGAGGGAGGGAGGTCTTCTTAAGGGATCTCACAAGTGCATCGACGAGCGGGGCACGTGAGGAGACATCTGACATGCGGACATTGCGTTACATGGACATGTGTGTATCCCCGCAGTGGAGTAACGCGCGCGTGGGTTTGCAAACAGTGCGCACGCGATGTGCGCACTGCGGGCAGTGGGGCCACGTCAGGGCTACAGAGAGAGACAGACAGAGAGAGAGAGAGACAGAGAGAGCAAGCAGACATTTGACTTTGAAACAACTTTTATTGCCGCCAGCAGCAACAGCACTGGAGGCGACTTCGATATGAAATACACAAAGTCACCAGCAACACAAATTGAAATAATCGCTACAAATCCACGCGCTGTGGCGCTAAAAGCACCGCGCACAACACGAAATAAAAGCCACGTGGTGGTTGTGGTGGTCATCGCGCACGCCACGGTGACGGGCGAGCGCTTCAGAAGGTGAACACGAGGGTGCCGTCCACGTTGGTACAGAGAGGGGCTTGTCCGGATCTCCAGCGTTCGAAGAAGACGTGCACATCACCGACATGTGTGTGGTACGCGTGCTCCAGCCGGAGCCGTGCCTTAAGCAGGCCCCTGAACACTGGAAGCACAGATCAGCCGTCAGTGTCACCTTCCAGCATCTTTTTTCTCGTTCTGTACACCGCCATCTTCGCCTGAGCACAGGCGAAGCAACCAGAGATAGGCGACCAATTCAGAGGCATAGCAGCGGTGATTGGCTGTGGCTGCAAATGCAAATACGGTGTAGGCGCCTCTTAACGAGTGAGGGGTTAGGAGCTGATGTGCGGAGAAACGCGGTTGGGTTGGTTGGAGTGCGGGCAGCAGAGAATTACAGGAGAAGTCCGGGACACTTCATCACCTCCGGCGGTGTTGGCTGATCCCCCGCTGAAGGCAGGGGCGAGGCAGGAGGAGTGAGGATAGGCAGGTTAGCATTAGAGAGGCTGGCGGAATCCTAAGTGTGAGCGTGATAAGGCGAGCAGTAGAGAAGCTAGCAGAGTGTATAGTAAGAGGCTAGCAGTGGAGCGAGAGAGAGCGAGCGGAGCGGACGAGCAGTTCAAGAGGAGGAGTTGCGATGGAGACGCGCGGTGTTGAACCCGAGGAGTTCTGTACGAATACAGTGACACGGGAGAAATAAAAGTTGTCTGTGTGAAATAACACCACGACATGTCTATGTGTGTGTGTATCTATTAATCTCTGTGTATCTCTGTATGTATCTCTATCTATCTCTGTGTGTATCTATGTATGTGTGTATCTCAGTCGACCCGTGGCCACATGGGTCTGCCCGTGACCTGCCAGCGGGCGTTCAACACTTCACGTGGCCCCAAGGTGCACATGGCCTGGCACAAGCGTCGTGGTGACGTCACCGCCACTTAGTGGCGAATGGCGGTTGTTGTTGTTGTATCTCTGTGTGTACCTATGTATGTGTGTATCTCTGTGTGTATCTATGTATCTCTGTGTGTATCTATGTATCTGTGTATCTATGTATCTCTGTGTGTATCTATGTATCTCCCTGTGTGTGTTTTGGAATACTGCGCTTTCGTGATGATGGTTACAATCAGTTTCCCTTGAAATTGGTTCTGTTATTTGTCTTTGTCATCGCCCCTTATGACCCACTGCTTGTGAGGGACTGAGGCTCTACGAGTATCTGAATCTGACACCTGTGTAATGCATGTAATTAAAATGTTATCATGTTAAGCATTTCATTCATCCTAATATACTGGTATGCATGTGTCTAGTACTGCATTGTAAAGCAACGTGGTTAAACTCTGCACGTGGAATTGAGTCAGGGGTCTGTGCCTCCAAATAATGCAGGATCAGACGAAACCAGTTTCATGGCAAATGCTGACACCTTGTGGTAATATTTTACAGCCTGCTGTGACATCAATTGGAATGCCCAGTTACAGCACGTTTATTTACACGAGGAAGCAGAATGCGATGTTTATAAATGTGCTTCTTGCATAGCTTTGTTTATACTGACTCACAATTAAGGCTGAGATGACCAAAGGCACAGACGCATCCGACTGCATAGACACTCAGTTGAATCGCACCATTCGATTGGTGATCACCTCCAACACAGAGGCGGATCAATAATTATATCACTTATAGTTGAAATTAAGATTTAGCAGCAGCTCCACTCCCCGTGTAAACGTTACGTGACAACATTGTCAAAATGCCCTTGTTGAGGTCAGCGAACAAACCATTAAGCAGGGAAATGTGTAACTCCTCGTGGATACGAAAGAATATTCAGGATACAAAAGAATATTCAGCTTCTCAAATAAAGTTTTCTCACAGGAGTCGGCTACAATTAGCCCACGTCAGCAAATATTGGAAATAAAATTGTACTCAAATTATAATATTGGCCACCAGAGGCTATGGGACAGCCTGCTTGTGAAAATGTGCCAAGGAGTTTGCCACTCCTCGTTAAAACAGGTTTTGAAATGTAGTGAGTTGTTGGTCTCATGCCAGATGCCTGTATTAACTAAAACACCATACTATATTTGGTTTTAAATTTCATTCAGCTAAAATCCAGGTCTCAGAAAATGTTGGATTGACTCCCATTTACGAATGCCTTGACAGTCAGGGCACGTGGGAAAGTGTAAGTGACCTTTGGTATGTGAAAAAGAGGTCAATTGAAAGGATTTCAGAAGTAGTTCTGTGATATTTCCTTCCGCGGGTCATTCTCATCACAATGCCAACATCACTTAATCCACCGCGGGGAAAAAACATTCAATGAAAACCAAGTGGTAGGGCAGAAACCCTAGCAATGTGAGCCACACACCACACTCGTGCCTAAATGCTATTATATCCTGTCTGGTGATGCTATCGCAGGACACACAACTCACAATCAGAATGTTTCAAGTTCACATCCTGGTCGTAAATCGACGCAGCCTATCATCATTTCTCTAGTTGTTGATTATGTGTGTGTATTTGAACTTCTTTCGCAACGTTTCATATCGGCACATTTGCCGAGGGCTATGCAGAACCCCCCCCCCGCCCCTTTCTCGTAATTGAGTATAAAACCAATCACCGTCTATAGTTGTCGACCGCATTGTGGGGAAAGATTGTTATTGTGTCGCCAAGGGGTCACACCTTTGGAAGTGTATTCTTGAGCCCTGTAGTCAAAACGACTGACACCGATGTTACAGATTCTATGAACGTTCGCATTTGAGTAAGACTGTTGTATGTGCCGAGTGTTGACGAGGCAGCTGTGCGAGCCGATTGAAAGCTGACGAGTCGACGCTTGCACCAGTAGACCGCCCGGCTGCCTCGGATTTATTTAATTGACGTGCCGCGTTAGACAGTCTATGGCGTGCAATGTGTGCGAGTGTGTGTCTAATCTCTGATAGGCATACTAAATGAAATAATGACCTTCGCAAAGGTCAATGAAGATGAGCTTCTACTGTGATCAATTACCATTTTTATTAGATCTCCCCCGCCGCCACCAGCAGCAACATTAAGAAAAAAATCCCACAAATGCCAGTGAATCCTGCTGATATTCTCTATTTGGCAAGAGAAGAAAAATGTCTAAAAGATTTGCAGATTAAAAAACACAATTTTGATATTCCTACATGTTGTCAAAATAACAAACGTTACGCTTCAGAATTTTATTCTGAAATGCAGACGAAAAATTGTTACAAGAAAATCTAACTCATAAAACAGTCCCGTTGTTATAACGATTTTTCCACTTCATGATTTGATGATTAAAGCGGCCTCTCTCGTGGCTGGATGGGTCACATCACATATCTAAAAAAACATTGATTCTATCACACACGATTCAATTAATGCATCGAGAACTTAAGAATCGGTATAGCGGTGATCGAGTAAATGGACGTATCAATAAACCCTTTTTATTATTTTGCCAATCACAATACTGTGCAGAGAGGCACGAAGCAAAGAGTCAGTACAGTACACCATTTGTGAACACGTGTCTTTACCACATTTGTATCTCCAATGTGTCTTTATCAAGAGATTCGGTATGCAGTTCAGCAAGTGTAAGGATGAACGTGTACTATGCCACAACACTAGCGTGTCAATAGCAAATCGGTGCTGTAGTAGCCCTTAACGCAAAACAAAGTGCAGATTTTTGTTACATGATTATTCAGGGTTCCTGGACATCTGTGAAAAAGAGCTTCATAGCTCATCGGATTTCTCCAGAATAAATAGAGGCTCTGATTCTGGAATGGTTTGCCAGCTCCTTAATGAGTGCTTTGCCTGTGAGAGGAGCCCAAATTGCCTGGAGAAAAATTCACGGAATAAGCAGCAATGAAGCTTAATGTACTCAATGCTTGGAGGTGGAGAGGAGCGTTGGTGCAGTGATTACGAACCAATTGCTCTCTGAACCTGGCCACCTGAGTCCTGACCACGGCTAACATAAGTGCTAAATGATATCCGTACCGGCAGATTGATCATGGCTGACGACGATGACGACGACGACGATGATGGAAGTGCGTGTGTGACCGAATCCACGTTGCCATTCGGCAAGGTCTCAGCTATGCCACGATCTATCTCAGTTCCGCACGCGAGCTCATCGTGTCACTGCCTCCCTCTTCACGGTGGATGCCTTCTTCGGTGGCGTTCCCTCCTTTGGCTGCATTCCATCGCGACTGTCGTGTCCTTCGAACGTCACCCCGTCTCAAGTCAAGTTTATTTGCTTCACCGTCAAGAAGCATAAACCATCACCCTCGCAGCAGCAGCAGCGCCTTTTGATCAGCCATCGAATAAAGACGGTCACCCCATCAAGCGCTTGCAGATGCGCTTCTGCGGCCGTCTGGAACGCTCTTCCTTCCGATATTAGGAAGCCACTGGAGCAATGCAACTTTTAAATCTAGAGTGAAAACCCATTTCTTTACAACTGCTCTTTGTGTGTTTAGTTTGTTGTCCTTCCCCCGCATCTCCGATGAGCACGGCTGGCTACGTACGGTGCGAAAGAAGTTCACCATACGTTCGTACATGCAGGTGAGAACTCAAGAGACCAGGATGAGTGTCATTCGCAAGAGTGACCCGGGTCACCAAAAAATAACAATACAAAAAGTACAGCAACCAAGCAAATATAAATCAAATTTAAAAAAAACAACGGCGTCACGTGAGCAATTTAAAATATTACACGCGCGCAAATCAATGTAAAATAATACATTCCCTGCGGAGTAAGTCGGCCCGGGCATATTATTTGTACACTGTACAAATCACAAGTCACGGAAGCATGAAACACGTATTGGTGTGATTTTTATTGTGCCACGCATGTAAACAGATACGCGCACAGGATGAGCCAACGCAAAAGCGAAGTCGTCGTGTTTGTACGTCCCGTCGTCTGCACTCCGCGACCCAACGATGACTGTCTTCCACGTCTAAGACACGCCAGTTGCTAGGCAATTGTCAAAGGCGGACCCCTTGTTCATCAGTTGTGATTACCGTACAAGTCCGAGCCTGCGCTTAGAATGCCCGCAACGCATGGGCGTGGAGTCGACCGTTGCGGCTCCATGCAAGTCGTAGGCGTCACGTGCGGCGTGACTGCAAGGATTCATATTCTTAGGTTTTTTCCGTAAAGTCACGTAGGTAAAAAAATTTAAATTAATAATTTGGGTTTTCATGGGCCACTTTACCGAAAAAACCTAAGAATATGTAAAAACAAACCCATGATCACGGCGTGTGGATCCCTTCGAGAATTGGCAGCGACTCTTTAACGTGCATTTAGTGTTTGACTCCCGGCCATGGCTAGCATCAGAAACAAGTGCTACCTGAACCGGTCCTGCCACTCCCCATTCCCCTTCGCCATCCCATTTGCAGCAGCGTGGTGAAGTATGTCCAAACAACCTTCCCCCACCCCCCATGAGTGACACACCGTGGGGAGACTATCAAGCAGTGGATTGGCATAAGGCTGCACGTGTTACAGCACATGGACTGTACCTGGTAATTGCTGGGTCGATAAAGCTGGGTTTTTTTCCCCTGGTGGTTTATTCCTCTTGTGCCATTGTGTTCCAGTACCACGTTATGAAAAAAATTGTCCTAACTATGTATTCCTTGAACAAACGTCTTTGTTCACCGTCAAGAATTACAATTATTGCAGCGTCACTGCTCCATCGATAACTCACTGTGGCGACTCTGCGTAAAATACAAACACCAGACGCTCGTGCAACTTGTCATCCACAGGAGATGAAAGGGTCAGTTTGTAAGACATTTTCCGCGAAGCAAGATGGTTATTTCAGCATTGTCCATCGCCGAGACGGAGATGAAATGTGATATTGCACCGCGTGCCTACGAGAACTCATTTAAAATTCCAAACATTTGGCTAAATTATTAATGGTGTCGCATACCGAGTTTCCTGCTTAAAGGACAGACCCACATTAAATCTATCGCTACGTGGATCCAATATCTGCGTGAATAACCGAGTGTCCTGTTTTGAATGCTTTAAATGTACTTCGTTTGAAACTACTTAGAATGCGAGATGGGTTTTCATGGGCCACTGTGCCAAGATATGAGGCTCATTTGTATCCCTCAGTCAATGGTGTGTTGTGTCCTTGTGTTTCGCTCGTACGGCTACCAATGTAAGGCATCAACCAGGACTGGCACTTATCAATCAAAATGAAAGCTGGCATTTTGTCAAAAGAAATATCACAATCAAAAATTGGTGGAGGAGGAGGGGTGTTTTGTATGCTCAATTTGTGCTGGTACACTGCGTACCTGGACGCTGCCTTCTGTTGTACAATAGCTATATAATAAAATATGTAAATAACCGCAGAAAAACAAAACAAATCCAGGTTTCAATTTACTCCAATGTAGAACATTGAACGAGTATATTAAAAGGAAATGTGTACAATCTTGTTGGTACGTGTCATTGTTCACGCGATGTGCTTTTGGGGTTGTGCCACGTGCTGTCGCAAACGGAAATCCGTTCAGCATCACGGTCGTTTAAGAGGCTCACGCCGCCCGTATTTTGTCATCGTTGGATATTTTTTTCCCTCCGTCTCATTCGTACAGTTTGTCCATTAGCCTAAGGGGCCATCCATTAATGATGTCACGCACCTATGGGGGGGGGGGGTCAGACGTTTGTGACGATGTGTGACGAGAAATGTGACGCCCCATCAAAATGCGCAACTTTAAATAAATATAGAAAACACGTTCTACTTAATTAAGTGCAGCGCCACATTAAATACGCAATACAATGACAATAGTTTAAAGCGATGTGAAGCATGTTTTATTTTTGGGGGGAGGGGAGGGGGCAGAGCTTTGTGACGTCATATATGAGGGGGGTCTGACTTTTTGTGACGCCGTATGACGAGGTGGGGGGGGGAGGTCCAAAATCGCGTGACGTCATTTATGGACGGCAGCGAACAATTTTTCTTAGATTTGTAAGTCATTTGACGCCAGTGTCATGAGCGTAAGAATTTATTTCGGAC
This sequence comes from Lampetra fluviatilis, assembly GCF_964198595.1. NCBI lineage: Eukaryota > Metazoa > Chordata > Hyperoartia > Petromyzontiformes > Petromyzontidae > Lampetra > Lampetra fluviatilis. The sequence goes on along the minus strand of NC_136279.1, from coordinate 6,468,214 downwards.
GGATTAAACTGACGCTTTGTTTGCGCGCTTTAACCGCATTGTTGTTGATCACGCGCAGTTCGTTTACATTGTAAGTGTCCAGACGAAATGCCGAGCTGTGTATGCAAAATGCTTTCTGTGCACCTTCCAGCACGTGGTCACTTTCATGGCGATAGCAAATGCACTGGAGGGACACCACCCAGACCTCACCTGTGTGACCTCTACAAATGTGTTGCAATCACAGAATGTGAATACATCTGCAACCTAAATCAGTGCAATGTTGGTCACTATTGTGTAGTGGATTTGAGCATGACCCTTGTATCCGAGTGTACGTTTTTTTACAGCTTTTTTTTCACTTTCTGGCAGATTTATCGCCTGCTCAAAAGATGGTGACACCCTTGTGTGCCCAACTGCGCATTCGAAAAGTCGTGGCCTCTGATGGTGAAAATAGGAGCGGATGAAGCTGTACTATGGTGACATCGTAACATCAGAGAGTTACAAATGAGTGTAAACGTATTTGTGAGGATGACTGATCGTGGTCTACCAAGTTCATGCTTATTCTTCAGCCAACGTAACACCTCTTGAAAGGCTGATTTGGGCAGGCGAGCAGAAATTCATCTCATGTCAGGGGTCATAAGGGTTACGTGTGGGAACAGTTTATTCAATCAATCCATGACAAGTTACATTTCTGAAAAGTCTGTGCCCATTTCGTGTCAAACATGTTAATGTACAACTTTAAAGCAAAAGGTAGTCATCGAAGTGGCATGCCTCAACAGGCAGATTTCCTTTGTGAAATCAATCTAATTCGTCTCAACATGTAATAATAGTTCCTCCTGCTTAAGTTGTGATAGCATTTAGATGCTACATAAGTTGAAACTGTATTATTTCCAAAATATTTTCAAAATTCATCGAGTGCAGCTAATTGTTCTTCTAATATCTTGATTTGAAGCTTTCGTGACTGCAGGAATCCATACTCTTTGGTTTTTTCGGTAAAGTCACGTAGGTAGAAATAAAATAAAATAAAATAAAACAAATCACGACGTTTTTTTACCTGATGACGACCGCTTGTGTTGCGATCGAAACGTCGTGATTTGTTTAATTTTATTTTATTTCTAACTACATGACTTTACCGAAAGAGCCAAAGAGTATGTTTTTCTAATGTGCAGTTGTGCAAGGTTGCCGGCTGCTTTCACTGCAAAATCCGTCTTCCGGCTTGTGGCATCAATGTGTAGTGACATAGCACTGACTGTTGGACAACAGCAGCAACTGCAGGCGGGCACTTTCGCACACACCGCTGAGCACGTGTGTGCCGGCAGGGCGGAGGAACTGGGGCAAGGGTCATGGTAGACCTCGTGTGGAAGCCCCTGGAACCCTCTGGAAGGTTCGAGAAGGGAGGCGCGGCTCAGGTGGAGCCAAGCCGGGCCGAGGGGAATAAAAGCAGCGGAGAGCGCGAGCTCCGGGCTGCCGGTTCTGGGATTGAACTCGTCTCGTCTTCGCTGTCGTCGCCGCCGCCTTCGCCCGATCATTCCGCGGTTGGCTGTCCCCGGTCGGCGCCGTCGGTGCAACGTGGACAGGGTCGTGTCTGGGACGGGTCGTGCGGCAGTGGGGTCGTGAGAGAGAGGGGGCCCGTGACTGTGTGTGCGATACACCCCACCCACACGCACAGACGACACTACAAATGTGTTTTGAGTACCAGGGTCATGTAAATGTTGTGGGTTTACTCTCCAGCGCACCGGTGTAGTGCTGTATTAGTAACGAATAGCCATGTTTTGTTAACTTGACAATCATTACTAATTGGCTGTGTCGGGGGTGGTGGCGGGTATAACTACACATATTTAAACCATCTATCCCAAAACCCTATATTATGGATAATGTTGATCGTGAAAGCCTACTGTTAAACAGAATTGTAACCTATGCAAACTCATTTTTTTACTTATTCAAACATCATGTAAATTTGGTAAACAAACAAACAGAGTTTAAATTACACAAATACAATATTTATGCATGCAAGGGGAGAACTCACTCACAGAAGGATAACATTGGGGTAAAAAAAAATATATAAGTTGTCCACCCAGTCTTATGGCGTTTCTCCGGGTTACAGCAGCTCCCACACGCGGGCAGCTTTGTCGAAGAAAAAAACACGTGTGCAGCGTTCGGGCACTTGGAATTAAGTGCGGAATGTGTTATTTCCTGCAGGATTACTGCTCAGTAATGAAACCACTGAGAGCCCTCGCTCCTGATTCATACTTGTGGATATCTGCATTCCTTTCATAATGGATCACACGTTAGTTTCTAATGCAAGCCACTCCAACGATGTGATTTCATTTAACCGGAACCCTATTTCTTCGTTGCATTTGCGACAATGGTGGAATACATGAATAAACCTGAAGACACACTAAATTAATTGTAAGCAAGGTTTTTTTTTAACACAACAATACATTTAAAAAACCACGACAAGAATATGCATAAAGGTTTGCTGCCGTGCAATTGCCTGGCATGCCGCCCCGCGATTTCCTCGCCGCAGACCTCCCAGTATTTTGGCATCAGTTTTTTCTCACGAATAATTTCAAGCATGCAGATAACACTCTATAACAGATGTGTCTAGTCAATGTTTATGTATGACCAAGAGGCTGATTGATGCTGATGAGAGAGGCTTGGATGTATTTAAATGGCACGGCGCATTCCGTCTTATATCCAATTTCTGCCAGCATCTCATTTGAAAAATAATAGGTTTTACCCTTTCTGGAAAATAAAACAGGTGTTAAGATGTTCAAACACCAAATAGATTCCTTTTGCAAGGAATCAAGTCTGCATTAACCACACGTACTTGCGGTGAACACGCAAAAAGATACTGCCAAAGAATATTGCTTTGATACTGGCAAAAAAAGGTCCCATGATGTAGCATCTCATTTATTGACACGTATTATATTTGGCCATAAACATTTCCGAGAATCTGGCTCGGCAAAAACCCACTGAAGCGAATATGTCTTAGCGTTGACTCACCGTAGTCGTACACAGAACACATGGAGTGCAGCAAGCAGAGTTTAGTTGAATCGTTTTAAATGAAGAAATTGAGACCTTGTGTAAAGATTATATTCAGATTTTAATCAAAACTAAACAATAATGTAACATGTAATACAGGTCGGAAATATATTTTTTGTAAGTATAACATACAGCACTGGCAATGTGTCTGGCCGGATGGCTGGGTTGCAAGAGCGCTCGATTCATGATCGGAAAGGTTACACTTTAAAATCCTCGCAAGGGTTAACTCTGCCTATTACTTCTCAATGGTCAGTAAAGCGATTCCTGTTTTGTGCAAGGTTGAACAATGATGTGTGCTGTTGATAGACCGCCCCACTCTCCCCACCATCGCCACATGGCTAAGGAATACCACCAGGGTGAGCATTGCAGACAATTTGCCTGGCAACATTGTAAACATTTCAAATACCAACAACAACAACAACAAGAAGCAAAAACCGAGAAATATGTTTAGGCAAGTGAAGCATTCAATCCTCAAATTCCATTGCTTATTTTGAGATTATAAAAAAGGTGGGTGGAAATGCGCACGGTCACACAGTAGTCTGTTAAAATTGGCGACCTGGGGTGGTGAGCGGGCAGTAAGGGGTCGGCATTGAACTCTCGATGAGAGAGATGATTTGGTTTAGATCCAGCATCCACAATTATCAAGCATGGGCTCCCGTAATAAACACGTTATTGATATTATTGATAGCTATCAAACTTGAGTTTTTCTTCTATACACCCTGCACACGGAATATGTGGTGAGAGTTTACTCGACCTACGGAGCGACTGGTTCCCCCACCACGAGAATGTGGAATTACCGTCATTGCTTTAGCGCCACCAACAGAGATAGGCGCCAGCAGCCCAATGCTTGTTTGAGCAGGGAGACAAATAAAACCTTTTTGAACTGTTCAGTCGCGTCGTAAACAGCTATGTTAATAGTGCCCCGCTATGGGTGTTTTTTTTTATCATGGGTCGCTATTGTCCCGATGGCAGCGTTGGGACCATAATTGCGAGCGGCTGTATTTGCTGTAGGCTGTGTTGAATGTAGCACCCTCCCCCCGCAGTGCGTCCCACTGTTTGAATCAATGGCCTTAGTTCAGGCAGTTATTTGTGTTTTAGTTTAATGGGCAAACCCACTGAAAAATGATCATATTGCATTTCTTACCCTTGTGAAATAATTTGCGATACTACCTTTAAAGCTTTAACGCGGAATTTCCCAATGAACCTTTATTGGAAACCAATTATTAACCGTTAAAAATGTGAGTTTGTTGACACAATGTTTATTAAAACCAAAACATTTCATATAATATAACAGTCGCTTTCTTAAACGTGTATTGTAGTTAGTGGAGCACCAAGAGTGAGTCACCCATAATAATGATAATATCTTCTCAAGTAAGGAGGCAGTGATACAGAGTTTTGTCATCGTAAACATGTGCAATGCTGTGAGTAATTTAGAACATCTGTAAGGATGAAACATACAGACGTCTAAATGTACCGGGTAAACAAAATTGGACGTAGTCAGTTATCGATTCGAAAATAAATCGATAAGAATGGCCAGGTTGAGAGAGCTATTACCATGTCACAAGACTGAAGCATATTCACTGAAATCCTGGGTTTGAATCCGAGTTTCAGATACTCTTGATGAAATTAGGCTTTCAAGTGTAGTCAGTTGATGGTCTCAGCCTCGTCACCAATGACTCGCCACAACTGAAGGTCATGCTTGCTTCACCCGTGTGGACGAAAGAAAAGTATGACCACGTGATAAACATCATTTGCAGCACATTTAAATAGTGCCACGTAATGTGGGCAAGAAGCTATGTGCTGCTCTCTGTGATGATTTATAAAGGTGACATGAGTGAATATAATTGCGGCCGGGGCGGAGGAGGCGGAAGCAAAACAATAAAAAAGATATAAAGAAAATCATGCAAATTAAAACGTACAAAGGCAGTAAATAAAGAATCCAAGCGTCGACTCATCAATTGCCAACCAAACATCTCTCATTCCATCTGCAAGTAAGCATTTCCCCACCAGTGAGCTGCCGCTTCAAAGGCTGCAGTTCCCAAACTCTCTCTCTCTCTGTACAAGGATTCAACGGATGCCTTTGTAGCACACCACACGCGTTTTTATCAAGAAGCCGCCACCCCAACTGGTCCACTGCGAACACATTGTGAAAAGGTAGCACGACACCAATTAAACCGTATTTGCCTCGCCCCCCTCTCCCACCACCCCCCACGATTTCCTCAACGCCGGAAGCCTCTTTGATCATCTAGGCCGCCGCTTGCTCCAGGACGCCCTCCTCTCTGTACGCGTTCTCAAACTCGGTGCACAGGGTGGCCAGCAGCTTCGTCCAAGCACCGCGCGCCGTCGGAGACATCTCGTCCTTAAACGTTTCCAGCAGAACGTCCATGATGATGCCGCCCAGGATCTGTGTGTGAGAGAGAGAGAGTGACAAGTCCCACGTAACATTTTGAGTCGCGTTTATTGCTATTCCTGCCGCGGCTGCTCCACAGAATGTCTCGTAGCAGCAACATGGTCGCGGATTTGGTAGGGGGTGCATTAATGGGCAACACACAGCGAGGTGGCACAGCGTGGAGCACAGGTGGTGCATCTGCCAGTCATATCAGTCAGTCGACCCGTAACACCTGGGTCTATCTCGTGACCTCCTACGAGAATGCCTTCCACACTTCACAAGCCTCAAGACTTGACGTCACTGATTTGTGAATGGCGGCTGTTGTGGGGAGCGGTGGGTTAACGGTTACCGCACTGCGCTACGAACCCGGTGATTTCAAAACGATTCCCAGGCACGGCTAATATCAGTGGTCATTAACATCTGAACCCATGCTGGGCCGCCCCGAGGTTAATTTACCCCCAAAACGAGTACCTGGAGTGATTCTAGATTATAAGTTTTCGTGACTGCAAGGATCCATATTCTTTGTTTTTTTCGGTAAAATCACGTAGGTAAAAAAAAGAAAATTAGTTTTTCATTAATTTTTTTATTTCACCTACGTGACGTTACCGAAAAAACCAAAGAACCTGGAGTGATGTATAAGCCATTCGTACTGGGGAGAGAGACAGGTGGCCGGAATGGTTAAGGTCACACCATCCGTTCATGCGCCGTGCCGTTAGCGAGCACCGGTTAAGGCAAACAGTCTGTGCGGCTAGAGGGAGAGATTTGCCTTTGTTGTGTTCGAGTATAGAGGTGCATTCGTATCTCTCGCGGTATCTCTCAAGCGGACGGAGAGAGCACTAATTGAAAATGACAATCGTTGAAGGAGGGCAGCGTGTACTCGCGTACAGCACCGCCCATCTCATGATGGATTGGAGCCACGGAGGGATGTGCAATTATGTTCGCAGACGACACACATTTAACACGGTGTCCGGCCGAAATGGTGAGCGCAATCGACTGGCAATCGGGAGCCCGCTGGTTCGAATCCATCTCCCAGGCGTGGCAGTTGAAGCAATGAGGATTTTATTTTTAAATCCCCACCACCGAACTCTGTCCAGCCAGAAGTGTAACTGGGTTCAGCATAGTCGGTCGATCACTGGGGTCGCGAGTGGTGGGGCGGCGTGTGAGTCCGTATGTCCGTCTCTGCCAACATATTCTTAGGTTTTTTCGGTAAAGTCACGTAGGTAAAAACATTAAAAAGTAAAATAAAATAAAAATCACGACGTTTCGGAGGCAACACAAGCTTCCGAAACGTCGTGATTTTTATTTTAATGTTTTTACCTACGTGACTTTACCGAAAAAACCTAAGAATATGAATCATTGCAGTCACGAAAGCTTCAAATCTAGGATTAAACTCTGCCAACACGTCTGATACCCTTTAGAGTTCGATCTCGAGTGCAATGGTGCCGACATGTTAACTGCCTCACCTCGTATACAGGAGGTTGTGGGTTCGATCCCGACCCTGGCAATGCCTGTATATTTGGACTTTGCATGTTCTCTATCCCTATGGTCGTGTAGATTTTTCTCCGGGTCCTCTGGTTTTTCCCTCCACATTTAGAATCAACATGCTGTTTAAAGTATTCGGCTGCTATACATTTCCACGTGATAAGCCACTTAGTTGAGCTATCATTTGAGCCCAGGTCGCTTCTGAAAGAGAGCTAGACAGCTCAGTGGGCCTTAACCTGGTAAACTAAAAATAGTTTAGTTTTTTCTGGATGGAGGCCCTTCTGCCAGCAGTGGCATCAGCTATAACAATTGCAAGGCTCGAGGCACCTTTACTTTTAAACATCCCTCTTGGAGACAGGAGAGCCACCGTGAATGATCCAATTAAACGTACCCATTCAATTCAGTTGAGGGGGAATACGCTTCCGTGTATACAATACATTTTCTTTCTGACGCGTGATTTGATGTAGGTGTGTTTTTTTGTGCCAGTCGAAAGACAACTGGCGCATGTGACGGTGGTTACGATGAAAAAAATGCAAGCAAAAATTGGCACGTTGTATTTTTAACCGTGTATTTAAAATGTGATACGCTCTGTTGAATGGTCTCGCCAAATGGGCATTCAGATGCTCCGATTTCACGCCTGCGCATGGGTTTTCCCAGTGACGGTATTGAGTGCCGCCATTCATCTGCTAATCCAAGCCGAAATCGCTGCAGGAATTTAAAATAACATACGAAGCGCGCCATTAATTATGAATGCAAATTCACAAAACCCACGTGAATGCCAATATTTCCAAATGTGAATTGGATGACATCGATTTCCATCGAGACACGCACACTTGTATCCTGGAGAAAGGCGGCAGTCGGGAAGTAGTTAGCATCCAGACAAAGCACTTACAACACTGCGGATCGACGCACACGTTTGAGCTTGCATGGCTATTATTGTATAAACAAGGGTACCCAACATTTACACAACAGCCCACGCGTTTCAGATGACCTGCATACAGAGTTTAACGTAGAATGTCATCAATCCACAGGGCATTGGTTCACCCTATGGCAGGGGTCAGCAACCTGCGGCACTGGAGCCGCATGCGGCTCTTGAAGGACTGCTTCGTGATGTTATTTATTAAGGACCATCACCGTCTCGTATTCACGTGCATTGCGGCTCTTGAAATATTGAGGGTTTTTTTTACCGAACGCAAAAAAAATTACTCTTCTTATTACTTTGGTTGCCAACCCCTGACCTATGGCAATGTGAAACGTTGCCGTGAACCCACAGTGTCAACCCATAAACAAAAGTAGCGCAAGGGCTCTAAGATCACAGAGTCATATGGTTTCTCTCCGATGATGCCATTTGCCCATGACCGATCCACCCGAATTCCCCCTCATCCCGCCAGATCTCCGAACTTAAGCCTGGATAACGCTCGGATGAGCGGTCATCGTGCTTCACAAGATTGCTACGCTAAGCGGTGCTTCGGGGCAGCGCAGCAAGATCCGTGATGGCACGGTGCTTGTACCCTCCCACACCTACAGTACACTCCCGGTCATCGCCAGCTCGCACCGATCAGCGTGGAGAAGTATGGTCAAGCATTTACACCATTGGAATCTCATTTGCCAGTAAAAAATATGATAATTGGTTTTTTACCCTTCTATCTGGCAACAAAACTGACGCCTTTTTTACAAGGAGTCATGTTTGCATAGACCACAATACCTGCAGCCATAATGCAAACAAAAAACATAACTCTGATAATATATGCACTGTCCTTGAAGTTGATTGCGCCTTTTGGCGTCATCTGGTTCAACCCATGTGAGACTAGGCTCTAAGGAAAGCTGTCTCGGGTGTGGACCAATCAACTTCAAGGACAGTGCATATATTATCAGAGTTATGTTTTTTGTTTGCATTATGGCTGCAGGTATTGTTGTCTATGCAAACATGACTCCTTGTAAAAAAGGTGTCAGTTTTGTTGCCAGATAGAATGGTAAAAAACCAATTATCAAGTATGGTCAAGTTTACCCCCAAAGAGCCGCGTGGCATAGGAATCCCTCACCCAGCGGAGGATCGACAAAATATCTGTACAGGAAGGGGCGCGTGCGCAACAACGTGTGTAATATAAGCTCCCTGTTTGAACACGCCGTGGTTTGAATATGTCAATGATCAGTTTTTCTTTCTGATAAGTCACTAGACGTAGTGTTGGATGGAATGTTAAAGCCAACGTTAACTGACCCGTGAATGAGCTCAAGTTAATCATCTGTGCACACATACACAGATACCTGTATCAGCGGGGTAATAGTGAGGTGCTCGCTGTGGATATAATTACTGCATTGTTGATGAGCCGTCTGTTTTTAGAAACGGTTGTTCTGTACAGTAATTATTAAAGATGCATGTGCATCGTTGTATTTTTGGTTGAGTTTTCACGTAAAAAAAATGTAAACGGTGGTAAAGTACGGGGGGCACATTTAAAAATGCACTTTTCACGGCGTCCAATCGTTGCAGAAACTTTGTGGAATTATTAACGGTAACAAGCATTTGTTTTTATCATAACGTAGGGGTGTTCGGGGAAGGATTCCCACCAATAGGAGGGTTAGTGGGAGGGGTAATCGAGGAGATATAAGGGGAGAACGGGCGGGAAGAGGGGGTCTTTGGCGGGAACGAGATTGGGACGGCTGGGGACAGGTGTGGATGGGAGAAAAGGATTAAATACGAAACCCCTGCAATCTTGTGTCGGCTCTCCTTTACAATAACAATGCGTTTATTATCATTGTTGTTGTTGTTTTTGTTTAAGTCGTGTTTTCAATGTTGTTTGTGCAACATAGACCGCATTTTGATAGGAAGTAGTATATATGTGTAAATGCCCATAATCAAATGTCCAAGTGTCATCACATTCAAATTAAGTGGCGGTTAGTGCAAATTTACGGCTGGAGCGGGCACGAGTAAGCGGATGTACATTCCACATTCCTATGGCTGTGACCATCTTCTTCTTATTAGTGTCCTACAAAGCAGTTCTGATTTTAATCCACCCTCAATGGATGGTGAACTAAGTCAATCCCCAACCAATAATAATTTGTGTGTAAGGTCGGTGCTCTGGCCACATCCACCACGTGGCCACATCACGATGCTTGTCACGATTTTACTCCCCACCAGAGAATCGATGCATCGATAGCATTTCGCGGTTGTGATACGACTCAAGAATCAATTATTTGTTGTTTTGTTTCCACAGTGTCGTTTATATTATTTCCATTTTTTGTGTGTTTAGTTTGTTGTCCTTTCCCCGCACCTCCGATTAGCACGGTTGGCTACGTACGGTGCGAAAGAAGTTCAATGTACGTTTCTACATCTTTAGTTTTGCCTCATTTTTGCACAGTATCACTTCCACCATGAGCTAAAATGTGACAGCATATAAACTGTAAACAACTCTTAAACACACTATTCTATGCTTGTATTGTGAGCATTAGGCATCAATTTAATTGATGGACAAAAATTCCCCCACACAGCCTCAACAGACTTCTAGGGCAGGTGCTGTTAGCGAGGACCTACGAAGGCCAGCACGGCACACGAGGGGGTAGGTGGCCAGCACCACGCCCGGCCGCCTTTATCTCCCCACAGTGGCAATGTTTACACACCGCACCAGGTACTCATTTGAGGCTGAGTCGACCTCGGGGAGGCCCAGGACTGGTTCAAATAATCGTCACCGGGTGTTGACCATGAGCGGGAATCGAACCCGGCTTCCTGGGTTCATAGTGCAGCGTGCTAACCGTTACACTACCACTCCCCCTAACTTTATACACACAACAACAACAACCGCCATTCGCCACTAAGTGGCGTTGACGTCACCACGACGCTTGTGCCAGGCCAAGTGCACCTTGAGGCCACGTGAAGTGTCGAACGCCCGTTGGCAGGAGGTCACGGGGCAGACCCAGCAGGTGCCACGGGTCGACTGACCGAGATGACCGAGATGACTGAGATGAGATGACCGAGATACACCCAGCGCACCCACACACACACACACGTGCGTGCGCGCGTGCCGGGCGACACGAGCGACCGCACGACGCAACTCCGTTGACCTTCACGGCCAGTCGCTCGTGCACGCCCCGGCTCCACGAGCCCTCACTGCACAACCCGGTGCCGTCGCCGCCAAGATCGGTGCCAAGATCGGTGCCAAGATCGGTGCAGCCGTTTACGTGGTAGTATTTGACGTCGACGGGCGTCGCCTGCCTGGCGTGGGACAGTCCGACGGCGTGCAGGATCTGGATGAGCTTCTCGGGGTTGCGCAAGCTCCTCACGGCCTTGTCCAGGGAGCCCATGACGCGGCCCGCGTGCCAGCGCAGCTTGGCCGAGGCCTTCAGGTCGTTGGCGGTCTCGAGGTCCTTGAACATTGCGAAGTACTGTTTGGATGCCGGGTGGCCGGTGAAGAGCCTGCGGGGAGGGAGAAAAGCATCGGCATTGTCAGGGATGGCCGGCGTGTGTCGGTGGCTGTCGAGGCACGGGCGCGTGTGTCTCCTCTCCTCGCTCGAAGGAGTCGTGCGTGCGACGCTGCTCAACATCGGCGGTGGCGAGATGTTAACTGTCTCGCTTGGTGTACAGGCAGTCGCGGGTTCGATCCTGACCCTGACGCCTGTATATTTGGAGTTTGCATGGTCGCGTGGATCTTTCTTCTGTGTTTCCCTCTGCATTTAGAATCAACATGCGCTTAGAGTATTTGGCTGCTATAAATGTCCACGTGCCAAGTCGCTTCTGATAAAGAGCTCAGTGGGCCTTGCCTGGTCAAATACAAAAAAAAGTTTGTTTTAGTTGTCAATGTGGTGGAGTTTTCACGTCTATGCATTTGTGAAAGCGAGCGTCCGCCGGCGACGACCGGTTTTGACAGCTCAAAAACGTGTAAATGCATTCTCGCGGCTACGTCAGAGAGGTCTTACCAATAAACACACTACACGGCAAAACTCCTTTTATTCGCAAAAAATACCTCTGTTGTCCGAATAAAGCTGCGCCAATACGATATGATTCTGTTTGATTCAAGCCTCGACGCGGATAAGAGGATTGATCCACAAGTGACGACACAATGGATCCTCTTTTGAGTGTTCACCAGTTGCCCGGGAGAAGCAGAGGGGTGGGGGGGGGGGGATGTACCAGAATCATCATATTTATATTGGAGGAATCCGATGAGCTATAAAGCTCTTTTTCACAGATGTCCAGGAACCAAAACAAAACGAAAAATAATATAACATGATTGGAATATCTGAGTTAGGAAATTTAAAAACGTTTCTTTTTAAAGCTACAGTGTTGAGGGATATTCTTTTTACAGACAGAAAGAAGGGTAACTGTTTGCTAATGAATCTAGATTTGAAGTTTTCGTGACTGCAGGGATCCATACTCTTTGGTTTTTTAGGTAACGTCACGTAGGTATAAAATACAATAAATTAAATCAGGACGTTTGCTAATTGCCCAGTTTAGAATTGGAATTATAGAGCGTATAACTCAAGGGCCTAATAAGCTGAACAAACATTTGAAAACGTTTGTTTAACCATTTCCGCTAAAATGACCTCTTTAAAATGACCTCTTTAATGGTGTAAGGAAGGCAGGAAATTATGCTGGGGGCAAAGGTGGGAGGTGGGGAAAGCTGCTGATGTAGATGATGCAGAGCAACAGCTTACAGTTTCACATTCAGGTGGTCAAGCAAGCAGATAACCACGTCAGGAGCAGGAGCGGAGTGTGTCATCGCTGTAAAGTGTCCTTCGTATTTGTGGATCGGGGCATTGCGTCGTTATCCGTTGCACGGTCTGTTCTTGATGACCGCAGCGGCACGCTACTCCTGGAGAGAAATAATAAAGTAATAAAAATAAAACATAATAAAATAATTCTCACGACGTTTCGGCCTGAGGACGGCTGCTTGCGTTGTGGCCGAAACGTCGTGAGAATTGTTTTATGATGTTTTATTATTATTATTTTATTATTTCCCTTCTACGTGACTTTACCGAAAGAACCAAGAAGATGATTCCCTGCAGTCACGAAAGCTTTAAATCGAAATTTATACTCCTGGAGAGTTTATACTTTTCCATTTGTGTATGAGGTGTCCGCATCTGCGGCCATGTTTTGTGCAGCGGACGCTGTTTAAGGTTGACCGTGAGCTTCGTGGAGGAAAAAAAGCCAGGCATCTCCTGGGTTTAAAGGTTACAGTATACACAGCAAACACTCTTTAAACCCAACGTAAATTCTGGAGCTGTGGGTGGCCTATTTACACAAAGGATTTTCCACTTCTTAAGGGTTGCATATCTCGCCTTGCATCTCCACCTCTCGTAAACTTACATTCCACAAAGTGGAGTCTGTGAGTTGCACTTTTTAATCGTTTCACTTGAGAACTTGCGGCGATAAACACAAGCATATGTGTGTGTGTGGTGGGAGCGGTGGCGTAGCGGTTAGCGCGCCGCGCTACGACACGAGTTTGCTTCCCGCCCACGGCCAACACCGGTGACGATTATTTAAACCGGTCCTGGGCCTCCCCTAGGTCGACTCGGCCTCAAATGAGTAGTACCTGGTGTGGTGTGTCGTTAACATCATGCACCCCCTTGTGTGCCGTGGCGGCCTTCATAAGTGCTACAGCACTTGCCCCAACAGTCGTTTAAGGCTATACGGGGGGGGGGGGGGGGTCTTTGTCTTTGTCCTACAGGTAACCGTGTGAGAGTTAGAAAGCAAGTTGGGCTCGTCAAAATGTGTTGTGCAGGGTCACGCTTGTTATTTTAATGAGCAAAAACATATCGACTGTAACATCATCATCATCATCATCATCAGTCATGATCACTCCACTGCTGCATGACGGTCTCCCCAAGCCCCCCCCCCCCCACACATCTCCAGGGACCCGCAGTTCAACGGTCCGTTTAGCTCCTACACGCGATCTGTTGTCATGTGTAGGAGCTAGTATAGTGTGTTGTCCACCCCCCCTCCCCCCCCAGAACCTACGATTATCACGGTTGGCTGCGTAGGGTGCGAAAGAAGTTCAACGTACACACACACACACACATGGTCTCGTGCTTGTGGGAGTTTCCTGCATTAGCTTGCCACTCTGTCCTTCGTCGTGACGCATTCTGCCCAAGTCCACGTAATTATATACGGATTACAAGGTGATATGGTGCAACTAGAATTAATTTGTTATTAGAAGGTGAAATAGCAAGAGAGAAAGTATGACTTTTTTTTTAGTGTCACCCCGCACCAATGCGTAATTTTCACAGAACTTCATCCACCTGTCAAGGCCGATTGCTTTAAAGAGATGGAATGTGAGCTAGACTAATGCGTGTTATTTTTTTTGTTATCCCCTTATCAGATAATTTGACAACCCCATTGAATTATCACTTAACACGAAAGCTAAATATTATTGGTTCTTTCGGTAAAGTCACGTAGAAGGGAAATAATAAAATAATAAAAATTACAAATAAAATTCTCACGACGTTTCGATTGCTTGCAACACAAGCAATCATCATCATGTGTGAAAAACCACAGCAATGATTGCTTGTGTTGCAATCGAAACGTTGTGAGAATTTATTTGGTTATTTTTATTATTGTGTTATTTCCCTTCTACGTAACTTTACCGAAAGAACCAAGAATATGAATCCCTGCAGTCACGAAAGCTTTAAATCGAAACGAAATCTAAAGTGTTTTTTTTCCAGCTCATCTTACAAAGGCGGTGGAGACGTCAATCCACCTCTCTCTCTCTTTGCCTTCGCCCCAAACGTGCACTTTGTTCTATCCCATCGCTTCACAACTTGTAGATGGCAGCGAGAGAAGATGGTTGCTGAGCTTTTGTTTTCGCCGTTAAACATTGTCACCAACTCCCCTCTCACACAAACTTGCATTTTTGGAAAATGGGATATGTTTTTTTCTGACGGCGCATGGATATGTAGCTCACACTTGCACTCCTTGGGATTCTTAAGTTACTGTATATGCAAACACAAACACACAGGCCTGCACCTGTACATACAGCCCATTCAATAGAGTTTTATCGTGACTCGTATCGTAAAGCAAGCACCCGATGGAATGACACAAGCCTAACCTGAAGCCAACATCACTTCTCAACACTGACATCAAGCAATGTCGCTCCACACCCATGCACTCGAGATGCCGGGCCCAGTGAACAGAGATTCAATTTTACCTTCGCGGGCTACTGGATAATACCGAGGAGCTTCTGTACATGCGCTGCACATCTCTACTGATATCCTTTGAAAATACAAAAAAATGGCAATGCAGTGCAATCAAGCACCGAGCAAAGGTAGCAGGCATGTAATTGGGTTTGGCCCCAGCGATTCCATGAACTGTCTGGCGGTTCGGGCTTGCGTTTTTGATTCCGCAATCGAGCTCTATTGTATTTGTCAAACAAAAACATTTTCCGTCTCATTTGTAGAATTTTGTTCGTTTTTTTTTTTAACAGCATACCATCATTATCATCAGCGGCTATTATAAATCCAGTGGTGGATGAAGGTCTCTGAATACGTTAAGCGTATAATTCTTACACATGCAACGAATTAATTCCGAGTAATCAATTCTTTCAGACGAAATTCGATACCTTTGTGGCGTGGGTGCAAGAACATAATTGACGAACGGATGCGTCACTAGAGTGGCAAATATTTTAGAAACCGCTCCCTCCTGCCACGCGGCCGCTTTGACTGCTGCCAGAATTCATGCGACGGTTTGCGACATTAAAACTCCAGCGATGGTTTCTTGTTGTGAGAACAAACAACATTGCGGCGGGGAACGCACAATCTTGCGGCGCCACGGTGGCGAAACTTTAACTACCACGCCTGGTATGCAGGAGGGTTCACGGGTTCGACCCCGACCCTGACGCCCGTGTATTTGGAATTTGCATGTTCCTCTCCCCGTTGTCGCGTGGATTCTCCTCCGGGTCCTCCGGTTTTTTCCCTCCCCATTTAGAATCAACGTGCGCTTAAGAGTTTTTGTCTGCTGCCGTACATTTCCACGTGACAAGCCGCTTCGTTGAGCTACCATTTGTGGCCAAGTAGCTTCTGAAAAAGAGTGTTACAGCTCAGTGGACCTTACCTGCTAATGTTTTATTTTAAACAACAACAACAACAACAACAGTTGAATAGTTTGTAACGAGGCCACCGGGTTCACAGGTGGACGCACAAAGGCACTCTTTGTGACGACGGTGGCCGAGCCCTGCAAAGCCATCGCGTCGCCGCGAGTTTTGTCAAAACTTTACGCACGGGAGAGAGTTGAGTAGCCGCGGGTTTTGTGAAAACTTTGCGCACGGGAGAGAGTTGAGTAGCCGCGGGTGTGGCGCGTGCAGTCGGGGGCCGTCAGCGCGAGACGGGCCCCGCGCGCGTGCTCCCAAGGGGGGTGAGTGGCCTAACATCGTTCGACAGAACGAGATGAGCGCAGGTTATTTTGTGTGGGCTTAGTTGAAATCGCGCCTCGTGTTTTCGACGCTCTCACCCGACCCGACCGGACATTTGTGGAAAAAATAGCTTAAGAGCTGGTTGGATTCCTCCGGTATAAATACATATTCGGATTTTGATGCTGGCTCTGGCCACTTTGGGTTTGGGATAGGGCAGAACGTAAGGGTAAGAACACTACCACCCACAACCCCCCCCCTCCTCCCAGTGATCTCTCTTAACCATCTACTCACATCTCGCAGCCGCTTTGCACTCCCATCCGGTGCGCTGACCTGCAAGGCTCATTTAAAAAATGCTTGGGTGTCCCCCCTGTCACTGGACAATGCATGTTTGCTCGCTTGAAACTAAGCAGATGCACATGTTGGGATGGGGGGGGGTCAAGAGGACATCCGTTTCTGGAGTCAAACAGTTTGTCCAAAAACAAAAAGCTACAAACGCTAAAAAAATAAAGATGCCGCAACTCTTCCTGGGCCTGCCGCAACCCCATCCGTCGGGAGCGCAGAGGGGCTCCATCCAGACGATGTATTCATTTCCTATTTGTGCGGCGTCTTGAGATGTGGTCGCATATTAGACGCTGCATATGTCCACACAGTGTTGTGGCATCGCTTAAACGTAACGCGTGTGTGGCTTCTCTGCCAGCTACTTTTGATACTTTTACTCATAATACTGAACACATTAATCCACTGATGGGTGTTTATGTTACGACTAAATATCCAATCAATGCCAATTTTAAACTATTTAAATGGAAACATTATTAGAACTGCATATCGATCAAGGCCACATGGTTCATAGTGCAGGCTTTCACTGCTGTTCACTCAATCTCGATGGGCTCTCTATCACTCTCGTATGAAGACAAGCGACATGACCTGACTAATCTCCAATTTGTCCCCCTTTTGACGGCAGTGTTATTGACAAATGACGTTGAGCTTTTGTCATTTGTACTTATTTAGCGACGGTTTGCATTTAACGGCTTCATTTGAAAGGTACCGGCCCAGGTTCAGCTATAATTAATGCTTAGTTTATAGCTTCAGTTTCAGCGGTCATACCAGAGGCTATAATTAAAAAAGAAAACCTCAGCAACAACGGCTACAT
Source organism: Lampetra fluviatilis (assembly GCF_964198595.1). Classification (NCBI taxonomy): domain Eukaryota; kingdom Metazoa; phylum Chordata; class Hyperoartia; order Petromyzontiformes; family Petromyzontidae; genus Lampetra; species Lampetra fluviatilis. The sequence continues at coordinate 6,450,840 of NC_136279.1, read as the reverse complement.
CGCTGTAATATAATGACTGTAAAAGTTCATAATCGATTGCTTCTTGCAGAGTCCATTGCCTCCAATGTCACGTGCCGTTCGGTCTAACGTTTCAGAAAGCCTGCCCCTATGAACGAATGCGACAGTGGCCGTGCCGTCTACGACAGCGCTGCACTAAACCCGAGTATCCACCGCGCAAGCACTTTTAAAATCCTTTATATTAAGTTCGCTTGCTTGCTTAGGACCGTGCAAATCTTTCGGTCGTTTTTAACCCACTTCCCGTGATCCAATCGAGCTGACATTTTCCACACAGACTCGTTGTGCGTGACAATTAATGTTCGTCAAAATTTTTTTCCAAAATTTTACACTTCTTAGGACAAAAATATAATATTTAATTACCAATTGCTTAATGGTGCAATGCGATCATCTGACCCATAGGTGGCAGCCATCTCAAGCCAGAGGACGAGAGGACTCTAGCCGCCACGCATATAAAGGATTTATAGTGAAAAACTTTGTTTTTACGGGTTATACTTATTTATCATTGGGGAACTTGCGCATACACTACGATGCACGCTGGCCATTCAACGTTTGCTTGTGTTTGCAAGTGTGCGTGGCCCAGATAACAAGAGTTCACAGTGTGAAGCATTCGCTCCCGCCCGATGCCTCGTATATGCCGGGCGGTATTCAGTCTAATTTGAGGGTTTACCGCGCGCATGCAAAAAACAACTATTTCAATACTCATACTCGTTGGTTCTTTCGGTAAAGTCTCGTAGGTAGAAATGAAATGAAATAAATCACGACGTTTCGAACGCAACACAAGCGCCCGTCTTCAGGTGAAAATCGCGACAGCTGCGACGTCTGCTTCGAGCAGCACGATGTCTGCTCCCTATTTCAACCATTTCAATGTGTGACATCCAGTGATCGAGGTTCTCACCATTGTGCTCCAGGGGCGTATCAATCGAAGAGCAATAAGCTGGATCCAAGCGGCTCACAGCAACAGGCTGACACGTGCCTACTGTGCGCGCGTGGCGCACATGGTGTGCGTGTGTGGATGTGGGGAGCGGTGGTGCAGCGGTTTAGCGCGCTAAGGGGTTTAGTCCTAAATAAAGACTTTTGATAGATAAGGGACTGAGTTGTGTGTGTTTGTGCGTGAATTAAGTATTAACTTATTTCAATCAGTATCCATCTGAGTTGATGATGATGATGATGAAAGTGATGACTGAGCTCGAAGTAAAGAACAGAGTGATGAGATTTTAAAGGTACATTGCACGGCGAAATGAAAGTTTCGGATTTATTTAATCCAAAGTGGGCGTAGAGCATTATTTGTATATGATGTCAACATGGAATAGGCTTAACACGATTAGCTATCAAATGTTTCCATGCAGTAGATGAGAAGCTGGTCTCGTAGTTTCTGTGCCAGTTTTTATATTTAATTAATGTTGCAGTGAGTGTCGTACAGGCGACATTTTCCTGAATGAGGTCAATGGTGAATTCAAGTATGGCCGACTTTCACACGTGGGAAGTTTGTATGTGTGCGTAGCCATGCGATGGGGTCAGTTTTTTTTATTTATTTTAAAAGGAATAGAGGAAACCCATCGTAACAGAAGCCACTGGTGAAGAATCATTGGCATTCTGTGTTGGTCTTGGTTGGCTACGTATGGTGCGAAAGAAGTTCTACATACATACATTTATTCCAAAATAAAGATTTGGATAATTGATAAGAATGTAATTTTATAGAGCGTCATTCATGCACTTGCATCCCACGACACTGCACATCAATTAGCCGGGCCCTTACGCAGATAATACAAAAACAAAAACCCCACTACTTAGCAATTCAAAAAAATAATTAATACATAAATAACGAGAGAAAAAATACATGTAACAATAAAGAAATCATCACAGAGAAAATCAATAAATCCATTCGGTCTTCATAAACCAAACCACAACCCCAACATTTCGCCGGATTTTGGAGAATATTTATATCTCCGCTACACAACATTATCCTGGCCATTGTATGTATACAGTGAAACAATGAATCCGAACATTCATCCGATCTTCCTCTCCCAGCTGCGCCTTCCGCGAGTACATTGCTGGAAGACTTTGCTGTGTTTTTCCTGGATTTTTCTGTTGCGCGTGGTCACTTTAAGATGTTCTTTGTTCATGTTTTGGTTTGTTGCGGTTGCACCCGAGTCAAGAGCCTCATGGCTCACAGGGCTATTCCTATTAAATGAAACTGAAATTGCTGGTTACTAAGTCATCATTCTATGGGGAGACAAACATTGGAATATACTGTGAAGAGATGCACAAACACTTATCAGACAAAATGTGGATTACCAATCTCCTATTTCACAGTGGTGAATACTGGGCTGTTTTCCTTGAAAGTGCGCGGACATAAATAATGAATGGCTTCGTAAGGTCGAGGTCCTCCGTCTACAAAGACAACTAACCCCAATTACTCTTTAATAAGCACTTTCATCCGCGTGCACCAAAGCGGCATTTTTAATAGCTCGTTCCGAGCTGTGCAATATAGACCGGCCCACATTCCTTGCCAGTGTTCTGTTGCAGGCTCGGTGTGCTCTCGTATTATTTGGAGGCCTTTTTAGGAATCGCCTAACGTGACCTGCGGTGCTCATTGTTGAATATAACACAGCCACGTACGGCACGACGTGCTTTGGCAGCCCGGCGATAGGAGCTCGCGGTCGGAAGGTTTACGAGTTTCAGACCCCAGTTAGAGGTTGACTCGCCCCATCATTCCCGCCATGGTCGATTCAACTCCTCCTTCCTCCACGGTTTATAAAGTGAGTACCAAATTTCGATTTAAAGCTTTCGTGACTGCAGGGATTCATCTTCTTGGTTCTTTCGGTAAAGTCACGTAGAAGGGAAATAATAAAATAATAAAACATAATAAAATAATTATCACGACGTTTCGGCCACAACGCAAGCAGCTGTCCTCAGGTGAAGAAACAGGTCTGTCGAGAATTATTTTATTATGTTTTATTATTTTATTATTTTGTTAATTCCCTTCTACGTGACTTTACCGAAAGAACCAAGAAAGTGAGTACCACTTTGTTGGAAGGTCAGCGGTGGTCGTGCGACGGAAGGACATTAACCACGCCACTGGATTGTGGAATTTCTTCTACTGGCTCAGAGATATAGCAAGAGGAAAGGATGTTTGCCACCATGCTCACTTGGGCAGGAATTCACGGTGGCTTTGGCATTCTTAGCTGCGGACTGAATTGAGATTGTATTAATTTTGGAAATCCTGCACAAGTGACAAATTCGTGAACCTGCACTGAATGCTAACCTGTTAATTGAGCTATTGTTACCTTTCAGCAATCTCCAAGAGGCTGTGGGTTATGCTGATGGGGAAGATTACCACTGGGAATTAACTTAAACGACAAGAATATCCTTGATGTAGCCAGAAAATAACCACTTAGTCTTAAGACACGTTTAGCAGGAGGGTCCTGCATTGAGATATTTGGCCGATTCCTTAATGAGCATCTTGCGTGTTGAAGGAAACATAAGTATCCAGAGAAACACCACACCGACTGACCTTTGCGCCAATGCAACCCAGCCGTATCTACCGCCAGTCAACTTTTGTTAACCAATTGGCTATTCCGTAGGGAACAATGAGGCAGGCATCTGCTCGAGCCTCAGCAAACACAAAACCTTCCGTCCCACTGATTTACTTATTTCACTTGATTATTTTTTCCCTGAGAGCCTCTAGGGGCCGAGAAACCAAAACAACCGCAGTGGAAGAGCTTCCTCCGTGCAAGGCGGTGTCAATGGGTTGCCTTGATTGGTTGACATCCGACGGTAAAAATTAATTGTTGGAAAAATGTATTCTCAAGGTAGTTTAAAGCAGAATGTTTCGCGCTGCTGTGCACATGCTCCATCAGCATCATAGGCAGAGTTTGGCTTCGATATTTGGGGAGGGGGGGGGAGCAAGGGTTTACTTTGTCCCTCACATTTAAGAATTGTGGGTGCATATCATTGATTAATTGTTGAATCTTTATTGTAAACTTCTAAAAATATATGAATAAAGGTGTCCAGTGTTGGAGGGGTATTGCCCTCCCCCCCCCGGTGCCCCCCCCATCCCCCAAACTCTGCGCATGATGAACAAACATGACGGGTGAGCATCCATTCATAGGCCACCATTAATTGTTTTCGCTACAAAGTGGTACCTTTTTTATCGGCCCCGGGAGGGATGAAGGGCTGAGTTGAGCAATCAGCAATAATAAAGATGGGTTACATATCTCGCTGGATTGGGCCATCGAGTTTCTTTTTTAGATCAAATCGCTCTCGGGGGTGCGTAAAATAAGTACCACATTGTAGGAAATCAGCGTGTAGCAAGCTGTCTTATGGAAAGGAAGGCATCCTTGCAAAAAGAATGGGCTGGCTTCAGACGGGGCCACAGTTGCTTTGATCAGGTCCTTGCCGTTTCCAGCAGAAGCAGGCCCGACATTGGTCAACTTCTCCTGGGCCTGCGATACGGACCGTGTGGAGATATGGCCTGCTGCTCAAGCTCTCCAGGATCACCGAGTGCTGCTACACCACACGACTCCTTCGCATCGAATGTGGAGCGATCGCAGATACCTGACCCGCATGAATGGTCACGTTAACAGAACAGGGGCTCTCAATCGATGGCCCGCCACAAGGTTCTATGCTGGCACCGTCACTTGTCAACTTTTCAACTTCTGCACGAACGATATACTGGACACGGTTTTCCAGAAAGCAAATAATATACGTCGCCAACATCGTGTCTTAAGCATCGGTCTCACCACGATCGGCGTTGTCTTCATCACTGACCCAAAAGGCGATGGAAGGAATATTGTATGCACTCAATGCCTCCTCTTATGTTCAACATGCTTAAGCATGAGCACAATCCAACATACCTGCCCGTGACCTTAAACTGAGGGGGGATAACATTTGAAGGACGCGTGGAAAAGGCTCGCAGAAATGTCAAAGCCAGCCTGAACAAGAGTGCGTTCCTGTCTGGTCGAGCAGCGCCCACAGCAGTGTTGCAGATAAGCAAAGCGATGCTGCGTATGCATCATAACGGGGGACACTTTAATCAACAAATCTCGACCCGGCTGTCAATTGTCTCCCGCCTCACTCGACTTTAAGAGACATGCACACATCTCGCGTCTGCACCCGCACCATGACCCATGTACTGAACCACTGTGGCCTGCGCTTCGTCAATGGAGGAATAGCAGCAAAGTTCCACGGACACTCTCCTGAAGCTCTTTCGTGGCTAGCAGACCTCAACATTGGCATTAGGCTCCAGAGCATATCAGCCGTCAATACGCACAGCGTGCCACATAACATGCCACATAGCAGGCCACATAACATGCCACATAGCAGGCCACATAGCGTGCCACATAGCAGGCTACATAGCAGGCCACATAACAGGCCACATAGCAGGCCACACAGCGTGCCACATGGCAGGCCACATAGCAGGCCACACAGCATGCCACATACCAGGCCACACAGCGTGCCACATAGCAGGCCACATAGCAGGCCACATAGCAGGCCACATAGCAGGCCACACAGCGTGCCACATAGCAGGCCACATAGCAGGCCACATAGCGTGCCACATAGTAGGGCACATAGCGTGCCACATAGCGTACCACATAGCAGGCCACATAGCAGGCCACATAGCGTGCCACACAGCATGCCACATAGCAGGCCACATAGCAGGCCACATAGCAGGCCACTGCCGTCTCAGTTAAATTTCCCGGCAACATTTGAGATATTCACCATCGACTACGAAAGAAGCCATCCACTGGCTCACCAACATCATCGGCCACGAACACACGCAAACTATGTACGTTGGACTTCTTTCGCACCCTACGTAGCCAACCGCTCTCATCGGAGGTGCGAGGGGGAAACTATTAATGATTAACCCCCTGTCTTACAAAAGCCGAAGACTGGCTCCCAACCAAAGTATGCGGAATGTACACCACTCGCTCAAGAACACCGACTGAGATGAACAGTTTGAGAAGGGGAACACTCTTTTTGATGTCCCTAAAAACAAAATAACGTTCTGGATCCATATTCTTGGTTCATTCGGTAAAGTCACTTAGAAGGGAAGAACGAAGAATATGAATTCCTGCAGTCACGAAAGCTTTAAATCAAAGTTCTGGATCCACTTAGTGGGAAGACAGCCGGTTTCCTTGTTGTGGGCTCTGGATCTTTCAGAGGCTTGGTGTGGGGGACGTTGAAATGAGAGTACCCAAGGGAAGTAAGTGCCATACCTTGGGGGGGGGGGCATAAGCAGATGGGGGGAGGTGGGGGGGCATGGAAACTTCATCACTGGTGTCTTCATTGAGCTCAGTGTGATCTCTTTGGAGACCCGCTGAGTGGTCTTGTTGTTTCAGTTGTTGTTTCCCTGTTGAAGGCAAATGCTTCCTTACAAGGGCAGCCATGCGATCTGGCTCAGGGCGGATGATTCCGGGGGCTCAGTGTTTACTCGTCATCCTGCCTGTGCCCAGTAATGTCACGAAACATTCACATTTGTATCAAGGCTTCAAGTGGCCCATCACGTAAAAGAGGGGATATTTTGAACGAAATTGCTTGCATTCGTTATAAGCTGAGTCGTATTGTCTCTCCCGGGTTTGGAAGTTGTGGCATGGTGGAACCCGGATACCTGAGTTTGATTCCCGGCCATGGCGATCATAGCTGGTGAGTGATATCTGAATAGATCTTCTTGGTTCTTTCGGTAAAGTCACGTAGAAGGGAAGTAATAAAATAATAAAAATAAAACATAATAAAATTATTAGAATAGATGTTGGACCACCGCACTGACCAGCGTGGTGAAGTATGTTCAAGCAACCCCATAGGATGGACACAGCATGGGGGGAGTCCTTTGTCCAGCAGTGTATTGACAAAGGGTTATAAATCATTTGTACTTATTATACGCCGTTAAATGTCTCATTTGTTGGCCCCTGAGATATTACATGGAAAATCCACATTACTGTGTCGGGAGACAGTGTATCCTTAGAACAACCACACAACTAATAATAACAGCAGTCGTGCAGTGTGCTTATCACTTGCGTGCCCAAGTAGGCCTTCGCAAAAGAAAGACTGCACTTGAATATTTGCATTTCAATTCACACTAAACATGGAGCCCGATCTATTGATTATAAGCTCACAGATCGATATGCACGCTCAGCTAGCTTCAGAAGTGTCTGCGAGAAATAAAACAAAATAAATGCGCGGTTACATTTCATTACAGTTATTGAAATTGTTTCCCTTCGGTGTCTGATTTTGAATAGTGACGGATTCTTTAATGTTTAAGCAAAACTAAACGTTGCCATATTCCGGTCTATGTTTAAACACACACAGGTAAGGGGGTTAATTTTTTTGAATGGCTCTAGTGTAGTTAGTGACAGCTTATGAGTTAGTTTAAGCACGTGAATAACGTTTAGCGAAAATGTTGCAACTTGATGGAAGGAATTTTAGTTTAGCTCTACATTCTTATAAACACAAAAAAGCTATATATGGCTCCACTCTGGTAAGTAGTAAAAACAAAGTTTTTCACTATAAATCCTTTATATGCGTGGCATCGGTTTTATTTTTTTATTCATTTCTGTTTCTCTTGAGTAAGAGTTTCATCCAGAATAATTTTCTGTGTTTAGGAAAAATATATGATTGTGTTAGTGAAAATTTTTTTTCCTAAAAAGTGGAAAATTTAGGGAAAAATTGTCACGAAAATAAATTGTCACGCACAACGAGTCTGTGTGCAAAATGTCAGCTCGATTGGATCACGGGAAGTGGCTTAAAAAAACGACCGAAAGATTTGCACGGTCGTAAGCGCGCAAGCAAGCAAGTAAACTTAATATAAAGGATTTGAAAAAAATAGTTCGCTTAGATTTTGTATCTAACCGGCGGTGTTATTTCCTTCAATCGAATGCAACGTAGACAGACAGGATGGATGGAATCAATACTGCATTGTACCTCACTTGTTACAGTTTACAATCACGAGTTATAATGCTGGTTCACTTTCTTTCACACTATTATTGTTCTAGATTTGAAGCTGAGAATACTATTATTGTTCGTTATTATTATGAATTGCTTTGCGCACGACTGGAAGCGATTTAGAACTTTTAGCTGACCCCTTTCCGATGATGAGTGTACCCATGACAACGTCCGGGCCATGAAGCCCATAGAGGGACATTTGACATCGGAAACGTTACATGTATAAGCTAGGACCGCTTGGGGCCACGTTTCAGCTTTCTAGCCCTTCTAGAACACCGTTACATCAGTTACCCGGTGACTTGCATCGTCACTATGTATGCATTTATTTTACACGATGCGCCGCTTGTACACACACCCAGAACTAGGCAGGGAATGCTGCAGCACGAGAAGTACATCTCTTTCAACATCGCGTCTATATATGCACGTGCAATGAAGTATCAAATACGTATGCAGCTTACACAACGCATGCAATCAGCACATACAAAGCCTTAACAGACTATTGGGGCAAGTGCTGTTAGCGAGCACCTATGAAGGCCGGCACGACCCACGAGGGCGTGTGGGTGGCCACGACCACGCTCGGCCGCCTTTGTCTCCCCAGTGGTGATCTTTACACAGATAATTGTCGGCGGTGTTGGCCGTGAGCGAGAATCGAACCCGGGTGGGCCAGGTTCGTAGCGCAGCGCGCTAACCGCTACACCACCGCTCCCTACGCACACACAAACGCCGGCGGTAACTTGATGATAGTCAATCAGAAGGACTTTGAGCGAGCCCCGCGCGCAAGGGCTGATGGCCCCGTCTTTGCGCCAAACGTTCGTCTCTCGGCTTAAGCTTTTTATCACCCCCCCCCCCCACCACCACCACCACGGCTTATATAGGCAATCGTTCGGTACAGTGTGTGCCTTTAAGATTACGCGCGACGGGCATGGCTCGCGCGTGCACTTCTTGTTCGCTCCGCACACAACAACAACAACAACAAAAAGTCTACAAAACGTCTGCGCGGCGATGGGTGAGATGGAGAGAGAGACAGAGAGAGAGAGAGGCGATCCTCGCCTGCCGCCCGTGCGCTGCGTTTCCCCACTGCTCACCTCACGAGGATGATAACTCCGACATCCTCGGCGCTCTTGAACACCTTCTCCCAGATGTCTTGCAACGCTTCGATCTCCTCCTCTGACATCCAGTCCTGCTCCATTGCTCAGTCTTCAATCACTGGCTGTGGACGACAACAACAACAACAACAATAAAACAACACAAAAATAATAAACCACAAAAGGGAGCCAGAGAGTCAGGCAGGTCGCCCACTAGCAAATAAAAAATAATAATATATCTCGCTCTCTCACTCACGAAGACGCGCACACACACACGCACGCACACGCGCACGCACGCGCGCGCACACGCACCAGTGATCTGTAGATTAGCTCCGTGTTGATTGTCAACGTGTTAACGGCACTGAGAGATGCCGCTCTCCGCAATGTGCTCCGCGGAGCTGTCTAATCTATGCGCGTGCGTGCGTGCGCGTGCGTCTCACTCACTCGCTCACAAACAGGTGCCCTGCGATCCGCTGCGCCGCCTCGCCTCTGCTGCCGAAAATGCCGATGCCCCAATTAATAAAAGACTCAACTCGCATGTCACTCGCAGGTCAAGCCCTGACCCAGCGAATAATGCGGGGGGGGGGTGGAGGAGGGGCCAACCAGGGCTGCTGGTGGTGGTGGGGGGGTATGTTTGGCATAGTGGAGGGTTAGGCGGGGTTAGTCCAGGCAGGGGAGCGAGGTGGTGGGGTGGGGATTTGCCACATGAGCTTTGGGTTAAGCTCAGGGGTCGGCAACCTTCGGCTCAAGATCCACATGCGACTCTTTAAGTACTACATTGCGGCTTTTGAGATATTAAGGGGGTTGTTGTTTTTTGTTTTACCGGATTCGACAAACATGGCACTTCTTGTTATTTGGTTGCTGACCGCTGACCATGAGAGTCCAGTTTACCACGGAAGTCTGTTTACTATTTGAGTCCAGTTTACCATGGAAAAAGTCCAGTTTACCATGGAATAAGTCCAGTTTACCATGGAAAAAGTCCAGTTTATCATGGAATAAGTCCAGTTTACCATGGAAAAAGTCCAGTTTATCATGGAATAAGTCCAGTTTACCATGGAAAAAGTCCAGTTTATCATGAGAGTCCAATTTACTACGAAAGTCCACTTTACTATTTGAGTCCAGTTTACCATGGAAGAAGTCCAGTTTACCGTGAGAGTCCAGTTTATCATGGGCAGGAGTCGGCAAACATGCGGCTCCGAAGCAACATGCGACTCTTTAATAACTGCTTCGTGACGTTATTAATTAAGGGACGTCTCGGTAGGTATAGCATGTGGGTTGGTAAGGCACAGACGGGGGTTTGGCACGGTGGTAGTCGGCTTGGTATAGGAGTGGAATGGCAGCGCGTGGTGGATAGCTGACCTACAAGAGTGGACTTGGCACGGGAAAGGTGGTGACATTCACGGAGAACAGGGGGACAGGTGATGATGAGTGTTCACGCACGTTCACAGCGATTCCATTCGTGCGAGTTTACATCGATTGTTTGTTCGATGCTGTTTTTGCCGTTCAAGACAATCGGGTGCATGTCCACACAGCATAATCATGCTGTCAAGTGGAGCAATTATATATTTTGCTACGTGTACTATATATAAACAATTAGCTTATGTAATCCCTACATTACAAAACATACTGAGAAAAAACTGCTCTTAAATAATAATTATATGTCCATACTGCTCAATTGAGTTTCACATCCCATGCTAACGAGGGTCTTGCCCAGGCTGTGCGGTCAGTGGTTCTTTGTGCGATGCTACGTATGGGAGAAAAAAAAAATTGAGCACGAATGTAGTAAGGTCCATGTGGATTTCTGGATCACGTTATTTCAATGTTACACAGATTGATGAGCAGCCCGCTTGCTACCACTGCCTTCCACATGTGCAGATAACGAATTATACGGACCCACCAACCTTGCCTCAAAAGCGCTGCATTACCAACCAGAGTTACTGTCAAGAACTGGATGTGACACTGTACATCTTGCAACACGGGCAGACCGAACTGGCGGAGATGTTCGTCATTATTTAGCCGATGGTTCTGTTGAAATAAGTTTGTCGTTTGGCGCGTAACTTACGAACAAAAAGGAATAAGAGGGACGGGTCCAATTAATCAATCTCGGGGTGAAGGCCTCCCTTTGCCGTGTCGGTCCTGGGGGATTGTTTGAACAAACTCCAACACGCTCTTTGGTTATTTCGGTAAAGTAACGTAAGTGAAAATAAAAAGAAAAATAATACTGCTTGCGTTGTGGCCGAAACGTCGTGAGAATTATTTTATTATGTTTTATTTTTGTTATTTTATTATTTCCATTCTACGTGACTTTACCGAAAGAACCAAGAAGATGAATCCCTGCAGTCACGAAAGCTTTAAATCGAAATTTACTTATTTTCATTTTTTTTTCACCTACGTGACTTTACCGAAAGAACCAAAGAGTATGGATCCTTGCAGTCACGAAAACTTCAAATCTAGAATAAACTCCAACACGCCGGTCAGTGCGGGTTGGTGAAAGGAGTGGCAGGGACGGGTTCGGGTATCACTCGCCGCTCATGGTGGCTGTGGTCAGGAATCGGACTCGGGTGTCTGACTTCCATCTCGAGATGTGTGAACCGTTGCATCGCCGCTCTACCTAAAAGGATGAATATTACTCCCAAACTCAAAATTATTCTTTGTTTTTTTTAAAGGACTTGACCTGAGCTGGACAGAAAACAACACTTTTAAACGAGAAGTGTCTTTTTTTAATGTCAAAGACGTTTTGAATCTACCTTTGTGGCCTCCCTGTGTGCTGCGAATAATGGGCATTGTCCAAAACGTCGTGTGTGTATTTTATTGTTTAAGGAGACAGCGTCGTTGACGAATTTGTTGACTTTGTTGTTGTATCTTCTTGGTTCTTTCGGTAAAGTCACGTAGAAGGGAAGTAATAAAATAATAAAAATAAAACATAATAAAATAATTCTCACGACGTTTAGTATGTTTTATTTTTATTATTTTATTACTTCCCTTTTAAGTGACTTTACCGAAACAACCAAGAAGATGAATCCCTGCAGTCACGAAAGCTTTAAATCGAAATGTGTTGTTGTAGTTGTCGTTGTTCTTTGAGCTTGTGCACCACTATGAGCGCAGCACCAGCAAGCAGCAGCAGCAGCAGCAAATAATTGAGAAAATGACAGCTCCACCACAAGCAGGCGACCAGACAAACGCACGGCGCGACCTGCTCTTCTTACACGTGGATAAATGCGCTACGGTACCGCACGATGATCGAGGTAGCCTTGTAAAACAAAAAGAGAAGTCGCAGTTTCACTTGTCCGACGTTACGCACAGCGGCCCCCGCAGCGAGTGGGTTACGGCGAAGCGAGTGAACAATACGATTCTCCCGCGTTGGGATGTGCCGACAAAACTAAAGATTGCGTCCTGAGCTGGCTCAAATGAGCAGAGCCCCTGAGCCAGTAGTGACTGGGACAATTTACTCCCCCCCACCACCACCAAAATAAACCAAACCAATATTAATTCGTGACCTGCCCATTCTGAGTCTGGGAACCAACCGCACCAGTACTATCGGGGGCAGGTGATGCACGCTAACTATTACATTGAGCTAGCTACCGTGCGTGCGTGCGTGTGTAAACGCGTAATTTGTATTTCAGGGTGACACTGCACATTTATAACAGCACCACGGTGGGGGGGGAGGGTTTAACTGGTGTTCCATTGATGTAAATAAATCAATCACAGCGCGCCGTTTTTATCGCGGTTGAAAAAAATGAAAGCTTTAGACAATGTTTTTTTAAATCTTTAATTGTGTAACCACTTGAAAGTTGGGATTGTTACAAAAAAAAAACTTATGGTTTTTGCCAAAAAAATATATTTCCCTTGTCGTCCATAAATAGAGAACGAGCGATTGTTTTTGTTCAGGAACATGCAGTTATGAATACATTGAGCTTCGAGGCAGCAGCGGCTGTTTAGTGCCACTGCGTATCGCACATCGCGCTGTGCTCTACGTCGTGCTGGTTAAAGCCCTAAAAGCTCCAACGCCACTGAAGGGGGTTCTCTGATTCCCGCTGCACAGACACGGGACATGATGTGTGGTCGGAACGCATAGACGAGCGAGCGTGCGTGCGTGCGCGCGCGTTGGGGCAACATGGCAGTCCGCACAGCCACGTCCGAGTCGGGGTGGAACAGCTGCTGAGCCCCCTTTGATGAGGTTTGACGTGGCGTTCAACAACAACAGGACAAAAAAAGCGCTTCTGGTGGAGTGATAAAGATCAGCGCTGGGGGAGACAAAGACGGATGGACGCAGCCTTGTATGTCGCTCAGTATCCCGTTCGATCAGGCTAAAAGGAGAATCCATACTTGTCGCGAAAGCCTACGTGTTCAACTAAAAGGAGGATTCTTATTTCTTGCGTACGTGACAGACCATAATAGGTATTCAATAGCAACCCCTTTGCCCCGAGTGGTGCACAGGCTAAAAAAAGATCCCCTTTTGTTATCCTCAAGTACAGCTCAGCGGATTGAGGTTTTTTTCTTTCTTTCTTTTTGCTGTGCGGGAAAGAGGTCGTGAGTTAGAATCGCGCCACGAGTTTGCCATTTGTTAGACGCCTCCGTGCTCAATTGACGTGGCTTGCCGTGCACCAAAATGTGGGTTATCCCACACGACCGATGCTTTGCGTTATACATTTCCTGTATAATTATATTAATTACTAGCCTTTTGCCCGTCCAAGGACGGGTGTATTGCAGTAAAACTGAAACTTGCAATCGAAAAGCAGACCGCGACGTGATATTCATTGCATCAATTCGTGTGCAATTTGTAAGGGCGCGGTGACACAGACCTAATTCATTTTAAGGTTATAATCCCTTGTTCATCATGACGTCCTTTTTACTTTGATGTCTCAACAGCGTTACGGAGATCGCGTGACGTGAGGGTTCTGCCTTTGTAGTGAGGGTTGTGAGTTGACGCCGAGGAGGGGGGAGGACGCGCCTCGCCCCCCTCATGTGGAGTGACGTCACCCGCTAATTATTATACATTTAGAGGAGGGGTGGGGGGGGGGTCCTTTTGGAGGACGTCACCTGCTCATGAATATTAATGAGGGGAGCTGGTCGATGTGCAGTGACGTCACGTTAAGGACAGACATTCCTGGGTAATTATCGTAGGTATGTTTATTTATTCATGCACGTACTTATATGTCCATGATTAGTTTATTCTGGGTTAAATCGAGTCGTTACAATTTTTTTTTTACGATAAATAATCCTCCACTTACCCAACGAATTTGTTGTTGTCAACAATTTGGTTGCTTGTAAACATTCCTCCGGTCTGCTGACAAACCAAATAAATTCGCGCAAGTGGCCAACCTTACAACTCCATTTGATTGGCTCTGTCGGGTGGTGGAGGGTCATTAGTAAAAATTATTGTCATTTTTAATTTATTTATTTATTATCTTTATTATTATTATTATTTTCACTTACGAAACAACCAAAGAGTATGGATCCTTGCAGTCACGAAAACTTCAAATCTAGAATTAAATTGTATGCCAACACAATAATGATCTCACCCAAAAGAAACCAACCATGAATCACGACTTCAGTTGTGAAGGTCCACTCATAACACCTACACGTCTATTCCTTTGCATTCACGTTTCTATCCACACATTGATGAGTAACGACTCGACCAGGTGGCTAGATCCGTTTATTAAAAACATATCTTGGAGGAGGACTCAGATTGAGTGAAGTGGTGACACTGGCTAAAGAAAGAGTTCGGCCCCAATCGCCGCTAATGAGCTGATGGAAGGGACGGCTGATGATGACCCATAACACGGATGAAAGAAGTGTCAACAAGTAAACCCGTAAAAACAAAGTTTTTCACTTTAAATCCTTTATATGCGTGGCATCGGGGCGGCTAGAGTCATCTCGTCCTCTGGCTTGAGATGGCTGCCACCTATGGGTCAGATGATTGTCTGGCAGCATTAAACAATTGGTAATTAAATATTTGTAAAAAAAATTCCCTAAACAGTGTAAAATTTTGGACATTTTTTTTCACGAAAATGCATTGTCACGCACAACGAGTCTGTGTGCAAAATGTCAGCTCGATTGGATCACGGGAAGTGGGTTAAAAAACGACCGAAAGATTTGCACGGTCCTAAGCAAGCAAGCAAACTTAATATAAAGGATTTAAAAAGAGCTGGATTGAGTGCTTTCGGTGAAAGTGCATTTGGTTCTGAAGAGCAGTGTACCAATGCCCCTGGACGTTTTCAATCGGTGCATATTGCCAGCGAGGACACGTGGATCCAAAAACATGGACACTGACAAGTGATAATTATTATTTTTACAAAGATGAGATGTGCGGCAGAGTAGCATGTAGTGGTGCATGATTAGAACGACAGAGAGAAATAGAAAGAGGAACACGTGGATCAAGGAAACAAACGCAAATCAGACATCGTATCAACCGTGAAGAAAAGTGGCTGTGTGGGCAGAACGCATCGTAGCCAAAAAATATCTACAGCCAATGGACAAGACTGCTGAAAGCACGTTTAACACGTAGGCATTTCGTGACCAATATTATCCATAATGAAGTTTTTGGGTTAGATCGTGTGAATATAAATGTGTGTCGTTAAAACCGCCACCACCCGACACAGCCAATTAGTAATGTTTGTCACGGAAACAAAACGTGCCAATTCATTACTAGTTCAGCACACCGGTTGTGTGTTGGAGAGTCAACCCACAACATTTACAATTCAAGTACGACGTTTCGCCAGTAATTACAACGAGCATCATCAGGCGACAGCCAGATGTGTGGAGAAATCCTCCAGTTTCGGTCTTAAATGGAGGTATACATGTGAGCCAATCATTATGCACGCACGCCATGCGTGTACCTCCTGCCGTGTTTGGGTGCAAGACATCGCAGTACCTGTTCTTGTCTGCTCACGGTTAATCACCATCGACGTGTATAGGCATGCAGTTAAACACACATTTGTACGCGATCCGACCCCAAAAACCGATATTATGCTCATAGAATGGCAGACAAAAGGAAGTGATCAACCACAGAGGCCAAACGCAAGAGGTCGGGGCTCGTGTGCAAGCCCGAGATGCATTGGGGCATCATGGGGACTGTGAGGAGTGGTGGTGGTAAGGGGGAGGGAAGCCTTCATCGAGCAGTGAAGTGACAGTGGCTGATGATGATGATGACAACTTAACTCTCCAGTAAATACAGTGATTACCCTCCACATGTCAACTTGTCAGCAAAAGCAGACGATGAGTCACACCTAATGGCGCACACCGGCTAAACGTACCGCAGAACCAAACCTGATTTGTATGTATGTATGTAGAACTTCTTATTCTTTTGGTCTTTCGGTAAAGTCACGCAGGTAGGTTCATCAGATGACGACCGCTCGTGTTGCGATCGAAACGTCGTAGTTTTTTTTGTTATTTTCTTTGAACCTATCTACGTGACTTTACCGAAAGACCAAAAGAATATGAATTACCTGCAGTCACGAAAAGCTTCGAGTCAAGATGTATGTGATTTTTATTTTATTTTTACTTTTATTAATTTTAATTTTTACCTATGTGACTTTACCGAAAACCCCCCCCTAAGAATATGAATCCTTGCAGTCATGAAAAGCTTTAAGTAAAAATGTATGTAGGACTTATTTTGCACCGTACGTGGCTAACCGTGCTAACCGGAGGTGCGGGGGGTGGGGAAGTACAACCAACACAAATAAAAAAACAGTTCTACAGAAATTAGTTTTCAATTCTAGATTTACAAGTTGAGCAAAGCTCCAGGGGTTGTCTTGCTGCTTTACGCTCCGTTCGGACATTGGGCACTCGTTGGAGAATAAAGGTTCGGCAGTTTTCCGGAACGCTGACGTCACAAACGCTGACGTCACAAATGCCGACGTCATACACAAAAATAAAGCTCGGGCAGTTTTCCGAAAACGCTGACGTCACAAACGTCACTTTGGTTGCCATCAGCAGACACGTGCCGTGTCCTTCTTCAAAAAGAAATATTTTGTGTGTGTGTGTTTGTTTTACCGAAGGGCAAGGGAGTTACAATTGAAGTACTGACCTTCGGGTCATCTGGTAACTCAAAGCACCGTTCGCACGTGCTTTTTGCACAGCACCACCAACCGCTCACCACTACCACCACCACAGTAGCACGATATCAAAGTAAGGCGAGAAGGGATTGTGAAGGGCCAAAATAGTTTCCAGAAAAGCGTTCTGGACTGCTCCAGATGAGTTTAAGCACTGTGCCTATATATTTATTTTAAGTGATGTACGCACACATACATATTACACATCTGTATGTTATCACTTCTGTGCATGTGTGTGTGTGTCCCATTTCAGCACCACAGTACGGGTATTGCACATTGTCTGCCGATGCTGTGATCACAATACACGAGGCCTCGTTAAGTTCCACGACTTTTATGCAGAAGGGTCCTGCCAAGTTTCGCGATGTTGCCGTTGTTTATACACATTTTGCAATTAGCAGGTAATCTTTATCATTGGGATGTTAGGGTGTGTGCGAGTCTTAGCTATGCGAATAAACCGAAGAACCCGGAGTAAACCCACGCAGAACCATCGGGGGAGGGGGGCATGTAATCTCCATACATACAGGTGCTACAGTCGGGAATGGAACCCAGGACCTTTTTGATACACTGGTGAAATTGCACGTGTAAAAAAATTAAATGTGTGTGTGTTTTATGCGTACACAGTATGCTGCGTGTAACGGGCTCGCGTAACATCGACAGCCACGAGAAATACTAGCATTCACCAAACTGTATTGACACCGGATTCATCAATTGCTAGAGTTAATTTGGGGGGGGGGGGGGGGAGTTGGTTGGGGGGAATTATTGCATATTCCCACCCCTGCTGTTGACCCAACATGCATCGTTTTCAAAGTTGATTCGAAAACACGAGGATGCACAATTTTCACTACGCCGCTACTGGTAGCGTCATTACACATCACAGCATTACCCACTTTGGTGTTCTTGCAACCAATTGAGCCCGGTGGCTAAAGTAAACAGCCCACGCTGAGATGCTTGTAAACTTTCTGGGAGGTCTTCAGCGGGTTTCACTTCAAGCGACTGGCTCCTGTCAAACAGAAATGCAGATTTATTAAAATGTTTTTTTCCCCACTGTCTCGTGGCTGCCAGTGTGAATAATGTGCCCTGGTCACAATGTTACATTTTTTTTTCGCATAAATAAACGTTAGATTGACCGGACATTAGACAAGACATCGTGAGTAGTGTATCATAAGCAGGTGAGAGTCCACTGGGAGAGACCATAGCTCGTGACCAAACATCACTCGGGACGCGTCCGACCTCATCAGACCTCAAAGGACAAGCACGGTACAAGGCCAGAGAGGGCTTCGGCGGTTGAACACTGTGTGACAAACAGGTTGTCCTATACTCTTTGGTTCTTTCGGTAAAGTCACGTAGGTATAAAATAAAATAAATCACGACGTTTCGGGCGCAACACAAGCGTCCATCATGAGGTGGTTTATTTTATTGTATACCTACGTGACTTTACCGAAAGAACCAAAGAGTATGGATTCCTGCAGTCACGACAGCTTCAAATCAAGGTTGTCCTATGGCTTGGTAGTGGGCAATAGAGGGCAGTGCAGAAACCTCCAATGTTCTGTACTTCTAGTGAAGATTACTTGGCGTCTCTGAAAAAGAGCGTTATAGCTAATCAGATTTCTCCAGTATGAATACATTTTCCGATTCCACGTCCATGCTTCCCACCTTCGCCAAAATAGCAAAAAACGCAAAAAACAGTATTAATGCCGCTACTGAACATCTGTGAAAAAATAGTTTCATAGCTCATCCGATTCCTCCAGTATAAATATATATTCTGAGTCTCATTGGCAAAATAACCCCCCATGAACCTGCAAGCCATGGGAAGCCCTCCTGCAACGGTGGATTAACAAAATGACTGTACTTTTATACGTTCATAATGTGCCTGTCGAGGTAACATTTCTCTTTTACAAGAGACACTTTTGGGGGGGGGAAAGGCGTATGCAAATAAAGGGACACAGTAAAATGCTCGCTATAAAATACTAAATGTAAGTAATAAAGCCTTTGGTTAGGCGAAGGCAGAATTTTACAATGAAACATTGTAACAAGATGCATACTGTGGTGAGATAGAAGTATTTGCTATTAAACTTGTCCACGCAAGTGAATGATCTTGTGATTGCGAGGGGAGAGTCGATGAATACATTGAAACCGTGCTTACGATAATTATTTGGCCGAATGTTGCGTTCATTTTAAAATAAATCGTTCGGACAGAACAAACTGCTACTGATTGCACAGGAAACAGGAAACATTTGCATCGGATGAAAAGATCTCAGAAGAAATGCATTCGGACATGCTAATTGCCATCCTCCGAGATCCAGTTTCTCTCTGTTGCTACTTGCAATAGAAGGATCCATAATGACCATCATCTAGGAAGAATAAAATCCTCCTTCAGCGATACACACTCGTGGTCGTCTCACACTCTCTCTCGCAAAAGACACGCGAAATGTCAATGTGCTCTCACTCAGTCAAGCAGACAGCACTGAATGGATACGTGGTTGCTTTAATGCACACGCAGGTGCATCTGTCAATAGTTAATTTATTTCTTCGAATTGTTGGTCGTGGCCATTCTTTCCTGACCTTGGAGTGAAGTGAGCATCACCTTGTGCACTCCCAGAATTCTGAAAGATTAAACTAAATAACTGAATAATATCGTGATGCTACCAATTGCATCATCGGGATATTACATAGCAATTCTCGGATTGGCGCGTGTTTGTCTGCTTTATTAATGCATCCCTTATGCCCTATGGCATATAAACCATTTAAGTATCGTTTTAATTAAATATGACGCAACAAAATGTCCTGCAGCACTATTGGCAAGTGATACAGTCATTGCAATTCATCTTATTAAATAGGTTTGTGGCTTTTGCCACTGCATTTAGATGTTGTTGTTGTTGTGATGTGTGGCACAAGTAACGCCAGGGAATTGTTCCTGACCGTCGAGAAATATTTCAAAAAAAATGTATCCAGTCACTGTGAGTGATCTGGCTATTTCCGCAACATCATTATCTTGTGAAAACTAAAAAATATATATACACATTCAAGCAAAATGTTAAATAGGCAACAGAGCCATGTCCATCTGCATAGTTGGACATAAGTCACTGATGGAAATTCCACACTACCGCGATCGTGCAAGTCTCACCCAAGGGTTTTACCACTTTTGTTGATTCTAAATGTGGATGGAAAAACTGGAGGACCCGTAGAAAAATCAAAACACGACCACGGGGACAGAAACACTGCAAACTCCAAATATGCAGGCGTCAGGGTCGGGATCGAACCCGTGACCTCTTGTATACCAGGCGAGGTGGCATTGGTCAAGCATCCAAATTCAGCAGGACCCTCGTGAAAAACAGTGTTGAGACTCAGTGAGGCTTTCCTGAGTAAAAATATGGCTTACACTATAATTATATATTTTAATCTCAATAATACTTACATTTTCCGTGTGTAATCTACATACAAATTAATACATATATTAATTACCGTGAGGTGATATTTTAATTGTCAGCTGGGTGGCACTTGCCCCATCATCTCTCTGAGATTGTATACAATCTGTACCACTTTCAGGGAGCTCAATCGTACATTTATCCATCTGCAGTTTCCCGCCATTAAAGTGTTGAATTTCCACCGTTGGTTCTGGGCTGACTAATAAGGACACCAGCGCCACTCCAAGGACATTTGAGCGGGGAGACGGCCTAGCTTTGATTACAGTCTTGTGAGGAGTGTTAAGTAACTTGTTTAAACAATTGCGAACAACACTGCCACCATGTGGCCGAGAGATTATACTACGAGGAAAGTCGGGAACATTATTTGCCAGTATTAAAAAATTTGGATAAAAAATGAGAGGTTTTACTCTTTCTGAAAATAACATATGTACGTTGAATTTCTTTCGTACCGTACGTAACCAATCGTGTTTATCGGAGGTAAGGCTCCTCCTTCCTTGGGGTTTGATTTGTGATTAGACAAGTCTCAAACGCATGACGAGGTCGTGGCGTTTCTCCACTGGTGCCCTTCAGCCAGTGTTAGAAGGCCACCATTACCCACTGCCGATGTTTTAGAAAGTGGCAGTTGCTTAATTTTATGAAGCCCCAACAGACGACGAGGCTGAGTTGGCCCCTTATCGGGACTTAAACTTTCTAAACACTATCTGGCGACTTGTGTTTAATCATTATTAATTGCCAGAGGTGTGGACTCGAGTCATGTGACTTGGACTCGAGTCAGACTCGAGTCATGAATTTGATGACTTGCGACTCGACTTGGACTTGCATAACAATGACTTTGTCCCACCTATGAGATGTGGACTCGAGTCATGTGACTTGGACTCGAGTCAGACTCGAGTCATGAATTTGATGACTTGCGACTCGACTTGGACTTGCATAACAATGACTTTGTCCCACCTCTGTTAATTGCTGCCCTGCTCGTAATTACAATTGTTGGTCTCTCCGTGTCATGTAATGTACTGTACTGCAATGATAAAAGAAGCAATACAATGTGGACTGAATAAAACCCCAAAACACAACAATCAGGGTATATTATAACATTTCACATTTACTGAAATTTCTGTCGCTGGCCTGGGGCTATCACTTGATCACCGCTAAATATCGATTTAAAGCTTTCGTGACTGCAGGGATTCATCGTCTTGGTTCTTTCGGTAAAGTCACGTAGAATGGAAGTAATAAAATAATAAACGTCGTGAGAATTATTTTATTATGTTTTATTTTTATTATTTTATTATTTCCATTCTACGTGACTTTACCGAAAGAACCAAGAAGATGCACCGCTAAATAGGCATCCATACTGCGGGTGTATTGACCGAAACGTACGGTAATTAAAATACAAACACGATTCTTCTTTTCGGCCAAAAGTCTCATTCTCGAATAGAGCCGGCTACTCGGAGTCTAACCAGCGAACAAAGAAGGTCCGCGGCCACCTGGGAAGCCCTTCCTTCCGATATTAGGAAGCCAAAGGAGCGATGCACTCTTAAATCCAGATTGAAATGTATTTATTTCAGAACTGCTTTTTGTGTTCGGTTTGTTGTCCTTCCCCCGCACCTCCGATTAGCACGGTTGGCTACGTATGGTACGAAAAAAGTTCAACACACGCACAGAGCGCGGTGTTCTTCATTGCAAGGCCAGCGGTCCACTGGGGGGCCCTGGTGGCCTTTAGTGCGGCCCCTGACGTGCTGCCTACGACAATGCACACAATGTCAATTATTTTATCTTGCAGGCGGTGTGACGGCCCTCACGCCAGTGAGGTGCGGTGAGGTCAATGGCTGGGGAGGCACTGGCTCGTGTCAGAGCCAGATTCACACACTGAGGGGGCGTATCCTTACTGAGGAGGCGTGTCCTCACTGAGGGGGCGTGTCCTCACTGAGTGGGGCGTGTCCTCACTGAGGGAGCGTGTCCTCACTGAGGGGCGTGGTCTCACTTAGGGGGCGTGGCCTCACTGAGGAGGCGTGTCTTCGCTGAGGGGCGTGGTCTCACTGAGGGGGCGTGTCTTCACTGAGGGGGCGTGTCCTCACTGAAGGAGCGTGTTAGACACGTCCCCCCTCAGTGAGGCAGATGTGATAGCTGCCTCCCCTGGTGCTTTTTCATTGCAGTTTCATGACGAGACCAGCGAGCCTAAATATATTCATACACATACGTGAAATAAGTTACCTGGAGTATGGAAGGCGAGGATATGAAATGAAGGGGTCTACAAACATTACATTGGTGACATACTGAGATACTAGTAACAGGCACGCGCTTATTGCCCGCGCTCCAGCCAGTTACTGAGGGGTTGCGCAATCAGAGGGGAGGCTGAGCGCGTCGCTGCCTCACCTCTCGTCTCTTCCTGTATTTGCAGCGGAGCTCCGCAAATTTGGCGATTTTGACGATAAAGAGGATTGGAATCGTACAGAAATGACATTTATAACACAGATCAGTTTGAAAAATCTTCATATTTATTTTATTCGATTATTCTCTTTTTTTTACTTTTCGTAACAGCTATTTTCATTGGAGTATGACAGGTGAGACTCTGTCTCCCCTGCCTCCCCTGACCGCACGTCCCTGCCTCACACTGATGTCTTATCGGCGAAAGTGACCAACCTCTGAAAATTATCGAAGAGCACTGACACAAAATGTCGTTCTCCAATACTCAGTGTCCAGGGCTATTCTTGCAAACCGTGTCAACCCATACGGTTTACCCGTATTCTTATACAGGGATTTTGAGTGTTCAGATCCATACGGCGTACAGCCGTTTCAATGCGAGCGAACAAAACATGTTCTGTCTATTTACAATTGTGTTTCTCCCTTGTGATGGGACTTTGTAGGATGAATGTTTAGATGTATAAGGGCACGGGGTGACCGATAAGGTCTGAATTGGTCAGTAATAAGGTAGGGGCACTGATAACGGGTTGACAGGTATGTTATTCCCTCGGCTTGTTCCAATCGAGTCCGCGGTTCGTGAGTTGAAGCACCGAACGATGGTGGCGGTGCAGTCCGCCAAAGCTACCGCTGTGGGTTTTGGGGGGTGGCCGTCTCCTCGGGACCGTCCTGTAGAGGGCATCGCTGCTGCATTACAAAAGCACCCTCCACTCTCACTCCGGCGAACCACATCGAGAACCAGCTGTGCTCTGTGCGCTCCTTCAAACAGGTGATGATGATAAGTAACAACACTACGACGAACGACCGACGTATGTATCTCTCTCTCTCTCCCCTGAAGCCATCTCGTTGTGGCTAGCAGATCTCGGCATTGGCGTTTAGCCTCTCAACATATTGGCTGCTACCGTACGCTGACTGAAGTGCAAATACGCAATAATTAAGTCGTAGGTGATATTATACCTTAAGTATTGAACGCTTATGTTCATAACGTATTGATACAAAAACACGTTTGAAGCACCAACGTCACAGTCATGTCGATGTAAGTCAAGCAACACGATATTTAAAGAGAAAATTACAGTCGA
Source organism: Lampetra fluviatilis (assembly GCF_964198595.1). NCBI lineage: Eukaryota > Metazoa > Chordata > Hyperoartia > Petromyzontiformes > Petromyzontidae > Lampetra > Lampetra fluviatilis. The sequence goes on along the minus strand of NC_136279.1, from coordinate 6,426,820 downwards.
GTTAACACTTCGCTTCAATAATGCAATGGGGCTTTCATCCAGATGTGGATAGAGAATGGATGGTGGCGATAGTGATGATGATGATTCGGGTTATTCAAGCAATGTGTGTAAAGTATGTGAACATGTGTGTACAGTACATAACAAAATTAGCAGACTTTATATATCTCCTTAACAAATCTTCCCCTCCACATAATGTGTTGTTTTAATGCTTCACATCAACCACAAGGCCTTCTGGGAGTGCATAATTTCAACAACATTGCTTCAATACAAGCAAAACTCTAGACCGGTTTCAAGCATTAATGTCTCGTCAGCAGTGAGGCTGGTTAGCTGCCAGATCGTCCATAGGCAAGGCCCCTCCATCTGTATGATATGGGTCCTGATTTCCTCTAACTGAAATTCAACGAATTGTGCTGGAATTATGTGGAGGCGTATTGTCTGCTTATTTATTTAGTTAATTTTCATTTTCTCCACGACGACTTTTATGGTGAAGTTCTGTCGTGCAGCGTACAGCAAACACGCATTAGTGGTCCACGTGAAATCCTTGCGGTGTGTTTTTTTAGGGCACGGTTAACGTTCAACTCAGGAAAGATTCCCATTCTTCAGCGTAGCCTTCACACGACTTTGACGAAAGAATGCGGCGTTTGAAACGAATCACAATCGTAAGCCATGCATTCGGGATCCATCTAAAAACGTACGACAGTACTCTGCTCACTTGAAGTGAATAATGTCATCGCGGATGTTGTGCATTTTTCCGTTGTATCGAAGGTGGCACTTGAAAAAGAAAGTTAACGTTCACAGATGGTACAACAAAAGTAACGCACTGTACTCTATGTGTGCTGACAGAGCGCCATAGTTGATACAGAGAACTCTCGCCCATGGCATGTTAAACCAGCAGTTGCTGCTTTGCAAGCCTGACTGCTGATGAGATCCAGAAGGTCGAAACCGATGCAACGTTTAACAAGTGTGTACATCTGAAGGCCAATAGGATGATAGACTATATATATATGTATATTATTTTCATAAGAATATCTGGCTTCATTTTCTTGGTTCTTTCGGTAAAGTCACGTAGAAGGGAAATAATGAAATATTAAAAATAAAACATAATTAAATAAAATTCTCTCTCTGGTGAGAATTTTATTTTCTCTCTCTGGTGAGAATTTTATTTTATTATCTAGTGATAATTTTATTTTATTATGTTATTATGTTTTATTTTTATTATTTTCCTTCTACGTGACTTTACCGAAAGAACCAAGATGAATCCCTGCAGTCACGAAAGCTTTAAATCGAAATATCTGGCTTATTGTGACTAATGTTTGGCAATTAAAGAGCACATTTATATAAAGGAGTTCACATTTTACCATAACCACCATCACCACCAGCATCACCGTAGCGTTAACCATCATAACAGCAAAAGCACTACTGCACTATACAACTCCTTTACAACCACCATTACCACAACCACGACTATCACAACTACAATCACCGTCATTACTACCACCATCATAGCCTCCACCCCCATCACCGCCCCCATTAACCACAACAATAACCACCACCATCACCACCAACAACTGCCCCCACCACGTTCAGCACCCACAACACCGCCAGCTGCCACAGAGGGGGTGGAACACTGGGGGCACCCAGTTAGGGGCCATCCATTGAGTAGGTACGCAAAAATCTGTCAAAACTTGACCCCTCCCACCCCTCCCTGTACACACGCGGACTTTTCACCCCCGCCCCCCGAATCTTATAGAACGACCGATATTTAATCCACGCAAAAACGATCAAGGATTAATAATATTCATGTGTTTAAGCAAACAGATAGTCCACAGCCGGACTATCTAACTCATTTGAAGGCCAATGTAGACAAATTATTTATTATCGAGGCTTCACCACCCCCCACCGCCGTTTCCAATGCGTACATTGTCAGTAGACCCCCCCATACGCAAGCGTACGCTACACAAATCTGGCTGTCGCCTGATGAAGCTAGTTGTAATTACTGGCGAAACGTCGTACTCAGTTTGTAAATGTTGTGGCTTGGCTCTCCAACACACCGGTGTGCTGTACTAGTAACGAATTGGCATGTTCTGTTTACGTGACAACCCTTACTAGTTGGCTGTGTCGGGTGGTGGCGGGTTTAACGACACATTTATATATTTGCGCGATCTAACCCAAAAACCTCCATTATGGATGATATTGGTCGCGAAAGCCTACGTGTTAAACCGTACGCATTTGGGTTAACCCCCCTCCGCCCTCCATGCGTACGTACTAAATGGATGGCCCCTTTTGCCCTATGAGGCCCATACAGCAACTCCCCCCCCCCCACCGTATATAATGAATAAGACAAAACTTGTCCTTTTGGTGCAAGCAAATTGGGAGCCATAGCTGCACAGGCACAGCGTGTTACATTTGAGCGTCGCTACGACACTGAAACGCGTCGCGATGCCGCGCAGAAGGCGCGTCGAGCAACTTCTTGGACGGCCGCCGTTGGATACAAATCGCTGCTGCCAGAAGTCCTCGCGTTGTGCTCGCCTCTTTCGCAGCGAGATCCGCCGCTGGCGATTCGTGAGCGAGTTGACCCCCCCCCCCCCAACGAAGTGCTCCCTTGTGTGCACTTTCTCCTTTGCGAAGTTCAATGCGCGATCAATCTCGCCGCAGTTGCAGGAAGGAACCTGCGATCACGACAATCGGAACAATAACTCAAAATAATAAATAGGCCGTGAGTGTTTTCACGTAGCACGACCGTGGCAAGATTGGAAGAGTTACGTCTGAATTAATATTACATTCGCAGACATTTTCGAATATCCATGAATGTCAGATGACCCACGCTCCAGCCGAAAAACAAAATAAGCATTGCTATAAGATACGTCTAAAAATACTTTGTAAGTTAAATGCCATATTTTACAAAATAAGATATCAATGTTATAGAATTCATGGCCTTATGGAACTGCCTCCCAGAACACATTGTCGGCGAAATCAACAAATTCTGGTCTTCAGGCCTTCAAATGCTGAGCACACACACATGGTACATCTCCAAATGTTACCACACGCCTTGTAAGACTGAGTATTTGAGCTGCAGTGAACCAATGATGATGCCGATTTTGATGTACAAATGCCTTGTAATGGCTGTTGTTCACAATTGCACCCAATGGAAAAACACAACTCCTTTCATCTGTAATGACGTGGAGGGACCACATCACAGAGGAACACAATCACAGAGAAGGGGGAGTTTAAATTCTCACATCTACAATGAAAAACTCCTCTTATTAACGACTCATCATAATGCCATATCACAGTATTTTTGTGATTCTGGCAAAAGAGCCCAATGATGCAGGATATAATCAGCAGCGAAACGTCGTACTCAAATTGTAAATGTTGTGGATTTACTCTCCGACACACGGGTGGCTGAAGCAGTAACTAAATGGCACATTTTGTTTACGTGACAAACCTTACTGGTTGGCTGTGTCGGGTGGTGGTGGGTTAACGACACATTTATATTTACGCGATCTAACCCAAAAACCTTTATTATGAATAATATTGGTCGCGAAAGCCTACGTGTCAAACTGCCAGATTTGTTGCTATTTTCTTTTAAACCTCGTGTGAGACATTTGATTTCTATTGGATTAGTCATGCCGGTATTTGCGTCAAGTCTGCAGCATCTGACGAATCGGCTTGGGCCTTGTGTCACCGCTCAGAAGGAAAGTGGCAGTTGGCAACTCTGTTAAAGTTAGTCATTTGTTATTTTCATGAACAAGATATTGGCACAATCAAAAGTACGGAATGATTTAGACGATAATTTGCAGCCCCCTTTTGTCCATCGACTGCTAACTCATGCCTCCCCACATCGTGTTATTCATTGAGGTTGTATGACCATACTTCACCACACTGGTCAATGTGGGTTTGTTAAGGGTTGACACAGGACTGGTTCAGATGGTCGTCGTCGGTGAGGGTAGCCAAGTCAGGCTTGCCGGGTTCATAGTGCACCGTGCCACCACTCTACTGCCGTTTAACACGCCCTTCCGAAAACCTTATCCTACCTGCGAACAGTAAAATAATGTATTAGTCCTTATATTTTTTCAAACAGATGTATTTAGGATCCAGCGAATGACTTTCAAGTAATTGTAAGTGACACTTGACAGATTGCATACGATTACGGACAGTTGTGATCGGGACACTTATCTAAAAGTAATACATTAGTCCCAGTACACGACGCAATAGTTTACATTGCTGTGAAAAACGGCGCATCAACGGGCAACGTTCTCCCATCAAAGCGGCACAATTTTGATTCCAATGAGAACGAGTTACCTCTCGCTACAGTTCTTTTTTCTCTCGCCTCCTGATGGAAAGCCAATGTGTAACAGTGGAAAGGCATTCAAGGTGGCCGGGTGGCCAGTGCTCGGGGCTTCACAGGCTTGGGGGCATTGGTTGTGATCAAAGCAAGGGAGAGAGAGAGAGAGAGAAAAAATGCAAAGTTCCAAGACCCGTGTTAACCAATTCGTCTCACGTGCTCATAGAGCTGAACTGTGGGGCCACAATGAAAGGCGATTCCCAGTGGCGTGTCTTCCTCGAACACCGCCACGTACGTACTACATTTGCAGGTCTTTGTCACTCCGCTACTGGATGAAGGCTGCACCAAGCTGTGTTTTTCACGTGTTGTTCATGGGGGGTGGGGTTGAGACCATACTGCACTTCATGCCAATGATGTTCCTAGCCGTGGCTGAGAGTCGAACCCAGAGTGTTGGGCTTTTAGAAAACTGAACTTGACAGTGGATGTAACAAACCAATGTGCCTAATGCAGAAGATTTAAATCAGAGCGTACTACCTGCTACTGCAAACACAGTCAGCGACCAAATATATGCAACAAAACAATTGAAGAGTGCCAAAAGTAAAGTGGAGAAATGCACGCGAGGAATCACATTGAGAGACAGAAAGAGAAACACGTGGATTAGAGAACATATACACAGGTTAAGAGCACCATTCAAACGGTTATAAACAAAAAGTAAGTGTCCTTGGACATGGCACGTCACCAGAAAAGGATGACGGCAGATGGTCAAGAATTTTGACGGATTGGCAGCCAAGGAGTTGAGTGTCATTCATCCAAGAGGGCATCCATCAAATATTTGGAGTGATGGAATCAATTCATGTGCTGGTGCCTAGTGGATTAATTTATTTTAGCATTGTGAGAGATGGTGGTGGCTTGACGAGGCATTCATCCAGCAGTGGATTGACCGTGGCTGATGATGATCATCATCGTACATTATAGTTTGCATATACATTGTGCGTGCTATTTACGTAATGTCAAGATTCACGACGTATGAGAATAGGTTTTCCCCTTTTTTCTGGCAACAAAACAGGTGTTAAGATGTTAAAACACCAAACTGAACTTTTTACAAGGAATCATATCTGCGTTAACCACAATACTTGTGGTCAGAATGCAAACAAAAAACGTACTCTGATAATATATGCATTGTCCTTGAAACTGATTGGTCCACACCAGAGACAGCTTTCTTTTTAGCCTCGTCTCAAAACGGTGTTAGACCAGAGGACACCAAAAGGCGTTTTTTTGTTTGCATTCTGACCACAAGTATTGTGGTTAATGCAGACATGATTCCTTGTAAAAGGTTTCAGTTTGGTGTTTTAACATCTCAACACCTGTTTTGTTGGCAGAAAAAAGGGGAAAACCTATTCTCATATTTTGGTACTGGCAAAGGAGGTCCCATGATATATTCACGACGTACATTGGTGTATATTGGTGACGTTTATTAAATTAGTCTTGTGTAGAATATTAGTGTGTTAAACAAGTGAGGATAAGTTGTGTAATAGGGCTGTAATACTTATGCTTCATTGTATCCTGGATGTGCAATGATTATGCCATCTGGAATATGCATTGTTTTAGGAAATACACCCTTAGAACAATCCACACGTTGCGTATACCCTCGGGGAATAGGGCCGAGTTGTAGTGCATTTCCATATGTTTCCACCTGATGTACAGCACACACGCCGATACATTAACCATCACGTGCGTTGCGAAGTGTGGAGCGGAGGTGCAACGGTTAGCACACAGCGCTCTTAACCTGGTGACCTGAAGTCAATTCCCATTCGAAGATTTATTTTTTGTTACTTTGGAGTTTCCTCTTTTGTGGGACTTTCTCTGTGGTTCGGGTCAAAGCACTGAGCTGCAGGCATTGCGATGCTGATTAAACCAGACTGCGACTCGTCAGGTGTAATTGGTCGATGGTCTGAGACTGGTTTCCAATGATGGGGGAAAAAGACTCCTGTCATATGAAAGTTTTACAATTAGGAATGCATGTGGCCATTTCTCATTCCACTGCCGGACGGAAGGAATCCTTCCATTATGTCACTTAGTATGGGGTTTGACCATACTTTACTACAGGGGGGGTGGGGGGCAAGCAGGATTCATTTTCAATTAACTCGCAGCTGATGTTGGCCATGGCCGGGCATCAAACCCAGGATGTCGCGTTCATAGTCGTGCGTTGCGGTAAGTGCCGCACTACCACTCAACCCTATTGTGCTACCGGAACATGATTTGACATTACAATGGTATTTTAAACAAAAGAAACAACTAAAACACTCCTGGTCGGGGATTATGTTAGACAATTAAATTTGATTACATTGTTATTTTTGTTATCAATTATAAATTAATGCATACAAACGCATACAAGTATGTAATGGGAAATACATACTAAATATGGTCTCTAAAGGTACTGGATTTCACTGATGAATAAGATACATTGCAGGTCATTTCCTTCATCATTCGCATATAACTGAAACTCATGACCTTGTATAACCCAGTGTTGTAAGAACAGAGCTTTGTGGTCAAAATCCCGCAAATGCGGTACAGTTCAGGAAGCTTCTAATGACTTATAAGTGGAAACCCCTGTGGGTGGGAGGCATTTTACGTGGCATCTTCTCCTTGTTAATTGCATTCAGTCGCAACTTCAAGTGCTCTCTGTGGCTAATGAGAAACCCCCATTAGCCCGAATGATGCATGTATGCCTGGAGCAATATGAAGGTATCATATATTATTATTGTTATTGTTGTTAAATGTTCATGTGAAAATGGATCAGATCTGATCTGGAACTCATCACAACTTCAACATTGTGCAGTTGACCCGTGTCACTGTTTAGGTCTAGACTGAAGATGTGCTTGCTATTTGAAGCCTTCGCCTGAATAATTTTGAGTACCGTGCTGCCGTATACTACAGGAGATCATCCACTATCTGTACTGCAGGAGATAATCGAGTATCCGTACTACAGGAGATCATCTACTATCTGTACTGCAGGAGATAATTGATTATCCGTACTACAGGAGATCATCCACTATCTGTACTGCAGGAGATAATCGATTATCCGTACTACAGGAGATCATCGAACCGCACCACTGGATCATGTTGGAAGCAACCAGATAATCGATTATCAAGAGTTTTTATATATTTTTAAAATTTGTGTACATTCGATTAGTCTTCTCAGTATTTCATTTCATTGTAAAGCGCCTTGGAGAGACGCCGGGTGCATACGGACGCAGCACAAGTTGACATTGTTAGGGTTTTAACCTCCCCCGTGTTGTCTCCAGTAGATGAGCGGCACTGAGCACCATGCGGTCCGTTTTTCTGCAAGCTCTGGGAACCAGGGCTGGCACCAGGCCAGGCCAGACACAGCTATCACGCGTCCCCACGGCAAAATCCACTCTGGCTGACCTTTCGCCATCAGCTCTCCAAGCTGGCCATCCAGATACACCCGAATTAATTTTGACTTGAAACTTTCGTGACTGCAGGAATTCATATGCTTGGTTTTTTCGTTAAAGTCACGTAAATATAAAATAAATAAAAAATATTTAAAAAAAATTACAAAAATAAAAGCAAAAAACCCCACGACGTTTCGATCACAACACAAGCGGGCTTCATCAGGCCGCTTGGGTTGCGATCGAAACGTCGTGGGTTTTTAGCGTCTATTTTTTTTATTTATTGTTTTATTCTCTATCTACGTGACTTTACCGAAAGAACCAAGAATATGAATCCTAATTCATGTTTTTTTTGTTAATTCCCAATTGTATTCCGTTGGTGCTATCCATCGGAATCACGGGACGATGACGACGGCGATGAAACATAACAGAAAGTAAAAAAAAACTGGAAAATGTCTCCCTCCAGATGTTCTGGAACGGCGAATGCTTTTTTGAGCATTAGCACTCACTTGGGCTTAAATTCAAGACAAATTCTCGTTTCTTTCCAAAAAAACAAAGTATTAACACACCTGTGTGAGAGTCCTGTTTCACGTTTATTACATTATTACATATATCACAGCACTGATTGTTTCGTCGAAATCTCTTAAACTATTGTTAAATACATTTTCAAACAATGTTTTTTGTCTTCCTCCGATTCCAATTGTGACATTGGCTTTGACTTATGAGACAAAGGCATTTCCATGTGGTCAGTCGGTGACCAATCGGGATTTGAATTTGCGACTTTCCCATTGCTCTGCCACTGCGTCACATGGACAGTGACTAAACGTAGCGCTTCTTCGTATGCATGCTGAACTTCTTTTGCAGCGTACGTAGCTGACCATGCTAATCGGAGGTGCGGGCGAAGAACAGCAAACTCAACACAAAAAGCTCGCCCCAAGCTTCGTTCGCTTTGAGGCGAGATGTGATCTCCCTTGCTTGGCGTGCTGCAGGCCGTGGGTTCGATCCCGTACCTGTTGTATATTTGTAGTTTGCGTGTTCTCTCTCTCTCACTCCCCGTGGTTGCATGGGTTCGTACTCCGGGTCCTCTGGTGTATGCCCCTCCACATTTAGAAACGTGTATTTTGGCTATCTGGCCGCTTTACTATAAATTCACGCGTATGATCACGAGCCATGGCGGTGAGCTGGTCACGTGCGGCCAGGCCACCTCTGAAAAAGGGCCGATAGCTCAGTGGGCTTTACCTGGTCGATAAAATAGTTGACCTTTTTGTTGTTGTTGTTGAGTGAATGGGCTCTTTTGAGGGCCCTTTTAAAAGGATTGCAAAGGCGAAACTGTTTCGCGTGTTCACTGCTGCCAAAGTGTAAACACGTGGGCGGCGATGGCGAATTCGTTTCGAGCACGGCAAAGTCCAAAACAATGGCAGCACGATCGGTGAGTTGGATCGGGCACTGTCTTTTTTTGCACACTTAAGGTGACGACTTCACGTTGCTGCAACGACAGCAATTGTTCGCGTCGAATGTAATCGCCGTGAAAAGGTGCGACGTCCGCTGGAATCTAGAGCGAACATCTTAGACGTTGGGTAGGGCACCTGCTTATCTGTTCCAAAACCCATTACAGGTATGCACCCACCTACTTGCCCGTTTACAACAACAAAAAACACGACTTTGTAAATTATGAGACCTCCTTTTCCAGTAGCAAGATATAGTAATAGGGTTTTACCCTTTTATCTGGCACCAAAACTGACACCTTTATACAAGGGATCATGTTTGCAATAACCACAACACAAGCAGTCAAAATGCAAACAATAAAATCACAACTCTGATAATGTATGAACTGTCCTTGAAATTGATTGGTCCACACCCGAGACGGCTTTTCCTAGAGCCTAGTCTCCACTGGTGTTGGACCAGATGACGCCAAAAAGCGGTAGGCCATTATCAGTCCTCTCTTTTTGTTTGCATTTTGACTGATTGTGTTGTGGTTATTGCAAACATGATCCATTGTATTAAGGTGTCAGTTTTGGTGCCAGATAAAATGGTAAAACCCCATTACTAGACTTTGTAAATGTTTCTAAATGTCTTACAAATAAAATGTAGATTTAATTATATCACCATAACCACCACCGTTACTGTTCCCTCTTCATATTCTCATTATATGGCAATCACTCATTAACGCCATTCATTCAATCCGTTCATCATCATCTACTGTCATCGATTTCCCTTTCACCGAATTCTCGCATCACAGATTCGCCACCCATTGCTTCCTCTCATCTAGTTTATTCACCTCACCTTTACCATGACATTCACACGTCGTTGTACCGTTCTTAATTACATGTAAAGCGCCTTGGTTAAGGTACTATAAAAAATTACGTTAAGATAAGATAATATTTCGATTTAAAGCTTTCGTGACTGCAGGGATTCATCTTCTTGGTTATTTCGGTAAAGTCACGTAGAATGGAAATAATAAAATAATTATATTACTATCTTTGATTGTTATATTATATTAGTATATTATTTTATTATACTATTTTATTATGTTTTATTTTTATAATTTTATTATTTCCATTCTACGTGACTTTACCGAAAGAACCAAGAAGATAAGATAATATCTTGACTTTCAACGCAACTGCATCTTAAGACGTCGTACGACAAAATTGGACAGACACGTTTCCGGGGATCTCTGAAAGACGACGTTTAATGTAGAACATTTTTGTTAATACTCGGGTGTGATTTAAGACACCTTATCGAGCAAAGAAAGGCAAGTCACATGCAGATAAAAAATAACCCGTAAAAACAAAGTTTTTCACTATAAATCCTTTATATGCGTGGCGGCTAGAGTCCTCTCGTCCTCTGGCTTGAGATGGCTGCCACCTATGGGTCAGATGATTGCCTGCCACCATTAAGCAATTGGTAATTAAATATATAAAAAAATTCCTAAAAAGTGTAATGTTATGGAAATTTTTTTCACGAAAATAAATTGTCACGCACAACGCGTCTGTGTGCAAAATGTCAGCTCGATTGGATCACGGGAAGTGGGTTTAAAAACGACCGAAAGATTTGCACGGTCGTAAGCGCGCAAGCAAGCAAGCAAGTGAACTTAATATAAAGGATTTAAAATGGAAGCTCTCGATCCTGAACCTCAATAGAAGCACTGAGCACCGGACGAGGTTGTGAGTTCAACTCCTGGTTCGTCATTGACTTTAGATTGAGATCTCATTCCTTTCGAACTGCTTTTTGTGTTTACTTTTGTTGTTCTACCCCCCGCACTTCCGATTAGCACGGTTTGGCGAAATTAGGTGCGAAAGAAGTTCAACGTGCAAATCATACGTAGAGACAGACTCGGATCCATCATCCCTCTGGGGTCAATAAAATTCCACTTTGTGGAGAAGTCGACATCAGTTGTCCTAGGGACAGCCGCGCTCCTAACATACGTAGAGGAATTGTCAGGGGCTGTGAATAGGGGGGGGGGAGAAAATAAACACCATCTCAATGCTCATTTGAGCAGGAAATCACGAACCACATTTTCAATCAGTAGCCTGCTGTAAAAATAAAACCAATGCCTGATTCACAACACACGGCTCCATTAGAGGCTAAATAACGAGTAAAACGTGCACTTTATAAAATGGTAAAGTGCTCAACGTACGGGAATTAATGCGGGGCAATTATAATAAAATGTTGTTGTTTTTCTCATATTTCTTCATGGAACCCAATACAGTACATATCACATGTTCAGTTTTGGCCCATTTCCTTTATATTTTTTTTGGGGGCGGGGGGGGGCGGTTGGTGGGGTAAAACAAGTGCGCGCCCCTTCTGTTAACTATGGTCAAAAACCTCCCGCCGCCTCCACCACCCACCCGGCATCATTCGCTTTGTCTCTGCGTCTTGAAACGATTTCGGAAAATCGACGTGCACATGGGGGTTTAGTAGTGATGAGATGCCATGTTTACCCGTGGGCCGTCAGCAGACCACCAGCACATTCGGCCCCGTCTGCGCTCTTCACGCATTGCACCCGCTCGAGAAATGGACCGGACGGCCAAAGCTGCGTCTCGCCGGGCAGTGCGGGGGCATTGGCCGCCAATTGAATGGCATGTTATTTTTTGTTTTGCCACTACGATATATATTTTTGTTGCTAACCGCCCCCCGGTTCAGAGGGAAACGAGCTTGATTAACAATCTACCAATTGTCCGACGTTGGGCCTTGAAGGCTGCTCGCGATACACCGGGTAATCTGAGGTCGTTTTGACGCCACCGTGGGATGAGGCTGGCCTTTTTTTCAAACGTTCCAAAACGGTAGACTTCACGGTCGCCTGGGATTGGCTCGGAAACCTGTCATGCCCGTGCAAAAAAAGAGTGTGCAAATCAGATAGCTTACTGCTGCACCCTGTCTATCCATTCATGCCAGGGAATTCTGTTGCACAAAAACCAGCACTGATGGGTTTTTTTTAAAGGCCAAGTTATAACATGTTTTTATTACAGTCCACTTGTCGAAATCCAGGAAAGCCTCAATTGAGTCTGAATGCTATTTTACGAGTATCCTTAATGGACTGCCTGGGCAAATGCTTAAACAAATATTTATGGGCACCGTCATGATGTAGTTAGTTGAGCAGCAGATCGTGTGGGTACTCCCAGCTCTTCCAAAACGTCTGGCCGGTGTGGAAGAGTAGGCCAAAATACCCGGGAGAGGTGCCTCACATGAGCTCACTCAGTGGAGGCCCTTCCGCCACCAGTGGCGTGAGCAAGCAATAGCCGGATCGAACCTCGACCTATCAAGGTGTCGTGTAATCCAGCAGTTCAAAATCAATTAGCCCTTACTCCTCTTAATGAGTCAAGTTGAAACAAACATTTCCTTGAATTCGGGATTAGTGCCAAACTAGCGAAACTGTAAATGAAACAGATGGAACGACTATTGTATTTCGGGACTCAATTGTGAGTCAAAGACGCATCGATGGGTGTTTTTTTGCCATCGTTATCGTTACGCGATCTTGTGAACGAGATTTACGTTCCTCGTCTGTTCGACTGAACCCCTTTGCATTCGGATGAGTGTCGTCGTGCGTTCGGGCTCCGCCCTGTCTCATTACCGGCTTATGCCATTGTCGAAGGGGCGTTTAATTCGTGCAGCCAGCACGCCGAGTCGAGCCAAGGGAACGAGTGCAGACCTCACACCGAAGCTCATTTCACGGGTGTCGTCTATAATGTCACGGTTGAACCAGACGAGGTGGAGAAAATTGTTACGAAGTGCGTAAGGTGTCATGGTTCAATGAAACCGTTCCCACCCTCCCTTCGTTACAAAACAGCGCGCGCGCGCGAGATCGTCCGACACGCACACATGCACAAAGATAAAGATCCCCCGTGTAGCCTTAACAGACTGTTGGGGCAAGTGCTGTTAGCGAGCACCTATGAAGGCTACCGGTACTGTGGCACACGATGGGGTGGGTGTCCAGCACCACGCGCAGCCGCCTTTGTCTTCCTAGTGGCGATATTTACACATCGCACGAGGTTTTCATTTGAGGTTGAGTCGACCTAGGGGAGGCCCAGGAGCGGTTCAGATAATCGTCACTGGAGTTGGCCGTGAGCGAGAATCGAACTCGGGTCGTCGGCTTTGCAACGCAATGCGCTAACCGCTACATTATCGCTTCCCACACAACCACACACTCACACACGCACGCACGCACAACTAACACACACCCACGCAACTAACACACAACCACACACACACACGCAAATAACATACAACCATACACGCACATGCACGCACAATTTTGCTAGGAATGACCAAATGTGGGAACCAGTCCAAGTGATTACTGATAAAATGAAGATGCTAAATTGAGCTCAAACTACACATTTTATTTCGCCATGAGGTCACAGCTTTAACGACCTGAAAACGGTAAAGTTAAGTGTACGGAAGCGCAATGTTCGAAGGCAGTTTAATAAAAAATGTATTTTAAAAAATACGTTCCATGAATGGAAATGTGCTGCCCAGAAAGGTAGCAGAAACACGTTGATGGGATCCACTGACTGTTTTAACCACACGCGGAGTAAATTGCAGACTCAGTTTCTGGTTTTATAATCCATTTCACATTTGCGGCCTTCCCCTAATATGTCCTCTTGTCTCCCACGCTGCCAAATGCGGAACGCATGTCAGACGGGAGATTGTCAATGTTTTTAGCATAAATTTGTGTCAGCAAAGCGTTCATTCCGCTCATTCGTAAAGCATAAAGTTTTAGTCTGAACACAACCGCAATGCATCACCTTAGCACACAACTCTAGTTCTGGATATGCATTGCAATTGGCCCATCCTTTTAATTGTTCTCTTATGTAGCAATGACTCAATGTAGTTACCATTCACAATTTTTGGTCCGTGTTTCCGAGTTCATGCAACAACAAAAAGGTTATTAACAGTGCTTGTCATGTGAAAGTATTTGCCCCCCACCGTAGGAATGTGGAATTTCCACCATTAGCTCAAGGCAGCTGGTGGCAGGAGGTGAGTCCCGCCTCATGTTCGTTTCAGTGAGGATACATTTTATTTTTTCGCACGGTGGGAAGTCGATCGGCAACATTCATACGTCCACGACGAGGCGAGCAAGCCCTGCGAACGGCGTCGGGAGTAACCTGATGTGAACAGCTGAAAACATTAAATTTCGATTTAAAGCTTTCGTGACTGCAGGGATTCATCTTCTTGGTTCTTTCGGTAAAGTCACGTAGAAGGGAAATAATAAAATAATAAAAATAAAACATAATAAAATACAATTCTCACGACGTTTCGGCAACAACGCAAGCAGCCGTCCTCAGGCGAAGAAACGTCGTGATAATTGTTTTATTATGTTTAATTATTATTTTATTATTTCCCTTCTACGTGACTTCACCGAAAGAACCAAGAAGCTGAAACATTGAGACACTGACGCTGGCTATTCGTCTTCGTCTATGCTGCACTGAGCGGCACTTTTGACATCACGCGGCTCGCGTTGCAAAACCTCCCAGCTGTGTGCGCGTACGGCTGGACTACGCAGTCCGCAGGCATCGGCACAGGAACGCGAGCAGGGGGCACGGAGCCCTGGTGCTTGTGAACGGGCAGCTGCTGAGTAGGAGAATTCATTCTAGTTTGTCAATGTCCTGTTCCGTGGATGTGCACATCGTTTTCTCTGGCGTCACTGTGCATGACTCGCTGGAGAAAGTGGAGTGGACACGTGGGAAGGAATTGCTCTGCCTCCTGGGCAAGTGGGTAAAAATATGAACACGTGACTGAACCAGGGGGGGGTGGGCTGATTTTAAAAAATGTGTTGCTTAAAAAAATCCCCTGTACCACGTATTCCATTACCGTTAGCGCGGGGTTCAGTACATGTAAAATAAATAATCATTTACAGCCCTTTGTTAACCAGGGCTGGATGAAGGCCTCCCTACGCCATGTCAGTCATAGAGAGTGTTTGACTCTACTTCACCGCGCTGCTCGATGCTGAGTGGCAAAGATGGTGGCACCCAGGACCGTTTCAGATCCCATTCGCCATCGATGTTAGCCGTGGCTTGGAATTAAACTCAGGCCTCTGGGTTCTTAGTAGGGTGCGCTAACTGCTGTGCCACGACTCCACCTCGGTAAATGTACACAGGGTGGCCTAAAAAGTCAGGACACAGCGGCCTTAGAACATGTAAATAGTTTATTCGTTAGGTTACTATTTTAACGAGTGTTGTTATTAATATCAAATTTTCGTTTTCCTGTAGGGTCACCTGAAAATTGTCGTTTACAAAACGCGACAAGAACCCCTGAATGAACAGAAACAAAACACAATTGATCAAAATTCAAAACTGACGCCTGTAATCCTACACAGAAATCCTCAATCAACGTCAGAAGAGAATTCGTGCGTGCATCGACGTCAATGGCATTAAATGAAATTACCCCGTGTCCCGACTTTTAAGGGGCCACCCCGTATATGCGGTTGGAATGTCCTTTTTTTAGTTAAAGGTGCAATTGTAAACTCACGAGCAGCTGGGTGCGTGGGTGTTTTGCTTCTTGGCAGGGGCTTGAGAAGCAGGCGGCTCGTATCCTGCTAAAGCGAAACAATAACTTCACCATTCCGCTCTCCACCGCGCTGCACATTAAAATGGCCCATTTGGATTGATGGCGCCATACTTCACTTGCAAAACTACAGAAACTGGCACGAAAAATATTATTTCTCTTTTTTTCCCATTCTTCCGTTAGCTTTTTGAGCTAAATTGTAACGTAACTCGAAACTTTACTGCACCGCAACATCAACAGGTGACTCCACGGCTGGGTCAGAGGGGGCACTGACCCCCCCCCCCCTCCCGTCCCCTTACTTGCGGAGACAAACAGCCCCCTCCACTAAAAGTCCCTCTGGACAGGGAGGTAAAAGCCAATTGACTCAGCTAGAGCAATAAAATACATGCAATTATTATGAAGCAATGTAGAAGAGAACGCGGCCGGCAAAGCATTGCAGATATGACGAGGCAACAACAACGGGTTAGGCCGGGTCGGACATCCGTGCAGGATGGAGGAGGCCGAGGTTACCGAGACGAGAATTGGGAGTGGCCGTTTGCCCCACGAGTCCGGCGATCGGCGGGGAAGACCTCTGAGCAGGTTGATGGGAGACTGATCGGGTGCAGGTGGTGGAGGTCACCGGCGTTGTCTCCTCCGCAGCTGCTGCGGGATGTGGCGGAGGGCGGTGGCATCAGCGGCTTTGGCCACGGTGACTTCGTGAGCTTTGATCTTCGTTGTCAAACGTATACCTGTTTTTTTGTACTCTTCAAATATGACCTCCGATTAGCACGGTTGGCTACGTACGGTGCGAAATAAGTTCAGCACACACGTGCATACAACGTAATCGCGATTTTGTTTGTACGTGTGGGGGAAAAGCACCGCTACGTTGGGCGACAATATCTGGAAGAATAAATGAAAATGATCATGGTCTGAAGCACGGATTTCAACTGCTATCCTTGGTGCATTAATCTCAGCCTCCTCATGCCCTCTCCCCTCGGCTATAGCGCCTCCACTCAACAGGTGCTGCTTTTGAGCTCTTAGGTTTCTCCTGAAAGCAGAGACGACAAGATAGAAGCATCTGGGTTACTTGAGCTCAAGAAAAGCATTCTTCCTCGCACCTGACTGCGTGAAAAGACTCAGAAGTGAGGCGTGCCCAGCACACTCGATTCTACTGCAGCGTACGTGGAGATATGTGTTGTGAAAAAACCCCAAAAAGACCGTCGGGCATTCCACACAACTTGTTTTCCTTTTTGACCGATGAAATGTCACCACTTTTCTTTTCGTGCAGTCTTTGTGGCTTTCTATTTGGTTGAATGGAATTATTTGTAAATAACATTATTGATATATGAGTCCATCATTTTTTCCCCATTAATTAAAAGTTACTTAGCGAATGCAAAGTCCCTAAGCCAAGCGGTTGCTTCCGGTCCTGCTGTGTGTTGAGAGCGAGTAGGCCTCCGATGAGTTTGTGGATCGGGAAGACTTCTAGGATGTGGTGCATGGTTTTGCTCCACCCCACAGGCACACAGGGGGGGCTTGCTCTTATGCCCCATCGGCGGAGGTTGGCGACGCGTGGGCCGTGACCAGTCCTGAATCTGTTGAGGGTGGACCCACTCCTTCCTGGGAGGTTGAAACCAGGGGGGGGCTGCTGTTGTGCCGGGGTAGTAATGAGGTAGTTATTTGCCAGGTCCAGTGACTCCCATTTTTGTGTCCAGGTGAGATTTGTGTTTAAGTCGGAAGTGGGTGGGTGGTTGGGTGAGTGAGTGGGTGAGTGAGTGAGTGGGTGAGTGAGTGGGTGTGTCGGTGGGTGAGTTAGTGGGTGGATGAGTGAGTGGGTGGGTGGCTGGGTGAGTGGGTGGGTGGGTGGGTGAGTGAGTGGGTGGGTGTGCGAGTGAGCGGGTGGGTGAGTGAATGGGTGGGTGAGTGGGTAGGTGGGTGAGGGGGTGGGTGGGTGGGTGAGTGAGTGAGTGAGTGGGTGAGTAAGTGAGTGGGTGAGTGAGTGGGTGTGTGAGTGAGTGAGCGGGTGGGTGAGTGAATGGGTGGCTGGCTGGGTGAGTGGGTGGGTTATTCCAAATTGGCTTTCTTGAGGGGGAGACGTCATCTTTGGTGGGTTGAAGAGGTCCTCGTGGAGCGGCAGGTGTGGGACGTTGCAGACTTTTTCAATCATTTTGTGGGTTATTGCGGATATGGGGGAGGGGGGTGATGTTTCCATTAATAACCGGCTAAGCGTCTCTTAGCCTACACGACATGACGACGCTTAACGTTTGGCGCAGGTTCATCGTGGGGGCGCACGGTTGTGGAAACAAACGCCACGAGTGAGTAACGAGTGCAACCACGGGGGGGAGGGGTAGTTTCCACGACTGTTTTGGAAAAGTTGTATTATTGTCATCAAAATATTTGTGTTGAGCTTGGGTTGGGGCACTTGCGATAGAATCTACCCATCCCCTCGCCATCGCTGGAGACGAGGAATGTAACAAAATGCATTGTCGCCATCGTCGTCTGCCATGATCTACGCACCGCTGAATGAAAGCCAACTCGCGATGCGACAACGCATGTCTCGCTCTCAATGCTGCACCCTCCACGTTGGTCATCATCCATTGCAAGCAACGTATCTGTAAACACATCTTCGTGGGCTTGATTGAGGCGCCACGGTGGAGAGATGTTAACTACCTCGCCTGGATATACAGGATGTTTGCGGGTTCGATCTCGACGCTTACGCCTATATATACTTGGAGTTTGGATGTTCTACCCATGGTCGCGTGCATTTTTCTCCGGGTCCTCCAGTTTTTACCTCCACATAAAGAAACGCGCATTTCGAGTACGTGGCCGCTATAATTTTCCACACGATGACAAGCGACTTCGTTGAGCTGTCACTTGTGACCAAGTCGCTTCTGAAACAGCGCTATATAGCTCAGTGGCCCCCCACCTGGTAAAAAAGAAAACATATTTTAGTTCACTAGTTATACATTCTAATTTATTAAGAGCACCTCTGCTCCCATTCAGAACGTCGAGAGTTCAACTCCCAGCTGGGATGAACTCAGCCCACAGTCCAGCACTTTGTACAAAAGTCACCACGATTGTCAGGTGGAGAGATTGAGCCACATGATTGGAATCTGAAATTTTCACCGCTAGCTCAGGGGCCGCCAAAAGAAACGAGTGACACCCAATACAGTTGCTGTTTTACAATTGGGACACTGATTGACTTCTGAGTTTAGAACGTAGGTTAACGTTTATATTCTTTAATTTGCCCTTTTTTTCCGAATTTCACCCCAACTGTGATAAACATTGTCTTATGATGAAGCGAAACATCCATTTTGATCATTTTTTTCAGTGCAGCGCAACCCCTTGTGTAAGAGAACGGCCTACGTGAACGGATACCATAGAAGTACTTTTTAGATTCCTTTAAGTTCACAACGTAGGGGGACGGCACTTTCCCACCCATACTGCTACAGAGAGTAATGTTCGTTGCAATTCTCAGAGCTGGAATTTTTGTTTACTAAAATTAAGTACAGAACCAAAAATTACGCGACTGGGTCTTTTTGGTGCAGTCATTGCACACCACCGGGCTGAGATCATCAACTTACTAGACTCGAGAACCTGGTTTAATCAGGACCTCAGCGGTGCCGTCTTAGAGTGTTGCTAAACAGTTTTAAACATTTAACAATGCCTCGCACGACTGCTCTATGGCACTACATTTCGAAGGAGACCAGAAGGCAGAAAGAGAGGGGAGCCATTAAGCCCTCTGGCTGCATTCGTGTGGCTCCCAAAAGCAGTCGATGTTGATTTTTTAAAATATTTTTTTTGTGTGAAGCTGTTTTAAAGATGGAGGTTAATCGGGCATAGTGTGCAGTCAGCGATGGAGAAAAATGTTGATCTTCTTGGTTGGCTTGGCATGGGAGTCGGGTTGAACCGTTTGAATTTCTTTCCAATGCCGCTTTTGATAATAATACAAAAAAAAACACAAAGTTGCGAAGATTAAGGCCGTTTCTAACGGCTCAGTGGTTTAATTGCTGACATGTTTTCGTAGCAGCAGTCGTCGTGCCAGTGGCAAGATGTTTACTATCTTTCCTGGTATACAGGAGGTCTTCCATTCGATCCCGACCCTGACGGCTGTATATATGGGTTTTGCATTTTCTCCCCGGGTCCTCCGGATTTTTCCCTCCACATTTAGAAACATGCGTTTAGAGTAATCGGCTGCGATACATTTGCACATTGTAAGCCACTTTGTTACCAGGTTGCTTCTGAAAAAGAGCTATATAGCTCAGTAGGACTGACTTGGTAAACCAAAAAATAGCTGAGTTATTTCCTACATAGCGTTGTTTCTACTCTGTCCCGCTATCGACACCACGTGATGTAGCCGCCGTTCACAATTTAGAAATTTTCTCACTTCCTAATTCATGAAGCAATGGCAACAATATATATTTTTACTGCGCTTTACAATTAAATGCGGTTTGTTTTAGCCTGTGGCCTAATCACCTGGAATGCACCCGGTCTCATAACATCTCGGAAGCTAAGCCAAACAGGGTTGAGACTGGAATGGTGCTTGGAAGGTACTTGGATGGGCAACTGCCGTGCGGAACGTATGTATGTTGAACTTCTTTCGTGCCGTACATAGTCAACCGCGCTTATCGGAGGTGCGGGGAAAAGTCAACAAACTAAACACAAAAAGCAGTTTTAAAGAATGCAGGTTAGGGTTAAGCGGCTGCGGAGCTCCGTTCGTTAGCAAAGGGCAGTGCGGAAAATAATTAGCTGTATTATACTTTGCTGCCAAATTTATACTCCCTGCTTCACCAAGCATCAGTAAGCCGCTTGGTGAAGTTTGGTCAAATAACTCCCACGACCCATACAGCGTGGGGAGGCGCTCATGTAGCAGTGGATTGAAACGAGGGCCGTCCACGTGTGTAGCGATTAGCGTGCTGCACTACGAACCTGGCGACCCGGATTCGATTCCCGCTCACGGTCAACAACAGTGACGATTATCTGAACCGGTCCTGGGTCTCTCCTAGGTCGACTCAGCCTCAAACGAGTACCTTGTGCGATGTGTGAACATTGGCAGTGGGGAGACAAAGGCGGCCGGGCGTGGTGTTGGCCACCCACCCCTTCGTGTGCCGTGCCGGCCTTCATAGGTGCTCGCTAACAGCACTTGACCCAAAAGTCTGTTCAGGCTATATGGCGGCTCTTTGTTTTTGTTCTCTTACATAATGAATAAGATAATGAAAGTGTTTTTTTATTTTTCACTTCTTTTAATGTAATGCTTTCATGTTCAGCTGTTTGTGATCAGATCGTAATAGCGACTGAATTTAGACGCAACACAAATTCATTGGGCCGTGCACTTTTAGTGAGATATCTTCAGCTCTGGCCATAAAATTGCAGACAGATCAACACACGCTTCTCAAAACTTCCCACCATCGCCATCTGTTGAAATCTATTTTGCTCCAGATGTTAAGGTTTGATTAGTCATTTGCGTCCATTTATCCAAAAGAGGGAATACGCCGTAGGGAACGTCCACCGCAGAAATGGAGCAATAAAATTGGCTTATGTGCCGAAACTAACTAGATTATTGCACTGCAGGACTGTAATAAGTGGTGATGACTTGGGGAGGCCTCATTCCAGCAGGGGATAGAACATGGCGTGATTATGGTGATGACGAGACATATTGCGTATTGCCCAAATGCACACCAGTTACGAAAACAAGTGTCGTCCTTTACGAACTGAATATATATATTTTTTACATTTTGCACATTAGAAGTTATTCGGCCACTACCATTAGTGCCAAAACACGACGGCCAGTCGCTCTTAGCTCTGTTCCCAATAACGTTTTAAAAGTCTGCCTTACGGAATTGCAAAAAAAAATAACAAATGTAGTCTTCATTAGCTCAGTGGCTTGTGGTTTATTTGGACCGGAGTGTAAAAACAACCTACAAAAACACACAGCTGCCTGGGGCCATCCAGCTGGATGAAGAGAATTTGGCACATCAAAGATCTGACTGTGGTGGCGTTCTTCTTTTTCCCCTGCAGTAGTTTCCCGGGCAAAGCATTCGGCAATATGCGTACAGTGAAATGTTTTTTAAGTCTTCCTTACACATTCCTCTTCGTGTTGAGTTTCTGTGCCCCCCCCCTCGCCTCTGATTCCCTCTGCCCCCCCTGCTGAAAGTAAAGGGACTCCGATGAGCCCAGCTGGACTCGTACACACACACGTGGACACATGTCCACGTTTGAAGCTTTCGTGACTGCAAGGATTCATACTCTTAGTTCTTTCGGTAAAGTCACGTAGGTAAAAAATGAAGCAGCAAATCTGGCTGTGACGGTCCCCCCTGATGACGGAGACTTGTGTTGCCTCCGAAACGTCGTGATTTTTATTTTTATTTTATTTTTTATTAATTTTCATTTCATTTTTTACCTACGCGACTTTACCGAAAGAACTAAGAGTATACATGTCCACGTGTGCACTCGTCTCTGTTGTCTCGACAACCATAAAGTGATCCGGCACTGTAGAGGCAGCGAGGGGTTGGTGGATTGCGTCGAGGAGGTGTCATACCCTGGCTCGCCAGGGGAAGGCGGTACAACACGGTTGCGGAGTAATCTCCATCTGTTCCATCTGTACGTGGTGACGTGTTGTCCCCTTTGCACGCGTGGGACTTCTCCGGCTGCTCTGGTTTCCTCGCACACGTATGAATACTCGTTGATTTGCTAACAACAAAAATGTTGAATCTCTGTGTGTGATGCAGTGGCATATATGACGCTATCCAAAAATGTAATATTATTAATAATTTATGGTTCGGCTGTAATGCGTAGAAGATGTGGCCAGTGGCAAGGTCCGGTAAAGTGTTTGATTCACAGTTGCAAAGGCTGCCAGTTTTTACATTCAGGTCAGAGGTCTACTCAAACCCCTCGATCCCTCCGGGTATAAATCAAATAGATACCAGCTTTGTGGCATGTGGATTGCACATGCCATATTCAGAATGCTGTGCGTTTGCCTGAATCGAATTATGGATTTCGTGGTTTTTCCAAATATTTGTGATGTTAACGGTGGTTTTAAATGCGCATGAGGTTCATGGCAGTTTAATATGAATGCCATCTAGTCTGTAGAATTGTAGCGGAATTAATGCATTTAATTGCACGACATTACTCGTCTCATAGGGTCACAATCCGTTCTTACACCAACCAAAATGTCTGGCAGCTTCGTTTGTTCCTCGTCATACATTTATGCTTTTCAGCAGGAAGTTCAGTGGAAAGTAAGCGATCACTGGGAGCAATTTTGCTCAGTGGTGATCAAGGTAGTGATTTAGTCCTAGCCCACTGTACCAAGTTTAATTTGAGGCCAGATGTGGTGAAGTTGACGCGGCGCCCTGGTCGTGCGTAAACGGCCTCTTGTGTCCTGGCGTTGCTGACACTCGGACTTTGCTGTGAATTATTTTCAACTGAGTCCCATAGACACGTGGACAGCCTTTTGGCAATGCACTGCTGGGCGAGGGCCTCTCTACACCGAGTGTATCGTGGGGGTTATTTGACCGTGCTTCATCACACCAATCATTGTGGGTTGGTGAGCGTGGAGAAGCATAGATGTTCAGCAATAGTACAGTACAACAAAGGGATTTTGCTACACTGCTCCCTGATGATAAAGATGCATTTTACAACCTATAACCTCTGTTTTAATCGTGGTGGTCACCCGCCTAAGCACCCACCCAGGCGCAAACCTGCTTGGCTTATGATGAGATTGGGGACATTCCGTGTGATTTGGTAATAATAATAAAACTTGTTTTAGAAAAGCAAATCAGATTCCAGGCAAGGAGGCATTTAATGTGTAATGTCTTCACAGCACACATAAAGTGACATGGGTGATTAAATCAGAACCTTTTTGCTGCCTTCCGCAAGATTGCATTGAATGTTGAAAAATGTACCTGTGCAATTTGTACTTAAACACTTAATATATGTGTATTTATTTATAGTAACTCGTGTAACGTTTCTCTATGTTGCACTCATATAGTTTGTTTTGTATTGTTCGTTGTTGTAGCTTGCTGACCAGCCCCTACTGGACTATTTGTAAAAAAAAGCTTCATAGCTCAACGGATTCCTCCAGTCTAAAACACATTCCTGCGTAAGGAGCTGGTAGGAATGTTGAGTTGCTCGGTCAATGGCCAGGGTCAACGGCGGTGTGGTGTATTCGGCAAATATGGCCGACTGTGAGGGCGGGCACAAGCCGGCGTGAGTGGGTTAAACGTTGAGTTTTATAAGGGCACCACGGGATGACCAGCCCCACCCCACCCAGCCCCTCCCCTCCCCTCCCACCCCCCACACAGCCCCACTCCTCCCCACCCAGCCCCTCTCTACCCTCCCCTCTCCACCCAGCCCCACCCCTCCCATTTTTTGATGCAGGACGGACGGACACAATAATCCCCTGTGGGCTGGTGTAACCAGGAGGTTCCTACCAGTATTAAGATTCTGATTCTAATTCGGACGAGGCAACCAGGGCTGCCAGGGTCTGTTTAATGTTGCAAGCCATTCCGTGTCATCACGGGGTGGCCGAGTGGAGGAGGCTGCTTGCTTCCGCCAGAATGCGCGTGCTGTATCGGACACGCCGCCAGTGAGACGCCCGAAGGTTTTGCACTGCCCCGCGACAGAAGCGCATCTCAGAGGCCGACACTGCAGCCAGCCGGAGCCCCTCCTCAGAGGCCACAGGAAAGGTGCTCCACTGGCCACCCTCAGCTGTTTATTTTTTTTTGTTTTACTTCAACACAGAGGGAAGCTCTTGTCAATGTCACTGCACATCAAATATCTTTGAATATACAAACTTAGCCTGAAATACTTACTCCTGCCCTCCTGGTATTCTTTAAATGAGATTGACATTTTGGATGCTGAAATATGTCGTTGTCAATTTTGGCAACTTGATACAAATAGAGAATTCTGACTTTGTGTTGTGGGTGATCATAAACGTATGCATCACCCCAACCACTTTGACTTGTGTTATAAAACTGTCACAAATGTAAAACACCACCATCATAATCATCAAAAGCCATGGTTCATCCACTGCCGAGTGAAGGCCTCCCCAAGTCATCATCATCATCTCTCACGATCTTGTGAAGCAACAATCCTAGCTCGTGCACACGAGCTAAACGATGCCGCTCCATCTCCACGCTGGATGTCATCTCAGGCGTCTTCCCTCCTTTGGCTGTCACTCCTCTGTTAGTCTCGGCCACCGGCCATCATCGCCTCGAGTGACGTGGCCTATCCGAGCCCACTGTGCTTATGTACGCATTAGAGCGTGATCTAGTACAACTACAATACGTTCATAATCTTGGTTCTTTCGGTAAAGTCACGTAGAAGGGAAACAATAAAATAATAAAAATATAAAACAATAAAATAATAAAAATATTAAACAATAACATTCTCACGACGTTTCGACTGCAACACAAGCAATCATCATCAGGTGTGAAATCCACAGCAAGAAAATGTGAAAAAAGTGGCGTTTATTTATTTATTTTATTTTTTCCCTTCGACGTGACTTTACCGAAAGAACCAATAATATGTAAAAGTACCGCAAGGCTAACATAGCAAAAGAAAAGTATGACTTATTTTTACGATATCACCCCGCAGCAATGTGTAATTTTCACGGAACTTTGTCCACCTGTAAAAGGCTGCTTGCTTTAGAGAGATGGAATGTGGGCTAAGCTAATTCGTGTTATTTCCCCTCCCCCCCTAATGAAATGGTTTCACACAAAACACGCCCGCGTAAACACACAGGAATCTGAGAAATGTAAGTCTTCAAAAAAAAATTTCATTCTTCCTTTTCACTTGTTGAAAAGTCGTTTTCCACACCCTGGTATTGTTTTCCTTTTGAATGCTCATCAACGTCACAGTCCTTCACCAGTCCACCTTTCATGCACTCACGATCCATCGCTTCCAAGCATTTTTTTTGGAAGCGGTCTTTTGTTGTTGTTGTTACATTTGCGGTTGATTGCTGGGTTTGAATAAGTTTAATCACAATGAGCGTTGGACTGGTCTACGTGTTAGCGTGAAGTCAAGTTCCCATCAATATTTGGTGAAAAAAAAGCAGCCATATCGATGAAAATTAGCGTTCATTTGGTCATATTTTCACTGACGGAAATTACCTTTCCACCAACGCACAAATCGGTTGTGTTGGAAGACAGGCACAAGTCCCCGTGCCACACATTCTACAATGAATGAGAGGAAATTCAGTTGACAATTGCAAAAGCGCAATCCCCACGAAAGCTATGTTGTACAACCCGACGAAGATTAAGGGCTCGCACACAATACAAGTGTCAATTCTAAAGTCTAAAGTCGGAGCGTCTCCTTGCTGCAGTGTTTCGTCTCAATTGGCAAAGCTGTGCCGGCGGTGGAAATTCCACGTGGGCATGACGAGGACCAGTATGTCCAGACGGCCTTCCCACAAACGTGTACGGTACTCATCTTCATTGACTTTAGACCCCCTACCCCTGATCAGGATGTGAAATCGCAACCTTCTTGATCGTGTGGCCGGGCGCTCTGACAACGCCTAGAGCCACCTGATTGCTTGCAAATGTTGAGCCTGTGGATCGTAGGTCCTGTACGTATCGGTTCACCGCCCGAGTCATTAATGTTCACGATGCGGGTTCGTTCTTAAATTCAAGCATACATTTTTTAAAAAAATCTTTCAGTCGTATTTGTACTTCCTCCTTTGTCTTGTTTCTCTTTTTTTATTTGCTCGATTGAACAATGTTGGTCGCTGCATTAAGCCAAGCTGAAACATCACTGTCATATCGTTTGCATATGGGGTGCCACGGAGGCGAGATGTTAACTCCCTCGCCTGGTATGCAGGAGGTCGTTGGTTCGAACCCGACCCTCACGCCTGCTGTATATTTGGAGTTTGTGGTATCACTTTCCCCGCGGTCGCGTGGATTTTTCTCCAGGTCCTACGGTTTTTCCCTCCACATTTAAAAACATGCGTTTAGAGTATTTGGCTGCTATAAAGATCCACATGATGATGATAATCCACATCGTTGAGCTATCATTTGTGGCCAGGCTGCTTCTGAAAAAGAACTCGATAGCTCAGTGGACATTACTTGGTAAAAAAAAATAGAAATAGTTTAGTTATTTCCCACGTAGCGTTGTTTCTACTCTGTCCCGTTGTCGACACCACGTGATGTAGCCGCTCCCAGTTTCTTATTTTATTGCTTCCTAATTAATCTGAAAAGAGCTATATATCTCAGTGGGCCCTACTTGGTAAATACTACTCGTTTTTAAAGTTTTTTTTATGTGTTTTGGTTTCCGTGCTGGAATCCGTGCGTCTGTCGTGGGCATATTCGTGTTTTTTTCATCAGCAAATTTACGCATCATCATTTTCAGCGTGGAATCTTGCTCTGGATGGGAGGGTGGAACGCAAGGAGGCAGACAAGGAGATAGGGAGGTATGATGGAGGGCAGGATGTGGGCATGAGCAAGTGTGTCTCTTATGTAGGGCGGGTTTGTTTCTGGGAATCAAGGACGATGGCACGAGATTTGAACACTCATTTCTTTAGAATTGCTTCTTGTGTTTAGTTTATTGTCCATCGCCTCGGTTCCTCCGGTGAGCACGGCTGTCGACGTATCGGTGCGAAAGAAGTTCAACATACATGCATGCATAGAGAAGCATTTTGATTTACAGGGACAAAACTTCCACGTAAGTCTTGCGCCTATTTTATATTTCACTAGCTTTACAACCCGGCTTCGCTTGGATTAACCACGCCCGGCCGCCTTTGTCTCCCCAGTGGCAATGTTCACACACCACACCAGTTACTCGTTTGAGGCTGAGTCGACCTTTAACCAGGACTGGTTAAAATAATCGTCACCAGTGGTGGCCGTGAGTGGGAATCGAACTCGGGTCGCCGGGTTCGTAGCGCAGCGCGCTAACCACCACTACAATGCGTTACGTTTCCACATGCGCGGGTCACGTGACAGATTTTACGTCACAGCTCACGTGCCGTGCCAAAAATATATGCATTATTGAGCTCCCCCCCCAAAAAAAACAAGTGTATTTAAAAAAAATTGCATGGTGTACAGTCTGGAAAGTACCCACATGGCAAATTTCCAGTTTGTTGCATGTCGGGTTAGTACGCTAAACATTTTGAACAGACACACACATTTACAACTTTGCCTTTTATATATATGAAAGAAGATAACTCAGACGTCCGCCCGAAGCCGAGGCGAACGTTTTGCCCCACCGCATTACCGCACCGCATTATGAATGACGGTTGTCGTCTTCGGTTGTAAAGGTTTCACTCAGGTGTGGTAACCGTTGAGATGTTGGTGTGAGGTTAAGTCAGGGGTCGGCAACCTGCCGCCCCGGAGCCGAATGAGGCTCTTTTGAGGATACTAAGTGTGACGTTATTTATTTAAGGATCGGCTCGCATTCACGTGCATTGCGGCTCTTGAAATGTTGAGTGGGGGGGGGTTCTTTCTGCTTTACCGTATTTTGAAAGAAAAAATAGCCTCTTCTCGTATTTTGGTTTTGCCGACCTCTAAGGTCAGGCCGGAGTCACGTGGCAATCGCCGGGTGGGGGATGTTCGTGCCGCACAGCCTCGTTTTAAGGGCGAGCAGGCAACGATCGAAATGGCAGTGGACGGACCGTTGGGTGTCTGGGCATGACCCGGAATGCCGTGTGTTCATCCTTAGATCGTGGAATGGGCAAGTTGCACCTTGGGCAAGTGGGGTGAACCGTGACCGTCTCATCGCGGCGTATCAACTGTTCGTGACGTGTCGATTTACGACACAAGTTTGAGACTTTGGAAGTGTGAAGGTGGTTGATATGTGACATACGTAAATACATGCATTGCCTTTTGAATATCCAAATTTTATGAACAAAATTTTACTTTGAAGGTCTTTGTCGATCCCCTGATGGTTGGATGCCTTCCCACACCGAGTCAGTTATGGCTTTGCTTATACAATGAGACAGATTGTCTATCGTTTTTTTCCGTGCTTTTTTTAGCAACGTAAGCTGCACACGTTTGCCAATAACACTGACCAAAAGAGGAACGAGTATATACCAGTTCATCGCAGAAGAAAGGCCATCGCTTGAAATGTCACCTGTTAAGAAAATAGCTGCCCCCCTTTTATCGCAGTGTTATTGACGAAGAAAGATGCGTTTTGTCGTTGTTGCTATTTGTGCTGTGCACGTCACTGCCGATGCGTTATCTACATCTTTTTGTCGTTGTTGTTTCATGTTGGTCACATCGAATTGAACAACAAAAAAAGGCTCCCGAGTATGTTACCCTCAAGCATAGACACGGGGCAAACGGAAAATTCCCCTCCGCCCTTCCGAGCCCGTCGTGTTCCGTGGTACAGATGGACACAGCCAACAGACGCTAGACCGTGTCTTGTTTACACCCACCGGACACTCGCCGTACGAGATGGAAAGCTTGCAATAACTCTGCAGCCCACATTTGTCATGACTTCAACACATTTAAACGGAGCAAAAATGTTGGCCTCCCCGTCGTTGCCATGGCGCGGATGAAGACACGAGCAGCTGTTTCTGCAGAACGCAGAAAGGGCCTCGCGGTCTGCCGGTGCTGACATGCGCACAAAGTCTTCCGTTGACGAGCGTGGAAGGACTTCGCATCATAAACTTAGAAAACCTCCCGAGAAGCGTGCCAATGGGCAGGCCACCCCTACGGGACAGGGTGAAGTGACACTCACCTGACCCTCCTCGTCAGACACCAACTCCCCTGGCACCAATCATCGCCGGTCATGAGCTCACCCGAACCTCTGACACCAATCATCGCCACTCACCAGTTTGTATTCATGTTGAATTTCTTTCGCACGGTGCGTAGCCAACCGTGCCAATCGGAGGTGCGGGGGAAGGACAAAAAAACTAAGCACAAAAAGCAGCTGGTAACAAATTAAAGCAAGACAAAAACGAATGGCTCTGAGAATCTCACAGACCGGCAACACGTTGCTATCATTACTCGGTCACCGTGGTTCTGTTCCGCCGTGTGAGCTCGCACGCACGCACGCACGGACTGACTGACACGCGTGTGCCCCATTCGGTAATGGCAACGCGTGACGCGGCAAGAGAGAAGCGCGCTAATTGGAAGCACGTGAGGGATGAGCGAAATGAGAACGTTCAAATGCCGAGATTCTTCTCGCGCGCCAAGAAACGGAGTCTTTGACTCCGCCAAGCCACGCGGGTTAACCAGGCGCGCTCCGTAAAATGTTAAGCCTTGGAAAAATAGATTCTTTCGTTTTTTTCTAAACTTTGCAAAAATGTTTAAGGTTGTATTGTCACTGCCGGCCAGGTTGTTTTTAAGCATATGGGGGATAAGGGCGTTTGCCACGTGCGCTGCTTCGTACAGCCTGTTCGTCAACCCACTGCTGGATAAGGGCCTCTCTACACCGTTGCGGGTCGTGGGGGTTAATTTGGCCATACTTCAGCTGGTCAGAGCAGGTTGGTGAAGGTGGGGAGCATAGATGTGGGAGACTAGGAGTACTGTACAACAATGATTTTGCTGCACTCCCTTGCTACATACCCACCGCGTCCTATAGGATATGTTTGGGTATTGGCCAGGCTCAACGCTGCTTAGCTCTGGACGCATTCCGGGTGATTTGGTCAGAGGCATCAAATAAATCACGATCGATATAATAAGGTACACATACACATATACACGGAGCATCGTCTTCATCTCTTTTTTTATCCACTGTCGGCCAGTGCCGGATTATCATAGTAGCAAAAGTAGCTACATATGTAGTAGCTACGGACCCCGCCCTTTCAAGGGCCCCGCGCTAAATGCTTTCAAGCTATCAATTCCGTTTCAGTGATTCTGCACTTGCTCTATTACTATAGTACTACACTGCCTTCGACTTTTATGAACGACTGTGTGTTTAAGGTTAGCGATTTGTCGTATCATCTGGCTGTACAGCAAGTGAAAAAATGCAATTATTTTACTAAGCAAGTAAAAAAGTGTGCTTTAATAATATTTTAATACTTATGTATATTTACGTGGTTTATTTTTTTTAACTAGGGCCCCTTCATAACATATGCTACACAAGCTTAATTACGGCATTGTTGTCGGCTGAAGACCTCTCCATTGTCTATGCACGGAGCGCCGTGATGCCACAATCCATCTCAATCTTGTGCACACAAATTCATCTCGCCGCTCCATCTCCGTGGTGGCCATCCTCCTGGACACATTCTTGTTTCTGAAACAATTCGGGTTTTTTCCCTTTCCCCAAGACCACTTCATTGGATGCCGTGTGGCCACCTCCTGAATGTTCGTCCCACTCGGTGGGGTCTGCTTTCCTAAATCCTCTCTCACTCTCTCTACAAAGTCGCTTGTCCATCGCCCATCCCCACAGTAACACCGCATGGTCTCATGCCCTTGTTGACAATTTCTCACCGCCATGTCTTCTTTAATCGCCCTCGCATCCACTTACCCTCAGCTGACATGGTCTGCACATTCTATTCGATGTAGTCTCATGATCTCATCATGTTTCCCAACCATCGCAGTTCTATTCCCATTCATGTTTTCCTTTGTCGATGTTACCCTCACCCATGGTGTTCGTTTCTTAAACGAATATTCTGCTGCCTACCAAAAATCCGCCCCATGTCCCTAACCCCCCACCCCCATTGACTAAGATTCCTTCGAAGATTACATGGGACCACTTTGTTGTTTCTCACATGCTATAGCAATC
Organism: Lampetra fluviatilis; assembly: GCF_964198595.1. Taxonomy (NCBI): domain Eukaryota; kingdom Metazoa; phylum Chordata; class Hyperoartia; order Petromyzontiformes; family Petromyzontidae; genus Lampetra; species Lampetra fluviatilis. Next base: position 6,395,485 of record NC_136279.1, on the reverse strand, counting down.
CCCCCCCTACTGTGTTCGCAAACTTGACCAACCTGTGAACTTTAACTCCCATAATTACTATCTTCAGGTTTTCCCGCAAAGCTGTAATGTTTTACAGCTCATTGCCAAACATGTGCTTCCTCGACAGAGAGGCGCTTGCTTGAAATTGCTCTCCGAGAGACAGAAACAGGAATATGTCATTAGAGAACAAACGCAAGTGAGTGACATCACGTTGACTGTTAAGAAAAGTAATGGGGGCATTGGGCTGGACACCTCGCTAGAAAGAATGATGGTTGGTTTTAGAGACTAATCAGAGACTGGCAGCCAGCGGAGGGAACTCGCCCAACAGCATACTTGGGAAAGGTACAAATACATTGCACACTACTAGACCACAGTTTATATTTTAATAATATAATTTTTAAAAACATAAATTTAATTTCATCACCTGATATAAATCCACTGTACTCAAGTTAAAATCACGATTGGAAATTCTCACGCACAAATTAAAATGTTCTTCCCACAGTTGATCTTGTGCAAATTCCTGTCCAGATAAACTTTCAATGCTGGATTCCGAGCGCTTTAAACCCTTATCTGACCTCTCGAACAAACACCAAAAAGCGGACGCGCGAGTGAGCCCTCACTCACAATGGCCTTTGTCCAAATTCCGAATGCGGCCCCGACCAGATCAAGCTCTCAATTGTCAGGTGACGGCTCTAGCGCCTGAACCCTGGAGAGTAGGGGGGGCGGGGGCGGGGGTCGGGGGGCGGGGGGGGGGTGGTGCGAGACGCGACGGCCGAACGACTGAGAGAAGACGCCGCGATTCATCCGTGCCGGCTAAACTCCCACCTGGCGTGAGGCCAGCGTGGGGAGCGGCGGTTGAAAGCCTCCGTGGCTTGAGGGCACGGCAGAGGTCGCAAACGGGTTTTGATTCCTTACCCGTACCCGGCCGCACCAGGGTCGCAAATGGGTACCCGTTCCCGTACCCGTACCCTACCCGAAATAAGTGACAAACGGTTACTCACCAGTGACTCACGGCCTACCCGTACCCGTACCCGGCCGCACCAGGGTCTCAAACGGCTACCCGTACCCGTAACCAGCCGGGTACGGGTAGCCGGGTATCGGGTAGGGTACGGGTATCGGGTACCCGGTTGCGACCTCTGGGGCACGGTCAGTGCCCCCCCCCCCACCCCCTCACCTGCACCCCCCCCACCCCCTCCCGCCCCCCCACCCGCCCCCCAAGGGGCCACGCCGTTCTAGTCGCCCAGTGCTTTGCACCACCACCCTCCCCTCCGACCACCCCCCGAGCGCAGGGAGCGACGTTGGTGGTTTCGGTTGTGGATGTTCGCGCTTAATCGGTGGCAGTACAGTGATCCCTCGTTTATCGCGGTTAATGGGGACCGGAACCCCTCGCGATAGGTGAAAATCCGCGAAGTAGGATTGGCCCCCTAGGAATTTCCGTATATGTGTGTGTGGGTACCAGAATGTTTAAAATATGTATATTTATATATATTACTTAAATCTATTTAATTATAAAACCTTAATATTATACATTCACTCTCTCTCTCATACGATACGTATTATGGTGTTCTACACTCACCAATGACAGTAGTATCTTGAGACTTGACTCCAGTAATGACGACGACGATGACAATGACGACGATGACAGACCTGTGCAGTTCGATGAATGTGATGATGAATGATGATGGTGTTACTGCACAGGTATAATGAGGCCTTTAAATCAGTTCGAAAAATCCGCGATGCACTGAGGCCGCGAAACTTGAATCGCGAAGTGGTTCAAGTTTCGCGGCCAACAACAAACAAGTTGATCCACCGTTTACAGCGTTTCCCTCGCTATTCGCGGCGACGGATACGTTCGTTAATAGCAAATTTCGCGGATAATGATAGTGGCCTATCTTTTTTTTTATGAATTACCTTAAAAAAAATACGTAAACGTGTTATTAAATATATGAAAAAATACATGACAATTATCCTAACACAAAAAACAATCAAATTGGTTATAATAAACTTAAAGTAAATGAAAATAAAACTATGAAGTAATAGTGTATGAATGGACTTGCCTTTATCTCATCACTTTATATCATCGCTTTATCTCGCATTACTTTATCTCATCACTTTATTTCATCTCTGTCTCTCTCTCTTTCCAGATGTGATTCGCGGATAGCGAAAATCGCGGACAGCAGGTTCGTGCAAAATAAGGGAATGCCTGTAAATGTAATTATAATTTTGAGGGAGAAAGATTTGTCGCAAGTAGAGGTGATGCCGAGATGATGGCCGGTGGATTAAGCTAGTGCTTTAGCTTATGTTATAAAGGTGCCCTAAATAAAAAAAAACGTAAATATTAAAAGACATTTTTACTTGCATAGTAAAACTGTTATATTTTTTCACTTGCTATACAGCCAGATACTGCGACAAAGCGCTAAACGTAAACACCCAGTCGTTCATAAAAGTTGAAGGCAGTATAGTACTATAGTAATAGAGCAAGTACAGAATCACTGAACCGGAATTGATAGCTTGAAAGCATTTAGCGCGGGGCCCTAGAAAGTGCGGGGGGCCGTAGCATGTGTAGCTACTTGTGCTACTTGGATCATCCGGCACTGCCAAAAGTGCAGACACGGACCAAGTGACCGACCACTGCAGAGACGGGGCGATGGAAACAGTTCGTGTGCAGGCGATGGATCGATTGTTGCATCGCAAGACCGCGATAGTTGGTAATAGTTACTTGGGGAATCCTTCATCCAGACGTTGATCATGTATCATTGTTGTTGTACTTCTTTACTCACTCGTATTGCAATTGTGACATCGATATCTTGTGACGAGCAACAAGTACATCCAGAACTCAGAGCGTAGCCCTATACCTCCACATAAGAGAATGGCATGCGGAAGTTTACATTACAGAACTACTGGTGAGATCCCCACCGTCACGTGATCAAATTTTACTTTATACAAAGTGGTACTCAATTCATCCACCCCAGATAAGTCATTGGCTGTGTCAAGCCCCAACATTTGAACCCGCAATCGTCCAACTATGAGTCCAGTCGCCCATACCAGATGCGGTTTTAATGCCTCACTCAAATAATATACACCCACCCACTACTGGACACTGCATACCTTCATAAACTTTAGCGCCTTTATTTGATAGCGTACAGAACATGAGCATGCCCCAAGTGTAAGTCACTTCCGAGTACAGTACTTTGGCAAACAGCTTGCCAAGGTCCACGGGACATCAAAGTGCCTATAATGATGTTCTTTAAAAGAGTTTAGACTTCCATACGATGCCGTGGCCAATAGAGCCCTTCTCACCGCAAGTTTCTATCACAGTGCCCTGAACTATGGCTCTGCACTAATGAAGTTCACGTCTTTTTACCCGGTGCGCAAACGTAAACGGATTACGTCTGTTATATAGTTACTGAAGTGAATTTAAAACCTGTTATTCTGGCTGTCTGCATGTACAGACACGGCTCGGATTCGGGCCACACTTGCCATAAAAATATACATAAACATATGTACCCAACACAAATGCCTTCTGTTTCACAATTACAAAGGCGTAAAACTTGCCATGATTTTCTATTTTTTTCTATCCGAATGTGTTTCCTCTAGGCTCAACAAAACAAAAGCGTGTTGTTGGGAGCCGCATAAAGCCGGGTTAAGTGTACGCCCGCCTCTGTGACGCCGCACATTCCGAAGCGTTCACCAGCACCAAACGGCAAACGTTGTTAAACTCGGCCGTGCTGCAGTGTCCGAGCGCAAGCGAAGCCTCCGCTCGCTTCGGTGAAACATAAAAAAATTTCCTGACGGTACAAATCACGCGGCATGTATCCCAGCACCGTGTCGGCAGCGAAACTAAAGGGACTCTGGTGAGCCCAGCCGGGCTGGTACACACACACAAGCGCACGTGTACGCACGTGTACGCACGTGTACGCACGTGTACGCACGTGTACGCACGTGTACGCACGTGTACGCACGTGTACGCACGTGTACGCACGTGTACGCACGTGTACGCACGTGTACGCACGTGTACGCACGTGTACGCACGTGTACGCACGTGTACGCACGTGTACGCACGTGTACGCACGTCTCTGTTGCCTTTAGAGCCATACAGTGATCCGGCGCTGTGGAGGCAGCGAGGTGTTGGTGGATCGCACACGGACGATGTGAAACTGCCTCTCGCGTGGGCGTCAAGGAGGTGCCATATCCTGGCTCGCCAGGAGAAGGCAGTACAGCAAGTGGGACTGATCGCTATCGGTTTCCATCTGTACGGGGATGAGTGTTTCCCCTTCACGCGCGCGTGGGTTCTCTGGTTTCCTCCCACGTATATAATGAACACTCGTTATTAAATGGCTGAAAACGTCTTAAGGTAACAACAACAACAACAACACAAGCCCCAATGCAGGACCCTGCTGATAAATTGTGGGAGCCACGTGAAGTCACGCACGGTAAAAGCGGTAAAAGCCGAGTTTACGATGAGCATTTCTAGGTTTTGGACATGACTTAGAGCCAACATGCACGCCGGGCGTGGTGGTGGTGGTGAACGCCTTTAATCCGAAGCTTAGCACGTGGGCATTGGGAGACCTGTGCAGACTTCATGGCGGCTTTGGGCTCACCATCAAACGAAGACGGCTACTGACTGCATAGCGCGCTCTCAGGTGCACTCCTTCGGTCCGTCTGGAACGCTCTTCCTTCCGATATTATGAAGCCATTGGGAGCTGTGTGGCACTTTTCAAACATCATCTAGATTGACAAACTCATTTCTTTAGAACTGCTTTTTTGTGTTTAATTGATTGTCCTTACCCCGCACCCCCGATTAGCACGGTTGGCTACGTATGGTGCGAAAGAAATTCAACATGCGCACATACGTACAGGAGGTGGCAGTACAGCAAGACGGTTACCAAGCTGCCTGTGTTCACGTTTGGGAGCTGGTAAAGGCAGGTGGTATGTGGACATCTTCTCAAGTGTAAACACAAAATAATTCCCCAGAATATTTATGTTGTGAATTATTATATGCCCCCCCTCCTCTCCCAACGAAATGTGTATGTGTTAGAACGAGAAACCATGTTAATGGATATCGGTTTCTATGGGAAATCAATATCCGTTGGTGGTGGAACAATTATTTTAGGGGAACATACACGACCTGACACAGGGTGGGGAAAGTTTCTTTCCCCATGCAAAATAATCAAGGAAAATGTCCCATTACCGAACCATCCTTGGATATGCAGTAGTCTTGAGCCTTGGTGAGAGAATAGAAAGGACAATCAATGGGTTAGCCCCACAATATTTGCAGGAACTGATCCAAGTGTTGCACTCCAGCGAGGACCCTGGGAATTTGGGATCGCCTTCTTCCTTACTCGGAGGTCAAGGTTCTGTTCTTGGGGGTGATTGTGATTTTACCAGTTCAGCTCCCAAGCGTTGGAACGCTTTGCATTTGGTAATAAGACGATCGGGAATTGTTAGAGCTGTTTAAGTCTGTCTTGGGAACTAAACTCTTTAAATAAAAAATACGAGTTTTGGCCATTTACCCTGGTTCTGTTTATTTTTCTGCTTTCCATACATGGCTCGTTGAGATCTACGGATGAAATGGCCCTTAAAAATGAAAATTATTATCATCGGTCACTCGTATTATTGTTGTTAAATCTGCCAGACATGCTTGCCAAAATGTACAAATGGGCACTGGTGGCGAGATGTCAACTCCCTCGCCTGGTATACAGGAGGTTGTGGGCTCAATGCCAACCCTGACACCTGCTGTATATTTGGAGTTTGCATGTTTTCTCTCTTCTCGCTGTCACTTGGATCTTACTCCGGGTTCTCCGGTGTTTCTCTCCACGTTTAGAAACATGCGTTTAGAGTATTTGGCTGCGATACATTTCCACGTGATAAGTCACTTTGTTGAGCTATCATTTGTAGAAGGGGTCGGTTCTAAAACATGGCTATCAAAGCTCAGTGGGCCTTACCGGGTAAAATAGTTTCTAGTTTTAGTTTAGAAATTACTTGAACGCTGCACACTTGCGCACCGAAAACCTACTAAAACTTTGAGTAAGCACAACACTTTGCTAGATTTACTACCAGCAGTGCATAATGCCGCCTTCCACGTGCTCAAATGTTTGGGTAGAATTTTTTTTTTTCATTTTAATGCCCTGCTGCCTTTGGAAGGGCATTCCCGGTGCATTAAAGTATTGTTACTCCGTGGCCATTTTAAATCACAAATTCTTAGACATTTCCAATCCTTTAATTATGTTTTAATTACAGCTTTATGCAGTGTGACATCGGTGCAATTACTTGAATTGACCAGATATGACTTCACTGATTTTCAATACTTGATACGAATATCCCACCCTGCTCCCTTCCCCCCCCCCTACAATTTACGATTCCATTCAAGAGTTAATTATTTTTCTGTCTCATTCATACTGTGTTCATTTATTACATTCCGTCTAGTTCCATTTCACTCATTGTGTAAGTCTAAAATTGCAAACCTGTGTAATTTGCATGAATCACAGGAAAGTTGTTACTTTTACGTGTGATGCACTATTCAACTGATCGTGTACACAATAATTGATTTAACCGACGATCAATTAATTGTATCGGTATGGACGCACGCAGTGATGGTGGTTACAGCATAACAACGTGGAATTTTCACCAGCGACATTCAGTGAATATTGTTCCGAGTCGTCCACATCCTGGACCTATTGTTGGGTCGTTGTGTGCAGGGTTTAACGGATACATTGATGAAAGTGTAGTAAGACCGAATTAGGTGCACACACACACACGGCTTGGAGGCAACACTATTTATTAAACGGTAAGTAATATAACACTGTACATAAGGTGGTGACCACCTTCCTCAACTCACTAACACTCTGGAACACGACACAGACTGGACCAGGCAGGCAACGGCCTGCCTGGCCCAGGACGACGACTCGGGACTTGACGACCGATGAGGTCTTCACTTTGGAGTACAGTACAACAGCCTCGCTCTGCGTTCACACCACGCTTATATCTGGTTCGGCGTGGCTGGCTCCGCCTGCCTGGCCCAGGACGACGACTCGGGACTTGACGACCGATGAGGTCTTCACTTTGGAGTACAGTACAACAGCCTCGCTCTGCGTTCACACCACGCTTATATCTGGTTCGGCGTGGCTGGCTCCGCCCCGGCGTGGCTGGCTCTCTCCAGGCCACGCCTCCCTTCCCAGGACACGCCTCACTTCCCCCACCTCTGGGAAGGTCCGGATCCCTCCAGCACGTGACCCCCCAGGCACCCCCTTGGGGCCCCCAGCCCTCGTACAGGCCGACACAGTAGTGACCATTCTATGTCACTACAAAAGTAAACTGATGGTGCGGTGACAAGCTTGCAAATAGGCACCAATGATGTGTTGGTTCCAATGGAAATGGGGCCGTATTTGGTTTGACCTCCAGGCATGTGACGGGCGATCAAAATGAATTTAGGGCACCTTCCTGCGATAAAGCTTGCACCTGAATTTCATAGTAATGTAGTCTGGTTACTTGAATATTTCTTTTATTTCTTTCAGGGGTAACTTTTGTGTGCGTTTCACGTGTCACATGGAGCCAATGGAGGTGACCGCTACCCCATATAAATTTGAGACGGGGGCATTTTGACTTTTTACTCACACTCGTAGAACGCGTCCTCTGGTCTAACACCGTTTGAGACGAGGCTCAAAAGAAAGCTGTCTCTGGTGTGGACCAATCAGTTTCAAGGACAATGCATATATTATCAGTGTTTTTTTTTGCATTTTGACCAACGGAACGTAAAACAGCTGTCACGTTCATGCTCTTCTCACTATACAAAATAATTACATTAATATCAGCACAAATGTCAACGGTAGAGCAATTTTAAATTAACCGTGTCCGTCTTCCGTATCCGTTAAACCAAAATTTCGGTGTCGCTATTTATCGTATCTCGATTCCGAACTTCTTTCACCGTTTCCATTTAATTCAATTCTTATTTGTTACATGGAAAATCCCGTGCAACCAGTTACCCAGTTAGTTTCGATGGCAACAGCCCACGGCCGAACAGAGTTACTGTTGGGGTGGAGGGGAGCCCATTCTATTATATATTTTGCACACTCTCATCAAGGTGGTTAGCGATGGTCCTAGTGGTTTTAATTAACCACACACTCTTGTTTGAGGTCTACAAACAACAGTATTTCCATCATCGCTCAATGAGATGTCAAGCCTACATTGCCAAATTACCAATATATTTTAGAAAGCGAATCAGACAAGGTGTCATGCTGTTACTAAATGTTTGCCGTAAAAAAAGATCAAAATGTAAAAAAAAAAACTCCTTTTTGTTTGCCCCAGTGAAACGTACCATTTACGAGGGCTGTATTTGCTCAAATGTTAATTATAATAATCACATCCCACGTTCGCCAGAGTTCACACGGCGGGGAAGTGTGAGCTCACTAAATAATAACCACTGTACTGAGCTTCAACATCATCACCCCATAATCCTCTATAATAACACATGTACATAGACCGCTGACACACTTGGAAATGCGTTTTTGTTTTGTTTGCCAGATCTTGGGAACTACAAATGCACAGAAAACACCAGCGTCCCCACCACCTCATGTGCCGCTATCCTCGGAGCATCTCGGTCACCCGACATCAAACCAAGTGATCAACCGTTCTACTGCCCTTCCATCATGGAGCCAACGAACATTTTGCATTCCCCAATCGTATTCAAATCCAAAGAGTCTCCCTGCCCGAACGAGCAACGGGCAACGGGGGCCGATGCTTATCTCCACCGGTTGCCCGAAAGCCACGGATCGAAAAGCCCCACATTCCACGAGCCGAGAAATGTTTTTCGTCGCCGCGGACGACAACCGCCACTGCGTGAGTTTTCGCGGTACATCAAATTAATTCGGTTCTCGAAGGAGCCTCCCAGCGCGCGGAGTGAAGCGGCGAACATCGCGCCGAACAGCGCCGCGGCACGACCCGACAACCGCTCGCTTTGCTAACAAATTTTCCCCTCCATCGTCGGCCGCCCTCGCCCCCCGCCCCCCACTCTGACCGGAGAGTAGCGGTCCACGCTGAGCACAAGTCCAGGACCGCGGGTGTTTGACGTGGGCCCTCAACAGCGGCGCGCACCCACCTCGACTGAGGTCCGCACCCCCCCGGAGTCGGCTCCAGCAGCGCGGTAGTGCGGGGGGGATGGTGGTGCCAGGGGCTCCGGGGCGATCGGCCGAGGGCGTCCGACCCGGGGCAACGTGGTCCGAAGAGGCGAACTCTCCCTGACCTTCGCTGTTCGACGACGCACCTCGCCGTTGGTGACGAGCTTTGCTCACGTGGATGCGGCAGACGCCACTGATCGAATACAAATTGGTGCTCTAATATATCGACCGTGGAGTGATGATGGGCTGAGCCGACCCCCCCCCCCCCCTTCTCCTCCCCCGCCACATCCCAGAGCTCTCTGATTGTAAGTCGTCAGATGCTCTGACCACAGTGCCACAACATCATTGTTTTTTTATGAGAAAATACGAAGGCACGGATTCACCGAAATAATTTAGTCTTTTTTTCCCCCCTGCTGTTGCGAAAAGGTCACACACTTTCACTCTTCTGTCCCACGTTGCTCAAAGCAGTAAACCTTGACGGAACAGATGGCGAGTTCTCTGCGGGAGTTTTTTTTTTTAACCCGATCCTGCCCATTCGGTCACTCCACGGTTACGGGATGTAACCAGCGCGTCGTACGAGTGCCTCGCTGCCCCCCCCCCTGCCCAATCATTGTGGCGTTTCCGACATTGTGAACAAACGGCTCATGGTGCATGCCTAAATTGACGGAAATGTCACAAGTTCTGTGAACAAAGACTTCATTTTCTGTTGCGCACGTTTCCGTGATATTTTTGCACTTTAAGTTTTCTCCCACAGCCATGTGGTTTATTTATCCAGTGAGGCATCGTATATATATATCAGTATCCAAATCTTATTTGTAAAACACAGTATCTGCAAATGAAATATATGAAACGGAAGCTCTTGAGCGCAAGTTGTGATGTGCAGAAATTAAAAGTGCCAGAACGTTTTTATTATTTTATTTTACAAAGTCGCGACGGTGTTAGACCAGAGGACGCCAAAAGCATTACAACCGAACGCGTCCTCTGGTCTAACACCGTTTGAGACGAGGCTCAAAAGAAAGCTGTCTCTGGTGTGGACCAATCAGTTTCAAAGACAATGCATATATTGTCAGTGTTTTTTGTTTGCATTCTGACCACAAGCATTGTGGTTAATGCAGACATGATTCCTTGTAAAAGGTTTCAGTTTGGTGTTTTAATAACCTAACACCTGTTTTGTTGCCAGATAAAAGAGAAACCCCTATTCTAAAAGCAACTTATCAAAACGTCATTAGAGTAGCCGGAGAAACACCCATGGCCATGCTGCGTGGCTCCCTTGTTAAAAAAAAACAACATACAATTGAGTGGGCCCCGCTTCGATTGAGCATTAAAACCGAACGCGTCACAGCGACACAAAAGTTCCTGTGTCCGTCCGAGGTGAGACACGCTGGACGCGGGGGGGGGAGACATAATGCATCAGGATCGTTGACCGTGCAAGAATTTCAACAAACACGGCACAGCTTTTTGTTTGTTTGTTATTAACCGGACAAGACGATGAGTCGATGCGTTGTGAATCACCGCAATTGTTTATTTTATTTGTTATTCTTCTATCTCCGCGCTAAAACCATTGGGCCGATCGAGCGCTCGCGCATTGGACACCGCATTCCATCAGAGGCGCTTCGGCGTTGCGTCCAGCACAAATGAAAGGGGTGGCAGGGACGAGACGCATCGGGGGGGGGGGGGTGTCGTGAATCATTTGCTCACGAACAGGATGCCGTTCCGGAGTTGATTGCGCATATCGCAAAATGAATATCTGTGCCACCTCTAAAAGAGGGATGATGCTAGGGTCAGTTGAGATATAGCTTGGCACTTGACGCCAGGCAAGCTCCAGCGATTGAACACAGGTGGCTGGGAACACAGTGACATATGCGAACCAAACTGTGCCGATGCTCCACCCGATACAGTCATGTAATAAATAAAATAATGCTTTTTAATATCCCACGAGGTGGCAATGTGGTGGGAGAGCTGGACTGTGGGTCTGATGGGTATGAGTTAGACTTCCTGTTGGGGGTCGACCCTCTGGGGGTCGATAAAATTGAGTACAGTAGTAACACTTTGTGGGATGCCGCACGTTGTCATCGCACGGACAGACTGGTCTCTGCCAGAGTAATGTGGAATTCGTTCCCCCTGATTCAGTGCCATCAGCAGAGTTGAGTGCTCCACCATTGCTCGCTTGAGCAGGGAGAAACATTGACTCTACACGTATATATTAGAAAGCAAAACATTAATTACGGCAAAGTACTACTGTAGAAAACAAATTGTGTCCCTAAGTAGTACGAAGACTCTTTTAGAGCTCATGGGAAGATCCAAGTTGCTGCTTTCAGTGAGATATCGAAGGTTGCGCTGCAGTGTGAGTGAGAACATGCCTCAGGTCAGGTGGGTTAATTTAGTAGTTTGCGCATTCGAATCAAGTGCTCTGCGGTGCTACGTAGTTGTTATTTTACTAAAGCCAGTCTTTATAACTCCTCTTCTCGGTTCTTTCAGTCTTTATAACTTAACGTTGTTCACTGCCCAGCGGGCGGGGCGGTGGTGCTTTGCGTCTGTTGATGAATTTTTCCCGGAAAAGTAATTCCCCGACAGATTGTTCTTATTTCAGAAAGAACAAAAAAAAACCCAGCTGCGGTTGTAGCCGTCGTTGTGACTCAGCTGGAGAAGCATTTATGTAAATGAATGTCCACTGTGTTTGGAATCCTGAGTCAGCACGACTGGCCGTTTGTCGCTCCCCGTTAATATTAACTCCGCAATTGGTGGACGTTTTAATGAGATGAGTAAATTGTCCCACAATCACCTGCTCCTGCCCACCCACGGAGGGCATTTCATTTCGGGTGGCGCTCCATCCACACAGGGGAGACGATACGGTAACAATGACGGTGATATATCTCCATTCTACATATATATAAAAGGCAAAGTTGTGATTATGTGTGTCTGTTCAAAATGTTTAGCGTACTTCACGACATGCAACAAACTTGAAATTTGCCATGTGGGTACTTTCCAGACTGTACACCATGCGAAAATTATACAAATACACTTTTTGGGGGGGGGGGGGAGCTCAATAATGCAGATATTTTTTTGCACGGCAAGTGAGCTGTGACGTCAAATCTGTCATGTGACCCGCGCATGTGGAAGCGTAACGCATTGTAGTGTAGTGGTTAGCGCGCTGCGCTACGAACCCGGCGACCCAAGTTCGATTCCCGCTCACGGCCATCACCGGTGACGATTATTTTAACCAGTCCTGGGCCCTCCCCCAGGTCGACTCAGCCTCAAACGAGTAACTCGTGTAGTGTGTGAACATCACCACTGGGGAGACAAAGGCGGCCGGGCGTGGTGAATCCAAGTCCCAGGCGAAGCTAGTAATACATACACGCGACGCGGTGTCGATGAACGGCAAGGTGTCAAAGGGAATCCCAGCGCGCTGCGCGCACTGAGATGACATCACAACTCTTGCGCTTTGCGATGGCCACAGTTGAGCTCAGAAGACCTGAGATTGTGATGTTTTATTTAATTAAGGAAGCGGACATGCAACAATATATACCCTACTGGTTTCATCGGTGTTAGGGCTCATCGGTAAAGTATAGCAATGAATGCTTGCTCCTGCCATTTGTGCCTGACGGATTTAGTTGAGCGGACTTGTCGCTGTCTATTCAGTTGTAGTTTCAGCTCAAGAAAGTGCCTGAATTGTGTCTTTAAGATCCACTCTGCACACGCCCTTCCCCTCTCCTTGCTCATCTCACTCGACTCTCCTCCACTCACTCTCCCCTCCAGATAGCCAACAAGGCCTTCTGTCGTTCAGTGGGAGGTCGCTCATTCTCGTCTGCTACCCCCCATAATCAGGAATTCCTTTCCCTGAGCCCATCCGTGCTAGGAATGTTGTATATATGTTGGGTTTTCCCCTCCACATTTATATATGCGTTTAGAGTTTTTGACTGCTTTAAATGTCCACATGATGGTACGAAACTTCGTTGTGCTATCATTTGTGTGGCCAGCTCGCTTACCGAAAAACGATCTACACAGCTCAGTGGGCCTTACTCGATTGAATAAAACAAACTTTGTTTTATGTTAAACTTCTTTCGCACCTCACGTAGCCAATCGACGTAGCCAACCGTGCTAACCGGAGGTGCTGGCAAAGGGGAACAAACTAAACACACAAAATAAAAGTCTAGGCTCGTCACCTTCCTTCTTTCCACCGCCCCTATGACGAACTGCATCTGCCCAGCTCTACGGAACAAATGGGAACTTTTTATTTTATTTTATTGCGTCTTGAGAATAATAAATTTGTCTTCTGTAGTGTTTAGCGTAGTTCGAGATAGATCCCCATCTTTATGGCCCCACATCTCCTCCTCTGACCCAGCCAGCACATGTTCTTAATTCGCATGTCAATGAGCTCATCACACTTCTGTAGCCAAAGAGTCTCGTCCGTGCTCAAACGAGCATTGGAGTGGCGCATCTCTCATTGGTGACCCTAAGATGGCAGTGGAAATTTCACATTTCATCGCAGGAGGTCAGTTCCCCCCTGCACGATGGCCATGGTGGACGTTTCGCAAAGTGATAGCAATTTTATCGACCCTGGGAGGATGATGGAGTGGGTTGACCATTCAAACTTACTCTTTGGTTTTATCGGTAAAGTCACGTAGGTCAAACAATCAATAAAATAAAATAAATGAAAACAACTAAATTAAATCACGACGTTTCAACTAAATTAAATCACGACATTCAAACTTGCATGCTTACGATCACAAATCGATTGCTCTGTGTGACAGTGCCGACCCAGCCGGGTAGATCATAGCCAATGATGATCATGACATCGGAAGTGCCTCTTGATCGATAATTCTGTCATTGGTAAAAGTTATCTCGTCCGTACAACAACATAACATTTGCATGTATACAACATCTAAACGCAACTGGATCTGTTTTGTTTCACTTCTTGCACACATGCTTACATTCTCTCTCCCTTTTAATTGAGTTGAAGCATCTTCAAGAACGCATTTGCTGCTCTAGTCCACGAGTGATGTTGGAGGACAGGTCACCGAGAAAGGCAATGGGGTGCACCCAGAACTTGGTGACCAAGCAGATGGCCCCGAGCCATGAGACCGTGGCGATCGTGAGACTGCGGGGAAACAAAACCTTGGACACTGCGGTCCACCGCGTGGAATGTCTCAGGAGGATGCAGTGGCGAGATGCGCTGGCATCAGCAACACCGGCCAAGGTGGCCTCTTGACACATTTAATTTCGTGTTTGATTGTCACTTGCCAGATTCATGATATTCGGAGCTGCGTCGACGAAGGCCATCATCCCTCTGCCGCCAATGGAACGAGTAACAATTTCCACCACTGGCTCGGAAACTACAGAGATGAGCACTCGTTCGAGCAGAGAGACGCGTTGACGTTTAACGTTTCAGCTGGATCATAAACTACTCGGTTAAGAGCCGTTGCAGTGCGGGTCTTTCTTCACTTGGTGCCCAATTGGCAGCGTGTGTACGATTGTTGAGGGCAGCTGTCCTTGCTGTGGAATACAGTACGCGTCAAATGTTGTGACCTCCCGAGTACCTCCCAACGTTATGCCCTGGACGACTAAGTTCACTTGGAGGTTGACATGGGGATCAGAGGAGCGAGACGTGTCTCTGTTGACACCTCGACTGTGTGCAAAGACACAGACAGGCAAGTGCTAAGCACTGCTGTTCATCTCTCCTGCGTGCTCTTGAATTGCACCGTATATCCATCGACATGATGTCCGACGTTTCGCTCCACGTCCTGGGCGTTTCTTCGGGAACATTCAGGAACGCTTCGTGTCTGAAAAAGCTCACAGGACGTGCGGGAAACGTTCTGGAACATTCTGTTTCTGAAGAAGCCCCCAGCACGCGGCCCAAAACGTCGGACATCCCGGGGCTGAACTAAGCGCGGCGCAAATCGAAAACGCATCGGAGAACTACGCAGTACATCCGCCACAGCAATAAAACAAACAGCGCAGTAATCCACCGGAGTTCTTAGTCATGCTCGCGTATGAGTAACAATCGCAACCCAATAACCTCCACTGCCGTCACTGATTTACAGCCGAGAAAAAAAGAACAGGGGCCGGGCATGATTGGGGAAATCCCCCCCTCCTTCCTCCACGGAAGGAGATATCATTATTATCATTATTGAAATGGTTCAATAGGTGACCGTCCAAGAGCCGAGACTGCAAAGTGCCCCAGCGCCGTCCGCGCCGTGCTACTGTCGGGGCGTTTTCAACTCGTGGCCTTGCCGTGGATCAATCGGCGAGCCCAGGGCCCCCCCCCGCCCGCACACAGAGACTGATGGACTGACAGCTGTGCCGAGGGAGGGGAGACTCAACCTCGGTTCACTTCGTCGGCTTTGCCTCTCGGCCAATCTGGGACGCAACGTGCAGCCCACGATGGGCGTGTGCTTGGTGTGTGGGAGGGGGGGGGCAGGGCGGGTCAGCAGAGACTTATGCAACTCGCACGCTTGTGTGTGTTTCTGCTGGGAGTTTTCACACGACTGTTGCGGAGGGGCGAGAGAGACACACACGGAGCGAGAGAGAGGGGAGAGCG
Organism: Lampetra fluviatilis; assembly: GCF_964198595.1. Lineage (NCBI taxonomy): Eukaryota > Metazoa > Chordata > Hyperoartia > Petromyzontiformes > Petromyzontidae > Lampetra > Lampetra fluviatilis. The sequence goes on along the minus strand of NC_136279.1, from coordinate 6,379,834 downwards.
CAAGGGAAGCAGCTGAGTGAGGAACTACATCAGAAGCCAGATTTTCTTTTCGTCACGGCAGCTTGGAAGCCAAGGCTTCAACTCACACCAGTGCTTGTGGCTTCCTCCTGGAATACAAGTCCGCTCAACTCTGCCGGTAACCTGCAGCAACTCTACGTGTGTGAGTGTGTGTGTGTGCACGGTACTGCTGCATGTCGTCTGCTTGGCTGCGGTGTTATAAATCACGAGTGTGCGCTCGAGTGACGTGTGTTTATGATAGGTCCATAAAAAATGTTAGTTTTTTAAAAAAAGTTCCCAAATAGTGATTGCTTGCCACTGCATGCATACGAGAATTGTTTTAATATTACATGTCTATGAGAAGAATGTGAATGATCCACAGCAGAATGCCATTCCACTGCGTTCGCACTTCGGCAGTGCTGTGTGCACAATCTATTTGAGGAGCTATCTCGTTCAAACACAGCCACCGGTTTGTTGTGACGTCTCCATGTGCCTTGCTCAATGCGTGTTGCAAAGTCAGTTCACTCCCTCGCCTGAATGTGAACGCCACGCAGACGTGACAGCTGATGAGAACCACGAAGGTCGTCACCGGTCCAGTGGTCTTTAATGCTTAAACGAAATCTGCCGGTGGGCATGAGTCTTGGAAGGGAAAATAACGATTGAATGTTAATGTGGAATGAAACTAACTTGTATTAACAGACACAAGTATGTTTACCACCTTTTTTATCAGAAGAGTCCAAAGAGTTACTTGTTCACAGTTTGGTAAACTAAGCATTGACCCCGCTGTTCGTGACGGTTTTAGAACGAGAACCTACAATACCGAACTGAATAAAACTGAAGCTTCGCTACACGTTCTCTCACGTGACGCAGTTGTTTTTGTGCTGATTTCTATTTGTTTCATTTGCCGTTGCCACATTTTGATTTGCCTTTTTGTCGTTTTCGGTGAGCCGGGTTCCACTCTTGTCAATTCGTACGACTGTTGCCCGGTCTCTTGGGAGCTCACCGGATTAAATAAATAATTAATGCATTTACGATGTGTGCAGATAAATATAGCGCCTAAAATACTCTATGCAAAAACGAGCAAGGATTGCACGAATAAATCTGTTTACTACCCAGCATTTGCCAGTGTGTGTACGAGTATCTTCCGGTGAGCATGAGTATAATATTGTTGGTGTAAATCTTGACTTAAAGCTTTCGTGACTGCAGGAGTTAATATGCTTGGGTCTTTCGGTAAAGACTCAAGAATATTGTCCTTGTCTTATACACGATGTTTACGTACATTTTTTTTCTGGAAGGAGGCAGGAGGAGGGGGGGGTATTTTTAATTTGTGTGAATTTCACAATGCGGCGGTGCTATTTTTGAGAATATTTTTTAAGGATTTTCAGGATGTGAGCCCAGGAAACAGGGACAATGAGCGAAAGGGGTCTCGGGAACTTAAAAAAACTAACTTTTTGGAAGTGGTTTATGAAGATTGACTTTGCCTCCGAAAACTGCACCTTTCGGGCTTAAACGTTTCTAAACAAGTAAAACGATGAATGTGATAATGATCACAAAGGGAATAAAACAATGCATTCATAAACACAAACAGTGCTGATAAGTTAAGCCCCCCCTCAACCCCCTCTGAGGATTGAATGCTCATGAGAAAAGGCTTATATCGGTGCTTAAAGTTAAGCTTAATTTTGCTCATATGCACACCGAACCCGCTCCGCGTCTCTCCCATCAATCCACGCTCCAGCTCCCACCGCACCTTTGCCCGATCTCGCCCACCACCGGGTGCCGTGCACTTGTGCCGCGAGGTGTCCCGAGAGATGGGGGTGCCACGGTGGCGAGATGTTAACTACCTCGCCTGGTGTGCAAGAAGGTCGTGAGTTCGATCCTCGACCCTGACGCCTGCTGTATATTTGGAGATTGCATGTCTTTCTCTCCCTGTGGTCGTGTGGATTTTTTCCGGGGTTTCCGGTTTTCCCTCCACATTTAAAATCAATTTGTCTGCTATCAATGTACACATGATAAGCCACTTCGTTGAGCTATCATTTGTGGCCAGGTCGCTTCTGAAAAGAGCTGTATAGTTCAGTGGGCCTTACCTGCTAAAATAAAAATAGTTTATAGTTGTTTTATAGATGACAAGACAGCTGTGGATTGTTAAATGCATCTGTGCACACCTTTACATCTTACCCCCATCATATGCGTGGTCGGTTTTCTCCATGTGATGATTTCACTCCCAAAAGCAAAATCCTAGTTTATGGAATTAGCCAAACGTCGCAGTGAACAAAATACACATGCAGGCAATACGTCTCCTTTACGTAATTCATCTCTCCGCATACATTTTTTTACACATCCTTTCAGTCACACGGCCTTCTGGGATCGCATAATATCAGCAGCATTTATTCACTGCAAGCAAACTCGACCAGATGTGTCTCATCAGCAGTCAGGCGTGCTGGAACCAAGGCTGGCCAACCGCCAAACGTCACAACCCAAAGAAGCAGGATCAAGATGTCATCACGTGCTCAAAGTCGTTGATGCCACCGCAAATCACCAGCGATTGCTATCTGGCAGCAGGGCCGTCCTGCACAAACGATTTCTCGAGACTTAGCGAGGCTTCCCCGAGTTCAAATCGGCGTAGTACAGTAGTAGTCAGTAGTCGTCGCACGTGGTATGCAGACAACGCGAGCGAGCTGGGGTCCGTTGCTTCTGAACCGAGGGTAAAACACGACGGAGCCCTCTGCGCTCCGCGAGCGCACGCGGATCGCCAGAAGTTCTCCTGCGACGGCTCAAACGCGCGAGGAATGCCGCGTCCCTCTCAGCTCAGGATGAAGCAGCAGGTTCACCTGCAAGGCCATGCCTCTCCAACCCCACCCCCCTCACTCAGGGCCACGCTGTGGCGGGTGGGGTGAGTGGGGAAGGCCACGCTCACATCTCAGGGCCAAGGGTGTGGTGCTCTTGGCAGCGTGGCTCTGTGTTTAGGTGCGGTCATGTGTGTCCTAATCCAAGGTTGTGGAGGAGTGTGAAAGCCCGTTCTCTCTGTGTGCGCACAGCGGATCGTACAGAATATGACTTTGCAGTGCCCACCGCCCACATTCGGCATCGCCTATGACCAAATCGACTCGGAATGCGCACCCGGTCTCGAACGGATTTTGCAAGCGAAGCGGGCTTGAGGCCGGACTGTGCTGGAAGAAGGGTAACAGCATGCTATAGGAGAGGTTGTTATAATCTCCATGATGTGGATGGTGTGCAGTGACCCCCATCCAGCAGGGGATAGATAAAAGTGCCGTACATGTGTACATGTACGTGCTCAGCATTGTTACGGGAAAGTGAGTCAATAGTGGAAATTCAGCTTTCTTTATTCACAATCACTGTTGATATCTCTTCGTGGCCATAATGCAATTTATTTAGCCAAGGAAGTCTCAAATTGCAGGCGATGCTCGACTCAGCCCATCATCCCTATGGGGAGGTGATAAATGTTATGGGACGTAAACAGTGGGTGTCAAGGGAGGGAATGACCTGCCCAACATGCATTCTGAGAACGGAAGTCACTGACATTTTTAAACGTGGAGAGTTTACTCGCGAACATTTTTGTTATTTACTCCGGACATCCTCACTCATTCTCAAGACTTTGTTTTCTTCTCAAGTAGGGTCCTGCATCTGGGATGGTTTTGACCAATCTCACTCACGAGTGTTTGGCATCATCATCTCTGAGGAAACCGGAGTGCTCAAAGAAAAGCGACTAAACACAAAAGGGGAGTACTGCCATCCCCTAGCCATTTGTGCAGACCAAAGCCGACAACACCCGGTATTGCCCAGACAGTCAGTCTCCAATCCAAGTTAAAAACTAAAAAAAACCTCAAACCTCCTTGGCTTCTGGGATCTCACGAGATCCGGTGCATTCAGTGCGATGTCTCCATTGGCAAGGTGGTACCGAGTGTTACGCAGAACGTTGCGTTTCGGCTTTTTACGACTGCAGCGGCGTCGTTTATGTGGACGCTTTACGCTGATTTAAGGGGGGAGAGGTCGGCGATTCGGGCCCGAAGGTCACGAGGGCAACTATGCATTTTTTTTTTAAAGAGGAACTCTGGTCAACGAAGCCTCTGTGCGGCGCCTTGCAGTGTCTGGGTGGAACGCGCTTTATAAGTGTTCATTATTACTCTTTGGTTCTTTTGGTAAAGTCACGTAGGTAGAAAAATAAATAAAATAAATAATAAAAAAATATTATAGTCACGTAGGTAGAAAAATAAAATAATTAAAAAATATTATTTTATATTTTATTTTTCTACCTACGTGACTTTAAAATAAAATGTAAAAAAATATCTTTTTTTTTCCTACGTGACTTTACCGAAAGAACCAAAGCGTATGGATTCCTGCAGTCACGAAAGCCTCAAATCAAGAGTGTAAATTATTTTTACTGCTACTAACCGTAGTTTTGACAGCCAAAATAACGGTTCGTCAAGGCACAGAGGGCGACGGGTCTGTGGTGGTACAGCAGCGGAGTGCGTCTGAAAGGGCCCCTATCGTGTCGATTCATTGTGACGCTTACGAAGGGAAACGGGCAATGCAGTGACAATCCATCCTCGAGTTCGCGCCTGTCAGAAGAATGTGTCTTGTCACGTAGCTTCCGTCTTTGTTATCAATAGTTTTCATATCTGATGTACATATCTGCGAAGGTGTTACCTTTGGTGTTGCGCGTGCATGCTGTCAAGTAGGTTCAAACACTTGGCCCAAAACGTCTCCGATTATATGTTCGTTTCTTTTAAGGGGACGAGTGTGGCCGATGAGTGTGTTAGAGTTTCTTCTTGTTGTTGTTGTTGTTAATTGTGCGCCACCGCCAACGCAGCATTGATCAATTATTTGTCGAGAAACCAAAATCGCACTTTTCCTCTGAACCCCATCGAACTGAGTTTCCAGCCACGGCTAACATTGGTGACAAGCGCGATATCTGAAACCGGTCCTGGGCCCTCATCCCCTTCACCAACCCTCATCACTGACCAGCTAATAATGTTCGCCAATCCACTGCTTGATGAAAGCCTTCGCACATTTGAGTCGGTTGTTAGAACACAGCTTATAATGCTCGTATGTGTTCTAACAACCTACTCAAGTGTGCGAAGGCTTTCAGCCAGCAGTGAATTGACGGGCATTATAAGTAGTGCCTTGAGTGTGTTTAAATATAGTAAAGGGGATTATTGAAATTAATCCGGGTGGGTATGTGATATATGACTGTGTACTGTATATGTCAGTGTTGTACTCAAGTTAATGTGATTTCGTGTTTAAATGTTCGTTTAGGCATTGGTGGAGTCGCGTTGAGACTTGGTCAAGATGCTGATATCATGCTTGTTTGAAAATTCATTAAGGTTGGCATCACCTGGTCGTGTGCAAAGTCACACGCAGAGAGCCCAGCAGAAGGAACTTACTGTCGACACAACCAAATAATAAAAGTGATGATTTCATAACTGATACTTTGCAGTTCCTTAAATATTCTGGGAAATACGTTTCCCAACGTCACGTGGGAGTTATTTCCCAAAATGTAAATTACCTAGGCAGGTAAAACACATTTCGCAATGGTGATAGTGTCGGTGATGATGACAGCTTTCGAGAATGTCAAGAGGATATGGAGACAAGTGATTAATATCTGCGCCGTCGTTTGGAAAATCCCTAATCTGACGATGGGTGATCAAAATTTAACACCCCCCCCCCCTCCCACACACACACGCATCATTTTGCTCGAGGTATTTCACTCATACTGAGCAGCACAGCGCGTGGGCCAGGTATTTTTAAAAAATATATATATGATTCGTCTTGCAAAGAATGTCATTTCCTCATTGCTCGCCCCATGCTGGGCTGCTGATGGTAAGGGGCGGGGGGGTCTCTGCCATTGATCTTTATCAAAGACCTTTGGTTGGTTGCTCTTCCAGCCTGACCAGTCTTGTAGGTCGCACACACCCGCGCGTTCCGTCGCCCCGGGTAACAATTAACCACATTCCTCCTGCGAATGACCCCCCCCCCCAACGCAACCACGCCGCCCCCTCCCTCAGAGTCGAGTCGCGCGTGTGCCCGCCGCCGCAAATCGCAGGTGAAACGTCTATGGAATCAGAATTTTAATTCACACTGGAGGAATCCAATGAGCTGTAAAACTCTTTGTCACAGATGGCCATTTGGGGGGCGGGGCGGGGGGGTAAGAATGTTACAACAACAAACAACAAATAACGTGATGGGAGTGCAAAGTACACGAAGGGTAAAGTCGAGACGAATTCAAGTTTTTAAAAAACCCTGAATTGCCCTAAGACCATCCGAACAGCCCTTGACACACATTTCGCGAATGACTGTACTAGCCTGGCTATATATATGTAAGAAAAGCGACGTGTTAAATGTTTTGTTTAGTTAAGCCTTCAGGCGCGTGGTAAGGTGTGCCTGTTATTCCTACAGAAAGGGATTCGCAAGCACTGCGCCAAATGTGAAGGCACTTTAGCAAAATGTGACGTTTTATAAATGTCCGTAAATATTATGCGGTGCTCTGTATACATACCAGGACTGTATTTACACAGTACCACACACACACAGTACGTATTTAAACACATTGTGACTGATGTAATTAAAAAGCTAAACTTTTCTCTGATGTACCCCTGGCGCTTTGGACATGGTGGTCCAGATGTCTTATGACCTCCCTCCCATTTAACGCTCGAATTTTTTATTATAATTTTTTTAAAAGTAAGGTTTATTTACAACAGAAATAAAAATATTGACTTAAAGCTTTCGTGACTGCAGGAATTCATATTCTTGAGGTCTTTCGGTAAAGCCACGTAGATAGGTTCAAAGAAAAAAAGAAAAAACTACGACGTTTCGGTCGCAACACAAGCGGTCGTCTTCAGGAAAAGGGGGGTTAGCTTCCAAACGCAAACTATTTATAAGTGCCTTGTTTTTTGTTATTTTCTTTGAACCTATCTACGTGACTTTACCCAAAGACGCAAAGAACAGAAATTAAAAGGTATGGGGAGTGTGCAGTTTAAAGCACTCTCGTTTATTTTTAATGGATTAACACATTTCATATCCGGAGTTTAACTGCCATATTTTTAAACATGACTTTGAAGTCGTCTTATTTGTGTGTCACCTTAAAAATTTAGAAATCTGAAAAGTCAACAGAAATCTGGAGCTAAATCAGAGAAAATCCAGAATTTGGAAATAAAAACCCATTCTCACCAGACCTTTCTCAGTGATTTCCATGCATTCCACAGTAAATTATTAGTTTATGGAAAATGACATCTTGGAGTGACAATTAAATGATAGGTGCCGCAAACATGCATTGAGGTGCAAAGACAGACGTGAATTTGCAGCCTCGGAAACATAATGAACTAAGAGCATTTCACTTTAAGATTTACTATGCAGAAAATATTACAGTGCGTTCCGTTGTTGCTTAGTGTGTGAGGCCTCGGACTTTACGACCCCCCTCCCGTCCACCCTCCTGTCACTGCGAGGTCCTAGAGAGGCAGTAGCTCTCATAATCACTTCCGTTTGTCTGGGGCAGAGATTTATCAACTTTGAGTGTCCCTTGTGGATCGTTATTTTGTATATGATCTTCGTGAAACAGATTAGTGCAATCTGTTTGCACAAAACGATTCTGTTAAAAAAAATGTCGGTGCTTTTCCAATGACCAAACAATTCTTGAATGTGTCTGGGCCTCTGTGGATTTTTGGAAGCCAAGCAGGCTTGGATCTGATGAGTGCTTTGATGGGTGACCACCACGGCTTTCCAGGCATTGTTGGCATGGGGCTACAATGTGGCCAAGAGATGACAGTGCTGAGTGTTATCGCCTCTTTGTGAACTCGGTAGTGGCTAAACATCCAGATGCAGGACCCTCCTGAAAAAGAGTCTTGAGACTCAGTAAATATTGCTTGAGTTGATGGCATTATTGCCATATATAATTAAAGTGTTTATGTTTAAACACAACACTTTAAATGTGACCCGCTCAAATGCATGTTGTGTAGTTCATTCCATCATTTGACAATCGCTGTTGACTTCCCCACGCCCAATGTTTACTTCCCACACCATTTATCAACCCCCCGTAGGGATGATGGGCTGAGTCGACCCTCAAATGCAATCTGAACTCACGGCTTCCACTTGTGAGAGTCAAGGTCTCTGCCATTGTTACCCACACCTCCCCCACCTCTACAGCTGGATACCATGGGCACAGAAGGACAGAAACAAGGTTGAGCTGTCAAAAAGTTCCATAACCAAAAAATCTCGTTCAAAAGTTTCCAGCAAAAAAAAAGTTGCACTGCGCCGATTTATTTTCTTATACTGTACTTAAAAGGGACCCTTTGTGTTTTTGGGTGGGGCAGCCCTGAGGGTCTAATGGGGGGAGAGAAAAAATATATCAGAATTCATCGTTTTGAGGATGGGCTCATGGAACAAAACATATATCACGTCAGAATCTTTTGAAAGGTAGTAAAGATGTTTATACTAACTCCTTAACTTTGTATTTTATTTTACCAGGTAAGGCCCACTGAGTTCTTTTGCCCCTTTTTTGAGAAGCGACCTGGCCACAAATGATATATCAACGAAGTGGCTTACCATGTGGAAATTCATATCAGCTAAATACTCTAAAGGTATGCTTCTAAATATAGATGGAAAAAAACCAGAGGACCCGGAGAAAAATCCACACGCCCTTAGTATAATTTTGACCTTTAACAAGTGAGATAAAAAGTGTAAATTGTGCACACTCGTCTGGGCTTAAGAGGAATTTGCTCGCCAGTGGCTTCATGTTTACAGATCAATGACCTTCCCACCCATTGTGTGAGATATTAGTCAAGAGTGTTTAAGGCCCAAAGTGGACAGCAGGTCAATTGTCCCATCTCTCCTACACATCCATGAGACACACAATGTGTGCCATTTGCCCTAAGCGTCATCCTGCTCACCGCTTTCCATCCAAAATAAACAGCCTCCCGCACAATGACGCGGTTTGCCGTGCTGGTGTTAAACCGATATTATTGGCGACACCACTGAGCAGCTACCAGAATGGTCAGTGCGCTTGCCACTGAGCCAGTTTTCATGCTGCTGACGGTTTGATTCTTTACCCCTGCCAGTACTGTAGTCCCACTATGACACGTGGTTGGCTGTCGCAGAAAGCATGGAAGGTTGGGCCAACGTTGGTCCAACAATTTCAACCGCATGCCAATGTTAGCCCAACGTTGCATGTTGTTTACTGGGTGCTCGGGATTTTATTTATCCACGTGCTCCTATGCTGTGCCTCCTCTCTAGTCACATCCACTACCTTCAACGTGTCGTTCCACCAATCCTTCCATCTCTATAAAAATCAATTACCAGGAAAGGCTCACTGAACCATACAACTCTTTTTAAGAAGCGACCTGACCGCAAATGATAGAGCAACGAAGTGGCTTATCCTGTGGAAATGTATAGCAGCCAAATACTCTAAAGGCACGTTGCTTCTAAATGTGGAGAGAAAAACCGGAGAAACCGGAGAAAACCCCACACGACCACAGGGAGTGACAGACATGCACAAACTCCAAATAAAAAAAGACGTCAAGGTCGGGATCGAACCCACATCCTGTATACCAGGCGAGGTAGTTAACATCTCACCAACCTGATCTCACTCTCGGTCTCCTTTTACTCCGAACCAGGCAGCGTCTCCACAATAGCCCTTCTAGTTGCATCTTTTATCATGTGCCCAAGGCGTCTAAAGTACGTCTAGCCTATAATTTTAAATTTCACTCACCAAACTGCGGTGCCTGCTGTTAAATGGACCCTCAAGTTGTTACTCGTTAGCGAAATTCTGCCACTGTTTGCCGGCGTCGTCCAACACATTCGAAAATTTCCCCCAACTAAAATTATGCACACAAAAAATTACCGCAAGAACAGTCATCGTAGGCCTTTTAAGCTTTCCTTGAAAAAAGCTCTCCTTGCAACATAACCCCCCTTCCCCCGCCAAAAAAAACCCACGCCTGTTTTATCTGAGGTGCAATGCACAGTTTTGTTGCATTTTTTAAATAAATAAACGACTCAGTACAGCTTTAAAAATATCTGCCGTTTTTTTTTACTTCCGATAGCTGCGCCTGCTAACCTACTTAAAACACACACTGAACTTTGCCGCCATTATTCAGTTTAAAGTCCCTTGTTGCCAAGGACTAACCCGCTCTCGTGCGGTGCACCCAACCGCCCCATTCGCGTATCAAATGAAGCAATGAAACCTATACTTTTCGGATCCCTCGAGTCTGATTTTGTACGGGTAGATTACGTCCGACTTGAAAGATCCTAAAGGTTGGTAGCCGAGAAGCATCCGTGGGGGGTTGTGGACTTTCATCGGCGAATGCCCTTGTGCTGTGAAGCATCACTCATGCCCAGTGCTGTACGACCTAGTACCACGAGAGGTAAACACAGGGATTGCCAGAAACGTCGACAAGACAAACGCCGTTGCCTCTGCAGTCATCAAGTGGCAGTTGTCTCTAAGCCGCCGCCGGCCGCCGCTTATTTCTATCGGTGCCATTCGGCCAGCGGTGTAATTTCCACATTCACATGGCGAGGAGCAGCATCTACACACAGCGGCCAAACTGGGCCGCAAGGTGGCCAGGAGATTATGTTACAGCAAAGGATTCCCATGCGCATCTATGTGGAGCACTGGGCATTCGTTACCTCCTCATATGTGTGGTGGGTTTTCCCTGGCTTCTGCAGTTTCCTTCCACATGGAAAACGCTCATTCACAGAATTGGCCAAACGTCCCAAAAAACGCGAGTCTTGAATCGCATTGAAGCTTGTACGGGTAAATGTTTTCGCGCAGTAGTGCATGGTAGGATTCCAATGCAAGGAAAATGTTGTCATGAGTCTCAGCGAGGCTTTCATAGATTTAGGGCATCGTTCTTACGGTTTTCATTAACTGTTGACTTCTTGTAAAGTCGTCGATATTTCATTAACTTGAGAGGTGATTCAGCACCCAGCAGGGATTTAAATGCATGCCCTTGTGATTGTCAGTCTGGTAGTCTGCCAAGAGCACGGTCCGCCTCACAGATGTTCATGAACAGCAGTGAAATAATTGTTCATTTATATTTCAAACGATCCGTTTTTGTGCATGTGGTGAACCGTTGTAAACATTTTACGAAGGCGCTCGTGTTGACAGCAACAATAACGAGTCACGGTTATCAGTCACATTAGCAATAAGAATACAACATACGAGGATGATGATGATGCTGCTGCTCTTGCAGAAGCAGTTTGCTAATGGTTGGTAGTGGATTCGTGCATTAATCTTTAAGCAGTGGTCTGTCTTTCGTCTCGTGAGCAGTTTGTGAATTCTCCAGTCGCGCGCTGTGGAGCTTGTTTTCGTGTTTGTATCATTTGGGTGTCAATTGAGCCGGAGGCATTTTACAATTTATTCTTAGAACTCTTAGAATGGCGAGTGTGTTGTGTGTGAGCTGCGGCCCATTAAAGTCCCCCGCATAGCCAGCATTCATTCCGTGCGTTCGATACGATATCAGAAGTTGAGCAAAAAATAAAATGACTCTTCAGGCGACCGCTCCCATTGAGTACAGCACAGTTGTCATTCTCAAGGGTGTGGAGAGAAGCCAGATAGGGTGAAGGATTTTTTGTTCACTGATATACAACAGCAACCAACGACCTCATTATAATTATAACAATTCACATTTTTTTTTATCCATTAAAACCTCGCCAAGCCTTCATGTGGTTGCTGCTTCATTGGGATGTTTGGCCAATTTACGATAATGGGTGTTTAGCACGTGGGAGGAAGACACAATACCGATATAAAACCCACACACACAAGCGGATAAAACACTTAAAGCTCCACACAGATGGATTCACTCCACCTGCTGTACTGCCGTCTGCTGACCACCTCACAACCCTATATCAATATTAAACCAAATAATTATCGACGCAAAATGCCACCTTAAGTAGCACGTATGTCACGATTTGCCAATTTACCGAAGTAAATTATGTAAGTAAAATCATTGAATTTGTGTAATTGCAGTGATACATTGTCACCAAGAGGCAGTGCAGCAAAATCTTTGCTATGACCTCCACTTTTACCCAGCCGCACTGACCAACATGGTGAAGTATGATGGAAATAGGCCCCACAATCCACATGGTGTTTCGTTTGTTGTCCTTCCCCCGCACCTCCGATTAGCGCAGTTGGCTGCGTACAGAGTTGCCTCTTTCATATCGTCTTGGTTCTGTGAGCAGTGTGCAAGCGTGTGCCCAGATTTACATCCCTGAACAGGCCAAGCACGGTCCACACACAGTGCTTATCAACTTGCCTGGCTGTGATGGCGGGGACAGCAGCGCTCGTATGAACGTAATGCTATTCTAATGAAAAAACAAACCTTTCCAAACGTGCATCGTCCTTCTGCTGGGAGTTGATGCTAAATCATCCTCTTACCTAAGCATATCCCAGGGTGATGATACTGGGCAACCCGGACGTTAGACCAGGCAACATTCTGCTCCACTTGCTTCTGAAGCTGCTAATCCTACGACGGCTCGACTCGTGGAAAATTTTTTTTGACTTTGGTCTTTGACCTGCTCACCTAAAAGAATAAACACACGTGGAATGTTACGGTCACAGACTGCCCACTGACTCTGTCAACGGGATTGAATATTATCTGAGTGCATACACACACGAGATTGTGTACCCCTGTGTGCCTTTGGTGGATGTGATATAAATTGTGTAAATATTTTTTTTTAATGGCATGAGCTTGATTGATGCGTAAGGAAGTACTAAGGGAAACTGTCAGAACTGACGTAAATCTCTCAGGCTCGTATTTTGTACGGTGAGTATCCTGTTATATGATTTGATGGTAGGGGCTATAGGCGTGAATCCCATTTTCAACTTCAACAGATCATTGTATTGTACAGATCTTTGCCAGTAAACTCCTGGAAAAAGTCCTCCCTGTGAATTGTCCGTCACGAGGGTTATTTGGCAATAATTTTGCTGCCCAATCGTGGCCATCTGAGCTCAAAAACGTAATAAACTCAACTAATATTCACCATCCTGCTCAGCGCAGGTTGGTTAAGGGTGGTGGCCGTGGCCCAGAATCGAACTCGGGTTGCCAGATTCATATCGCGGTGAGCTAACGACTGCCCCACCCCGTATCGGATAATAGTAGCTGGCACATGAAGAGTTTCGCTGTGCATGTAAGCAGTACTTATAGAGACCCTGATGTATATACATGCATTCATGCGCACATTCGACTACAGTTTGGTTACAACAATGCCACAGAGTGTGGTGTGTAAGCAGCCAATAAAGTTAAATGTGGAGGTGTCATTGTGCTCAAATGATTGTCCTGAAAAAATAAACCTTTCTGTTGTGGAGGCAGTGTCTGTCCATGACAACCACTGCTGACGACCCATAAACTTGTACATACCTTTATAGTACCCCAAGAGGGATGATAGGTCAAGTTGACGTCAGACCGCAACATTTTTAACTCAACCCTACCACGGCACCACCCAGCCAGATTTAGAACGACATCTTTTATTCGTATTATTTCGTGATGTGGTTCGGTGGCTCAGTGGTTCTCGCACTGTGCTACAAACTCGGCGACCTAAGTTCGACTCCCGGCCTCGGCTAATGCCAGGGGCACGTGGTAACTAAACCCGTCCTGGGCCTCCATCCCCTTCACCTACCCACCATGACCAGCGTGGTGAAGCATGGTCATAACAAACGCCGTGACCGATACGGTGTATAAGGGGGGGGGGGGACATTCATCCAGCAGTGGATTGACAAAGAGATGTACAATTAATAATTATCAGTCGCTTTGTAAATTATTTAGGCATTTCTCGAACGTCCATAATACAAATTTCGATTTAAAGCTTTCGTGACTGCAGGGAATCATCTTCTTGGTTCTTTCGGTAAAGTCACGTAGAAGGGAAGTAATAAAATAATAAATAATAAAACATAATAAAATAATTCTCACGACGTTTCGGCCACAACGTAAGCAGCCGTCCTCAGGTGAAGAATAAAACACCACCAAGCTTGGAGCGTATATTTAAGCTGGGTTTGGCACCTGGCCAATCAGCAGGCCGGGAGGTAAGGTGGAGGAAGCAGGTGAGCTGACAGCGGTGAATCTCTCCACCTATAATTTTAAATGAAGCCAAAGGCTGGAAACGTGAATTATTGTTAGACTGTAAGGAAAACAAAAGAACTCCGAGGTAACATTTAATCTGAAGGGGGGGGTGGGGGATGGGTGGGCTTACTTGGGATGTGGGTGTACACGTGTTCCAGCTGTGCACGCGTCTCCCGTGTACCACACGGCAACCCGGCTTAGCCCTGCAATGGGATATCTTGACGCGTGACGCATCAGGTGCGTTCGCTCGCTGCCGACAGCTGGCCCGAGTTGAGAAGCGCTCGTTTTGCCGGCCGCCTTAGCAACGTGGCCCTTAAATTTCGATTTAAAGCTTTCGTGACTGCAGGGATTCATCTTCTTGGTTCTTTCGGTAAAGTCACGTAGAATGGAAATAATAAAGTAATAAAAATAATAAAACATTTTTTAATTTTGTTTTATTTTCATTATTTTATTATTTCCATTCTACGTGACTTTACTGAAAGAACCAAGAAGATGAACGTGGCCCTTGGCTCGGTTCGTCAATCTCGTGCTGCTGTTGCCGGCGGCGGCGGTGCGGGAATTGGCCCCGTCGTGGAACTGCGAAGCAACACGGGCGTTTTCAAACGAGTTACGTCCGTTGAAAATGAATAGCCATCACCTTACACTTTAATGACGCCGTGGCATTATGGTGGATTGCTCGGCGTAGAGCCCGCGTGTGTCCCGTAAACAGCTGCGTTCTCTGGCAGCGTTAGAGGGCGGGGGGGGGGGAATCAAGCGGTCGTGTTTACAGCCGTTTCAAATATACACAGCGATGAGACGGGGCCGCCAAGCTCCAAATAACCCCGGACAATGTTGAAGGGTGATCCATTTGCAGACGCCCTACTATAATGTTATCTGAACGTAGAGATAGCAACAATTGTTTTTTTTTTCAATTCTTAAATGCATCCCATCAATCTCTGTATACTCATTAGATCTCTTCACACTCTCCTCTGTAAGACCCAGAGCTATCGCTTTCACAATATTCAATTACTTGTTGAGAAGAAACACAAGTCATTGGGATATCTATAAATGGATCGCATATAAACTAGCATATACCTTTAACGCAATCAGTTTCTGATAATAATTCAAGAGGACGTCCGCCGAGGAGATGGAGCAATGAGATCAGGTTGTGCGTGGGTGCTGGGTGGTCTGTTGCATCGCAGGCCAGCTTGGGGAAACTTTAATCTAGCAGTGGATTAATCATGGCTGATGATGATTATTAAGACAATAAAACATACAATGACAGATGATGTCAGTTATCATGGCCGCTGCATGGGTTTTATGCAGGAAACAGGTTTGCATCGACATCATGGGACCTCCTTTGCCAGGTCCAAAATAAGAGAATAGGATTTTCCCCTTTTATCTGGCAACAAAACAGGTGTTAAGATGTTAAAACACCAAACTGAAACCTTTTACAAGGCATCATATCTGCATTAACCACAATACTTGTGGTCAAAATGCAAACAAAAAACATACTCCGATAATATATGCATTGTCTTTGAAACTGATTGGTCCACACCTGAGACAGCTTTCTTTTGAGCCTCGTCTCAAAATGGTGTTAGACCAAAGGACGCCAAAAGGCGTACGGCACAAAGACTATGAGGTTTCAGTTTGGTGTTTTAACAACTTAACACCTGTTTTGTTGCAAGATAAAAGGGGAAACACCTATTCTCAAGTTCGCATCGGTATATCTTGCACCAATCTTGCTTAACCTGCAACGAACACATTTACAACTGCTGTTGCATAACCGCCATAATGTCCTCGCTTCCTTTGCATGCAAAGGCCACACGAACATTGCTGAGGAGAGATCAACTTGTTTCCCTCTCTTCCGTGCCCTGGGAGTAGTTCACTTCTCGCATTCCAAATGCTTTTTGCTTTTTCAGCGCCACTGTGCGAACTCGCGCAAGCGCAAAACCGCGCGCCCTTGTGTCGAACACTCGATTAGCGGTGGCTCACCCCGCTGGGGGTCTGCCCAAATCAAGTACCACTTTCTTGAGCCACCGATGGAATTTCCACCCGCTTGTAGCCGCTTCGCGTCCACGCACGACAAGATTGCTCCGCTCGATATCTGCGGTGGCGGATGTGGGGGGGGGACAACTCCCTGTCGGACGCGTTTCCTCTTTTCGGCTACCGCTCTGTGTCACCGTTCCTGACCGTCGGCCATCGCCCAAAGGTCAACTCCTTTTGCTCGCCGCAGTACTTCCGAACGAATAAGCACACAAGGGCGCTAAGCCGCAAGTGTCAACGCCGGGATGGGATTGCTCGTGCAAGCGGCGATCTGCTCCGGTGAGGTTGGTGGAATCGCAACGCAATCGTCGGCAAGATTGCTGCGAAGGGGCCATAATCATTCGCGTAGAGAGATGCGCGCTTAGAATTACGCTGACAGGACGGGTGAACGAATGGGTTAGGGAGCATATGCAAGTTAGAAACATGTTGAATGTGAAGCAGAGTAAGTAGGCTTGGACCGGACACGCCGCCGGAAGGTACGATGGCCCATCGGTTGAGACTTAATGATGGGAGTGACAGCCAAAGTAGAGAACTGGCCCGGAGAGAATTTCCACCGTTGAGGTGGAGTGAACAAGAATCGGCCCGTGGACTGCAGCTGGACGGACTGCAGCATCGCAACGATGAATGTTGTTCCACGTGCAGCCATCTGAACTTGCAGGACACAGCATCGTGTATGCAATATTATTATTATTTTTTAAATACATTGCTGAGGGTAAGGCGATGACAAGTGTGCGTCTCTCCACCGCAAATTCATAACCCATGCTACAGCATGGAACATTGGCACGATCACGGTGGAGCAGCTGGCACTGTTTGTGTGTGTGTGCTTACTGTGTGTGTGTGCTTACTCTGTGTGTGTGCTTACTCTGTGTGTGTGCTTACTGTGCGTGTGTGCTTACTGTGTGTGTGTGCTTACTGTGTGTGTGTGCTTACTGTGTGTGTGCGCTTACTGTGTGTGTGTGCTTACTCTGTGTGTGTGCTTACTGTGCGTGTGTGCTTACTGTGTGTGTGCGCTTACTCTGTGTGTGTGCTTACTGTGCGTGTGTGCTTACTCTGTGTGTGTGCTTACTCTGTGTGTGTGCTTACTGTGTGTGTGTGCTTACTGTGCGTGTGTGCTTACTCTGTGTGTGTGCTTACTCTGTGTGTGTGCTTACTCTGTGTGTGTGCTTACTCTGTGTGTGTGCTTACTCTGTGTGTGTGCTTACTCTGATTGTGTGCTTACTCTGTGTGTGCGCTTACTCTGTGTGTGAGCTTACTCTGTGTGTGTGCTTACTCTGTGTGTGTGCTTACTGTGTGTGTGTGCTTACTCTGTGTGTGAGCTTACTCTGTGTGTGTGCTTACTCTGTGTGTGTGCTTACTCTGTGTGTGTGCTTACTCTGTGTGTGAGCTTACTCTGCGTGTGTGCTTACTGTGTGTGTGTGCTTACTCTGTGTGTGTGCTTACTGTGTGTGTGTGCTTACTCTGTGTGTGTGCTTACTGTGTGTGTGCTTACTCTGTGTGTGTGCTTACTCTGTGTGTGTGCTTACTCTGTGTGTGTGCTTACTCTGTGTGTGTGCTTACTCTGTGTGTGTGCTTACTGTGCGTGTGTGCTTACTCTGTGTGTGTGCTTACTCTGTGTGTGTGCTTACTCTGTGTGTGTGCTTACTGTGTGTGTGTGCTTACTCTGTGTGTGTGCTTACTGTGTGTGTGTGCTTACTGTGTGTGTGCGCTTACTGTGTGTGTGCGCTTACTGTGTGTGTGTGCTTACTCTGTGTGTGTGCTTACTCTGTGTGTGTGCTTACTCTGTGTGTGTGCTTACTCTGTGTGTGTGCTTACTGTGTGTGTGTGCTTACTCTGTGTGTGTGTGCTTACTCTGTGTGTGTGCTTACTCTGTGTCTGTGCTTACTCTGTGTGTGTGCTTACTCTGCGTGTGTGCTTACTCTGTGTGTGTGCTTACTCTGTGTGTGTGCTTACTCTGTGTGTGTGCTTACTCTGTGTGTGTGCTTACTCTGTGTGTGTGCTTACTCTGTGT
Organism: Lampetra fluviatilis; assembly: GCF_964198595.1. Lineage (NCBI taxonomy): Eukaryota > Metazoa > Chordata > Hyperoartia > Petromyzontiformes > Petromyzontidae > Lampetra > Lampetra fluviatilis. Next base: position 6,361,741 of record NC_136279.1, on the reverse strand, counting down.
GTGTGCTTACTCTGTGTGTGTGCTTACTCTGTGTGTGTGCTTACTCTGTGTGTGTGTGCTTACTCTGTGTGTGCTTACTCTGTGTCTGTGCTTACTCTGTGTGTGTGCTTACTCTGCGTGTGTGCTTACTCTGTGTGTGTGCTTACTCTGTGTGTGTGCTTACTCTGTGTGTGTGCTTACTCTGTGTGTGTGCTTACTCTGTGTGTGTGCTTACTCTGTGTGTGTGCTTACTCTGTGTGTGTGCTTACTCTGTGTGTGTGCTTACTCTGTGTGTGTGTGCTTACTCTGTGTGTGTGCTTACTCTGTGTGTGTGCTTACTCTGTGTGTGTGCTTACTCTGTGTGTGTGCTTACTCTGTGTGTGTGCTTACTCTGTGTGTGTGTGCTTACTCTGTGTGTGTGCTTACTCTGTGTGTGTGCTTACTCTGTGTGTGTGCTTACTCTGTGTGTGCGCTTACTCTGCGTGTGTGCTTACTCTGTGTGTGCTTACTCTGTGTCTGTGCTTACTCTGTGTGTGTGCTTACTCTGTGTGTGTGCTTACTCTGTGTGTGTGCTTACTCTGTGTGTGTGCTTACTCTGTGTGTGTGTGCTTACTCTGTGTGTGTGCTTACTCTGTGTGTGTGCTTACTCTGTGTGTGTGCTTACTCTGTGTGTGTGCTTACTCTGTGTGTGTGTGCTTACTCTGTGTGTGTGCTTACTCTGTGTGTGTGCTTACTCTGTGTGTGTGCTTACTCTGTGTGTGCGCTTACTCTGCGTGTGTGCTTACTCTGTGTGTGCTTACTCTGTGTCTGTGCTTACTCTGTGTGTGTGCTTACTCTGCGTGTGTGCTTACTCTGTGTGTGCTTACTCTGTGTGTGTGCTTACTCTGTGTGTGTGCTTACTCTGTGTGTGCTTACTCTGTGTGTGTGCTTACTCTGCGTGTGCGCTTACTCTGTGTGTGTGCTTACTCTGTGTGTGTGCTTACTCTGTGTGTGTGCTTACTCTGTGTGTGTGCTTACTCTGTGTGTGTGCTTACTCTGTGTGTGTGCTTACTCTGTGTGTGTGCTTACTGTGCGTGTGTGCTTACTCTGTGTGTGTGCTTACTCTGTGTGTGTGCTTACTGTGCGTGTGTGCTTACTCTGTGTGTGTGCTTACTCTGTGTGTGTGCTTACTGTGCGTGTGTGCTTACTCTGCGTGTGTGCTTACTCTGTGTGTGTGCTTACTGTGTGTGTGTGTGCTTACTCTGTGTGTGTGCTTACTGTGTGTGTGTGCTTACTCTGTGTGTGTGCTTACTGTGTGTGTGTGCTTACTCTGTGTGTGTGCTTACTGTGTGTGTGTGTGCTTACTCTGATTGTGTGCTTACTCTGTGTGTGTGCTTACTGTGTGTGTGTGCTTACTCTGTGTGTGTGCTTACTGTGTGTGTGTGTGCTTACTCTGATTGTGTGCTTACTCTGTGTGTGTGCTTACTCTGTGTGTGTGCTTACTCTGTGTGTGTGCTTACTGTGCGTGTGTGCTTACTCTGTGTGTGTGCTTACTCTGTGTGTGTGCTTACTCTGTGTGTGTGCTTACTCTGTGTGTGTGCTTACTGTGCGTGTGTGCTTACTCTGTGTGTGTGCTTACTCTGTGTGTGTGCTTACTGTGCGTGTGTGCTTACTCTGTGTGTGTGCTTACTGTGCGTGTGTGCTTACTCTGTGTGTGTGCGCGTGTGGTGAGCGGTCACGAACCCGGCCAATTCCCAGGAATGGCGAACATCATTGGCGAGCGATGTCTGAACCGGTCCTGGGCTCTCTAAAAGTAGACTCAGCCTTAAAACAAGCCACCGGTGTGACAGTGGGATGTGAGGAGGTAGGTGTGTGTATGTCTTTGTATTGTGCATGCATGCATTTGGGGAGCGGTAATGTTAGCGGTTAGCGCGCTGCACTACGATCCTGGCGACCCGGGTTCGATTGCCGCTCACGGCCAACATATGAACCGGTCTTGGGCCTCCCCTAGGTCGACTCAGCCTCAAACGAGTACCTGGTGCGGTGTGTCAACGTCGCCACTAGGAAGACAAACTCCGCCGGGCATGGTGCTGACCGCCCCACGCCCTCGTGTGCCGTGCCGGACTTCATAGGCGCTACTCGCTAACAGCACTCGCTACTTCGGTCTACTCAGGCCACACGGCATTGGGGGGTCTTTGTCTTTGTTCTTGTTGTGCACGCCTCGATCCACGACTGTCCGGTAACATTCACGGGCCAGGCGTGCGCTTACAGTCGCCTCGCTTGAGTCAATCGCTGCGCCGCATCAACGTTTCCTCCTCCTGCCCATCTGCAGTCGAGCTCCTCCGCCAGTTAAGCGTGCCACCTGTAAACCATCGCCACCGAGCGAAGAGGTGGGTGGGTGTAAGAGAGAGAGAGAGGGGAGGGGAGGGCTGGGACTCAGAGCCTCACGTTCTCCTCCCTGCCACGGCTCGGCAACTCTGGCCTCGGTTCACCCGCGTGGGCAGCGCATGACCTCACCTTGCTCCCCGTGGAAATTGTGAGACCGAGTCACACATCTGTGGGCCCAGTCAGTCAAGTTATGGTCGGAAGCCGTGTGCTCAAACAAGCGCTGAGCCGTGCAGTTCACGGAGGGGTTGTTTTTTTGTTTCGTCATCAATGTCAAGCCCCGAGCCGAGGAGTGGAAATTCAACATTCTTATGGCAGGGGAATGGCCGTCCTAACATTGCACAAGCGCTCTTTACTCGTTTTATGTCGAAGGTACACTTTTAAGTTAATTTCTTTCGTGTGGGCTTTGGGCAGGACACATAGCGAGAGTGGATGATGACCGATGGTCAAGAATAATGATGGAGTGGCAGCCGACGGAACGTGTCTGATCGAACGCCCGGCATGGAGGTGGAGCGGTGAATGTGTGCGCGTGCACGTGTTAGGTGGGTCTCTGTTTGCATCACAGGGCGGCGACGGCTTGGGTAGGCCTCCATCTAGCAGTGGATTGATCATAGCTGATGACGACGACGATGATGTTATTTAAACACTGCAACATTTTTACCGGTCGATTGAACCCGTCTTTATGACACAAACCAAAAACACCTCGCCTCCATCATCAACGTCAGCGCCGCCGCGCATCGAAAGAAAATGCAACACGTCGCATGCCTGTTTACCAATGTTCCTCGTGTAACCATGCCTACACGTGCGTGTATGCACGCACGCACGCACACACGTACGTATGCATGCGTGCACGCTTCTAAAGCGAAAGACAGTTGTGATGCACATGTGCGTCTCGATACGCAGCAACGACCAGCCGGTAGACAGACCGCCTCGTATTTGGAGGCACCGGCCAACATTTTTTGAGAGGGTGCCAGTCGGCTCGGGTTCATGTGACAAGCGCACATCTGTGTGAAAGCTAAACTGAGCCGCTAAATCTCGACGCGTATATTACAGTGACTCGTGTTATTGGTATCGCTATGCCCATTTTATTATTATTGTTATGATTTCGCTTCCACGGTTATGACAGATCTTGGAGAGAGAAAAAAATAAGCTTCGCAGTCACGTCGGTAACTGTGCCAACCGTGTTTTATCAAATATAACTTTGTGGGTCGTTTATAAGGTCAACAATCTGATGTCGCTAAACAAAAAAAAAACGTGTCAAATAGTCTCAAGCAATAGATGCCTCGGGACACATTCACACCCGTGCTACCGCGGTCCGACGTCAATTAAAACTAAAATAATTTACAGCTTCTCTGTCAATCCACTGGTTCATGAAAGGCCACCCCTTGGCAAGTCAGTCGTAGGGGTTGTTTGACCGTACTTCATCGTGTTGGCCAGTGTGGCTTAGCGAAGGAAGGGTCAACACAGACCGGGTTCGGATATGACTCTCCGCTCATGCTGGCCATTGCCGCGGCGGATCGACCTCAGGGTTCGACGGAATAATAGTTCAGCAAGCGAACCACTGCGCCGGCCATTCCTTCCCGTCATCGATTAACGGCGTGCAAGCCGCTTGCAAACTCGCTGGATTTCCACAACCCACCTCAAGGCAACGGATTTTGGTTTTCAGCATCGATTCAGATACATCGCTTTCTGATGCCCCCCCCACTCCCCCCCCCCGTGTGAAATCGCACACCGTTATTAAGACTACTTGACCAGCCCAGCCGGCTTGCCCTCGGGTTGTGAATTAAGCACCGTGCGGAGGAATGGAAGGCCTCGATGGGACTGGCATCGTCCGTCTCTCTTCCAACGCTAGGGGAGCGAGCGAGTGAGAGGGTCATTCGTTTTAGCCCATGGGCCCCACAGCTCCAGAAAAACAACGGAGAGATGGATCACTGTTAGGTGTGTATCTGCTTTCCTGTCATTTTCCCTGGAGAGAGATCAGAGAGGGAGGGGGGGAGGAAACATCAGGGGCCGTCATAAACGCAGACACCGCAGCACCGGGCTTACAACGCTGACCCCCCTCAACCTGAGACGGCGGGGTCAGTGCGGGCGGCCTTTAAATCAAGATTGCACATTGAGCCAAGGTGCACTTTCAGTGTCGGAGTACATGATAGAAAACACATGCACTGACCCTGACCTTGAAGTATGTATTGTGCCGTAATTTGGGCCAAAAAAAAAGTTGGTTCTCCATCCGGGGCATTTGTCAAAGTCAAAAGATGTCTCGCTGCTGTAAACCAGCAACGGACGGTGCTCATGGCTGTTGAGCCACTGCAATAAGTTGATATTTGACATTCGTATGGCGGCAGCCAGCCACATGTGATCAGGGCCGGATTAAGATTGTGTAGGGCCCTGGGCTATAGGTATCGCGAGGCCCCCAGTAATATTTTAAAAAGGAAAACAAAGTAAAAAAAAGTCTTTTTTACAACAAATACAATTCAGCATTCACAAACGAAATAACTTTTCACTTAATCTCTGGAGGCCCTCCAGCCGGCGGAGGCCCCTGGGCTTGCAGCCCCTAAAGCCCCCAATGCCTTAATACGGGCCCTGTATGCGATGAACAATAAATACAGTTGGTACCACATATGGTGTCAAATATATATAGCTAGATATAATCTAATCAATCTAGCAAGTCACCACTGGTTTGAAGCGCCGCCAAATGGTTTGTAGATCATGGAGACACTTTAGCTGAGCAAACCGAATTCCTCCCCACCGCCGCTTATAGCAAGTGGCCTGCGTAACGAGGTTTGACGTGCGGCTAATCGAGCAGAGAGATTGCAGTGCCACGTTCGCCTGGCGCACTGGTTCCTCTCGCCAAACTCGCCGATCATTTGTTGTAATAAGTAATATATATTTTTAAAAATACTTTTAAAAAATACGCTTTAATGAAATGTGCCCTACTCGTAGTGGCAGAACTCCACGACTCTAGAAAGTGGCCGCAAAGCTTGCCATAACGTAAGGGGGCCGTGGTGATTTACAGTCAACGTCAGCTGATCGTGGACAATTAGACCCAAGCCGAAACATAACATATAAAAATAATGTTTAAAAATACTTTTTTCAATTTTTTTCCGATAGAATATAGTATGACATAAGTATACCAAATTTGCAGTCGATACCACATTGGGAAGTGGGTTAAAATTGAGTTACAAAATTTGAGGATACGACAACAACAACAACAGACAGAGTGAGTTCATAGAAAGCGTGTAAAAAGATAGTTAAAAAAAATTATGATAGAATATGGTATTGTCATCAGTATGACATAAATATACCAAGTTTGCAGTCGATACCACATTGAGAAGTGGGTTAAAATTGAGTTACACGATTTGAGGATACAACAACAACAGACAGAGTGAGTTAAATCAAAGCGTGAAAAAACACCAACTTCACTCATCCCTTCGGTTCGCGCCTCGCTGCAGGGCAGCAGCAGCAGTGGAACCCAGGGGTGTCATGGAGAGCCTCTCCCTATCCCCACGTCCCCCACCCCGCCCATCGCCACTGCTGAAAGACCAACCTCTCTCATCACCTAATATGATGCAAAGCAGATTGCGCAAACCCTAATAACTCATCAACAACAACAAAAACCTGTGACTCCCCCTCCATTGCTCCGACTCTCGTTTCTGAACAATTAAAACCGCGTGGTTGTTAAAGTTGTTTCGCTGTGAAGGGATAGCAAAACGGCGTGGCTCCTCTTCTTGGTTCTTTCGGTAAAGTCACGTAGAAGGGAAATAATAAAATAATAAAAATAAAACATACTAAAATAATTCTCACGACGTTTCGGCCACAACGCAAGCAGCCGTCCTCAGGTGAAGAAACAGGTCTGTCGAGAAGACAGCGTCGCTCCTTTTCAAGAGTGAGCATCCTGGAACTTTTTGCAAACTTGAGGCCTGTCACGCGGCCTTTTGTGAGAGTGAACTTGATGCATGGTCTCCGAGTGCCGTGTTGGGGGAAATAAGTTTGACTCCACAAGCTCTGCTTATCTCGTTCTTGTTGGTACCATTTTTTTTATATATGGCGTTAATGTTTGTACTGCATGAGCACACTTTCCCAGAACTACACCGATCACTATCTGATCCTTCGCTGTGAAATGTACAAAGTAGGAAACCTTATCTGCCCTTATGTTATGTAGTTTATGGGGGGGTGGGGTTTGTTTATGTTCGTCAACATTTAGCTACTTCATCTGGTTTCTGTGGGAATCGAACAGATAGGCTATTCATTCACGATATTTTTTTTTCAATAATAGTATGATCAAGCCAACTTTTTTTTTGTGCGTGTGTGTTCTTTCGGAGGCAGGATTAACTTTTGTGGTGGGATCAGGTTTCTAGCTCGCGTCACGCTTACAATAACCCATGCCACATATTGAAAAATGTATAAGGATCCTCATTTTTCAAGTCTACTTAGGCATTCAAAGTCAGCCTCCACATTCTAGATTTGAAGCTTTCGTGACTGCAAGGATTCATACTCTTAGTTCTTTCGGTAAAGTCACGTAGGTAAAAAATGAAATTAAAATTAATAAAAAAAAAACTATAAAATCACGTCGTTTCGGAGGCAACACAAGCTTCCATCTTCAGGTGAAACTGTCACAGCAAAATATCTGTTTCACCTGAAGACGGAAGCTTGTGTTGCCTCCGAAAGTCGTAATTTTATTGTTTTATTTATTTTTATTTTTCCCCTATTTTTTTATTAATTTTAATTTCATTTTTTACCTACGTGACTTTACCGAAAGAACTAAGAGTATCAGCCTCCGCACTTAAAGAGTGTTTGGCGGTGTACAGCTTTGTTGGTGGCCCAGAGCACTGGCGGAGCTAGTGGGGGGGTGGCACGTGCCCCCCCAATGATTCGATCGAAATCCCTCATTTCATCGGATCATTGGGGTTTATTAGTAATAAATCGGCATTTTTCGACCCCCACTGCCACTGTGTAGCATATTATTACGTGCCAGGGACTCTATGAGATGATAGGACAATAGTCTGAGTCCATAATTGGCAATAAGTAACAGAAAAGCGGTTATAAGTGACTCAAAACTGTGCGCAGTTGCATATACAATACATGACTTTGTTGAAGGCATTCACCTTCAGCGAGCGCGATGCCGATCACACAACACGGTTCGAATTCAACCCTCGATCGATGACTGCGCCATCGCCGCACACGCGTCGAATAAAAAACAAGGGACAAGTCCTCACTTACTACAACTCCTAGCATTTTTCATTGCTGGAGGGGTTGCCCTCCCTACCTGAAAATCCTGGCTCCGCCATTGGCCCAGAGTCCGTGGTGGTATAAATTCCCATGTCAGAGGTCAGTCTCTCCACAAGACCACCGCTCTCATCGTGACTTGGTGCGCTCATTTTGTACTCACCTTCTCATTAGCGCAACTTGTGTTCTAAACACGCCTTGGTCGTTGCACGTATGTGAAAATAAACTTAAACGCTTTAACAGAGCGCAGTTGTCAAAAGTACTCAGTCAAGCTCTTTGCCGCTGTCCTAATCCAGTTTAAAAGGACGTTCATGCCCCCTACGCCATCACAAAGGCACACACTAGAGATCTGCGGCTTACTGCGAGAATGCATGACAAATGCGGAACATGTGCGTGCTTGCTTTATCTCCGGACAACAAACCGACGGCGGCAAGAAGACCGCGGTGGGTAGAAAAAAAGACTGTGACAATGCCGCACACAAAACCCAGGCCATTATGTGTCTCGATGAAATTGTTCGTCTGCCTCCACCGAAGGGGCCCTCTTTGCCGCCAGGCGGGGTGCGGGTAGAGCCACCGCTCCACAACGATTCGGTGGTCCGCCCGCCGTGCGTCCGTGATCGGAGCGCTGCGGGGTGCCGGAGAGCGACGGAGGCGATTCGTAGGAGCTTTATGAAACGCTGAGCCGCGAAACGAGTCGAAGCGGTCACATTTTCAGCCGCCACAAAACGACTGCGGCGATTTGTCGGCGACAACGTGCTTGTTTATCTGGAAGCTGTGGATTTTGAGCGGCACAGATGAGCCCCGTTGGCAGCTGCGTGCTGCGTAGCAGCTGCGTGCTGCGTAGCACCTACGTGAACATTCACGTGTCAGGGGTTTGTTTCGTGGCAAGACGCATGTTTGAAGCGGCGACTCGAAGTGGTTGCTAACGTCTTCTTGGTTCTTTCGGTAAAGTCACGTAGAAGGGAAATAATAAAATAATAAAAATAAAACATAATAAAATAATTCTCACGACGTTTCGGCCACAACGCAAGCAGCCGTCCTCAGGTGAAGAACAAGTCTGTTGGAATGACAGCGTCTGAATGACAGCGTCTGAATGACGCTGTCTTCCCGACAGACCTGTTCTTCACCTGAGGACGGCTGCTTGCGTTGTGGCCGAAACGTCGTGAGAATTGTATTTTTTTATGTTTTATTTTTATTATTTTATTATTTCCCTTCTACGTGACTTTACCGAAAGAACCAAGAAGATGAATCCCTGCAGTCACGAAAGCTTTACATCGAAATGGTTGCTAACGGTCGCACTAACCTGCACCAATTGCGATGCTCACTGAATGCGAATTGATTTGTGTGGCCTTTAACTGAAATAAAAACAAATGTGTCCGCGATACCGAAGACGTTCCACTCTACCTGCCGGGAACCTCTTCTCTGAGCACGTGGGTGTGAAACGTCGGACACCGTGCCGAACGATACTCGGCGTCACGCGAAAATCAAACAGCGTAGGACAGCAATTCGGTCGAGGCTCATCTCGCAGGTGCACATTGCAGCAGCCATCTGTGTGAAGCGCTCCAGCAACAGGTGTTGGGAATTAGCTGTGGAGCGATACACGTTCACACGGATTGGTTTAGCAATTCCCCCCACCACTGAGCCACATTAGCGTTTCAACGTCGCGCAAAATTGCATCGGTTTGTGGAGTAGCAGCTTTTGTTGCGCGGTTGTGCGCATGGGAAGAGGTTGTTCATTCTTTGGGCGCACAACATAGGGAGAGTGGCAATTGGTGTGTACATTTGTTCAGTGATTACATGGCAGCAGATTGTAAAATCCCTTGCGATGTGGTGTCTCGTTTGCAAGGCTGCCCACGATGCTAAATTTGTACCTGAACCACGCCTGGCCTCTTCTGGGCTAACTTATTCTCATGTATGCAATTGCTGTCAGTGTGTGATCATGAACATCAACAGTGGGTGGGCAGGCTGGCTTTACCAATTCTTTATTTGCCAAGTCTACTTTAGTAGATTTTTCACTAACCACCTAACATTTTTCAAATTGACAAAACGGAAATCCTTGTCTTCTGTTTGTGTCTTTGTCTTTGCACGTCTGGTGGAATAGCGATTAGCGCACTCTGCTACGAACCATATGATCTGAGTTCAATTCCTGGCGACTGCTAGAATCAGTGCTGAGAGTTATCTGCACTGGTCCTAGGCCTCTCCTAGGTTGACTCAGTGTTAAATGAGTACAGTACCCGGCTTTATGTATAAACATCAGCATTAGGAAGTCAAAGGTGGCTGAACTAGATGCTGGCGACACCATCTAATTGTGTGCTTTGCCAGAATTCAAATGTGCTCGCTAACAACCATAAAAGCAATCTTTGTTTTTTTTGTAATTGCATATATGTGTGTTGGTGTGTGTGTCGCCTGGTGGGTTAGGGGCTGATGGTTATGGTATTTCACAAAAAGCTTTGAAAAATTCTTTATTTTCATTTACTTTAATGGGGGCATTTTATTTTTGTATGCGTTGCGATATGCATTCTTTTACTAACTCGCAGTCATAAATGCAGAGCCAAGCCTCAATACATTCTTGGAACGATTCAGATCATCCACATGCACTTAAGTCCACGTATGTGTGTCTGCAGACCGCGGCTTAATTCATTTCGCGAGGCTGTAGCCGAAGATAATCGCCCACCACTTAAATACGCGAAAAATAAAGCATTGGGATTGAAATCAAGATCCGGTTCCCTTGCACAAAGTTAAAATGCCTCGACGGTCACCTACCGTGGCCGGATTCACAGCATGCCCGTCCATCAGCGGCCACCAGAGGCAACCGGTGACATCATTCGCCAGAAATCCCTCGAACGGAAACAATGGGCCTCCTTGATGCCGTATCGCAGGGCCATACCCGGGGATCCCATGCAGTCCCTTCCGGAAACGATAAGGTCAAAATACAAAGTGCTTCCATTCTGTACGAGCAAGATATCACATTTTTCTTTTTCTACTCCCCACCGAGTTATCAGAGACGGACATTCCTACGGCGAGCCTTCACTCTACCCGGCGTCGCACACCGCTGAAATGTAGTAAAACGCGCTCATCGGCGTATATTCGCGTGTCAGATGCCTCCTAAGGGGGTTTGCTAACAACAAAAATTTGCGTGCGGAAACCGTCTACGCTTTAGCCCCGAAGCGGTTCGAAGACATCGCGGTCCGTTCGCAGTGTGGTCTTCGTGAAATGGCGGAAATCTGCGCTTTTTTTTTTGCGGGCTCCAGCCCTCCCCAGGTTTGCGCTAAATCTGTCAGTGGATGCTTTTCGAGACAACTTTGGGAACCGAATGGAGGAAATAGAAGGTCATGGCAAGGGGACGCCCTTGCTGCTGCCACTGATGTTTTCTCGCGCAAATGCCAGCTGCACCGTCGTTTTAGGTTTGCCTCATTTGGTACAACATTCTAAACGCGCCACCCCACCAACCCCCCTCCACTGCCCCTTTTTAATTTGTTCACTCACTGAGCTGAAGCCCATTTGTCCCTTTTTGGTTTAACTGCAGTTGAGCTGTTGATCTCGCAAATCTTTTCACACTTGTGTCCTATTTGGATCTTGCCAGCTAATGTCCACACTGCGAATGAAACACGGGCGTTTGGTTCATTGTACGGCTGAGTTACGGCCGGGCAGCAATTGCCCACACTACAGCGAGATTTTTAAAACGGCACTTGTACATTTTTGGGGGATTTCGGAACATTATTTTTTTCAAAGGTTCCCAAGATTAATCTTTTTTACGTGAACAAGGTGGATGGATTTATTTTTTTCTTCTTATAGAAATTAGAGAAACGGATATTTTGAATACAATTTGTTAAGGCTAACCTCTTTTATTCGTTTTGCATTGTAAGTTTCACAGTTTGTATCATGTCTTGTATTAGGGCCCTACAGACAATCGCCCCTTAGTAATGATAAAACTGAACACTTTTTTTCTGCTCAGAAGCCACATTTAAAAAATGAAGCGTTTTATACGTCTAACGCATCAGTTCTGTCATGTCAACATTTTTTCGAATCTGCCACTTACATTTATCTAATAACAACGACAACAAAAACCCCAGACAGAGCGTTTGTTTCGGATTTAAAATGCGTTTTCCTTCTAGTTTTACACATTTTTATATGAAATGTGACCTTGAGAAGTGAATTCAACAGCGTCACTACTCCGGTGATTACGAATCTAATTGTGGCGACTGACAGACGTGTGTGTGTGTGGCTGTGTGTGTGGCACTTGTGGGGAGCGGTGGTGTAGCGGTTAGCACGCTGTGCTACGAACCTGGCGACCCGGGTTCGATTCCCGCTCGCGGCAAACACCCAGTGACGATTTTCTGAACCGGTCCTGGGCCTCCCCTAGGTCGACTCAGCCTCAAATGAGTACCTGGTGCGATGTGTAAACATCGTCACAGGGAGACAAAGGCGGCCGGGCGTGGTGTTGGCCACCCACCCCCTTGTGTGCCGTGCCGGCCTTTATAGGTGCTCGCTAACAGCACTTGCCCCAACAGTCTGCTACAGGGGATCTTTGCGTGTTTTTTGTGTGTGTGACCTGTAGAACAATGAGTAATTGCTTTACAATTTTACAATTCACAGTCGAGCAAATGGTGTTAATTTGCGTCCTCCTAAACACTTTGCGATGTGTGTGTGTGTGTTAGTGCGAGCACACGTGCGATGGCGCGCGTGCAAGTGTCTGCGCGTGCAAGTGTCTGCGCGTGCAAGCGGTGCACCTGGTGTGCATGCGTGCACGTGTCCGCTCGCGTGTATGTCTGCGTGTGCGGCTGGATTTGTGCGTGTGTTGTGTCTCCGTGTCTACGCGCCTTCGTCTTTTTGTCTCTGTGCATACGGTTGTGTTCACGCGCGTGGCTGGGTGTGTGTGTAAGTGCGCGTGCACGCATGTGAGTCGCGTATGTGTGCTCGTGTCTGTGTAGATGTGTGTGCAAGCTGTGTGTCCGTGCCTATGTCTTTGTCTATGCACATGCGTCCGTGTGTCCGTGGATGGGTAGTTGTATGCAATGTGTGTGTGTGTATGTTCGCGCGTGGACACGCAACATGCGCAGTGTGTGTGTGTATTGGTGTGGGTGTGAAGAGTGGCTGTGCGTGTGGGCCTGCGAGTGTATGGTTTTGGCGAGCCCTCCGGCGGCAACAACAGTCTTGACTGTGCTCGAGTTGGCGTGAATATACAAAGGATCGCAAGGGTGGCCTTGCTGGCCGAAAACACATAACCAACAGAAACACATGTCTCTCCGCTTTTTCAAAATAATTCCTTATAATTACGTGCGATTCGTTCCTCTTTCTTGGTTGCGTCGTTTGATCAAGAAGCTTCGTGAAGACATTCATTGTCGGTGTCGTTTCTCTCGTGTCGCGTGGGCGTTGATGAAAGTGGCAGTGTTCATATTCTTAGGTTTTTTCGGTAAAGTCACGTAGGTAAAACACAAGACTTGTGTTGCCTCCGAAACGTCGTGATTTTTGTTTTATCTTATTTTATTTTCATTAATTTTGATGTTTGACCTACGTGACTTTACCGAAAAAACCTAAGAATATGATTCCTTGCAGTCACGAAAGCTTCAAATCTAGAATAAATGGCAGTGTTCATTTCATTACTCACGCTTGCGTCTTATCCGGAATTATCGCTGTTGGGTTACTTTAGCCTTAGACGAAGTACTTGGGTAGGGCACATCTCCGTTGGCGATGGAAATTCCACATTCGAATGGTAAAGACAACTACTGTAATCACTAACCTGTACACGGTAACAGTATAAACATTGCACCTCTTCGGACTTTCTTCACCAATGGTTAGTGGCTGCCATTATTTTGTTGAGAAGCAGCAACGTCCACTCTCAAATGTCATCACATTGTTCAAAACTTCATTGCCGGGTCAAAATGTCGTCATGGCCGAGAGGAAAACCCAAAGCCACGTGTTGGGATCGCATGTGGCTCTCGGTCCTTCCCCTCCGTCGCTGACCTCCGATGCCTGTCTCCACAACTCTCCCCCTCTCCTGCGCGCTGCACGCCGAGTATCCGACTCCACGCAGGTTCCTCGTCCTCCCGATTGACGTCCGGCTGAGAACTTGCAGGCGTCTCAGCCTCTCTCCTTCCACGAATTTCCTCGCAACCTCCACGCGTAGCCGTTATCAATCCGTTGAAATGCCAATGCAGCGAAAATCGCCGATTAACCCCCCTTTTAATGACCAACATCACCAGAGCCCAGACGGTGAGGTTCCCACGAAAATAAATTTGCCGTATTTTCCTCTCTTTAAAATCGCAGCGACTCACGGTGCACAGCTTTTAACGAAGGCAACCATGCTGCGTTGCTTCTCTATTGTTGCACTCGTTTCGTTTTTGTACTGTTTGTTGTTGTAGCTTGCTGACCCGCCCGTACTGGACACCTGTGAAAAAGAGCTGCATATCTCATCGGGTTCCTCCAATCTAAATAAAGATCCTGATGATTCTGTCATGCAATTTCTCACCCACGTGACATCAAACGCGCCGTGGACGAATCGCCAGTGGGGAATGGAGGGAATGTCGACGGAGACCCGATGTCCCATTCTGCGATCTGCGTGTTGTGCACGGCACCTCGCTGATCTGGTCAAAGAGCGCAAAACCATCACGCGAACTCCGGTCATCCTCACAGCAGCGGCTTTTGGATAGCCATCGAACAAAGACGGTCACTACCTCACTCGGTGTTTAGGTGTGCTTCTGCGGCCGTCTGGAACGCTCGGATATTAGGAAGCCACTGGAGCTATGCACTTTAAAATCTACGTGGAAAACCAATTTCTTTAGAACTGCTTTTAGCGTTTAGTTTTGTTGTCCTTCCCCCTGCACCTCCAATGAGCACGGTTGGCTACGTGCCGGTGCGAAAGAAGTTCAACATACATACATTACATGTGTGCGAGGGTTGCTTTTTTATTGTTGTTCGCGTTTCGTGTGGAGTTCCACATTTTTTGGAAACGTTTGCCGGTGGCTGCCTTTAGAAGCAACCGTTAATTGAGGCGCACCGCCGAAACAAATGCCGTCGCTGGGATGAGACGTTGGTGAATTGGCACGGCCATTGTGAGAGAGGTTGCCCCCTACTCCAGAAAGGAGGACCGGCGTGATTTCCCAGGATGGAGGGAGGGGGTGGGTGACAGCCTACGGAGGGGCAATGGCCCACTTAAGATGTCCCCCCGGAGAAGAAAAATGGGCGCGAGCGATGAATGGGTGCCCTGTTACAGGTCGCACAACATTTCCCAATGAGCGCGATGTTCAGTCTTGTTGCGAACGTCGGACTCGGACGAAGGGATTGCAAAGTTATCTTTTTTTAAAGTGTGCACCTTTGTGCGATACGTGTACAGTACAGTACTTGTATTGCGCTGCACGTCAGGTGCGTATCGACGAATTGAATGACCGATTAAAATCGGGTTCGTTACACGCGCGATCCATTTCATTCAATCGTGCATGGGTGACTCGGTTGTGATATTTTTTTATTGGTAAATGTTGTGCGTGTTCAGGTCACCTGACTGCTGCAGACATTCGAGATTCCATAATGGGAAAATTTTCATCGATTATTGAATCTAATTGTGCTCAACTAGAGTCCTGAATAGCTGCATCTTCATATTTGTTTCAAGCTTATCAGTGCTTGGATATAATTACTGGAGTTGACTCAAACTTTGGACTGGTTTTGAGACTTAACTTTTTTGCACATTTTTTTATTGTATATTTTCTACATCCAGTACATAACTGTCTTGTAAAATGACTGCAGTGAAGACCACGTGTATGGCATTCACTGTATTTGTTGTATGCATGTACAACAAACACACAAAGGGCGCACATGTTAAGAAATATAAAGCAAACGGGGAGTGAAAAGTATGCACTATTGTGGCTAGCCAGGTCTTGCATCGAGTCCAAAATGTGTCCACTTACAATAATAATGTCCATTATTTATCCTGGATGGCCCTCACGCAGTGTCAGGGGGTCTTTTTTCAGGAGGCTCCTGCTCTGAATTTGTTTGGCGAATTTTTTTTTCACGTGGGTTGAAACCAGAGGGCCTGTAGAAAGCCCTTATACATACGAAGAAAACGTTTCAAACTCCTGGCGGACAGGTCAGTAACCTACTCGTTGAGCGATGAGGTGGAGCGTGTTGAGGAATCTTGATTTTTACCTAAATGATTAACAATAAAAAATAAAACCCTTGTTAATCCACTGCTGGCTGAAGGCCGTTGTTTAACCATACTTCACCATGCTGGTCATGCGGATTAGTAAAGAGAGGGCCCAGAAAAAGTTCAGATATAAATTGTGACTGATGTTAGCTTTGAACGGAAATGAAACGCCTCTTCTTGGTTCTTTTGGTAAAGTCACGTAGAAGGGAAATAATAAAATAATAAAGATAAAACATAATAAAATACAATTCTCATGACGTTTCATTCAGACGCTGTCTTTCCGACATACCTGTTCTTCACCTGAGGACGGCTGCTTGCGTTGTGGCCGAAACGTCGTGAGAATTGTATTTTATTATGTTTTATTATTATTTTATTATTTTCCTTCTACGTGACTTTACCGAAAGAACCAAGAAGATGAATCCCTGCAGTCACGAAAGCTTTAAATGGAAATGAAACTCTTATAGTGCAGTGTTTTAACCACTGCACCAGCGCTGTACCGTGTGATATTGAATCGTGTTGATTGGCACTGTGGTTAGATAGCTTGACTAGCAATAGAAGGTCACAAGTTCAAGTTCCAGTGGGTATATACACTTCATTTGAAGTCACTTGTTTGTTATTCCATGGAGGGGCAGGCCCCCGCCATAGCCGTAAGGAATTTTTCACCACTGGCTCAGCTCCACGAAAAAATGTATATACGCACTTTGCCCATGCTTGTGTCGGGCAGAGAGAGAGAGACACGTGGACTTTTTGACTTTCCTACATTATCAAACAAAACATTTCTCAAAAGCTCTGCCCCCCACCTCCCCCCCCCCCATATTTTTTTGTTAAAAACAAAAATCACAATATATATCATGTCAGCCCGAGAAAAATCATTCATGTGGTAGTTTTGGAAGTGCCTGGAGTGCAAAGCGTGGCCCCGTTTCCGCCGCTGGGACATCTGGAGAGTGTTCTAGCTGAGGTTGCACGAAAACCCAGATCGCGTCGCTCTTTCGCCTAATTGGAGCAAAATTTTCCCGAGCGCTGCCCATCCTTTTTGCCGCCAGAGCCCAGATGGTCAAGATCCCACGAAAATAAAATTTGCCGTATTTTCCCCTCTTTAAATCGGAGCGGCTCACGTTGCATGGCTCCTAACGATGGCAACCGTTCTGTTTTCCTCGCTGGATGTGGAATTATAATTTTTTTCCATAGCAGCGTTCCAGTGTAACGGCGACACCCATGGTTTTGTTAACACTCTGTCTTACTACTTGCCGGTGTTTTTCGCCGTTGTGCTGTCTAGCTCTCTCCGATGTGTTTTTTGGATTCTACTGCATGATGTTGTTCGGCAGCTTTTTTTGAAATTAAATATCATCATCATCGGCGACATCATCATCATTAGCGGCAGAGGTATCATCATTAGCAGCTGCTCTGCTTACGGTACAATCCAAAAACACATCGGTGGAGAGCTATGTTCTGCGTTGATAGCAACATTTCCCCAGCTGAGTATCCAGGTTTTCTGTGAAGCAGCTCGTGAAATGTTTTACAGGATTATTGGCCAAGGATGGCATGCACAGGTTTGCCAGTCGTGTGTTAAAGTCATCAGTCGACAGATTTTATTTTTGAGGCACAAGTTTCCTGTCCTAAAGTCCCAAAGGTCAACAGAAAGTTTCTTCGTTTTCGCGTCGAGTTTGTGTTTGAGACAATGGTGTGCGTGGAAGAACCCAGATGTCACGGCCCCACGAAGAATGACGAACCAACAACCCATTACAGCGCACGTCTGTATAATAATAATAAAAACATGTTAAGAAGGTCAAAATCTTACAAATCACGGTGACAAAATGACATGCAGTTCCAAAGGTTGTTATCGTGCTGTGAAATCATTGGTGTAATGATTCATTGGATCGTCAATTAAAATAGTGCGTGTCTAAAATACATGCGTCGAATGAGTTGTGATCATTTTCAATGCCTCTACCTTGCTTGCGGGTTGAGGAGTGGCGCCGTTCTGAGTGCACTGTGCCTCAAAGCCGTCAACCTGAGTTCGAATCCTGGCCACGGCTAACATCGGTAGCAAGTGTTGATCTTGAAAAATGAATCTGCCTTGGGCCTCCCCCCTAGGTCGAATTAGCCTCAAATGATTACCTTGTCTGGAGTGTAATCATCAGCACTGGGGAAACAAACTCGGCTGTGCGTGGGGTTGGCCACGCCACCACCTCGCTCGGCGCTGTGCCAACCTTCCCCATCAGTCAATGTCGGCTACACATGGGGATCTTTGCCTTTGTTTATTGCCAGCTTATTTGGATTATTTTGCTGCTATGAAATGTAACCTGATGGCGGGACCCCGGGGTCCCGAATAAACGGAAGTCAAAATCGTAATTAGTGAATTTCTTTTCGGCGACTCCGTCCCAACGCGCACATAAACGCCGCGACCCGCCTGGCGCGGATCATTCTGTTGTCGTGTCGTCCAAGCGCAGCAACGAGGACGAATGCGCAGAAGAAACAACATTTTGAAACTTTGATTAGCGCATCGTGTAGAGCTCGTCGAGAGGAATAGATTGCCGTGTCGTTCGTCTTCAACAGATATAAAATGACGTCGCAACGCAGTTCATGCGAGAGCCGGGGGCTTATGGGACCCCGGGGTCCCGCCATAAGGTTCAGATGTCCACACATGATAAGCCACTTTGTTGAGCTGTCATTTGTGGCCAGGTCGCTTCTGAAAAATAAGTGAATACCTCATTGGGCTTTTCCTGGTAAGATTAAAAACTAATTTAGTTTTATTTGCATATTTTGTAAAGTGATTTGCTTACATTTTGACTTAAAACTTTCGTAACTGCAGGAATTCATATTCTTTGGATCTTTCGGTAAAGTCACGTAGATAGAAAAAAAATCAAGTAAATTAAATAAAAACTATCGCTTGTGTTGTGATAGAAACGTCGTAGTTTTTATTTCATTTACTTAGATTTTTTCTATCTACGTGACTTTACCGAAAGAACCGAAGAATATGATTTGCTTTCCTTTATATACTTTGCACTCCTATCGTGTTTCTGTATTGTTCGTTGTTGTCGTAACTTTCTGACCGGGCCCTGCTGGACATTTGTGAAAAAGAGCTTCATAGCTCATCGGATTTCTCCAGTGTTGATGAAACATTCTGATTCTGAGATGCGCATACGTGTGTGTGGTCCCATCGCGCGCAAACCCCTAATGCGAACGTGTTGCTCTCGCGCTGTTGTTCACTCCCGGCCAGGCGCGAACCACCATCGGAGCTGGCAATGGAGATCCCTCAGCAGATGAGCGGACTGCAGAGGAAGAAGCCTCCTGGGCTCTTGCTCAACATCCCGCCGCCAACACAGGACTCTCCCGTGCTCCCGGTAAGCGGCCGCGGCGATGCGGGGCCGGAGGGATGCGGGGCCGGTGCCGGTGCCGCCGCCAAAACTGGCGATTTTTGTCGCAGCCTCGAGCGACGATTTTTGGGGGGGGGGGTTTCTCCGTAGCAGCAAAATTATTAGTGACTAATATAGCGACTCTCACCGCAGATACAATTGTGCGGATTTTGGAACGATCCCTGGTGTGTGTGTGAGTGTGTGTACACATTAAGGATCAAAATGTGGACTCTTCGATGCATTGACCGGCGGTGACATTTTTGATCGCTTTAAGAAAGCCAATGAATCGGCTTCGGCTTCGGCTTGGTTTGGCACTGGAGGAGTTGGCAACACCGCCGCCACGCGTGCGGCAGGTGGGGCGAGGGGGTGGTGGGTTTGGGGGGCAAGAAGGGACACACGGGCGGGAAGTTACCGAGGCGACAAAAGGGTCGTGCCTGCCAGCCGTATCGGCCAAGCGAGTCGACTGCTCACAGCATTCGTTGCAGGTCGTTAACCAGCCGTGCGGCGCCGATCGTGTCAGCGAGCGCCCAACTCTTGAGCCGGAAGGTCACCGTTTCACATCGTAGGTCATCATTGTTTGTCATCGTTCCTCACAGGGTCGGTGAAACGAGTACCGCTCTGTAGGAAGTCAGCAGCGGTTGTCTTTGGAGCGGGGCTATACTCGGCCACCGGCCATGTGTCTCGTTAGGCATTCCGGGAGTTAGGCCAGCACACACACACACACACCTTGACTGCTCAATTCAGTTACTGAAGAAGCTCCCGCCCAGCGCGCGGAGCGAAACGTCGGCCAACATGCCGACCGACGCGCGACACAACCCCGAAAACACACCGGAGAACGAGACAGCACAACCGTGAACGTCTACTCGGTCGTAGTAGTAGCGCAGAAAATCGCCATGGCGACGGTGACGTGCTTCGGCCATTTTCTCAAGCAACGTGAATCAGTCCCCTGGCGTTCTTCGTTTTATTTTTACAAAGCGCTCGGTGGCTTCCTCCCGTTATACTTAGCAGGGTTGTCCGAGAGCCAGAAAACATCCGCTCAGCAGCGTTTCCTTTTTTTAGACGTCCTCATTTCCTGCTGCCCTTGCCTCCGAAGCATTTGCATCATCATCATCATATCCCTGATAATAAGACAGCACCACGTGACGACGCGCCTTGGCAGAAACGCACATGTACAACCCGTCATCTCGCTTGTCAATCCACTGCTGGATGAGATCCTCCTCGCCCGCCCCCCCACCGTGACATGCGGACCCTGAGGGTAATTTAACCAAACTTCCCCATGCAGGTTGGCGAACGTGGTGGGTGGGGGGGCAAGCACGATTTGGTGGTTACCCGTCAAAGCACTTGCCAGGCTCAAATCTGCTTGGATTCTCGCGGTGAATTTGGGTACGGTGGGCTTGTGAATATCTCTTAGAATCGGAAGGGTGCAACGTGAAGAGTTGCTTAACTTGCTTGTTCTCCCATATAATACAGGGCAAATGGGTTTTTTTGTTGTTGCAATTTGTAGAGAAACTCATTATGTGCTCTGATGGAGGATTAAATCTAGTTTTGTTTACAGCTCTCTGTCAACCGACTGCGGGCTGAAGGCCTCCCCACACTGTATCGGTCTTGGGGGTCGTTTAACCATATCTCACAAATGAATATACAAACAGACAAAGGTAAAACATTAAAATAAAATTTGAGTGAGTGAGTGAGCGTGTGGACTTTCTGCATCAATGTTTAACGGCAGTATTTGTTTAAAATAGGCAAACCTTGGCACTGGGTTTGACCTTCTAGATCTCATCAGCAGAGTCGGGCAGCTAGACCTGTTAAACACATTTTGCGAGATGTTAACGGACAAAAGTCATCCAGTTAAGCCACGGGACTTGTCAAGACAATTTAGTCAATTGCCTTTAACAGAAAACGTTTTGTTGGAAAACACTGTTTCTGGTCAAACACTATACTGTCCATTAAATGAGACTCACTCTCATTTGTCCTATGTCTTTGTTTTTAAGAGCTATATAGGCTGAGTGGGCCTTACCTGGTAAAATAAAAAATAGTTGATAGTTTAATCGCAGTTGCTGAACACTGGCCCAAAGGCCCAAACTGCCAAGCAGCCAGACACAAACAGCAACATTGAAAGTGTGTTCGATTATTTAACTTTTTGCTGAATTGAGCAAGGTTAAGTGAATTTGGGTAACGTAAATATATGGTGGCAGGAGTGAATGGGTGGGTGAATTGGTGATGAATGGCTGAGTGTGGTGAGTGAGTGAATGGGTCAGTGAATGGGTGAGTGTGGTGGGTGGGTGAGTGACTGAATGGGTGAGTGTGGTGAGTGGGTGAGTGAGTGAATGGGTGAGTGTGAGTGAGTGTGGGTGAGTGGGTGAGTGAGTGAATGGGTGAGTGTGAGTGAGTGGGTGAGTGAATGGGTGAGTGTGGGTGAGTGGGTGAGTGAGTGAATGGGTGAGTGTGGGTGAGTGAGTGAATGGGTGAGTGTGGGTGAGTGGGTGGGTGAGTGAGTGGATGAGTGATTGAGTGAGTGGGTGAGTGATTGAGTGAGTGAGTGAGTGAGTGGGAGTGGGTGAGTGTGGGTGAATGATTGAGTGAGTGGGTGAGTGGGTGAGTGAGTGGGTGAGTAAGCGAGCGAGTGGGTTAGTGAGTGAGTGGGGGAGTGGGTGAGTGTGGGTGAATGATTGAGTGAGTGGGTGAGTGGGTGAGTGGGTGAGTGAGTGAGTGGGTGAGTGAGTGAGTGAGTGAGTGAGTGGGTGAGTGGGTGAGTGAGTTAGTGGTTGAGTGAGTGGGTGAGTGAGTGCGTGAGTGAGTGAGTGAGTGAGAGAGTGAGTGATTGGGTGAGTGAGTGAGTGAGTGGGTGAGTGAGTGAGTGAGTGGATGAGTGAGTGAGTGGGTGAGTAATTGGGTGAGTAAGTGAATGAGTGGGTTAGTGAGTGAGTGGGTGAGTAAGTGAGTGAGTGGGTGAGTGAGTGAGTAAGCGAATGAGTGGGTGAGTGAGTAAGCGAGTGAGTGGGTGAGTGAGTGGGTGAATGAGTGCGTGAGTGAGTGAGTGGGTGAGTGAGTGAGAGAGTGAGTGAGTGAGTGGGTGAGTGAGTGAGTGGGTGAGTCAGTGAGTGAGTGGGTGAGTAATTGGGTGAGTAAGTGAATGAGTGGGTTAGTGAGTGAGTGGGTGAGTAAGTGAGTGAGTGGGTGAGTGAGTGAGTGAGTAAGCGAGTGAGTGGGTGAGTGAGTAAGCGAGTGAGTGGGTGAGTGAGTGGGTGGGTGAGTGCGTTGTTGAGATCCACAGCGCGGTAGATGAACGCCGCGTGGATGGGACGAATCGGTGATCCTGGTGGACTGAGACCTCACCATGGTCTCAGCACCGTCGCCGCACAAAGTTAGACAGCACATCGCATTGTGCTCCAGTGCAGCCTCTGTGAGAAACAGGACGTAGAGGTTGCGCACACATAATTGGCACAAATCACGGCAAACAGCTCTCATTACCGCAACGGCATGGGGAGGCCCTCGTCCAGTGGTAGATTGATACTGGGCTGGAAATTATTAAACAAACCTTTACTTCTTGAGAGATCTCCGCGCTACAGCACAATTGCATTTGTATCATCATTTATACCACTGGCACTAATGAGTTTTTTGGTTTCAAAAAACGATTCATGTTACCTCTTTTATCTCCAATCTTTCTATGATCAAAGCGTTTTGTGTTTTTGCTGTGGCATTTGCTGGGCATTAATGCAAACGAAAAGCAACAGTCGTGATACCGTTTGCTAAGAGGGAATATCGTCCCCGAAATAGTTGTGACTCTCACGTTTCCCAGGATCACAGGCAGCGCAACACCCGCTCGCTATCTAACCTTTGCAGAAGCCAGAAACTTCCTCCCGAGTTTATTTTCGATTTGTTTTTCGGCGGTCGTTTTCCTGTTTATCCTTTTCCCCTCTCTCTTAATTCTTCCAGCTGACAACTCCCTGCCCCTTTTGTTTCTCCTCCGTCGCATCCCTGGTTAATGTGCTCCTCTTCCTTCCTCTGTGCAGCGGAACTTCCTGTGCTCAGCCCGCTGATGCGTGATCCTCACCGTGTCACGAGGTGACCTTTATAACTGATAGCACGACTGGGGGGTGCGACTCTGCTGACCTTAATAACCTACCCACGCGTTCATTTAATCGCTAACACACACGCTCACTCACTCACCCACCCACCGACTCGTTTTCGTCCGTTTGTTCATTCTCTCACTCGTCAACTCTCTCTCTCTCTCTCGTCTATTCACCCGCCCATCCGCTGACCCGCACACATGCTCACTCTTTTTAAATCCTTTATATTAAGTTCGCTTGCTTGCTTGCTTGCGCGCTTACGACCGTGCAAATCTTTCGGTCGTTTTTTAACCACTTCCCGTGATCCAATCGAGCTGACATTTTGCACACAGACTCGTTGTGCGTGACAATTAATTTTCGTGAAATTTTTTTTCCAAATTTTTACACTTTTTAGGGAATTTTTTTTATATTTAATTACCAATTGCTTAATGGTGGCAGGCAATCATCTGACCCATAGGTGGCAGCCATCTCAAGCCAGAGGACGAGAGGACTTTAGCCACCACGCATATAAAGGATTTATAGTGAAAAACTTGGTTTTTACGGGTTCATTTTTTCTCCATCACCCATCTACTCTCACTCTCATCCACCGTGGCTAGCTACTTTGTTTAATAGCCAGCGTGTCCTTAAAGGCATAACTCATTATTCAGAGCACATAAGAGAGGACCAGACCTCTCTCTCTCTGGCCCGTCTGTCACCTGTGAAAAAGAACCGTTGCCCGAAACGCCGCCTCCCGTATACTGTTTCCCTTTAAGGCCACGGTGTTATTGACGGAGGCGTTGTTGGTTTTTGTTACGCGACAATAGTTGTGGTTTCCCTTCGGCTTACTCAGCGATGTGTTTTGGGTGACACCATCCGCGGATGCAATTTAGCATCGCACTCAAGATGAAACTTGTCTCCCCGCACGTACATAAAGCGGTGAAAATCAGTCATCGAGCTGAATTAAGAAGCAGGTGAGAGAGTTTATAGACAAAGAGAGAGAAAAAAGCCACTTTTGTAATAGATGCCAGAGGTACAAATGCAAGAGCAACACATATGCAATGCAAGTTAATTTCATATTTCAATAAATAAATAGATATATCGACACTTCCGTTGATAGCACTGCCTTTCAAATAAAATCAAAAAGTTTGTTTCGAGAGGCCAAAGAGGCCTGGTCTCTTAGCGTGCCATGAAAAAGGAACATTGCCCTCAACGTTGCCGATGATTCACTGTTCCTTTTAAAGCCACAGTGTTGTTGATGAATCGCGCACCACTGCCAACGCAGTATCGCCAAATTATTCACTTAGAGTAAGTGAATAAGCCTATAATATAATAAAGTAATTGGGATAAATAATAATAATACATAACGCCGTGCAAACTCACTGGAAATATGAAAAACAAATACGATGTGCTATCTGGATAGACGAGACTTAATGGTATTGTTTCATTTTGCAATTTCAAGCGAGCGAGCATTTCGCTAACCCTACTGCTGCACGTGTCAACAGTGCCCGCCATGTGAATGGCGAATTTCCGCCTCTGGCTCAGGGCTGTCCACAGGAAATTAACTCCCATCCTCAATTGAGCCAGATACCACTGTCACTGTATGTGTACCATGACGAATCGCATAGTATGAAAGTTTTTAACTCGTCAGATTTTATTACATTTTCTTCGTCAACTTTTACATTGATGATCCGTAAAAAAAAAAAGGTGTCGTTAACCCACCACCACCCGACACAGCCAATTAGTAAGGTTTGCCACGTAAACAAAACGCGCTAATAAGTTTACTACTTCAGCACTAACCAGTGTGTTGGAGAGTAAACCCACAACATTGACAATTTGAGTACGACGTTTTGCTGCTGCTGCTGCTTAGCGGAAGAGCACCGACACCTCGATCACCGCCACACCTGCGATCCCACGTGCTCGCCACACAAAAAACCACCGCCACTCCAGATGATGCCATCGAGTAAATCCCCACTTACAGGGGACAGCTCATAGGTCTCGCTCAATTACAGCATGTGGAAATGAAACACCCCCCCCCCAGCTCTATTATTCACAAGCCTCGGAACGTTGCCAAAACTGAGTTTCAACAGAAGACATTGTAATAGCCTGGCATATCAAATCATTGTAAAGTTCACACGAAGAATTTGCACATTTTTTTCATCCATTATACAATTGTGGTTGTATCTATTGCGTTTTTTTTTACCCTTTATTTTTAATAAAGAGGCTTTTTTGTTAAGTGATACGTAGCTAATGATGCTTACAAAAGAAGCACAACCAAAGGCAAAATGCCCAGTGCTCAGACTTAAACATTAATCAGTCATTACCCTTTCTTGGGATAGCTTCTCTCTGCATGGACGGGTGTGTGGCAATGGAGTTGTTGATCCTAAGGAGCTTGTGTAATGCGGGCGAAAGCGACCTTCCGGATGTGACGTCACAAGGAGGCGGAGCCAGGTGACGTGGGTGAAAGGTTGGGGTCCTTAAGTGGGTAAACCGGAAAGAGAAGTCAGTCGGGTTGTGAATGGAAAAGGGTGAGGCCACGAGGGCGAATGAGAGGAGGGGGGCACCGCCGGCGAGCGGGAGCCGACCCCAGAGTACAGCCAGGAAGGCTGTGTGTTAGAGGCAGCGGTGTGGCTGCAGAGAGTCGCAGGAGCGACGAAGAGAGAGGAGAGTACAGCCAGGAAGGCTGTGTGTTAGAGGCAGCGGTGTGGCTGCAGAGAGTCGCAGGAGCGACGAAGAGAGAGAGAGACAGCACGAGGCTGTCAGCGCTGCGGAGTGAGCAGCAGCGATTACAGCCAAGGGGGCTGAGAGTGAGTAACAGCAGCGGAGCTGCTGTGGGGGCTACAGGAGCGACAGAGGCCGACAGAGGGGCTGCTGGTGAAGAGAGAGAGACATCGGAGTCGGCACTGTGGAGACAGCCGTGTGGGTAATACAGTACGGACCAAATAAAGGACACTGAGCCAGAGATCGTGGTCAAGTCTTTTATTACACTGGTGTCAGAAGTGAAACGGCTTGTCAAGACGGCTCGGAAGAAAGAATATTCCTGTGCCATCATCTGCTACATCATCCGACTTACGATTGAGACAGATGGCGCAGCTGGAGACCTGGAAAATCGTGCTGGCAAAACCGTGTGAGCTCACCACGCCGACGACGGCAGTGGGGAGAGCCGAGGGTGGTCTGCAGGCCGACGCCTTGCCTGCGCTGCCAGCGCCATCTGCCACGCGGCACGGAGACGCCATCTTGGGCGTGGCAGGGGAGAAACGGCGGGAAGCCGCCATCTTGTCTTCACCGCGGCGGGGAGACGCCGCCATCTTCAACATCGCGGCGGAGAGGCAGCCTTGCGCTGCCATCTGGAGGTGCCGCGGGGAGAGCAGCCTGCTGTGAGCTGCTGTTTTGCGAGGGGGAGCTGCGAGGAGAGGACGACGACGCTACAGCTGCTGGGGCGGGAGCTCTCCCGTCCTGGCTCGGGTGCGTGACAACGGAGCAGTCAAGTCGCCGAACGAGTTCTGCGAGACGACTCAAGTTGCCGCCCTGCCGTCCTCTTCTTGCTGCAGCCCCGGGCGGGTCGTAACGATACGCACCCGGCCTTTACACGCACCTCACTTATCTTTCGAGGGCCGGGGGGGGGCGATTTTGTTCTCTCATGACTCGATTGTGCGGAGCGCGGTTCGGACTGTGGGTATGTGTGTGTAATAACGATGAACGCGCTATCTGCTTGTTGCTCGGTGTCAATTAAAGTGTGTACGTGTGTTGAGAATGGACGGAGAGTATGCTGTGCTTGCTGAGTGTTAAATTGTGTGTGTGCGCTGCGGTGTGGAGTTGTTATATTGATGGCGAAGTTAATTATTAACTCGGGAGCGTCGGGTATCTTGCGCTGTATCATCTCGTGGGTTACCTTGTGCGATGGGCTTAATTGAAAAAAATATATATATTTTTTTGGTGTATTGTGCTGCGAGGTGCTATGTGCGATGTGGTTGTTGCAAGAGAGAGAATATTGGTGTTGCTGCAATGTTACGACTGGATTAATGGTGTGTTGGTTACCTGCAGATCGGCTTGCTATTGTGCTTAAATGTGCGCGTGTGATCGCGATATGCTGACTGTATGTGCTGTTACACCGTTCTGTACGGTTATGGGGTGCGATGCATTGATTGACTATTGGGGTTGGGATGTTATTAATTGTGCGTACCTGTTGGAAATTGGTAACAAATTCGAGGGGGACCCTATTATTTGGTCGTATGGATGTTATGTACACGCGATTTTGTGTATATTATGGGTAACGGCGCTTTGTGAGAGAGAGAGCGCGCTTTGAGGGTGCGTGATGACGCCGTTGTGGGTGTCTCAAAGGTTAATGCTAATGGGACCGTAAATTGGCGCCAAGTTGCGTCGCGTATTCGGTTGGTCGCATGCAGCCACGAGTTGCTTTGCAAGTTGGGTTGTGTAACCAATGTGGCTGGTAAAATATTGGTTAAAAATTCCCCGATATGACTGCTGCGCGCAGCAAGCTGGGGCTGTGCGTCTATCGTTGTTGGGATTGTTACAATAAGACGGGGGAAGCAATTTGTGACCCCCAGCAAAGGGAAGCTGGGGTGCACGAATGGAGAAAACTGGCCACGTGTTCGCACGTTGGGCCGCCATTTTGCGCACACGCGGGGTATGGCGTCGATGCGCTTTGCGGAAAGGGCCGCCATTTTGAGTGCGCGCGAGATATTGCGCGAACGCGCTGGGCGAAGGGGGCCGCCATTTTGAGCGCGCGGGAAAAACCTCGGTGGGGCAAATATTCCATCTGTTATGCCTGCCATTGTTGATTGGGTGATGCACGAGTGGTGGTCACGTCGGCCTATGGCTGATGGCTGACCTGACAGCCCGGAGGCGAAACCTCCATGGTATGTCTTAAACTAATGGGCCGTGTGCTCATATGGCTCGGGGAGTCATGGTTCAGTTGTGCGGTGGCAGACTGAACCTGGTGTGCCGGGGGCTCACGGGTTTTGGGTTAGGGTGTTATTGTCTCTATAAGAGAACATTACCCCGTGGGGGGGGTCGTTGATATCTGGCCTTGCCGAGGGATTGATCTTCCCTTGGCTATGAAGCGCATTTCAAAGATTGATGGAGCTCGTTTGACGGGGTTGCAGTGGCAGACGTGTCTTATATATTTGGACGATATCATTGTCTTCAGCCGCACATTTGAGGAACATTTAACACGGCTGGAGACAGTGTTCACGAGGATGCGCTCTGCGAATTTAAAATTTAAACCAAAGAAATGCCACCTACTGCAACGGTCCGTCCGTTATCTGGGGCACATTGTGAGTGCTGAGGGGGTGTCCACGGATCCGGAAAAGACGGCGTGCGTCCGGGATTGGCCGACTCCGGCCACCGTGGGGGATGTTCGGCGGTTTTTGGGATTTGCCTCGTATTACCGAAGATTTGTGCCGGGTTTTGCGACGATTGCGAGGCCCTTGCCTCTCCTTACGGGTAAAGGACGGAAATTTGTTTGGGGACAGCCGGAAGAGGCGGCCTTTCGGAGTCTGCGTGATCTATTGGCTACGGCTCCGACATTGGATTATCCCGATTTTGATCGCCCTTTCATTCTTGATACGGACGCGAGTGACACAGGTAATGGGGCGGTATTATCACAGTCTAAAGGGGGCGTAGAGCGCGTCGTGGCGTATGGTAGCCGAGTCTTGTCGCCTGCGGAAACACGCTACTGTGTCACTCGTAGAGAACTTTTGGCGGTTGGTTTTTCCTACGGCAATTTCGACCGTACCTTTACGGTCGTTCTTTTATTGTGCGTACGGATCATGCGGCCTTGCAATATGCACTTAAAATGGACCAGCCATCGGGACAGTGGGCACGTTGGTTGGACACGCTACAGGCATTTTCCTTCCAAATTCAACATCGGAAGGGAGTGCGCCATGCGAACGCTGACGCACTTTCCAGATTACCAGGGCGCGCCCCTTGTAAATGTGCGTCGGGGACGCATAGGTGTTCGCCGATTCTAAACCCCCCTCAGCCGCTTACGTTGGCCGTCGAGAAGTCGGATACTCCGATGGAACCGGGACCGACTGACGGGGTTTTGAATCTGCCGCGGTCTGTCTGGATTCGGGAACAAATGAGGGATGAGTTGTTGTTGTCCATGCGGAAGCGGTCTATGAGGGACAATGAGAGTCCGAGTACGGCTGTGGGGCCGCGAACCGCTCTCCGAGATGGTCTGCTTATGTGGCGAGAAGGGTTCCAGGAAAGCTGGCGTGTGGTGCTACCAACGTCCTTGCGATTCGAGTTGATGAGAACTCTCCATCGTGACACACTATTGCATTTAGGGGTGCAGAAGACTTTGTTGACGTTGCAACGTCATTATTTTTGGCAAGGCTGGTGTGTGTCCATCGCTGATGGGATAGTAAGGGAGGAGCATGGCCGAGTGCTGCTCATCCCCGAAATGGCACTAGCTGAGAGTATGGTAAATGGATGTTGCCGTGGGTTGACGACCACGGTGAGGGTTACGGCGAATTAAACGTTACCGCTGGGGAGCGTGGCTCTCTCCACGCGAGGGTGTGCGATTAGGGGTTGTTGGTTTGTTGAGAGTTACTGTGGGTACATGCTGTGTACGTCTGAGGTCTGTGCTGGTCCTCAAGGGAGGACTGCTGGTGGGTAAGAGCAGAAATTTTTTTGTTGTTGTTGTTTTCACGTGTAAATAATATTGTTGTTAAAATGTAAATACTGGGGCGTCCATCGCGGTTATTTGGGTAATTATTGGGGTTTTCTTAAGCGGCCCGGAATTACATCATCTCCACTACCCTGGGGCCGGGTGGCTGTCGTGTACGACATGCGGATGTGCGTTGTTGTGCTTTGTGCTGTTGTTGTTCTTGTTGTTATATTACATGCTTAGTGTCCTTTAAGGGGGAAGGTCGGTTCACCGCATTACGCTTTGGTATTGTTCAGCCGAGGTCGGCTGGGTTTTTTCTATGGGGGAGGGTGGTGTAATGCGGGCGAAAGCGACCTTCCGGATGTGACGTCACAAGGAGGCGGAGCCAGGTGACGTGGGTGAAAGGTTGGGGTCCTTAAGTGGGTAAACCGGAAAGAGAAGTCAGTCGGGTTGTGAATGGAAAAGGGTGAGGCCACGAGGGCGAATGAGAGGAGGGGGGCACCGCCGGCGAGCGGGAGCCGACCCCAGAGTACAGCCAGGAAGGCTGTGTGTTAGAGGCAGCGGTGTGGCTGCAGAGAGTCGCAGGAGCGACGAAGAGAGAGGAGAGTACAGCCAGGAAGGCTGTGTGTTAGAGGCAGCGGTGTGGCTGCAGAGAGTCGCAGGAGCGACGAAGAGAGAGAGAGACAGCACGAGGCTGTCAGCGCTGTGGAGTGAGCAGCAGCAATTACAGCCAAGGGGGCTGAGAGTGAGTAACAGCAGCGGAGCTGCTGTGGGGGCTACAGGAGCGACAGAGGCCGACAGAGGGGCTGCTGGTGAAGAGAGAGAGACATCGGAGTCGGCACTGTGGAGACAGCCGTGTGGGTAATACAGTACGGACCAAATAAAGGACACTGAGCCAGAGATCGTGGTCAAGTCTTTTATTACACTTGCAAAGAGCTGGTAGCCACTCACTGTAGCTTATTTACAGTGTCGTGACCATCCAGTCTGTATGGATGTTGAACTTCTTTTGCACCGGACGTAGCCAACCGTGCTAATCGAAGATCCAGTCGACAGCCAGTGCACCTGCACTGAGGCCCACGGACCTAATAAGGACAAAAAAAAAAATGGAAGGAAAATTGACTTTCTGGTATCTTCCACCTATCCCCCAACAGCGTTTTAAGGTGCGAGTAGAAACGTTGATACGAGTCAAACCAGGCAAGCGCGTCGTCTTCACAAAGCGCGGGTGATCCTCCTGGCAGATGATTGCCCCTTTAGCAGGCAGGGAATTACCTAATTGCGTCGTGACAAAGCCGCGGCCGAGACAGGGTGTGGGCGGCAGTGACATTCACGCGCGAGACGTCGTCTGCGCCGCTTCTCGCAAAACAATGCCCCAGTCTGACTTTCCCCACTCGCTGCTGCCGTCTCCCCGAGACTCCTTAGCCTCGCCGCGACCCGTTTGCACACAATTGCGGGTGACAACGCCCTCCTCGTTCGGCAGGGAGGTGCATGCAGGGTGACCTCAGCCAGCGGTACACATTCCTCCGGCTCATTTAGCCAGCGCATTTGCACAATTTTCGTTCCAAATGGCACTGACAAAAACACATCTCAACGCATATATTGTATTTCAAACAATGCAATGCCACCACAGGAGAGTAAGTGGGCTCGGGCAGGACACGTCGCTTCGAAGGGTACGATGGCCAGTGGTCGAGAATGATAACGCAGTGGCAGCCAAGGAGTGGAATGCGTTCAAGAGAGAACGTGCGCCGAGGAGATGGAGCAACGAAGTTCAGTTCGTGCGCAGGTGCTGGCTTGATTGTTCCATTGTAGGATCATGAGAGGTGGTGGCGGGTTCGAGAGGCCTTCATCCAGCAGTGGATTGACCATGGCTGATGATGATGATGATCATCATCATCGTCACGCAAGAAAATACTGCGATCTGATGGGATGACCACGTTTTTCATTCGTCGAGTTTGGTGGTCTAAACGACGTGGCCAAGACGTTCAGTTCTTTTGAGCTGGTGGATTGGACAAGGCTGAGAGTATTGCATAGTACATGCGATGTGGTGATCACGTGACATGCATGCAAGGCATGAGTGGAGTTGTGCCTTCCTGCTGTTTGTGAGCATGCCTCCTTTGCATATTATTCCCACTGTGCTTTCAAGTTGTGTCCCTCCAACAGATGTCTCCAATTTTTTTTTGCAAGCTTGTGGTACATAACCTAGATTTTTTTTCAGTGTTTTTTTATTACGTTTATTTTTTCCTCCGATGTTCTGTATAGTCGCTTTGAGATGACCAAATTTGAAAGGCCCTTTATAAAACGTGTATTCATTTCCAGGCTTTTATTATCAATCCATCACTGGACGAAGAACTTCCCAATGCCGGTTCGATCACGACCGAAGTGCCGGATTTCAGAGTCGTTATTCTCGAGTTAATCACGGGCAGCCCCACGTGCTGCGTTTCCGATTACAATCTTTTAGATTCAGTTAGACTTTTACAGGCACTCTTCGCAATGGGGTTTTTTTGTGTGCAGGCACATTGAGTAAATGACACACGACAAAAAAAACAACTTGCAAGGATCTCCAGTGCGCTATTGTGAAGCATGGCGACGTCCAGGCTGTTGATAATGCATTTGGCGTCGCAAATAGGCACTGCTTTTCTCTGCCCTTTTGGCAATGTTTGTGCCACATGTGCGCATTCCATCACGAGAAACGCTACGAATTGCAGCCAACATTTGCATGGCCTCGAGCAACGTATTTTGATCATTTTTAATACAGTGCAGCAATTGTAACATCAGAGATAATGATGAGATTTCAATGTGATCTGTGTATATCTTCTGTTCGTCATCCATCCATTACCGTATTACCGCACAATAAGCCAATGGTTTCTGTGCGCAGTATCTTCAGGAAATGATCGTCCTCTCGCAATAAGATTCATCAAATGTACATTATACTTGCGGAACATTTACTTTTAGACACTTTGCAGTAAATATTTTAAAACGATTTTGCCTTTTAGCTGTAAAAGTGCATTTTTCGGGAGTGGTTTCGGGACGTTTCAGGCCGCAGCACTGCGGGGGAGTGCAGGCAGTTTGTAACGTCTCTTACAAAAAAATATTTTCTTGACCTCAGACATTTCAATATTTTTCCGCAAGCATCCCAAACTCAGCCAGATCGTCAACTTTTCTGAAAAAAATGTCAGTAAAAAAAACGCGCGATTAAGTAAGTTGTGTGTTTTTGGCCTTCATACTCGTTTTTTCGGTAAGTCACTTGCTTATAAGGGATTACATCTTGAATCATTGCCTCACTTGATGCAGCTAATTCGGCTGTGACGGTCCCACCTGATGACGGAGACTTGTGTTGCCTCCGAAACGTCGTGATTTTTTGTTTTAATTTATTTTCATTAATTTTGATGTTTTACCTACGTGACTTTACCGAAAAAACCTAAGAGTATGAATCCTTGCAGTCACGAAAGCTTCAAATCTAGAATGTTTTGGCCTTCATCTTCTTCTTCCTTTCGCAGCACTTGAATCGCCTCGGGTATGGGCAGAGCCCCGGCCTGCCCCTGGCACCGAGCAAGATCTTCCCTGGCTTGTACGAGTTCCCGCATCCCTACTACCAGAGGCCCCCTTCCATCGGCCAAAGAATCCAAAGGTACCCCCACTTGAATAAACACTCCGCCGGAGTTCGTAATCTCACCCTGTGGCAGAGCACACTCGGCTCACGATGCCGATGTGGCAGGATGACTCAGGGGGTCAATGCTCTGAGCTGGCATCGCTGAGGATCCTGGGTCCTGGGTGGCCACCCACGATGATACTGGTTCTGGAGCTCAGTGAGTTCGTGATCTAGGCCTGATCAACAGTAAGTGCACGAAAATAATTGTCATATGGAATCTTGTTTTCACTTAATTTGGCTCATTCAGCTCTGAAATCGACTATTGTTTTTTATTGATGTGCAATGAACACTCTTTGTAGGACATTACAATGTATGCACAGAGTGTGGATAAAAAAAGAATAGTAACAGATACTTTTAAAGAAGTTTTGTTTGGTTCTAGTAGTATCTATGGGGGTCCCTCATGTAACACATGACATTGCGAGGCTGCAGAGTTCCCAATTTATTTTTCCATGCGCATGACATGATGCCAATATAGTTGTGGAAAAAAGAAAACGTAAATAAAAAGAAACGGAGGTTTCAAATCTCAATCCGGGCGTGGTTCAACTCAGCTTATCATCCTTCTGAGGCCAATAAAAGTCAGCAGTGGGTATCTGAAAGACCACATCATCCCGTCATAGGAATGTGGACTTTTCTTGACTAGCTTTAGGCGCATTGCTATGTGGATCATCAAGTATTTTCCATATAATGTAATCGGATTTCAATTCCTTCGATTCTTAATAGGCCTTGTGTATGTTGGATGTGGCATGAATGTAAACCTCTGTACCTTATTTACTTTACTTCTACAAAATCAAGCACGAAACGGCACGTACTGGGATCGGGCTCCATGTGGTCGCAGTAAAATGAAACTAATTCATTTGCTGACTGTGGAATTGGCATTACACTGGCAATTATGTGCATTCCTCTTGTGACCTTTGCAGCAACTTGAAATGAACTGGGGTCCTAGCTTAAGCCCCGGCGAATATTCACAATGCACACGCGACACGGTGTTCATTTTATATAAGCGGCGTAAACATCGCCAAAAAAATCTAAAGCCGTACGGCTTGATGTGTGCCTCATTGCTTTCACCAAAATGAAGCTGCCACCATCGCTTTACGATTATTGGCGCACGAACCGCCCTTTGTGTCAATCCACTGTTGGATGAGGGCCTTCCCACGCGAGTGCGATCTTGGGGGTTGTTTGACCATATTTCACCCACGCTCGTCAGTGTGGGTTGGTGAAGGGAGCGGCCCAGGACTGTCCAGGTGGTGCTATTCAGCACGCAATTAAAACAAGGTTTTGAATAGCCTAGGGGTCACAGCACTGAGCTTGGTGTCTCCGAGGGCCTGGGTTCGAATCCAGAGGATTCAGATTCCCGCGATTAAATCCAGTTCTCAAGTTTTCGAGAGTTAACGGGTTTCAGCCCAGGCACAAATAACTACAAGCAAAAACATCAATACATTTGGCTTTTCACATACTTATACACAGATGTCCAGGTCTGAGAATTAAACATTTCGGTTTGACTTTAATGTGACATTTCATGATATATATTGCAGGATGGCATGGCAAGGTTGAGTGTTCTGAGTGTGGGGATAAAAGAGGTCACTTGGAGGGTTCTTAGAAGCAGTTCGGTAATATCTCCTCCCACAGGCTGTTCTCTATCTCATGAGGTGATGCACTTTGGTGATGCCGATAGCACAACTGGAATAAAATTGGTCGAAAGCAAAAAAAAGTGTTTGAATAAAATGTTGCCAACCAGATGATAATCACTCCGATGCCAAATGAGTGTGGCACTAGTTTGCTTGAGCATAGAGACAACTATGATTTGTTTACGAAATGGCCAGCACGATGCAATATATCTGACTACAGTATTAGGCCCGATTAAATTTATTGTGAAAAAATACACGAAAACCAAAAAACTCGTGGAGTATTTTATCATAAAGTCCCATTGTAATTACTGATCATACATATAAAATTGTTGCAGTTGTGATGAGGGAACATTTATTGGTGAAATAAACTATGATTCTTTCCACCATCTCAGCCAAAATAGATCTCTTCACCGGGCGTAGGCGACCTGTAGCGTTGCGGTAAGAGAGAGTCAGAGAGAGAAAGGGCGAGTGGAAGCTTCAAATCAAGTTTGGAGAGTGAAGAGTTGAGAGCCTATTCCCACTCGCTGCTCGCTGACACGCGCCGTCTTTCTCGGCGTAGCGGCCTGGCCGAGTGGTTCGGCCTGGCGCAGGAGAGCGAGGCCTGGCAGCAATGGCAGCGCCGAGGCTTGCACCACTGCGACCGGCGGCTGGGCAAGCTGAAGGCGCAGTTCCGCAAGGAGATGGACCTGCACAACCACGACTCCATCTCGCTCGCCAGCGCCGAGACGCCGCCGCCGTTCTTCGTGGGCATGCAGAAGGTGCCCCCCCTCTCACCCACACCGCTCAACACTACCCGCTCGTAGCCTACGCCACGTCGAACACAGTCACGAAAGCTTCAAATCTAGAATTTGGAAATATTCTTGCGCAATCATCTTCTTCCGAACAGGCTTAATGACGTCACGATTTTCCACATTTCGTAGGTTTTCGCGATCATTAAAAAAAATGTCGTCAAAAGATGAGAATGAACATAAACGCATTCAACCGGAACATTATCATTAAAGGAAGTACTATTACTCATGCAAATAAGGGAATTACCACCAGTGCCTGGCTTTGTGGAGGTGATTACAGTAATCCATCACTTGCCACACGTTACTCCCCAACGCCGATGACGACGATTAGCCCCTGGGGCGCACGACGCTTTGTGAGGGTGGCCATATGGGTGATGCGCGTAGTTCGAGGGCCAGAGTTTGATTTCATCATTATAATAATAATCACGCTCCCTATCGTGTGATTACGAGCCGGTGTGACTTCAGTGTGTTGTGCGATTTCACAAGGAGTGTTACGTGCTCCTCCGATCTCGGCTTTTTGTTGTTGTTGTTCGCGATTCGTGAACGACGTCCGTCGCTTTGAGAATTGCACAACGTGTGCCGTGCCTGGCCTGCGTGTGCCCGTGGCCACTTCTCGCCTGCGTTCTCGGGCACAGCAGCGGATAGAACAAAACATCAGCTGCTGCGTTTGCAGGGGGGCAGGGGGGGTGGGAAATCCCAAAAAACCTTCACGAAATTTCAAAACAATGAGTCAGTTGCCACCGTGTGTATAAGGGGCCGTCCATAAATGACGTCACGCACCTAGGGGGGGGGGGGGGTCAGACATTTGTGACGATGTGTGACGAGGGTGGGGGGGGGGGTTTGAGAAATGTGACGTCACATCAAAATGCGCAACTTTAAATCAATATAGACAACACGTTCTACTTAATTAAATAGACTTTTGAATAAATGTTTTCTCCTACAACATCAGAGTGCAGCGCCACATTAAATACGCACTACAATGACAATAGTTTAAAGCGATTTGAAGCATGTTTTATTTGGGGGGGGGGGCAGAGCTTTGTGACGTCATATTTGAGGGGGGGTCTGACTTTTTGTGACGAGGGGGGGGGGGTCAAAAATCGTCCAAAATCGGGAGACGTCATTTATGGACGGCCCCTAACCACCAAACCTTCATAATGTTATCATACTTGTGAACACTACACCCAACGCCAACCCAGCACTCGGGTCAAAGTCCAGGTTTCCTCCAGAGATCAGTGAGATGCACACCAACAGACTCCCTTTCAGATGAAAAAGAGACGTAAAAGCGAGTTTTTATTACAGCATAAAACACTTTCAAACGACCATTGTTGTGCGTTCTTTTCATCAACAAAGCGTTCTTAATTTTAGCTCCGGTGACATTTGGTGATGAATGCCCAACTGGTCTTTGCCTGCAGTGAGGCTTTTGTGTCACGGCGGGCTCCACAAGTGTTAAGACAACAGCTGTACTCGCCTACAGAAAGAAACATATTGTGTTGATCTTGCTGACATTCAGAAAGGAAAGAAATAGTTTAGGTTGCGGTTATTCGCGTAGCGTCCACGAGCCGCCGGCCGTGGAATGTCATCATCGGATCGGCGAGAAAAGGCAACAGCTTTTGCAGAGAAGCCATGCCGTTGTATTTCCTGCACTTCCCATTCACACTTCTCTTCCCCCGTTGAAGGCCCTTGCGCTTTTCGGTTCTATCAGGTACATCTTTAATGGCGGACACACGCATTAATGTAAGCAGCAGTAAGATCTGCAAGTTTAAAGAGGGAACGTTGATCGGTGTCGTTGGAAGAGTTCACTGCGGGGTGAGGAGGTGTTGATGCGATTGAAAGAAATGCATTAAACGCATCGTGATTGACTGCACTTATTAACTTTAATCAAATAGCAATAATAAGGCACATTTCTTCGCATTCTACTCTTTTATATTTAACGGTAATATAAAGGTTTACACGAAAATAAATAGCTCACCGGTGTGTTTCATTTCTATTCGATGTCAATCTTGTTGAAACCCTTTAAATGACTGTGAAACAGACCTGTACACATAAAATTAAATTTGAAAAATAACACTTCGTTTTTTACTTCTGGAAAGAGGGCCAGCTGAGCAATATGTGGATCAACCGGCTTGAAATTTACACCCTTGTAGCTGCGTGTGTCCTCGCTAACAAACTGAACCCCGTCTCATTACTGTCGGTCCCGTTCACATTGTGCCGGCTACGAGACCCCTGGGGGGCCAATAACGCGTGCCTGTGTGTCGTTAATCAGGTCGTAACCTCCGGCGCGCTTGTTCCGTTACAATGCCGTCCTATCTGTGACCTTCCTAAACCTGCTCGGGGGCGTAACAGGAGGTCAAGACCACCCACGGCTACCGGCCATTCGACCCACGACCTCCTGACCTCCGCGTCCCCCCACTTCGTCACCTCGTGCTCGAGTGAACTTTACGACGTAGAAGCTCGTGGATGTTGGCCCGCAAAGCCGGCGACTAAAAGTCTATTTTATTTACACGTGGTAGGCACGAAACGGAGTTACACCGCGTGTTTGTTTTACGACGTAGGTCTCTCTCTCTCTCCTCTCTGTGGTGTCGGCGACGGTGTTGCAGGTTTACGACCCGCTGGCCCGGGGGCGAGCCTTCCGCGTGGCTGACGACATGGACAGCGTGAGCGTGCCGCCAACGCCCGTGAGCCCCGGCGCGATCTCGCTCGCATCGATGGGCAGCTACCGCTCCGGCTACAGTGGGCGCGGAGTCACTCCGGGCAGGACCCGCGACTCCGGCCCGAAACTCAGCCTCAAGGCGGCCGCCGCCCTCCTCCGGGTGCGTCTTTGGGAACCGGGCCCACCACGGCGAGAAAGAAAACGCAGCGGCCGCTGAGCAGTACCGCTGAGTTGAAATCGTGTCGGTTAATAACAGTAGTAGCGATAATACTACAGGCAACTGTCGATCATACCCATACGTAAGTCGATCAACGGAGCTTGCGAAAAGGTTTTAAAAGTTTTTTACTTGCACCCACGGGATTTCTGGCATTCTTGTACCAGTGGAGCAGCTGTGTTTAGTTCTTAACTTCATCGCAGATCATCATCAAAAGAGTCACTCTCTCCCTTGAGCAGAGCAGGGAGCCCCCGCACATTCTGTGTGGTTAAGGCAGCTCCAGATTGAGGGCATCAATAAAGCAAACCCATCAGCACATGGGCAGTTTACTTGGCAGTACTGGTCTCACTTGATTCATAGAATCTGTTATCTGGTGTTAAATAAAATAGTTTAACACGTAGGCTTTCGCGACCAATATTATTCATAATAAACTTTTTGGGGTTAGATCACGCTATTTATAAATGTGTAATAAACTAGTTTAAATGAGCAATTTTTATTTGACCAGGTAGAGCCCACTGAGATATTAGTTAGCATTTTTTTTAAGCAACCTGGCCACAAATGAAAGCTCAACGAAGTGGCTCATCATGTAGACATTTAAAGTCGCCAAATAATCTAAATTATGTAAAAGCACGATTCTAAATATTTAGGGAAAAACCGGAAGACCCGGTGAAAAAATCCATGCGACCACGTGGAGAGAGAGAGACACCACAAACTCGTAACGCAGGCGTGCGTTACGAACCCAGGGTCAGAGCTGGGATTTGGTCTCATGGCATAAAACGCAGAGGCTCCATGGGCTCGGTTCGCTTCATGAAATATATTTAGCCATCAGCTCGTGGGATCGCTGTGTGTGCATGAACAGCCCTATGATAAATCCATGCTGGCTGTGGGGGGGTTATTTGACAATACTTCACCAAGCGGCAAACCAAAGCAAGCACCCTTCCCTGTGATCATGGCAATGCAGAATCAGAGAGCGGTGGTCAGGAAGCCTTGGTAAATTGTATTTGAGGATATTTTAACAGATTGATGACACAGGGCTTCATTTCAATCGGGTTTATCCAGACCAGTGACCTGGAAAATATGAACACACCGGCGCATCACGTCCGGTATATCTGTTAACAATTTTTTTTTCATAGCGACGTTTATGCCAAATTTCATCTCACAATCGCTGAGGAACCACATATATGCGGGAAGACAGCTAGGTAGTGAGCCATTAGCAACAATTGGCCAAGCTCTGCGGTCCTCTATATATCAACATGTTTTCAGCAAATCATTGCGTGTCAATACATGGAATGGCTGTGGCTGCGCATCACATGCCACCTAATGCAGTCTACCAGAGACGTGGAAAATATTTAGTGAGAGATGAATGCCTGGATGCCAGCCTATGCCGCTGTGATTCCATGATGTCATGACTGGTTCTGAGGTCATCCCGGTTAAAAGAGGGAGCAGCAATGTGGGCTATTTATGGCTGATTACAAACAGTCCGAATGAAGCAGATAACTACTGGCTGGAGTTCCCGGCTGGCTTGGCTCCAGTTTGGTCCTGAGAGGGGTCAGGATCTGTTTCTTGTGAAGGAACATTCCCCCACCCACTCTGGGAATATAATTTTTTGTCGAACACACGCGAAAAAATGTAGGGGGTGGGACATTACATGGGAAAAATTTTGCCTACCATACACTGTCTGAAAATAAATCTCTGGGTCATCATGGGACATAATTACAAAACATCTGTTTGTTTAAAACTACCCCCCCCACCCCCCATTTGGTTAATAAAATGCCTCAGCCAATGGCAAACACTGAGGTTGGCTTCCAAATCCCACCGGAGATGTAAACTTTCTCTAATCAGCACTTACGAGGCTGTGCACACATGTTTTAAATTTTGGCCACATTGGAGCATCCCATTTTTTATTTTCTCATTACGATTGTTTGGAGTAGCAGGATATATTTAGTAAAGGTTTTGTTTTCATGCAGTATCGTTTGGTTGGGCAGTGCTCATCAGTGCTGACAATTCTGAAAAAGTGATAACAATTCCACAGCCCCATGGCTAAAGGCCAATTGACCCACAGGACAACGTCAGTGGCGACAGACCTGTGGTGTGACCTTGTTACAAGGGGGACTCGAAAAAAAACTCAGGGTGGGGGGGGCACGACACGGTAAGCCTTGAACAAACTTTAAACAAATGTCAAACGCTAAAACGGAATGAGTAACGATACGATCTACGCATGTCTACGATGCATTCTGATGTAGCTCTTAGGAGAAAAGGGCTGTACCAACATCTTTTTTTACTTGAAGAATTTAGAAGGGGTGGAGTGGGGGGTGAGCCCTTAGCAGGGGAGGGGCGGGGTGGGGGTGCTCAGCCCCCGACGCTACAGCGGTTGTTGAATGGCGAGTGACGCCTGAACCGATCCTTCGCCTTCTCTCCCTCCGCTAACCCGCACGGGAGAAGTACGGCCAAAACAACCTCCGTGATAGATACAGCACATGGGTCCTTCATCCAGCCAGCAGTGGATTAACAAGCGGCTGTGGTCATTCCCGTGATTCATAATAATCGACGCATGTGATCTCGCTCACAGTGGTAATGGACTTTTTTTTTATACTGAAACGGCGCGCTGTTTTGCAGGGCCACACGGAGTGGGATGGAAAGCTCTCCAAGCCTAACCCAAACCGC
This sequence comes from Lampetra fluviatilis, assembly GCF_964198595.1. Taxonomy (NCBI): domain Eukaryota; kingdom Metazoa; phylum Chordata; class Hyperoartia; order Petromyzontiformes; family Petromyzontidae; genus Lampetra; species Lampetra fluviatilis. The sequence goes on along the minus strand of NC_136279.1, from coordinate 6,320,417 downwards.
AGGAGCTTCGCACCCTCCATCCTGCACGAGGACGAGTACTTGACCTGTATCGACGACCTGGACACGGCCTTCTTCAACATGGTGAGCCATGGATACACATATTAGTGTAAGGATGTCCGTGCGGACGGCCTAAAATAATAGTTGTAAAAGATCAAGGTGCAGTCCGGAATATGGTCGCTCACGGCACTGCGTAGCCGAAGGGCCTTCAATAGAGGGAGCTCTTGAGAACCACTCTAGGGGGTATTTTTTGGCCTACTCTTCCACGTCTAGGAAGAGGTTGGAGCGCACTTTACCCCAACGCATATGACCTGCCGATTGACTGACTATGGTGTACCCTTTTATACTGCTGGGTGGTGGGCGATTTGACACGGTGTGCTCTCTGGGATGGCAAGGCCGTGGTATGGTTAGGGGTGGTGTGGTGTGATGCGGGGTGACATCGTGCAGTGTCGTCTGGTTTTCTGTGGATTGGGGTGAGGTTGCATGGTATGCATTCTTGCACGGAATGGCTGTGGCATGATTTGTTGTTCAGCAAGGCCGTGGTATGTTAAGGTGGTGTGGCATGATGCGGGCTGGCATGGCGTCGTGTAGCATTGTTATCGGTGCAACGGATAAGGTGGCACGGCACACATCGTTGCACCGAATGGCTGTGGCATGGTTTGTTGTTCGGCAAGACCGTGGCGTGGTTGCTTGGACGGTGCGACGTGACTAATCGTGAAATATCGCTGCCCGTGTGTGTGCAGGAGCACTCGCAGGGTTTTCTGGAGGACAGGCCGTACCCGGGGGAACCCAAGGACGCGCAGAACACGGACTACTCAGTGGACCGCGGTTCGGCACTGACGGGGTCGGCCCTGGACCCAGCTCAGCTGGAGAGCACCCGTCAGATGCTGTGAGTATCCGGTCACCCTTACCCAAAACTTGCTCATACCGTGTATAGTACACGAACCACACTCTTTTTTTTTCCAATCAATGTGGCCGTGTGCTGCGATGAGCTGGGCACAGGGCTGAAGTGAGTGCCACTAATGTGCCACATTGCAAACGCAACATGTAAATTGTAGATTGAAATCAGCAGATGTATACACGGAACGTACACTTTATGTAGCATGGGGGGGGCACATGTATGTACAGCCCTCTTTGTCAATTCACCGCTGGATGAAGGCCTCCACATTCCGTGCGGGTCCCGGGAGTTATTTGACAATAGTCTACCACGCTGGTCCGTGCGAGTTGGAGAAGGCGGAAAGCGTAAATGTGGGAGCATGGTGCCGTAGCACAGCGGTGGATTGTCTGCACCGAACTCTGTCGGCCACAACGTAGCCTCGCTCGCACCATAAGGCACCTTAAATAGTCATCACGGAATTGGCGAGAGTTGTCAATGTGGATTTAACTTGCAGGGAAAAGTTGAGTCAAAGTCTAGTATCCTCGTGTTTACAGAAGAGTGGGGGAGGCACTGTTCCGTGGGCCGATGGGCTGGCTGATTTGGCCTTTGACTGCCATTTGTACTCGCAGACGTTCAGTGATGAGTCACGCTTTCTGCAATATCACCACCCCAATCATGAAATGACATCAGTGACTCATTTTTACATATATGTTATGTGCAGTCTTGTGATAAATACAGTCACACATTAATAAAAAAATACAAGTGTCTGTGATATCGCAATAAAAGAAAAAATAAATAGTTGTCAATTATCCATAAGAAGTCCATTATCCATGATAGAGGGGTTTTTTGTTAGATCGCGCAAATATATAAATGTGTCGTTAAACTTGCCACCACCCGACACAGCCAACTAGTAAGGTTTGTCACGTAAACAGAACATGCCAATTCGTCACTAGTACAGCACCACCGGTTGTGTTGGAGAGCCAAGCCACAACATTTACAATCTGAGTACGACGTTTCGCCAGTAATTACAACTAGCTTCATCAGGCTATAGCCAGATTTGTGAAGAAGTCTAACTGTTTCGTTCCTTGTAAAGGCTGCGAATACAAGTGACCAATTGTCATGTTCTGTTTACGTGGCAATCCTTACTAGTTGTCTGTGTCGAGTGGTGGCGAGTTTTAATGACACATTTATATATTTGTGTGATCTAACCCAAAAAAACTGTTATGGATGATATTGGTCGCGAAAGCCTACGTGTTAAAAAGAAGTCCGTCAGTTAAATTGTCACGTGACATTCATTACTGGCAGTGACAGGACAGGTAGAAAATCGCCCCCCCCCCCAAAAGGATTTCAGAGGTAGCTCTGTGATGTCCGCTTCCATCCGCTGTTCTCTAACACGTTGGGTTGCACTTTTGGGCAGAAGACTTCCAAACGGCTGTTCGGTCTCATGACGCGACACTGGATATCGCAATTGAGATAACGTTAGAGGGGATTTGTTTGTTTTTTGTAATTCGTGTCCGCACCTCCGATTGGCACTACGTACGGTGTGTAAGAAGTTCAACGTACATGCATACATGTCGTAAGGCCTTCAGGTCCATCATTTACTCGCATCGCATTTTTCAAGCAGGCACACCCTGGAATCGGTTCAACCTCTTCTGAGGCCTGTCAGCAGGGTGTGGCTTGGTACATCAATGCTAGCTGTGTTGCTTGGCATCAGAGTTGAAACTGCTGGAAAACATTTGTCCAGAAGGCAGTTATTTTTTTTTTGTGGCGATGAAACAAGACACTTGTCTGTTTTGTTTGTTTATTTTTTTTTGGTCCAAGAAGCCCAATGATATTTTTTTAAATGCAGTTTTTCACTCACAGTTGCTCTTTGTGTTTGTGGTGGGAGTCCTACAAAGTGTTGCGTTGTCATTTCGAGATTAATTTTTTTTCAGCTCGGTTGGGCAAATGCAGCCTGTTGCAGCCAGTTTGAACCTTGACGAAGCACTTGACTCACGATTGGAGAGAATCGAAAAAGGAAAATTCTGACCGGAGGCAACTCAGTCCGTCGCCAATCCTTGGTGGCTAAAAAAAGAAGACCGCATTTCGGAAAATGAGTCGAGGCTGTCCTGCGGCAAGACTGATCCTCACCATAGACATACGGAATATTTGCTGCCATGGGCTTCTTACGACCAATGGCGATGAGGCCCACTCAACGCTCACTTGTTCGTGCAATCACTTTGGCTTCGCTGTTTCATCGTATGAGCCCGAATGTGAAGTCACGTTGTGTAAGTGTCGCTTTGTGCAAATGATCTTCTTCTAGAGTTCCCTCTGCCCAACGGCAGGTCCATGGCTCCAGCTCCATCCATCGTGTTCAATGCTGCTCCCCCCCCCCTCTTCACCTCGCAACTCCACACGCCATGGTGCTTGAGAAATCGTTTCGGGGTTAATAGTCGAGTTCGTTTCCATTCCAAACTCTGCAGCCAGCAGTGCATCAACCCTGTGCAAGAGAACGGCCCTGGAAGGGGATGTCACATGACTCCTTTAGAGGTCACTTCAAAAGTTCCGTGTATCCACACTATGAGCAGACCTTTTATCTTCTGTGGCCAAAGCGTGCTGTTCACGAGTCAATCAAATAGAAATGTTCAATCTCAGAGCGGGAATTTAGCCACGTGAGGCAAAATTGGCATCGTGTATTTTTTGTGTGCAATCTTCGGTTGACCAGGCTGAGAGCCCATCAACTCGCTCCACTTTAAGAGCCCAGTGTGACCTGAGGTGTGTGTCCGGATTCGAACTTAGGATGTCAGCGTCTCTGATCCCCTGAGCCACTCGGAAGCAGCCTGTGACCCGCGTCCCGCTTCTCTCCTCTCGTCTCTCTCCCCTTCGCTCCTGACAGCCCCATGGAGCGGGGCTGGCGAAAGCAGCGCGAGAGCCTTGAGGGGGGCGGCAGCGGCGGCATCGGTGGCGGCACTGGCGGCGGCGGCGGCGGCGGCGGTGGCGGAACCCCTGTGCAGCCCAAGGTGCCGCTCCGGCAGGAGGTGGTGAGCGTGGGGCGTCCGCGTGGCCAGCGCATCACGCCCGTCGTGCGCACGCTGGTGCTGCAGGACCTGCGCCCGACGAACGGGCACGGCGACGCTCACGGGCACGGCTACGGCACGGGGCTGCTGGGCCGGATCGCCGGGCACGCGAGCGTGCGGCGCAGCGGCAGCTTCACCAGCCGGGAGCACGAGGAGCGGCACCACGAGATGGAGGACTTTGGGGATCACAGGTGCGGGGAGCGGCCTGCATCAGCGTCGTCGTCAATGTACTCCGCTGTCATCGTCGTACCTGCAATCACTACCTCCACCATCACCACCATCATGACCATCATCATTATCGCGACAAAAACTGTTGCTGGGAATCAAACTCATAATGTAGGGCGCTGCTCTCTGTGCCAACCGCTCCACCGTGCCTCCACTCCACCACAAAGATATTTAATGTTAATTCAACATAAGTAGACCGCAATCTACCCTACACAAGTGCATTTGTTTTTGTCACGTATATAAACACATCAATGTTTTGTTTGGGGACTGAGTAATGTGTGCATACTCCTTCACGGATCAGAGAGCTGTACTTTGACAAAGCGACTTGAACAAAAAAATCTTACGCAAGACGCTTGGAATTTCACGGCAGGAGGAGCGCTTACATTACCAGGAAGCTCAGAAACAAACGTGGCAAGAGAGTGTGGGGTGTATTCGAGAAAATCAGGTTGTGAAACATGGGGCTTGTTTTCAGGATGGAGGAGGGTAGGTCACCGACAAAGCCATCGGAGTGGCACCCAGAGGGCCAGTGGGGTAGCCCTGAAGCCTTACGGTAGGAGCCTGTTCGAGCAAACTTTGATATATCAGGGAATCGACTGGCTCCAACATCGAACAAAGACGGTCACTGCATTGCACGCTTTCCGAAGCGTTTCTGCGGCCGTCTGGGAGGCCCTTCCTTCCGATATTCAGAAGCCACTGGAGAAATACACTTTTAAATCTAGATTGAAAACTCATTTCTTTAGAACTGCTCAATGTGTTTAGCTTGCTGTCCTTCCCCTGCACCTCCGATTAGCGCGGTGGGCCTCCTTACGGTTCGAAAGAAGTTCAACATACATGTACACACGGCTGTGCAGCAGACAAGGGATCTAGCAGAATGAATGAAGCAAGCGATGGCGGAGTGTGGTAACATCGACGGCATTGGCTTCAGTGACCTCTTGAACTTAACCTTATACAACACATATTGTTTGTCTTTTTGTGGCTGCACTGTGTACGAGGACTTAACAGCTCGTTGAGCTTTAATCCTCTTGGGGTTCTTTTTAAAGTGCAAGGCCTTCATGAATCAACGTACCGTAATCGTTATACAATACTTTATTGAACAGCGCAGTTTCGATCATCCCCTAATGGGAGTGAGAGGTCTGAGTTTCTTCAAAAGTATTGCGGTCACGCATACGACATAGTCGTACATCATGGGTCATAAATAATATAACCTATGCAAGGCATTGACGCGTGACAAACGGGTGCGTTGTGTTTTGTTGTGTTTTTGTTGCCATCTGCTGGAAAGGCCGTGCACAACAGCAGCAGCTGCGCCACCTCGGCTTACCTGTTCAGTATGAAGCCACAGGGGGGATAGTGCATCCATCGTGTATGGAAGCGACAAAATAAATACGAAGCCTAAAAAAAGTTACATGTATCGATTGATGAAGCTGAGTTCTCACGAATCCGGGTCGCGGTGCGTTTCAAGAATCGGTTCGTTGTTTTGAGCGTTGCGGCGAATGTGGGCGCCACGAGTCCCTGCAAGGGCCACGTGACGTGAATTGATGCGTGCATCGTGAGCCTAAGAATCGGATGGCAATCATTAGTGGAATTTCCAAGGTGGAAATGTCTTCATTGAAATTGGAATGGAGTTTGCCATTTAAAGGGTGTGTTTCATCGATTTAGTATTTGGTGAAGCCACTAGATTAAGACACCCACATTGCATGGGTCACAGTACTTTTAATGTCCTCAGCTAGCTCGTGTCTGCAGCTATGGTGGAGCGCCACGGTGACGAGATGTTAACTACCTTGCCTGGTATGCAGCAGATCATGGGTTCGATCCTGACCCTGACACCTCGAAATTTGGAGTTTGCGTATTCTCCCCGTGATCACGTAGATTTTTCTCCGGGTCCTCCGGTTTTTCTCTCCACATTTAGAAACATGTGTTGAGAGTATTTGGCCACTGTACATTTCCACATGATAAGCCACTTCATTGAGCTCTCATTTGTGGGCAGGTCTCTTCTGAAAAAGGGCAAAAGAGCTGTGGGTCTTACCTGATCAAATAAAAATATGTTTTTTTTGTAGCTCGTGTCTGCAGATAGTCCCGCTGCCAGTAAGGTCACATGTTCTGCCTTCGCACATGCCTCTCGGCCACGTTGCTGACGAATGAACGAGCCGCGTGGAGTCAGTGTCGACGCGTCTCCGCTAACCATCGTGCCGTTCGTCCTTTGCAGGGCGTACTTCACCTACTGGGTCACGTTTGTGCACGTGCTCATTACCGTGCTCACCGTCACCATCTACGGCCTCGCTCCCATCGGCTTCACGCAGCAGCAGACCAGCGCTACTGTGAGTGCCGCCACCACACCAACTATTGGGTGTCTGATGCTCGAGCGCTCTTAACAACGCTGTGGTTATTATTTACTGACCACGTCACATCAATGTGGTTTTATTTTATCGCATAAATGAGACCACGTCACCCCTCGATTGTATTGCTTCTTCTTTCGTATGGCTGATGTAAGACACAGTTCTAGACAGCCCAACACTGACACTTGACGTGGCCCTTTAAGACCGTGCATTCTGCTGTATTCTGTGTGATTTAGATTCTCAGGAGCAAAGGCTCCTATGAAGATGTGATATATGACCAGAGGCAAAACTTTTGGATCGGACCCAGCTCGGTAAGTGTGCACTTTCGGGCAATTCCATTCCCACTCGTCCGTTTATAACGCGCAAAGTTTGTCCATTGGTACCGATTGCTTCTCTCGTGAACAAGTGGATATACGGCGCATATTACCTCTTGGAGTGGTGGCGCAATGGTTAGTGCACTGCGACCCGGCCACTGCGAACACCTGTGGCCAAGAGTGATTCTCTTTGCCAGTCACGCACCCTCCCCACCCGTTCGCCAACCCACACTGGGGGGGGGGGGGGGGGGTGCACGGTCAACCAAATCCCATGACCAACAACACGACGTGGGGGAGCCTTCGTCCATTGGTGGATTGAGAGTGTCAAGATTGTTTATTTATTTAGTCGTGCTCTTGCGGGAATTTCTTTTTAACAAGTTATTATACGGCACCACTGACATACACACGTTGACATTTCCACGCTCCCGCATCCATGCTCACCGCCTACACCAAAGCACACTGACCAGCGTGGTCAAGTATGATCAAATAACTCCCAAGCTGTACACAGCATGGGAAGGCCCTCATCTAGCAGTGGATTTACAATAGGGCCGTACGTGCGTATGTGTACACTTGATGACGGAATGTATGGCAACGACCGCGTTTTGTCTGTGTGTGCATGTGTGCGTGCCTGCGTGTGTGCGCGCATGTGTACATGCCTGTATGCGCGTGCGTGCGTGTCAGTCAATCAACCCATGGCACCTGGGTCTATCCCGTGAACCAGCGGGCGTTCGACACTTCACGTGGCCTTAAAATGCACTTAGCCTGGCACAAGCGCTGTGGTGACGTCTCCCGCCACTTAGTGACGAATAGCGGTTGTTGCTGTTGTGCGTGTGCGCATGCATGCTTGTGTGTGCGTGCGTGCGCGTGTGACTGCGCCCCGCGGCGATTGATTCTCTGCTGCACGCACACCGCTCCGCCCCAGGAGGCCCTCGCGCACTTGGGAGCGAAGTTCGTGCCGTGCATGCGCCCCGACGCGGCGCTCGGCGACACGCTGGCGCGGCAGCGGGCGCAGGAGGCGCTCACGGGCTGCTGCGTGCGCAACGACGGCTCGGGCTGCGTGCAGACGACCGGCGACGAGTGCTCGGTGAGACCGCGCACACGGAAACACAAACTGACAAAACATCCTGGTTTGGTCGATGCAGTGGGGCTTTGGATGACCCACTCGTTTAGGAGGCCCCGTCTGTGCTCACTGTGGCCGGAGATAGCTGTTGAGTGGGCGTGGCTATATAGAAGTGGGCGGGGCTGGCGGTTGGTTGGAGGAGCTGCCAGCTAACCACGTGTCCCAGCGAGTTTTGATTCCTGGTCGTGGCTAATATCACTTGTGAGTGACATCTCAAACGATTCTTCAGAGTCCCTTTTCATCAATCTCCACCGATCAACATGGTCAAACAAGCCTAATGATTGACAGATTGGGAGGCCTGCATCCATGAGTGAATTATTAATTAAAATTTGTTTGTGAATTCACTTTATAACAGATAACAGATGTAGGCAAAGGCAGCTTCTCTGCAGGAGCCCCTGAATGAGAGGTTAATTACCTAGATACCCCATGACAACTGAAAGCAATTTCCTCCTTTCCCCCTCAATTGTGCTGGTCAGTCTTCTCTTAGGAGGTTCCTATAACTCTACCATGCACCAGGGCCTTAACGAATTAATCCAGCAAAGGACTCCACTGTGTCTATGCTATCCGTATTTGCTGTGCTTGATCCACCCGACGCTCCTCCGCCTCTTGGTGTTGCAGCCATCTCCTCAGTGTCACCGTCGACAAGCCTCACCTATATTGTCGCAATCATCCAACACACGTCCACAACAACAACAACCGCCATTCGCCACTAACTGGCGGTGATACCACCGCGGCACTTGTGCCATGCTAGGTGCACTTTGAGGCCACGTGAAGTGTCATAGGCCCGCTGGCAGGAGGTCATGGAACAGACCCAGGTGGCATGGGTTGACTGACACACACACACGCACACAGGCAAGCACTGTCACCTCCACTTATCATCCGTCACGGTGTCAGTCTCTCGTTTGTTCAAGGGCTGTCAGTTCAAGTGTCAGTGCCCTAAATGTCATTGTGCCTTGGATCTATTTATAGGCCGCAACATGGCCCGATGCATTTACATAAAGCGGTGGTTGTGATTTATCGCAGACTACGTCCCTGCTGGTGGCGTGTATGTATCAAACTGTCTCGGATAAGGTTAACGCAGACGCACGGAATGCTGAGACAGAGAATATAAATTGCGGGCGAGTTAAAATGTTGCCTTTCAGCAATGTAGGTCATCCCATTAAACTGACCCCATAGGCTCAAATGCCGACTAATTATTGCTTTTTTTACATATATTGAGGAATGTATTACTTTACTGTTCCAATTACTTATATCTACGACCGCTAAATGTTCATTGGTCCATTAAGAAAGTTGCAATTGAACCCGGCGGGTCCCAGTTTAATTCCCGGCTGTGGCTAACATCAGTGGACGACTATCTGAATCAGCCGTAGGCTTTCCCAAAGATCAACTCGGTCTTACGTCAGTACGTGGTGCGGTGAGTAAACATCAGCGCTTGGGGAAACAAAGGTGGCCGAGCGTGGTGCAGGCCACACACCCACCCCCTTGCGCGTCGTGCCAGATCTTCATAGATGCGCGCTCACAGCACTTGCCCCAACAGTCTGCGTTGCCTACATGGGGATTATTTCACCATTGTAGACTCAACACTCCTGGGAAATATTTATTTGTGTAACTTATAATACTATTGAGGAGGGGGGGGGGGCAAATGACATTTATCGTTATGGCTTTTCTTTCCAGAAAACATTGGAAAATTGGATTAAGTGGCCAGAGTCAAGCCCACTGCTAATGGAGGACAAGAAGCCCAGAACATCAGGAGCTGTGTGTGGTCAGGATCCCAGGTATGGTTCACACCTTCCTCCACCATCATCATGAGCGATCATCACATGTACTATTGCATTAAGGCCTCCCCATATCTGACCGTCCTTTGTTGTAGCAATCCATCGAACGCCTAAACACGGGCAGATTTAATGTAGCTCCATCACCGCGGTAGACGTCCTTTGGGGCAAGTTTCTTCACCCAGTGTTTATGAATGCCGTATATTTTTTTTATCCTTCATCACCAAATATATCTCAATTGTCGTATTATCAGTCTTGTCCTGAGACGAAGGAGCGTCCCTCTGTGACTGGTAAAGGGATCACTCTGACATGAAACAAAGAGTTGAGGGACTGCATTACGTTGATGTCGCAGCATAGAACTACAGTACAATAATTCATTCTGCTGCAACGCCCTCTGCTGCCCACAGTGTAGCATAGGCCCCGCTGCTGCCAATGACAACCAAGGCATGCGTGGTGGTCACCTATCAATGCATTATCCAGGCTCACGCCTGCTTAGCTTCTGAAATATTGTGCGATTGTGTGCATTCTGGGTGATATGTTCGTGATACTCTCGTTTTGTCGTCCTTCCCCCGCACCTCCGATGAGCGCGGTTGGCGAGACACGGTGCTAAAGAAGTTCAGCACACACACACAGGAAACAACATGCGTTGACTTTACTCAACTTCCCTTGGCTGGGTTCCCTGTTGCCGTGCAGGGTTTGTGAGGAGCCCGCGTCTTCCCTGCCGCACGAGTGGCCGGACAACATCACGGAGTGGCCGGTGAGTGATTCAACACCGGGGCCGTCCGCAGTTCGAGAGACGCAACGCCAAACGATCGAAGCAACGATGCATCAATTAAGTGATTAACATCGAGTTTCGAGCTCGTGATGCTCGCATTGAATTTCACGTGGAATAGCTGATTCTTTCCGGTGTGTGTGAGTTACATAGGTAATGGGTTTTAATTACCCCTGAAGCTACTCGTGACCGCTACATTGACAATATGAAAAAACAAGTTCTTGGGCAGACTGAATTTACGCATATCGAATTAACATACACATACGTGGATGCATGTTGGTATATATTTACAGGCACATAGACAGTCTGATGGTGCAAAGGCACCACATTCGAATAGTAACTCACAATTGGAAGGTTCATCAGTTCACCATTGGAACCTCCTTTGTCAGTAGCAAAATATGATAATTGTTTTTTTTTACCCTTTTATCTGGCAACAAAACTGACACCTTTTTTATACTCTGATGGTGCATTGTCTTTGAGTTGTGCGCCTTTTGGCGTTATCTGGTCCAACAGCATGTGAGACTAGGCTCTAAGGAAAGCTGTCTCGGGTGTGGACCAATCAATTTCAAGGAAAGTGCATACATTATCAGAGTTGTGTTTTTTTTGCATTCCGACCACAGGTATTGTGGTCAATGCAAACATGACTCCTTGTAAAAAAGATGTCAGTTCATCAGTTCAATTCCCAGTGCAGGGTGTGTGGAGGGAGTGTTGGGTCCAATCACCTCATCCTCCTTCAAGAATTGATAGAATTAGCACCGCTTTGGCGCTCGTCCGAGCGTGGAGCTCAACCTCCGTGCTGTCTCGGTTGTGCTCTGCCGGGCACCCTCAGATCTGCGTGAAGAAGAGTGCGGGGAACCACACGCAGCTGCCGCACATGGACTGCGAGGTGACGGGCAGACCCTGCTGCCTCGGCACTCAGGGCAGGTGAGTGTGGTGGCCGCTCGCGTTTACTCCAGGCCCCAGGCTTCAATTGAAGCTGCCTCTAATAGGCCTCCGGTTTTTGATCGAAGCTAATCCGTTTATACATACATACAAACAAAACAAAAAAACTCACACACATTCGTCAATACAGTGTGGCCTTTAAATGTAAAATATATGATCGGCGACGATTCGGGCAATGGCTTGGCAGCAGAATGCAGTACAGAAAGCGTGGACTGACTTCATCTGTCCCGGCTGTGTGGGATAGAGTTTTGCCTCCGGGTGCTCTGGTTTCCTCCCACTCACTAATCGGCTGAAAACATCTTAATATATAAAGAACTCCAGAGCAATTGTTGGTGTCGGCTCACCGCCTGGCAGCCTTCCAGCCTGTAGTTGCTCAGCGATTGCGAGATGCAATTGGCATTAACGACGCTATATAAAAACGAATCATCATTACATTACATATGTGTCTCTCCACGTAAAAAAAATGTTTGTTTTTAATTTTACAAGGGTACTGGCATGGGATGTGCATTCGTGTTGTAAAGCCCCATGTCTGAATATATCTATGTTGAATTTCTTTCGCACTGTAGGTAGCCAGCCGTGCTAATCGGAGGTGCGATGGAAGGGCAACAAATTAAACACAAAAAGCAGTTCTAAAGAAATTAGTTTTCAATCTAGATTTAAAAGTGCACAGCTCCAGTGGATTCCTAGTGCCAGAAGGAAGAGCGTTCCAGACAGTCGCAGAAGCGCATCTGAAAGCGCTCGATGCGGTGACCGTCTTTGTTCGATGGCCGGCCAAATGCTGCCGCTGCTGCGAGACTGACCGGAGTTCACGTGATGGTTTTGATGAGCGTACGTCGTATTCCCGCGCTCCCCGTAGGTGCGAGCTAACGACGCGAGAGCACTGCGACTTCATGCGCGGATACTTCCACGACGAGGCCAGCTTGTGCTCGCAGGTGAGACGCGACGCCCCGTCCTACCCAGCGCTGCTCCGCGCCCCAGCATGCACCTCGTTTTTTATCACGAAAAAAGGTCTCGGTTGAAATGCGTGGAAACGGGGTTAAGGGCAAAATGCGCGCTTGTCAGACATGTTGCCGTTTCGAGTTGTGTTTTGTTTAGCCAGGTGAGGGTCAACCAGTAGGTGGCGATGATTGCTTCGTTTCATCCCAATTGGGTAATTTGTAGATAATGGGCTCTCATGTATCACACCGTCCTCGCTGTGTAAACGCTTTAGCCTTACTATTACAAACCCCCATTGATACTGATGCATGCCTATCAGGTTATGTTGGATTGTGTGCCCTTTAGGGGAGCGGTAGCTGAATGTTTAGCACATTGCACTGTGAACCTGATGGCTTGAGTTTGATTCTCGGCCAATGGCTCATGTCAGTGTTTGCCCTTCGGACGGAGTTGTCCCCCTCTCGTATGAATGTATAATCTCTAAAACTGACTCAGCTCTGCTCGTGCAGATAACCAATGACTCCTGCTTGGTTGAGCAAGGGAGACACCTTGGCTTTTGATAGTGGAAAAATGGGCTGCTATCGACAATACGTCATGCACACGAGCATCGTACCAGTGCTCTGACCCCTATGGGCACTTGAATGCAACGAGGCAATTCAACCTCGGGATTACCGCCACTCCTACTGCTGAGCCGATTGCTTCATTAATTGGACACTCACGGACTCTGTACTTGAAGTGGATTTGCTCCATTAGCGCGACTTGCAAATACAGTTTTCCATTCAGCAGGTCAACCGTGTTCACGCTATTTGTCATGTGGACGACGACAATTTGTGTCCGCTACACGTTATGGTTGCTGGAATGTGGCAACTGTAATGTGATGCGATATGTCATGCAAAATAAGGCCGACGGTAATAATATCACCCGTTAATTCCTGACAAGATATACAGAATTTTCTACAGCTACATTACCCATTTAACGTTACCCATATTCAATTGATTATTTCTTGTGTAATTGACAGAGCAAGCATTATAATGGTTGAGATTATAAAGTGTCAATCATTAGAACACTTCTGGCAGGCTTAGTTAAAGCACTTATAAAATTATATTTGTTTGCACTGTAAGTATAACAAAGCACAACAACAATACAAATACGAAATAAAATGGTAAAGTTAGGTTAAGCTGATAATTGTTATATCGTTAAAATGTATTTTGTATCAATCTTGATTTGAAGCTTTCGTGACTGCAGGAATCCATACTCTTTGATTCTTTCGGTAAAGTCACGTAGGTAGAAAAATAAAACAAAATAAAATAATATTATTATTTTGTTTAATTTACCGAAAGAACCAAAGAGTATGTATTTTGTATCGTTTTATTTAGTGAAAAATTATATCGCAGTATATGAGACAATGCTGAACTCGTCTGCCCATGTGTGCATGCGTGTGCGTGCATGCGTGTATGTGCGTTCGTTCGTGCGTGTGTGTGCACGCTTGTGCGTTCGTGTGTGCGTGCATTCTGCCCTGAACAGGTGACCTGCATGCAGGATGCGTGTGGGCTTCTTCCTTTCCTGAGTCCAGAGGCACCTGACCAGATCTACCGCCTGTGGCTGTCTCTGTTCCTGCACGCGGGGTACGTGGGAGAAACGGCTACGAGACCCCTTTGGTTTCTCTTCGTCTCTCTCAGCCCACTTGTATTCCCACCCACACATCATCAGTTACAAGGAAACGATCTTAAAGGTGCAGTCCTGAAATTTCTTGTTCACACCACTGATGGCAAAAGGGCCTCCGCTAGAGATAACCTCTCAAGAGACCATTATTTGGCCTACTCTTCCACGCTGATTCTAGATTTGAAGCTTTCGTGACTGCAAGGATTCATACTCTTAGGTTTTTTCGGTAAAGTCACGTAGGTAAAAATAAATAACAAAATAAAAATAATAGAAATAATAATAGAAATAAAATTATAAATCACGACGTTTCAGAGGCAACACAAGTCTCCGTCATCAGGTGGGACCGTCACAGCTAGATTCACTGTATCAAGTGAGGCTTGCACGCTGGCCTGAAGTCTACGAAGAGGTCTGACTATCCACACTATACCCCACCAGACGCGACCTGATAATCAACTGGTGTACCTATTTATACTGCTCAGTGGACAGAGGCGGAGGAGGTTAAAGACGCTTGCCCCATTGTTTCAACCGCCGCGCCATGAAATCGAATTTAACCGACAACCTCTGGTAATAAGAAAAGTCAAAATGTCATCACCCATTAAACCACGGCAGCATAATTCGCCGCACATGTTCCACCTATTAATTAATTACATTCTACAGCCATTAATGTAACGCGTGCCATGTTAAATTCAAATAGACACGACGCGGTCACCTCTGAGATTGCGAATCAAAAGGCTGCAAGGTCAAATGGCACCCTGGGCGGGTAAGTAAGGGGGGGGGGGGGTCGGGGTGAGAGCATAGACACAACCCATCATCCTTGCAGGTAACAAATGTTACCAACACCGTTTTGTCGAGTAAAGTTTTACCAACGTAATGTATTTAATCAATGACACGGTCATTGGATTTAAAGCATGGGACACGAGATCTGACGAACTTAAAAAAAGATTTGACACAAGCATCACTTGGATTTTCATTTTCTATATCTCTGATGCACACATCTCCTTCATAAATGGGGAATTAAAGACGCAAGCAGCCACAGTGGTGCCACTGTTGCCATGCCACCCAAATTATGCACTATACAGCAAACCACTGTGTTCTGCGCTCCTTCAACGGAAGAGGAATAGAAAGAACTACACTCTGTCCCGAAGCC
Source organism: Lampetra fluviatilis (assembly GCF_964198595.1). Classification (NCBI taxonomy): domain Eukaryota; kingdom Metazoa; phylum Chordata; class Hyperoartia; order Petromyzontiformes; family Petromyzontidae; genus Lampetra; species Lampetra fluviatilis. The sequence goes on along the minus strand of NC_136279.1, from coordinate 6,305,267 downwards.
CTCAACGTTGGCATTTATCTCCTCAACGTATTGCCATCATACGCAAGAATAGAAAAGTTTGTTTTTCCAAAATGCCCATTCACAGCAATTTGCAGCAATACTTAAAAGAACCCATTCCATCGCCATATCTCTAACGCCAGCAATCTCCATTACTTTGGAATCGCCCATTTACAGTAAACTCTCAATTATCCAGAGGCACGAGAGGGTTGGGGTGACCTATGTAGAAACGTAAACGCGGATAATGCAAAGCACGTACATTAGGAGAACAATGTATTGTCTACCGCTGTAGAATTGGGGTTAAGACGAATAAGGTGTCGTCTTGGTTTTATCTTTAAGGAATAGGTTTCGTTGCTGACCTATTTTCTGGTATGTGGACACTGAGTCACTGACCCTCAACGAGTTAGGAGCAGCTCATAATTGCCCATCTAAATATTTTATTTTACAATAATGTTCATCCACAACCCGAATAATCCAACTGTAATTTTGTTATAAAGTGATGTTTCTTTCATTACTATAAATGTCTTGAGATGTGGGCACATATACAACATGTAACATTTACAGCCATTTTCTTGCCAGTCTACTGCTGGATGATGCCCTCCACAAGCCGGACTGCTTGAGGAGATTATTTGACCACAATTCACCACGTTGGTTCGTGCCGATTGGGAACGGCGGCGAGCGTAGTCGTTGTCACGTAGTACAGTACAACAGTGCATTTTTCTGCAATGCCTTCTGCTGACCACATAGCCCTGCAGGAGCCAGAACTCCTCCTTTGGCGCACAGTGGTCACCCATCCGAGCAATGTCCGCCCAGGTCGACAGCGCGGACGGCCTCCGCGTGCGGACACTCTCTAATTGCGAATCGCGTGGCGTCGTAAGAGATCTATCTCGGTGTCCCCCCACTCAGGATCCTGCACTGCCTCGTGAGCAGCGTGCTGCACCTGACGGTGCTGCGCGACCTCGAGAAGCTGGCGGGCTCGCTGCGCGTGCTGATCATCTACGTCACGAGCGGCGTGACGGGCAGCATCGCCTCGGCCGTCCTCCTGCCCCACAATGCGGAGGTACAACCCGATGTTTCTCTCCCATATTTCAGTAGCCCCACATTCAGTGTGGTGTATCGCAGCAGTGGCATATCGTCGTTGCCATGAGGTTGCCATGAGTCCTATCCAATTTTCCCCACCCACCATAGCCCCTCTGCCCCATGTACCCTGGTGCATTTGCACCGCCTGCACACTCAATAGCCGCACCACCGGTGCAGCGGCGCGTAGCGTGGCATGGCCGAGCGCGTCCGGCTAACGCTGCGCCCACACTCGTTGCCATTCCCCCCCAGGTGGGGCCAGCCGGCTCTCTGGGCGGCATCCTCGCCTGCTTCCTCGTGGAGCTGCTGCAGAGCTGGCGCCTGATGGCGCGGCCGTGCGTCGCCCTCGCCAAAATAGTGGCGCTCGCCGCGCTTCTGCTGCTCCTCGGCCTGCTGCCCTGGGTGGACAACGTGGCGCACGTGCTCGGCTTCGTGTCGGCGCTGCCGCTGGCGTACGCGGTGCTGCCGTACGTGGGCTGGAGCATGAGCCCGGCGCTCCGCTACACCCACTTCCACAACCGCCGCCGCCCCTGGAAAGTGGCACTGGCACTGACCGCGGCGCTGGCACTGCCCGCTGGGCTGGCCGCCCTCTTCTACTTCTATCCCGTGCATTGCCACTGGTGCGAGTACTTCAACTGCGCGCCTTTCTCCGCCAACTTCTGTGCGAACCCTGAACTGTGGCCCTTAGGTGGGACTGGTGTGTAACAGCGCGGGAAGCACTGTGGAGGAACTCGGAATGATTTTTTTTTTGTATTGAATTGCAGCCACTTCTTAGAGTGTGCCAAGAAAAGACTGGGTTAATCGATGTCTTCCGCATGTGCGGAAATCGCTTCCACCAGCAGTTCCGTAGGTTGTGAAGAGAAGAGCATCTTTGGCAAAGCGTGCGAAAGATGATCACTGTGCAGCTCGTGTTTCCACCTGGTGGTCATTGAATGACAAAATATTTGTAAAATGCAAAGATGCTGTTACTGTATTCTGGAGCTAAAGCAATACAATGCCTGCAAATTTATTTTTGTACATATCTTCTCAACAAAATCGTTCATTTTTGGGACATAAAAAGTTTACTGTATATAGCATCGGTTTTTTTGTTCAGTCTGCAATCCCAATGTCATTTGTAAATTATTGTAATATTTTAATATGCAGCCATGTTGCCCTTCCATTATATTTCATAGAACAACACGATGAATTTAAGAAGCTCTTTGGTGTTGTTCAAAGTGCCTAGCTTATGCTGTTAACCATTATCAAGGCCGCGTTCATATGGTTTGGATCTCCGCAAGCCATAATCACTCTGGTAGCCTTGCTAACTGTTCAGTGAGTAGATGATGCCTGAACGCCACAGTGACATCATGCTCTTGGCACATGCCCCCTCACACATGTATTGCCCTGCATTGCCGAACAGATTAGTTGACGTTTTATTTTGGCAGGAGGAAATCTACGAGATCTCATCCCTTAATACCTGCTCCCGACGTTCACAGACACGGCAATGTCACACCGGACTTGATTTTTCTTTCCGTAAAGCTTTTTTTTTACCTACATGCTCATCTTAAAATTGTATAATAATAATTTCAATACGGAAAAAAAGAGGAAATTTAAATTTCTGTGTTTGTCCTCTTGAATTTGATGTGGGGGGGGGGGCGGGGGGGAGAGACCAAAACACATGGAGTGTGTGATGAATGCATGCATTGTACGTAACAATCGATGGCGAATTCATCCCTTCAACCAAGAAAAGTCACTTCTGTTTAGTTATTTAAAATGCTGTAAAGGAAAACTAAGAAAAATGTGGGGTTCAATTGAAAGAGGTCAGGGTTGGTTAACATAATGTAAAAATTAGGGTAATATAATTCAATAGTTTTTTTTATTACCGTCAATTACAATAAAATGTGTCGTGTGTTAATCACACAAAGTATAAAAGCATTAAGTAGCCATAACTTGAGCCATATAATCTGGCATTTCACTCGAAAACACTGCCAGTGTATTGGCGAGTTGAGTCAGCTGATGAATAATTTATGTTTTACGAACTGCATATTTTGTCATCTTCCTCAAACATTTTCTCAATGTAACAAGTTAAATTATTCTTGTCTTACGCTTTATCCCAGTCTTCTCAGAAAATGATTTTAAACTTTCAAGTCGTTCTCAGAAGAGATCATAAATTACAGAAGAAATAATATAAACTATAAAAATTGTTTTGAACCATGTTGAGCTACCCTTTGTACACATACCACAGTGCATGCTATAGTGTGCATACATGAGAAATTAAAAATACTGTATTGTAAAAACAACACTAAATTGCTCTTGGTAACATTGAACTAAAGTTTTTTTTTCTTTTTTAGAATATGCTATATATTAAAAACAACATTATTATTTTACGTGTACATTTTGTAATGTTAACCATAGCAAGAGCAGGCTCGTCTGTACAGTATTATGAAATGTCTTGGGCTTTTTTTTATATACACGAAAGATTTTGTAAATTAAAAACGTTGAGGAGAAAAAAGCGCCTCGTTTGCTTCTGACATGTCCTTGTTTAAGTGGCGACTGAGGACGCCACACACGTGACAGGTGCAGTGAAGGTGAATTTCATTACCAGGTCAATGTCAAGATGTCATCAGAACCATGCCGTTGATGCCGTCATATATCAGCAATGTATTCTTTTTCTGAATCATGATACCCATTCTTGCCGAGCTCTGGGTTCCTGTCTTAGTAAGCCACTTTGTTATATCACAAGACCGTGAGAGATGGTGATGGCTTGAGGGAGGCCTTCATCCAGCAGTGGATTGATTATTGCTGCTGATGATGAAGCTGCCTTGATAGCAGCGATTGGCGATAGCTTCAGAAGTAACAAAAAACGTCATTATCGCCATCATCATCCATTGTTTTCATCACTTACAATTATTTTCTGCAAAATTTCTGCTTATTGAGTTAGAATCTGGGCAGTCACCCATGATTAAAACTGATTTCTCAATTATGGCGAGTTGATCTCAGCGAAGTCACTAGTGAATGCAAAAAGCTGTTTAAATTCACATTTTTTTAAACTTCATTTGACTTATTCCAATTTTGACGATTCAAATTTGACATTTAATTGACTCTCTTTGCATGGCATATAAAATGCAAGTGCGATAAAAGTTTGGTGCCCTTCATTTGTATGTCCACAGAATAGAGGGCCAGACACAGTCTCCTATCCGGACTGCCTATGCCGATGCTGGGGACAATTTGTCTGAGAGCCCATCTGTCGTCGCTCCGTCTGTACCCGTCCGATTATCAACCAAATTCTCGGTTAATATGAAGATCCAAGCCACATAGAGGAAAAGTTACAAATCGACCAGGTCACAGATAAATAAATAAGTACTATTTTGAAAAACTTTTTTTAAAAACACGCTTTAATGAAAAGTACCGTACTAGTAATGGAAGAACTCCACGAAGCTTGCCACAACGTAAGGGACCGTGGTCATTTACAGCCAACGTCAGTTGACCGTGGACAATTAGAGTCAAGCCGAAACATAACATATAAAAAAGAATGTTTTAAAAATATGTGTTTTGTATTTTTTATGCTAGAATATAGTATTGTCATCAGTATGACATAAGTATACCAAGTTTGCAGTCAATACCACATTGGGAAGTGGGTAAAAAATGAGTTACAAGATTTGAGGATACAACAACGACAACAACAGAGAGCGAGTTAAATTAAAGCGTGTAATAATAGTTTCACCACTATTATTATGATTTACAGTCATTTGTCAAAGGCCCCACGCCGTGCCTGTCATATGAGTACTTTACCATACTTCAAGCTGGTCAGTGGAGGTAGGTGGTGGTGGGGGGCAGAACTAGTTCAGATATCACCACTGATGTTGGCTGTGGCTGGGATCCAACTCAGGTCTCCAGGTTCACATTGCAGAGTGCGCAAAGCACCCCGCCGCAGCTCCCCCACATATTATCGTGCAACTGCGGCTTTAAAACTCACTTGATGGATGCAAGCGAGAATTTATTTTATGAATTATTCTATATTTTTGCAAAAAACACAATTCCATGTCTTTAACGATACCACTTGGCCTCGTAATTAAATATTTTCTTGGTTCTTTCGGTAAAGTCACGTAGAAGGGAAACAATAAAATAATAAAAATTAAACATTATAAAATACAATTCTCACGACGTTTCTGCCCCTTCTACGTGACTTTAGCGAAAGAACCAAGAAGATGAATCCCTGCAGTCACGAAAGCTTTAAATCGAAAATTAAATATTTACTAAATCTCCAATATAGATGTGGAAAAACAGAGCCAAACCCATAAAGATTGGCACTCAATCGACTTGAACAGAAAATGTTTAGATTTTTTTTCAGACACACTTGCCATTGTGCCAAGAGAACATTTGTCATTTCATAGTATATTGGTGGTACAGTGCATTATTCATTCAGCATAACAGCGTGAGAGAAAAAAAAACATGCACGCACATGTTTAAATTCATATGACCTCGACGTGATTTGAACACGCAACCTTCTGATCTGGAGTCAGACACGCTACCGTTGCGCCACGAGGTCTTCGCTGTTAAGGTTGTTGTTTATAATTCACTATTAACCTTGTATAGAAGCTGTGGCTTGTGATATTTAAATTACGATAACATAAAATGGATCCATACTTTTTTTTTCGGTAAAGTCACGGAAGGTAAAAAATAAAATAAATTTAAATGAAAACAACTAAATTAAATCACGACGTTTCGGAAGCAACACAAGCCTCCGTCTTCAAAACAACACAAGCCTCCGTCTTCAAAGCAACACAAGCCTCCGTCTTGCTTCCAAAACGTCGTGATTAAATTTAGTTGTTTTCATTTTAATTTATGTTATTTTTTACCTCCGTGACTTTACCGAAAAAATAAAAAAGTATGGATCCTTGCAGTCACGAAAACTTCAAATCTAGAACACAAAATGGCTTAATTTATTGACAGACCTACAGACAGTGTCAAGCGAACATTCTGGTTTTCATAATATCATACCTGTTTGTCATCATCAGTACAGTGAAATAAATATCCCTTAAGTGGTAATTTCCTGGACACACAAGTAATCTCGACTTGAATTGCACACGCAACTCTGCTACTCTCAAGCCAGACGGGCTACCGTTGCCCCCACAAGGTCACAACGCAGCGTCACTTTCTATCATTCAAATATTACACATTGTAAATATAATCGCGGATCCTCCACAAGTTAAACAACTAAATATGTCTTGATTAATTTGTTTGACATGTGAGACATGCCGTCAACATATCAAGAGCAGGGTAGTTACCTTTTTTTAAATATCCCAGTGTGTTCGTAATCATAATTACAGTGAGGAATCCATGGCTCGGGAAGTAATTTGTTTAAGAAAACAAGTGACCCAAATAAAATAATAAAACGACTTGACCCCGACGTGATTTGAACACGCAACCTTCTGATCTGGAGTCAGACGCGCTACCGTTGCGCCACGAGGCCTCTTGTACGATTGATGCTATCTCCCGTGGTTTGTGTGATTAACGTGGTCGCTAAAATAGACAATCATTGAACAACACAGAGGTTTTATGACGTTTGCCATATGCCAATAGTTGCGGTGTATGCAACTTTCTGTGCTTCAAAGTGACCGTGGGAATGTGGCATAAGTTACTTTATTGCCTTTCTGGTGCCTCTAAGTCGGAGTCCAGTTCCCACGGTTTTTTTTATCTGCCTTTGCAGTTTTCTAACGAGATCATCGGGAGTTGGGATCTATGGGTCTATGGCCCTGCCATTGGGGGCTTATTGAATTTGACCACTTGCTCGGTCTTTTGATGAGCTGTATTATAAATACTTGCCAACTGTACGAATATAAGTGGTTGGCAGCCAATACAAAATATATTGTTAATGCATATCGATTTTCAAAGCTAAGAGTACTGCTTCATGAAATGTTTGGAGAGAGAAATTGATATTTTTTTTACTTTCTAAATTCAGTACAGTATGTGGTGAAACCGTTCAAAAATTGGTTTGATTCGCAAGTATTTTTTATGAACTCGTCACAAAGTATTCGCCGTTATACATCGCCCACCAGAAGAAAGCCTCAGAACATTGCGACCGATCATCCCTCGAGTGCAGGAATCCCATCGCTTCATCTCAGCCGTGCACATCCTCCCGAGTTACTTCACCCGATAAAAATTGAATACACCATGCCGTCGTTGACCCTGGCCTTTGACCGAGCAACCCAACGTTCCTACCAGCTCCCTCCGCAGGAATGTTTTTAAATAGTCACGGAATAAGCAGCTGCAGAAATGTTTGATCAAAAAAATTTCTACAAAAAATACATGACCTCGACGTGATTTGAACACGCAACCTTCTGATCTGGAGTCAGACGCGCTACCGTTGCGCCACGAGGTCTCTTGTATGCGTCTGATGCAATCCTCGCTGGCTTTTGTGATCAATAGGCTCATACTCTTAGGTTTTCGGTAAAGTCACGTAGGTAAAAATAAAAAATAATAGAAATAATAGAAATAAAATAATGTATCCCGACGTTTCTATTATTTCTATTTTTTTTACCTATGTGACTTTACCGACAAACCTAAGAGTATGCACCCTTGCAGTCACGAAAGCTTCAAATCTAGAAGCAATAGGCTCAGTTGTTCACTCATTGGTGAAGCTATGGTTGCCACCTGCCCCGGTTTGATCCGGATAGTCCGGGAATTTGTTTTTGGCCCGGGAACTGGCACCTGTATTCGGGGATTATATTTGTTTTAAACCAAGATCTGCTCGTGTTGTCTTGAATGTTGTTTTGCACAAGTTTGAGGCGAAGACATATATCATATGTCCGGGTTTTGAAAAGGTGGCAACGCTAGGTGAAGCGGTGGCACAGTGGTTAGCACGCTGCACTATGAACGCACAGATCCTCGTCTTATTCCCGTCCACGGCTAACATCGCAGTCGGTCGTGTGGCCGATAACCAGAGGCCATCATCCATCAGTGGATGAACAATATCGTTTTTATGAGGAGCACTGCCCAGCGTAGTGAAGTATGGGGGGGGAAATGTGTCCGTCGTGACTCTTCATTCGTTGGTAGATTGAGAATATCTGGATTTATTTATTTAATGGTCACTAAAGTGTTCTTTTACAGTCACTGAACATACCAAATTAACCTTGAATGTATTTCTGTCTCGTATTAACATCGTAAAGCCGCGTGCCATTGAAAGCATACATTAATCAAATTAACTTTATGCCTTCAAAGTAATCTATTCATGGAAGCAGCCAGGGGAAGAAGGCTCCGATAGCGTTCGTCATTTTTAAAAAGCTCCTGTGCACGTTAGTGGGCCATCCATTTAGTACGTATGCATGGAAGGGGGAGGGGGGTTAACCCACAATGCGTACACTTGCGTATGAGTCGACCTAGGGAGACCCAGAACCGAATCAGATATTCATTCTAGATTTGAAGCTTTCGTGACTGCAAGGATTCATATTCTTAGGTTTTTTCGGTAAAGTCACGTAGGTAAAAAATTAAAATTAATAAAAGTAAAATAAAAAATAAAATAAAAATCACGACGTTTCGGAGACAACACAAGCTTCCGTCTTCAGGTGAAACCGTCACAGCACGATAGCTGTATCACTTGAAGACGAAAGCTTGTGTTGCCTCCGAAACGTCGTGATTTTAATTTTATTTTTATTTTACTTTTATTAATTTTAATTATTTTACCTACGTGACTTTACCGAAAAAACCGAAAAACAGATATTCATTCACCACTGTTGTTGGTCGTGAGCGGGAATCGAACTGGATATTGCTTGGGTCACCGCTCCTCACTCTCACGTGCCATCACGCATCCAAGAACTCAAACTCTAACGCGTGCAGCCATCCTCCAGATGCTAACGCTTCTCTTGTCAGACACATTGACAAGCTGTCGCTGAAATGTGTGGGACACCTACCTCCTAACACCGCCAGGGGCACTCGAGAGTAGCCCAGGTCTTCTTGGTTCTTTCGGTAAAGTCACGTAGAATGGAAATATTAAAATAAATAAAATAAAACATAATAAAAAATAATTCTCACGACGTTTCGGCCACAACGCAAGCAGCCGAAACGTCGTGAGAATTATTTTTATTATTTTATTATTTCCATTCTACGTGACTTTACCGAAAGAAGATGAATCCCTGCAGTCACGAAAGCTTTAAATCGAAAAGTAGCCCAGGTCTTTCACGTTTACAAAACACAACACAACGATTTCATATTCTTTGGGTATTTCGGTAAAGTCACGTTGATGGGTTAGAAAAAAATTAACTACGACGTTTCGATCGCAACACAAGCGACTGTCATTAGGTGGAAAAGGGTGGGGGAATCCACGAAAGGCAAGCTGTTTTAAAGGTTTAAAATGGGCATAGCCCACGCGTATCAGAACGAAGTGGGCGAGGCGCAAGTGGCCTGGGATCAGGACAAGCAGAGATGGTTATGTTAATGTGAAATCGTAGAATCAAGAAAAAGGTAGACGCAAACAACTTGTGGTACGCCCAATGCAGGGGTGACACCGGTGGAACTGGAATTGCTTGTCCCATCTTTAGTCAAACAAAACTAACATCGGGAGGTGGCAATGATTGATGAGTTTGTACCCATCCTCTCGGTTGAAATTGTGTCCGTATATATGGATGGCTTCATGAACGAATCTTTGTTGATAGCCAGTGGGCTTGCAAAGTACCTTCGTCTTAGAGAAATCAATTTCGTGTGAGCCAACAGCATTTAAACAATGATCAGCCACGGCTGAAGTTTTGGTCCTCCCGTGTTTCAGATCTGCCTTGTGTTCACGAGCACGGTCCGAGACATGTCGCTTAGTTTCCCCAATGTAACTACTGCCGCAGACACAGCTTGGTTTATAGATGCCGGGGTATTGCATGTCAGGGATCTTATCCTTCACAGATGGGATCAGATCACGAACGACTTCAATTTATTATTTTACAGTACCAGTTAAAGCCCACTGTGATGTGAGCTATTTTTCAAAGGCGACCTGGCCAGACATGATGGCTCATCGAAGTGGCTTATCATATGTGGGAATTTATAGCAGCAGCCAACTAATCAAATCGTCCTGTTTTTTTTACATATCTGTAAATGATTATAAAACCGCCGTGGTAAAAACAGAAGAATAGTGCGGGCCGGCAAACCACGAGTTTAAAGCAATACGCAAACATTTGCAAAAAGCACACAACCTCTGTGCAAATTGAATCACTTAAAAGTCCTGCTTTGGACGAAGCGTTCATCCCAATACAACTTGAATTTGTGTCGTATGTCTATAAAGATGCTGAGCAAAGATGGTATAGGAACCAACTAAAATATGTGCAGGAGGGGTATGGATGTTGGCCAGGTGAGGTTGGTGAGTGTCGCCCCTCAAGTTGGCAGACTGAGGACGCAAAACGATGAACCTGAGTGCTCGACTAACCGTGGGCACGTGAGGTAGAAGCCCACTTTATTTTACCTGTAAAAATCTAAAATTTTATGGATGTATATTGAACTTCTTTCCCACCGTACGTAGCCGACCGTCCTAATCGGAGGTGCGGGGAATAAAAAAAATTCGATTTAAAACTTGAATGAAAATGTACACACACAAATGTAATATGTACGTTGAACAAATGTAATATGTACGTTGAACTTGCACTTCTTTCCCACCGTACGTAGCTAACCGTATTAATAGTATATTCCTGGTTCTTTCGGTAAAGTCACGTAGAAGGAAAATAATACAATAATAAAAATAAAACAATAAAATTCTCATGACATTTCGATTGCAACACAAGCAATCATCATCAGTGTTGCAATCGAAACGTCGTGATAATTTTATTGTTTTATTTTTATTATTTTATTATTTCCCTTCTACGTGACTTTACTGAAAGAACCAAGACTATGAATCCCTGCAGTCACGAAAGCTTTAAATCGAAACGTATTAATAGTGTTCATATACACAGTACAGTGCAATCAGTACACTGGAGATGTACTCAAAATGTACTCCAATGGGTGTAAACGTGTTTTAAAAGATGTGATTCTGAGATTAGAATCAACACTTACAACGTACACTTAAAATGTACACTTCAAATGTTTGGTTTCCTATCCATCCTCCTCAGCCAAAGCTCCCTCACACAGCAAACAGTGCTTCCCCCCTACATTTCGGAAGCCTTCTCCCCTCACTTCCCTTTATTTGACCATGAGATGACATGAGAAACACGAAACATTCCTCAAAGCTGCCTCCTTTCAGGCACTCCCACACCACCCCCCCCCCTTATGAATTGGTGGTGACGCACATTTAGCAATCGGAAAGTCTGTATAAGGTGATAAGTTTCCATGAATTTTGCACGGAAGGTTTAAGAATGTCTCCTCCAGTCCCCGTTATCCATAACCAAGGGACACTTATCCCGAATCGTATTTGTAAACATGACGTTCCTCTCTCGTAAAATTAATCATGATCATTAATCATATCAATCATAATTCACGTGGGCTGATAGAGTGTACAGGGTGGTCCAGATGGATTGTGACCGCCACCACCCCCCCCCCCAAATTAATTGACCCCTAACATTTTTGTTCCTTTACATATTCATTTCTGTTTGTTTTTTTAAACCCATTACGTTTTAGAGAATTCAATGGGGGGGGGGGGGGAATCACAAGACATTTGGACCACGCTGTACGGCACCCTTGTCTGTTTATCCACGTGCAGTCACCCACAACGCACAGCAACGGAGCATATTAATTGAGATTTAATTAACAGGGGTGGCTGCACTACCTCCTCGTCACTCGCAAATGGGAACTCGCTGAGACAGACTTTCATCATCCGGCGCCCCTCGTTAATGAGCAACAATTGTCGCTCACAAGAACCCTGATGCAAGCACGACCCCTCAACGTATCAACGCGACCCCGCCTCGACCCCTCTTATTAAAAAAAAGCTTCATAGCTCATCGGAATCAAAATAAATATTTTGATTCTGATAATAAACATACAATCGCAACCTCCCCCCCCCCCCCAATTAACAAACTCGAGTGACCCCCGCCTCTCATTAAATACACATTACACATCGCTCTGTCTGGTAGGATGGGGATGGTTTAGTTTTATTTGTACGTGTTTGACTGATTTGTTTACCTTTCTTGCAATTTGCACTCCCGTCGTGTTGTTGTACTGTTTGTTGTCGTAACGTTCTTACCCGCCCCCACTGGACATGTGTGTGTTTTTAAAGAGCTTCATAGCTCATCGGATTCCTCCAGGATAAATAAATATTCTGATTCTGGCCTCCTTGCAGTGCCGGATTATCCTAGCAGCAAAAGTAGCTACAAATGTTACACGCGAATTGCTTTCAATCTATCAGTTCCGGTTCAGTGGTTCTGCACTTGCTCTATTACTATAGTACTATACCGCCTTCGACTTTTATGAACGACTGGGTGTTTAAGGTTAGCGATTTGTCGTATTACCTGACTGTATAGCAAATTAAAATATACAATTACTTTACTATTTGTGTTTTAATATTTACGTGTTTATTTATTTATTTAGGGCCCCTTTACAACATATGCTACAGGCATTTCCTCCTTTGCCCTGCCCAATACGCATGTGCCACAGGCCACGTGCGCTTTGAGACCACGTGGAAGTGTCGATGTCTCGCCGACAAGCGAGCCTCGTCCTGCCCAACGCCGTGGCTGTCGCCTGACGATGCTGGTCGTTGTATAAATGGGTTTTACTACTCCAACACACGACCTGCTGAACTGGTAACGAATTGAACACGTTTTGTTTTACGCGACAAACCTTAACTAATTGGCCGTGTCGACACAACATTTATATTTTACGCGATCTAACCCCCACAAAAACCTCTTATTACGGATATAAACATTACCCGGCTCGAACCCTCATTAAAATAAACACGAGGCTCAACGTCATAATTACCCCCCCCCCCACCCATATTCTTGGTTCTTTTGGTAAAGTCACGCAGAATGGAAATAATAAAATAATATACATATATTATATATATAAATATCACGTAGAAGGGAAATAATAAAATAATATTATTTCCCTTCTACGTGACTTTACCGAAACAACCAAGAATATGAATCCCTGCAGTCACGAAAGCTTTAAATCGAAAAATACCCCCCACCCCTCAACCTCCTATTGCTCAACGTTGTTAATTAGCCACGCCTTCATTGGCTAATTAACATAAATTAACCCCGCCCCCCCCTCCCTTCCGGCTGCCACGCCCACCCTCTCTTATTTCTAACGCACGAGGCGTATGGGTCTGGCGCCGTCTCCGCCTGGCGCCCCACTCCGCCAGTAGGAGGCAAAGCGCCGTGCGAGACTCCCACGATCTGCGCTGCGTCTTTCTCTCCCCCACCACACCACGCCACCCCCCGTCGTCTCTTCTTGAGCTCCGCGCGTGTCTTGATCCCTGGGCGCTCTCACTTGATCCATCAGCAGCAGCAGCAGCGTTGGACGGAGGGCTCTGTAAGGGTGACGCCGACAGACCGATAAGGCGGTGGTCGCGGTTGGTGGTGGTGGTTGGGTGAAGACACGGGACGCTGTCTCCCAAGAAGCATGGAGGAGGCTGACGGCTTCGGTAAGGGTGTGTGTGCGTGTGCCGGGCCGCTCTTGCCGATCTTCGTTCGTTCACTTCTTCCACAGTGGCTTTGGCAGCAGCGGCAAGAGGATGATGGAGACTGTGGGTGGTTGGTGATGATGAAGCCCTCACTCCGGGGAATGGATTGTGAGGGCGGATGGAGCCGGTGTGGCATTTGGGTGTGTGTGTGTCACGGTCACCGTTATATCCGTTGTCAGCTTACGGGGCTATTGCATTACACAATACCGTATAAACTAGACGTGTGTGTGCACGCATTGTCAATCCACCGTCACGTTTCGTCAATCCACTGCTGGATGAAGGCCTCCCCACTCCGTTGCTTGTGGGGCAGGCAGTGGTGGTCATCGTCACGCTGGCGAATGCGGAGATGGATGCAGTAAATATAGGCGCATAGAAGTACGGTACAACAATGTGCTTCTTTGCTCCCACTCCCCTCTGCTACTTGCCATGGGGCCTGCGGCAATCGGCTTTGTGCATATTTGGTGATGCTGCGTTGGCAGTGGTGCTGTGATGAAGAAGGGTCGTTGACCGAAACGTCGTTGCCTTCTGCCATGTGTGTTTTATTTTAAGGCCACATTGTTCTTGACGAATGTGTTCGAGTTTATTGTTTTATGCGTGGTTGTCGCCCATTCAAGCACTATCCAGGCTCATTTGCTGCTTGGCTTCTTAATAGTCCAAGTATTGTGATAACAATTCCCATTATTTATAGCAAACAGTCCTTTGCAAGAGAATCCTGCTGGTAATTGGGATTTTTTTCCCCCCATGAAATCCCATGGGTGTCTAACTTCGTGTGGGAGGGAATCTAAAGTTACCCGCATATAACCCACCACGCGTACGAAGGGCTGACAACTAAAATCGACGTACAGATGGATTCAACAATGACTTGCTGTACTACATTGCCGTCTCGTCGCCACCCAGAAACAATCCAATGTGTCATGTTCCTGATTGGATTTCGGATTTTGCTTCTGGGTTGCCATAATGACTATGTTCTCTGGATTGTAAAAGAGGCTTTTCCCCTCAGTTTTTAGAGAATAAGTTGGTGGTGGTGGTGCATCCTAATCCGATAGGTGTGTGCTATCAACGCTGTTGAATTATCCATGCATTGATGTGGTGTACAGCATCTGCCGGGAATATTCACGTTGTGACACAGTCGTATATAACCCCCACGATAAAATGAAAGAGAGAAATGCTCAAGAAAGCTACATCTTACTTCAAAGCTTTTCCACGTCTCCCACCAATCTCGCTTACTAAATTTTTTAACACTTTGCACTATGAGATATGGGCCCATCGCTTTTCTCACATATTTAATCACCTGTTGAGATGAAAGTAAAGGGGGTCGTTATAAATCAGTGGGGTGTATATATGTAAATGGATCAAATTGTACGGCATCCGTTTTACCGTTGTCACCAATATTGTCAATGCGAGTAATTGTATCCTTGTCAATTCATTATCACCATCGCAATGCGGTCTGTAAATTGAGCACCACTTTGGTGAGGCTGAATTGTCTTGAAGGGAATATTTAAATGGCTGTTGAATTGAGGATGGTGTTTGGGCCCTGCCATGTGAAGGTGGTACGCGGTATTTAAGGCTCTTAACCGCAAAAACGGGCACCGCCCAATGTGGGTAGAAGTTGTAGTTTTTGGGCGATTTATCACCTCGGCAATACAGTTAACCAACATCCGTTCGTATTTCCAGATACTGTAATCATAAAAAAATGTGCGTTTTCCTGCAGCTTATGGGCTCAGTAAACGAATGTTACCGAGCAGCTTTGGTTTCGACGAGAACACTGGACCAGTTCAAATCTTCATGGTCTTATCGACAAGTCAGGCTTGTTAAACCGAATACTGCTCGGGTTGCACTGTTATTGGCAAGGGCACCCTTGTCCATCTACAAGACAGGGTGCTGTGCAATGGACAAAATAAGGCTGCAGTATTTTGTAAATCATGTTATTAGATTGGGGTAATTTATAATATGTTTATAATGACAAAAATCCCTCCTATTATATGCTTTGTCCTCTATACACATCACTTGCTCTTCTCCAACATTAACTCAACTCTACCTGGAGACTTCTTGTTTTAGTTTTTTTCACATGGCTTTTATAAAGGAACTGAATGTAAGTTCTGGTGTACTGGAGTGCATGTTATACTGTTTATGAAAGTCCAGACATTTGCCCTCACTTTTCAAATTACAGCCCTAACAGCCACATAGGGCCCATTCATTTCTGAGATTGTATTTCAGACCTTGGCTTTGATCATTCTTGTTCTGCAGCGCTGGGTTAAACTTCTGTGCCATGCCTTTTCACCTGTGACCAATTTTGGATTCCAGTTTTCTCTGACAGTGAGTGAGCAGTAAATAGGTGAATTTCTATCGTCCACGTGCAATTCACAATATGATGGGTGGTCTTTGGCATTCCGGGTAACTATAAAGTCCTTAACGGGCACCGTACGATAGTGCAATGTGAATGGGCTTCAACATTGCCATTTCTGCTAATGACACACGATTGAATTCCCTTAGCCGCTGTGCCAAGGTGGACTTGCACAGACCCTCAATCTTATTGCTAAGTGCTGCCATTTTTGACTAATTCTCGTGATTCATTTCCTATAATAAATGTTTATTTACTCGTGTTAGGGATTTATAGGTTGTAACCTTATATTGTTCCGTGGACCTTGTATTTTCTTTCTGGGTCACAATGAGCTCTTAATATAAATAAGAATGATGTACAAACCTCCGCCAATCCACTGCTGGATGGAGGTCCTCCACACTCCATGGTAGTGACAGGATGGGTTCGTATATCAGTCGCCACTGCTATTAGTTGTGGCAGGGAATCGAACTCGGGAGACTGGTATCCTAATATATAATAGCCCAGATCTGTCATTATTTATTTCATTCTGTGCCTGTGATTAACGCGGCACGGATTGGTTGAAGTGAGTCACGTGACCGCGAGCAAGCAGCCAAGCAGAGGTGAGCCCCTCCCAAACATGTACGCCCCCCGATTGGTTGAAGTGCGTCACGTGACCGCGAGCAACAGACGGGTGTGTGAGAGTGAGGAGACGGGTGAATGAGAGTGAGGCAGAGCCGTGCTCCGTCCACTGCTGCCCTGAGGGACCCCCCTGCTCGCCACTGCTGGCTTGAGGGAGAGCTGCGCTGTCTCCACTGCTGCCGTGAGGGAGCCAGACGCGCTCTCTCCACTGCTGCCCTGAGGGAGAGCCGTGCTCTGTCCACTGCTGCCCGCAGGGAGAGCCGTGCTGTCTCCACTGCTGCCGTGAGGGCGCCAGACGCACTCCCTCCACTGCTGCCCTGAGGCAGAGCCGTGCTCGGTCCATTACATTAGTACTGCAATTTTTTTTGTGCTTAAATCCACTGCTGGATGAATGCCCACCGCACGCTGTGCGAATGGATCGTAAGAATTTACTTGACCAGTCTGTTGGGGGCCACCGCACGCTGTGGTTGTTGACCAGTCTGTTGGGGGGCGCCGCACGCTGTGGTTGTTCGGGGCCGCCGCAGGCTGTGGTTGTTCGGGGATGCTGCAGGTTGTGGTGTTGGGGGGCGCCATAGGCGCCCCCAACAACCTAGTAATAGCATAGTGGCGCACCAATGACTGCACCATTGCTCCACCGCATGAGCTCTTATCCTGCTGTAGATTAACGTTTTCAATCAATGAATGGCATTTTCAAATTGTATTAAGTGTGGAGAATATGGATATGATCAATAACAGTGATTTTAATGCCACATTTCCGTTTTTATATATAAATCCAGCATTTATTCATTGTTGTGTGATAACATAACTTACACGTGCAACACATTATCTAGTACATGCTTTATCTAAATACTGTGCAGTAGTTTATAGAATGTAATGTTTTACATTTGGATGATGTTAGACTTCACATTGGTGAAATGTTTAATGATGTGTGATTTTCAACACTGCCTTGTATAATTTTCACACTGATAATTATTCCTCTGATGTTAAAACATTTATTGTGAGATCCACTGTTGAGTTCCTTCTATTAGATCAAATGTAGCACTTTAAATGAAGGGGCAATTTGAGATCGCGAATGTTAGGAAACAGAGCGTAGTAGGTGCCAAGTGGTAATTTTCACTTGTAGAAATAAACGTTTTAAAATATTGAGGGTGTGTGTAATCAAATACCATTTTAACAAGTGAAGAACATGGGCGAGAATATGCCATGGTAGCATTGATTAACATCAACCAGACTTACAGCTGGTTATTTGACATTTCCATTCCCCAACCCATATTTACCAGCGTGGTTAAGTGTACTGAAAAGAGCTGTACTTTACAGGTTGCATTTTAAGCACACAATTATCCCGTACCTACAGTTTCTCTTACCCGTTTCCCCCCACGTATGGGTGCAAAACCCATTCTGAAATTTTTTTTTATGGAGTGGAACAATCATTTTTGTTAACCTAAACATGGTCAAATGATGTTATTCTATATCATTGCCCTGCTTTTCACTGTACAGTATTTTAACAAAGTCGAAGTCAAATGTTGTTGGGAAATATTCACAATCTACTATAGGTCATTCATAATTATTATTTTTTTGGTCAGATCGTGTATGTATGCGTAAAAGTTACTCTGTGTACTGTATTTTGTATGTCTGTTAAAGGAAAGTGATACAATTAATAATTTCTGAGCCATAATTTTATTTGGCCAAGGTTGAAGGTTGACTCATCGCATCGGCTCTTTGTGGTCATCGAAATGAGATTCAATCCATGGGAAGTCGACGGTGGTTGGTTGTCTCTGTGGGTTAGTGTTGGCTCCCGCTACAGGAATGTGGATTTTTCTCTCCGACTTGAGGATTACTTGCTGAGATGAGCTCCGTTCCATACATATTTGCTGCAGTGATACACACTGAGCTTATACTCTTTGGTTCTTTCGGTAAAGTCACGTAGGTACGTAGGTACGTGACTTTACCGAAAGTACCAAAGAGTATGGATTCCTGCAGTCACGAAAGCTTCAAATCAACACTGAGCTTAGTTCGATCTGCCAAGTCAATGTCTAAACGTGCTAGGCTGCTATTCATTGTTTTGATGATAAACGTTTCAAATAGTGTTATGAAACATTTTTGAAATGTTGAATGGAGTACAGCCATTCCAAAACATTGATATGTTTGTGCAAGCAACTACATATTTATCCAGCCTTGGTGTTGCGCTCTATCTGAACATGAGTTTTTATTTTATTTTGGAGGATACTACTGTAATTGGCCTCTGACCAAAATTGCACACAATTGTTCCCAATCTCGCCAAATACAGCCGAGCCTGGATAGTGCTCAAATGGGCGACCACCGTGCATTGCAGTGGGTGTTGTAGCCTCTCGGCAAAGGGCAGTGCACAAAAAACGTAGTTGTACTGCACTATGTTCCAACTTCTATGCTCCACGCTGTCCCCAACCCGCACTGACTGGGCATGGCGAAGTTTTGATCAAATAACCCCCATGACCCGGCACAGCGCGGTTGAAACCTTTCGTGCAGCAGTGGATTGACAAAACAGCAGTGTGCGTGCATGCATTGTAATTGAGCATACAACTGGTAGGGAACCAAGTTACTTGGTAACTAAACTGGTCCAAGAGTTAGTTTTTTTTATATGTTTTAAGAAAATGGATAGAATCTGATCCTACTACAGCTTTGTGTTTCATTGCGTGCGAGGGGCCTTAAATGGGCTCGCTCCTCCCTACATTCATGACCTTCAGCCATGTATTTCATCAAGATCATTAAGATCCTCAGATTTTGTTCATTGCTCACCGTCCCACGGTCTTGGCTTCACACTTGGGGGTGATCGGTGCCTGTGCAATTGTGGCACCTAAACTCTAGAACTCCTCTCCCCTTCGAGGTCAGGACTTCCAAGATACTTTACAAATCTTGAACACTCGACTAAAAAGATATCTGTTTATTATGGCTTTCTCTCTCTAGTTACTTTCAAACGTCTTTCTCACGTTCTTCACTCCTTGGTTGATGTCAAACTATGTCTGCCTTTTCGTGCAAAGTGCCCTGAGAACGATTGTTTAAGGGCCCTTTCGAGATTTTTATTATTATTAATTGACCACGTCGTGCTATGCGACCTTTTAGTGATGATTGAGGTCAAGATATGGGCGTGCCGTTTATAGGTCTGACATCAGCGATTAAGTTGGATGCAATCTGATATCACATCCAGAGTTCCACGCGGGACAGATAAGGAACCAGTGCCCTTCCATGCCCACACATTCGGCGTATCGTCGCAACACTATCAGAAACTTTTAGCATCAAAACAATGAATAGCAAGCCTGGCACATGGATCTATGTGCATGCTGTGATGTTGAGAGACAGGGCAGGGCTAGTTGGTACGAGTGCCACACAGGTGCCATCTCGCGAACGCCACGCGTAATTCTGCATTGAAAAAAATATATTCAGGTGTCCTGTTTTGATAACGTACGGTCGTGCACTTCCTATATAGCATCGTCGCCATATTTTTTTTATGTGCGTGCCTATGACCCAATCACCCGGAATGCGCTCATTCTCGTTGCGTCTCGAAATCTTAACGGGCAGGATTGAGCCCGTTGCATACCTCCATGAATGAGTGACCGCGCCCGCATAACAGGTGCTATAGGCTGGTGCGCGATTGTGAAAATTGTGGCTACACGTGGGGCAGCAGAGGGCAGTGCAGTAGAAATGTGTTGTCACGTCTGTTGCCTGAATCCACCGGGCCATACTGACTAGCGTGGTTGAAGTATCAGAATCGTAAATTATGGTCATATCTTTCTATCTACGTGACTTTACCGAAAGAACCAAAGAGTATGGTCATTTTACCGCAACGATTCGCACGTCCAGCAATGGCACGACAAAAAGGTTGGAGGTGTGCATGCGCCGTCTGTGTAGTACAGTACTCTGTATGTTTTTGGGTACGTACTGGGTTTCTGTGTACTGTAAGTATAGTGAAAAATGACGATTATGGGACCTCCTTTGCCAGTACCAAAATATGAGAATAAAACGGTGTTACCCAAAAGGACGCCAAAAAGCATCCTTTTGGCGTCCTCTGGTCTAACACAGTGTGAGACTAGGCTCAAAAGAAAGCCGTCTCTGGTGTGGACCAATCAGTTTCAAAGACAATGCATATATTATCAGAGTGTTTTAGTTTGCATTTTGACCACAAGCATTGTTGTTAATGCAGACATGATTCCTTGTAAAAGGTTTCAGTTTGGTGTTTTAATATCTTAACACCTGTTTTGTTGCCAGAAAAAAGGGGAAAACCTATTCTCAGTTTTTAAATAGTTTTTTTATTCTTCCGAAGCACGGATATATGAAGAGCCGCCTCGGTTTGTCACTTTAAACGGTCGCCTAATGGCACTTTTCTTTACCGGATGAGTACATATTTATGTCTAAGAATATAGAGAATTTTCAAGGTCCTAAAACAGAAAGGGAGCAGAGCACACACACATGTGCGCGCGCGCGCGCGTTCATATTTAATGCGATAATTTGTGCGTTCGGATAAAATGCATTAATGCCACTGCTGTTAATGTACACCTTTCACCAGTGCAGCGTTTTTAATGCTTTTCCGTTAATTACTTAAATTGTGCAGCGCCCACTAATGTGTTGATCTTTGGCTCTGGTGTGTGGTGCTTTATAGTATGGCAATTTGATTTTAAGCCATTGGACTTTGAGATATTTGTGGGTCTTGGGAATTGTGAGGAGTTGAATGTCATGCACTGTTCATACCAGAATTTTTTTTTTTATATATAACGGTGATTTGAGTGGCATCCGTGTAATGTCATTTGTATTTTAAATCATTAAACCATCAATACAATGTCCTGGTCGAATATTGTATTTGAGTGCTCTATAAGCAGTGTGTAATACAGCACTGTACTTAATAAAAACAAAATTATATTTTTTAAGTTATATTCAGACACACTGCATCACTATGCGCTGTGAAGCCATGTGTGCTTTTTTCAGAAATGCTCCCTAAATAATTGTTTAACATTAATATAGTAGCACACTGCTAAAGTGTAGCCCAGAATAAGCACTCGACTAAGATGTGTTTACAAAATTGAGAAGTAAATATTTGTTAGTAAATATTTAAATCCAGCAGGATCTTACAACATAGTATCTAATTAAAACGTTACTTCCGTTTGTGATTAACATTTCAATGACGCTTTCAAGTACGTCATCCAGCAGGAGTAAATTAGTCACCACAAATACATTGACCCGTGTGGGCGATGCCATTCTTTCCACTTTACGATTTGGCATGGCTTTAATCAATTCGGGTTTGACAAATGCCCTCAATTTGCCGAATGTTACCAGCGGCGCATACAATCAGTAAGACGGGTTAACGTGAAAGATCGACAGCCACGCATCAAGCCTCGCAGTGGCTGAATGCTGGCAAAAAAAAACTAAAACGTTTATTCTTCAATATAAAATATATCGTGTTTTTTTTAAAGTAACAACACAAAAACCCCCCCACGGAAACGTTTGGTTTGTGGGTGGTGCGGAAAACCTAAGCACGATAGTGTGCTGGGGCTGTGTGCATGCAGGCCAACCAGGTCTTCTTGGCAAACGTAAGGGCCCCCCCACACACCACACTGTAGTAGGGCAGCAGCATATCGGCTGTGAAAGCATGGCCGGCAACCGGTGGTCACTGGGAGTTTAAGATAACAAACGATTTCCTTAGCGAGCTCCCGCTCGGCCAATGTGCGGCAATGAAAATTCCCTTGTGATGTCCACAGAGAGCTTTCTGCAACTTAAAATTGCACAACCATCGTATTGTCGCGTTGCTTTAAAGCAAATGCGGTGTTTGGCTATAAACGTGTGTACTGTGAACGCTATGCATTTCTTCCCCCCCCTTCTCTATCATTAAAGCTACATGGCGTTGCTGTAATATGAACTGATAGCAATAGCAGTTCAATTACACTCTGTGACTGATGTGATCATTCAAAGTGCATCCAAATTCAATTTGCATTGAACTCGAGAAGTGGAGATTATCTGTGACGCAATGACTGTGGTATTGCAATCTCTTAAACATCGTGAAAACGCTCATTTTTTTCACCTATACGGTACTTGGCTTAACAAAAAAAAAAGCCACCCATGGCCACTCATTTTCTACTTACATTGGCATGTCGCATTACTATTTTCAATTAATTGACAAAGAATGTAAAACTTATCACACAGCCCACACGAACGTGGTTGTTCAGCATACCCAAACCTTGGTCGGTGTATATTCGGAGTGGCTCGTGCCTGTAATCCATCACTTTTGGACAGGGGTCTGTAGACTGTTCAATGATCATAACGTTCATGAGAGAACCTGCGAGGATAGGTGGTGATCAACAGGTGGCAGTACACCAAGTAGAATGTTCACCGATTTGTGTGACTCTAGAAAATACTACCCCCATTTATGGATTTGTGTTCGTTCACTACGATTTTCTTCTCCCTGCGATTGCCTTTTCACATGCTAAGCACTCGGATTGTTACGTAATTGGTTAAACTTTGCAAGACAAGACCTTCCTGAAAAAATATTTTTGAGACATTGTAAAGCTCTTCTCGATCAAGGACACCATGATAATAAATCGATCTCTATCCTTTTCCATCGGTTGTCACGGGATGGCAGACATTGAGTCTGGACGATCTTCTTCCTTTCTCTGGTCTCGACGGTCCCTATCTGTAGGCCAATGTTTTCCCTCTGTTAAGTCGTACTTTATTGCCGTCAATGTAGCTCTTGCATGGACACCTCCACTTCCTACTTCTTCCAACATGGCCGTGCAAGACCACTGATGGTAATCGGTCGGCCTTCGTTATTTTTACACGTCCAAACCAAACAAGCCCGCCCCCCCCCCCAATCTTTGTATTATTTTATAAATGCATCCGCTCGTGTTATCGCCGTTCTTTGTCACCGTCACGGTGCTCGTTCTCCCTTAATGCTCCCAAGTGCCCCCCATGGCTTTCGCATCCTGCAATGCCCCTCCATCATTCCCCCCTTAATTTCGGCCTCTTCCAAACCCCATGAGCCTCTCTTTTTCACCCCTTGCCCTTGCATCACTTTGCCTTGCTCTCCTGCATGCTCTCAACCGCTAATGTATATAATGCATAAGCCATGTATATTGCAGCTTGGCCTGCACTCTATTTTCCAACTGTTGTGGTTATCACGAGGCATTTGATGGTGGTTTCTTGATTTTAATGAAACCAACATCCCGTTAGAGAACACAACTGGAATGTGTTGCATGCACACCATTGCACGAATACATTGCCTTGCAAGTTCACTGATATTGTCCGAGTTCCATAAAGGACACTACGGTGTCTACAGCTGGACAGTACTGCATTTTTTGCGTTAATAGACGTGTAAAAAAAAAAGTATCGCCAAAGTTGAAAACTTTCCATGTCCGTTCACCCGTTTACCTAATTTGGCATTGCTGACAATAGAAGAATCGTGTCCGAGGTATTCCGTTATTTGTTTACAGGCTTTATTGTTTCTGGAAGTTGTGAGTTAAGCAGACTATGAGCGTGGTTATTTTGCTCCGTTGTAAATCAGAAGCCATGGATGTCCGAGGACCGAAATGCTAAAAATGTGGACGGCTTCTGCAAAACCTCCCGTAGGGCGGCGCTGCAGCCGGGCCCGCCAGACTTGCAAGTCCAGTAGTCCTCCTGTGGATAGACAAACTTGTGCTCGCCTTGGTAACGTGCAATTCCTAACGCTGGTTCATTTTGACATCAGTCACTGGTCAACTTGGCCTGCGATCATTCGTCTTGTCCAGGGTGATAAAATGAGTACCACCTCGGTGTGTGTGCAGTCATGTCCACCAGTGGTCTTCCTGTGGATAGACAAACTTGTACTCGCCTTGGTAACGTGCATTTCCTAACGCTGGTTCATTTCAGCCAATATAAGAGGGGGTTCACTTTAACCTTTGTAAAAAATATAGAATTATTAGAATGTGTGTAGCACTAATATACTCGTGTGTTGTACGGTACTTCGTGTGAAGTGTTCATTTAATTTATTTCACAATTTTACCATGCACTGCAGTGCAATATTGTACACGTGGGCTCGTTGGGTACACATGCCGTCATGAGCAACAGCGCAGACACGGGCAATGGAATTGAGATGAGCGTCAACCAAAGTTTGTTCGAGCATGGGAAGCACAACGTTGACTTTTTTTTAACTCGCATTTGCTGAGAGCGCATTTCTCAGGACGCTCGGGGAGTAGAGGGGAAATGACTAGAACGGGATGTTGGGTTACAGCAGAGGGGGTGGGAGTCTTTTCCTTACGGAGGGTCGAATAGGACTCTCAAATTCCATTTTGGCGGGTCGCACATTGACACACATTTGCGTTATCCAATAATAACGCAAACAATAAGAAGGGCTCTCCTTCACCATTACGGAATACTTCCACCTCTTCCCCAAGACTTCTGGCCAGTGTGGAGTAGTAGGCCAAACGTCCTTTAAAGCAGTGGTCCCCAACCTTTTTGGGACCGGGCGGGGGGGGGGTCATCATTGGGTCTTTCCCCCTTTTCAAGTAAGCTCTCCAGTGACGTTTGTTTCTTACTCATTTTGGTTCGGGCTTAGCTTGTGGGCTTACCAAAACTGTGGCTGAGCCATGTGCGCAGTGCGGGAAAGAGGCACGGACGGAAGTTGTAAATAATAAAATGATGGGGGTGGGCCACGCGCTGACTAAAATAAGTGTCGGATTCTGACTTCTCATAAGGAGCACGCAACCGAGACCCCTCGCGTGCACAGTTTACACAGTCTGGTTCGTGCTCTTATGAGAATCTCGTGTCGCCGCTGATCTGACAGGAGGCGGAGCTCAGACGGCCATGCGAGCGATGGGCAGCGGCTGTCAATACAGATGACGAAGCTTCATCTGTCAATACAGATGATGAAGCTTCGCTCGCTCGCCCACCGCTCACCTCCTGCTGTTGTGCGGCTCGGTTCCTAACAGGCCACGGACCGGTACCCCTGCTTGAGAGGGACTCTCGTGAGCTAACTCCAGTGGAGGCCCTTCGTCTGGCAGTAGTGGTCATGGGCAGATAATGCAGCACTGCACTCTTGACCACTCCACCGATGCCTGCGGGGCTGCCTTTCTCTCGCGAACGGGTCGCAGTTTCTGAAGTTGACGCGTGGCGAAGACTCTTGCGGTGACCGATACATTTTAATGTTTTGTGAGCCACTGAAGATGGCTCCCCCAAACATGTGGAGCGAAAACGTCGCAACAATTGTGCCGAACAACGCAACAGTGCAACTCGAAAACCAATTGGAGGGATCTATGTCTTTAGGGGGCCCTTTTGAAGTTGAAGTGGTTGGATAATGTTATAATGATGCGATGGAGATGGTTGTTGTTATGACTAATGCACATGAATTGTGTTTACATTAAAACAAGACTTGTGTTGAACATGCAGTCGAGAACGCGTGTGTGCGAGGCTCTTGAGATTTCTTTGCAAGTTTAAAATTTCTTATCGTTCTGGCTGCTTGGGTTCCGCGTGTGTGTGGGGAGCGGTAGTGTAGCGGTTAGCACACTGCGCTCACGGCCAACACCCAGTGACGATTATCTGAACAGGTCCTGGTCGACTCTGCCTCAAATGAGTAGCTGGTGCCACGTGTAAACATCACGACGAGGGAGACAAAGGCCACCCACCCCCTCGTGTGCCGTGCCGGCCTTCGGAGGCGCTCGCTAACAGCACTTGCCTCCAACACTGTTACAGGCTATACGGGGGATCTTTGTGTGTGTGTCGGTGGTGGGAAAGCGCCGAAGACCTCCGGGTTGGCGTGTTGTGTAGCGCCAGCGGACTCGTTGCCAAAACTTTGGTGTGTTTTCCCCGTTGTTGGGGTTTTTTTTGTCTCAAGCTCTAATTGCAGCTGTTGAACTCCGCTTGCGCTGCTCGTGTGAAAACATCGCGCGGTCGGACAGCAGTTGGCAGCAGCGAGTTATTATTTGGAAGAGAGACGACCGTGGCATGAAATTTGAATGTGTACAGATGTGACGGGGGGGGGGTGTGACAGGAAGTAAAGTACTACGAAATAAGTTTTTGTTCTTGTTGATTGTGACCCGAATGCAGAGAATTGTAGTGACTTTTTTTTTCCAGTGGCAAATTTGATCGCAGTGACTGTTGGGTTTGGGCAGATTGATCCCTGCCATAGCAATGTGGAATTTACACCACTGACTAAGGGGTCACTGACCGTATTCGTTAGCACGTGGATTAAACGTCTACTGCTCTTCTTTAACTGCTGTAATAGTGTATGTTCTTGTTTAGGATTCACATTTACAGCTCCAGGTTTCAAAATGTAAACAAATTTCATTCAAATACCGTTAAGTGCCAAATATTCATAAATCGTTATTTAGGAAATTTACACTTTGGATTGTAAAAAAATATCTCCTTTCCCCCCAAATAAATGCATAAGCTACACGTGACAAATATGACAAATTACATCCAATTACAGAGTTATAATTGGGAGGCTACATTAAAAGAAAAAAACATTAAACAGCACACAGTGCCAGAAGTGGCCACGAAACAGAAAAGCATTTCATTTTTTGGGACAACGTTTCCCAGCTTATTTTCATATTTAATTTAATATCCCATTCATTATACAACGTGTTCCAAGCACTCATCTAGGATTTTATTTACCGCTTTGCACCATGAGATCCCTCAATAAACATATGCCTTTCTTTACCATGCAGTGTTGTGTGAGTAATTCACCTTGTTTTCATACATGCGCGCACAACGCAGACCTTCATGAATACTGTACCATACAATACTGTACCGGTAGTAATAGCAAGTGTGTAATTGGACACCTCGGTTTATTTTACACTTTCACTGAAGGTTATTTAAACTGCAATGTCCACCTGATGCCATGCGGCAGTAATGATTTCTGCCCAGTGTTTAGTAATAAATGTGAAATATAATTCCTTGTTTAAATATATATATAAACATTGCATCGCTCTATATGATGCTTTATATTCGGTGCTGTATTGTAATACGTACAACCAAGGAATGGAACTTTTTCTAGAGTAGTCCACCGAGGAGATGGAGCGATGAAATGTGTTTGTGTGCAGGTGCAAAGTGGATTGTTACATCACAGGATCATAATAGGTGGTGGCGACCATCCAGCAGTGAAATAAGCATGTCTGATTATGACGACATACAGGATATCTTTTGCCTGTAATATATAATGTATATTTGCGAGACATTTGGGCTGTGACGGTGCGCTGTTTATCAGTCGTATCAAAAACATTTTGCTTTCACAATTCGTGCATTGAGCCGTGCATGTGAAAATGGATTCCCGTATTTTCCATTTGTGTGGTGTCCATGTGACACGTTCACCTGACCTCTGACGCCACTGGAGGCTGCGACATTCACAACCGAAAAACAAGAATATACTCCTGACCCAAAATATGACCTAGCATTGCGATGATTAATCACATCACAATAGGGCAGGGGGAACTATTGGAGTACTGCAATACATTAATATATTATAAAGAATCCATTATTTGTTCGGACAGTTATGACTTTGCTTGCAACGGAATCTTTGTCTGCAGTGAAGTGGTAAAGCGCAGCTGAGAAAAACAGAAATGTAAGATAGGGTCCAACAATCCGCTGTAATCCTAATTATCGTGCGTGGCCTTAGTCAATTGCCGTCACATCCAGGGGGATTGGCTTGCTAATAAAGGGCCCTTTGCAGCAATGCACACAAATGCCAGCTTTGTTTTCACTGGCCACTTGAGTTCCTTGGGCTCAGAATGTGGATGGGAAGAAAGGAAGGAGACAAGGGCAGATTGTGGAGAGCATCACGCAAGGAAGCACGTGGGTATGGACCACGAGGGACTGGGGAGGATATGAAAGTAAAATACGCGACAATGGATAATGGCTAAAGGAAGATGGCAAGTCTTGAAATCCTTTGAGTTTGGAGCCTATACGAGTTCCATACAAGTGTAATACAGCCTTCAATAGTCCCCGACCTCTCCAAATGTCCTAAATTTCCTTTTTGTTAATCTTGGAATTTTGTGTGCCAATATTCTTATCTTTATTTCTTCAAAAGAGCATTGCATTCACGACTGTGAACTATAACGGTGGGTCACAGTAGATTTTCATATTTTTTCCATGATAGCAACTTGACTCATGAGAAAAAAAATCATAAACAAATACATTTAAATAAAACTTTGTCCGTTCTCGTTTCTCTGCTTATTAGCTTAGAATGTAACGGCATTCAATTTACATATCATTGGCCTACACTGTGAATGATGGATTTTCGCGTGCACGATTCAATGCATCTATCATGACCATTAAGATCAATATTAATTGATGAATCCATGCATCTTTACACATCTTTTTTTTATCTTTCTGGAAAGCCTCGCTCTTTTTCACATTGGAATGTTTGGTCATATCCTTTGTGAGTCTTATGCCTGTGGGAGGAAACGAGAGTTATTTTAGGAAACCCACAGATACAATGGGATAATTCTCCACAATGATGAATGAGCGTCAAGATATACATCGTGATCTGCCAACCCCTTCCCTTAAAGTGCTTATTTATAAACCTTTATCCCCACACCCCGTGTAACGCCTAGGAATTAATCAGGCATTTAACTAAACAAAATTGGCTGGGATAGCAGTTATGAAATCCGGTGTCCCCAAGGGTGTGTGTAGCACCTTCTGGTGGAGAAGACATTGTGGGCATTTGTAGGTACAGCATAAAACCAGCACTTCCCGTTTTGCCCAATGAACCAATGCTTACGTGCGTGCGCGTGCATGGCTTGCGAAACCCATCACAAATATACGTGTCATCATGGGCACGGCAGTCCCTTGGACTCTTCTTAGCTTGTTCCTGTTGCGGTTGCACCCTATTCAAGAGCCGAATGGCTCACAGGGCTATACCTAATAAATGAACTTGATCTAGCAGCTCCGCACGTCTTGGGTGTAAAGTAGATAATAATCTCTATACGTGGGCTACAGGTCCTTGTGTCCGGAGTGCTGGATTACAGGCACGCACCACCACTCCCAGCCCAAAATTGGACGAAATCAAGGACGAGAACTGTGCACGTAGCGGTTGTATAAGAACCCATGGCTGGGCTGACTTCTGACAGGTCCATCAACCAATCTGATAAGTGCTCTGACTAGCCGTTGTGACGTTTGTGGTTCCTTCCACCATTAATATATCTGTCGCACCAATCTTCCGTAAGTCTGGTTTTAATCCAGGCTTCAAGATGTGGCTTTTCCGTAAAGAATTTTCCATTTTAGAATATGGTGCATGAGCAGTGTGTGTGTGTGGTTTGGTGGTTTAATGCAGCACTGGCAGTTTGAGTTTCATGCGGAAGATGTATAAACAATTTTCGTATACTGTAAGATATCTCAGATTTTTTTTTAAAAACGCACAGCAAATTTTGATTGATCAAATGTGTAGTCGAGGGGAGCTCATGGTGGTAGTACTCTACACTTGCCATCAAAGTTATATTACTTGTAAGATAATGGATTTCATACATTCTGCAATACCCCTCTTTATCTTACCAAAAGCTGCATAATGTTATGTTCAGGGTATATTGGAACTCCTATTACCGATGACAATGGGGTGGAACTGTGTCCTAGATAAGTAAATGCGTTGCGAAGATAAGTTTTCCTCTGAATATCTGACCCAAAAAAAACTCAACTCTTTTTTTAGCCTCTGCCTTCTGTGTTCAGAGATTGCAGATAAAAAGTGACGTTTTTTGCGCGGTAATAATAATACGCACTATTTATAACGCACATTTCTGGAATCGGATGCAATGAATAACGGGGGTGGGCAAGAAGGTTTCATCCCGTCTCGTTAACTCATGACCCGGTGCCCGAAGGCTATAAAGTGTCACCGTGTGTCCTTTGGAGGTGTGGAGGCAATGTCAGCGGTTGGCAGACGATGGCGGTGTGATGGCGTCAATGACGATCAAGTTATCATCATTATCATGATCTGTCATCGCGACGCCGTTGCTATATTGACACCCCAAGTGGCAATGTCTAGTAGCGGAGGCAGAGGCAACAGGGAAGATCGTCGATCACGATTTGTAGTTCCCATCGTTTATTTAGTATCATCGGTTCAATGATTGTCATCGCCATCATCGTCTTAATTCACAACCAGCACCATTATTTTTGCTGATGGCGGCAACGGCGATCGTCGGCTATTGTCTGCTCGTCGAACACGAAGGGCAAGAGGTTGACGCAGCCGCTGATGGGCCCAATCGTGGTTTGGCTTCACGCCACGGGTAAGCGGAATGACAGATGAGAGCAGTGTAACTCTTCTGCGTGGTACTGCAGTATGTAAACTCTTGTGTTTGTGTGTGCAGTACTTTATATATCAGAAGGACAATCGGTATGGTTCAATATCGGGTGAGAAATTAATAGGTGCGTGAAATGTAAACATTTTAAGGGATCAAATGTACCCATTCGTCAAAGTACCACTCATTTTACCTTCATGGCAGGTACGTTATGGATGAATGTGTTGATAACATTCTTAAATGTAGTATTCCAGAGAAAGTTGCATATGTGATGAAAGCCTGAACATAGTCCTCTATTCAGAATGTATATTAAAACTAGTCACTCTGATTGGGCCAACAAAGTACATTTATATACGGTACAGTCAGTCATGTTGTTGTGTTGAAGTTTAAAGTCCTGGCTTTCCGGGGTAGGGAGTGGGCAGAAACCCATAACTCTGGAACATCTGGGCATTTACACTCTGCCACACATTAGGATCAATGGGCTCGTGGTATCATTATTGCCTCGTGATGAAGGGCACAACAATAACAGCTTAGGGGAGTGGGGGGGGGTCCCTTCCTGGAGAGCTGTCACTCCTGTAACTCCTGTAACTCATGCCGCCACGCGCAACCCTGGGGCGGCATTGCAACTGCGAGTTGGGAGGTGGAATTAGTGTAGGGGGGGGCCGGTGTACAGGTTGAACCGGACCAACCACATGGTGATCATCATTAACTCCACACCCACGCCTCTCTCGCATGTGCGTTGGCAGTAACGAAAAGTTTTACTGGACAGTGGACACCCACCGTAGGCAAGGAACGCCGAGGCGTGGCCCGAGACATTCACCACCCCCCCCCCCCCCAATGTGCGTCAGCACCTTCGCAGATGTGTCCTCTTGAGCGACGCGCTCAGCACTGGCGTCTTGGATGACACGGCCAGAGATGGGCAGCGTCTGAATCGCGTGAACATTTAAATACCCGATGTCATTACATTTGTAATTGGAATCTAAATCGCACAACCGCAAAGGTGTCCGTGAACTTGGATGTAACTTAAGCGAGACACGGTTAATCGTTAACTCGTGTCTCGGCCACACGTCCTCCAGTTGTTTGGAATTGGAATGTATATTTGCCCACCTTTTTATGGCAGTCTGGCTCTACCCAGCCATCGTCGCTGCCGCTCGCCACCGTGAGTTTGATTCGAGGCGTCCCGCCGGTGGTTGGTCGTTCCGATCGCGATGAGCATCTCCGCCGCCGCGGACGACGGCTACTGGGACATGGAGGGGTCCGACGTGAGCTCCGTTTCCTCCGGGATCGGTGACCCGAGCTCCAGCCTCCTCGTGTCCCCCTCCTGGGACGAGTCGATAAACCCGCGACTGAGCGGCTGTCTCAACCGGCTGTCCGTGCGCACCTTCATCAAGGAGGAGAAGAGGAGGTCGGGGTTCTACGACGACGCTTGTGGCGACGAGGAAGAAGGGTGCGGAGTTGGCGATGGTGAGTCGGGTTGACTCTGTCATGTGGTGCAAAAACATTGGGGGCATATCCCTGGGAAGGACGACATTCATTAGACAATATCGGAAAAGGTGAGATCTACGTATAATGGAGGTGCGATAGTGAAGGGGGCAAGAGTCGGCGACGAAACGGCAGTGTTTGTTGTGATGGCAACTTCGTCGGACCCGTTCCAGTCGTCGGGTATTTTTTGTTGGAGCATGTGGACCTTTTTAAAAATAATAATGATAAGCACGAGAAGCTGCTGTGCCGTGCGAAGGTTAACTGTGCGTATTTACTCGTGAAATGTCATCTCTTCGACGTTTAAATAATATAGCACCGTAGCAGTACATACGGATGGATAAATCGTCCAGAATGCACCCCGATCTGATCAGATCTCAGAAGCTGAGCAGATTTGAGCCTGGATATTGTTTGTGTGGATGACCCACCACCATGCACGGGACATGTTGTCATTGGGCTTGATCGGATCCGGGGTGGATATCAGAGGGCAGTGCAGCAAAAAAATCTGTTGTGGTGGTGTACTTGTACGTACCCACATCTCACATCTGCACTCCCCACCTTCACCAACCCACACTGACCAGCTGTGGTCCAATAAAGTAATCCAGTCCCGTAATAGCAATGCGCTGTGGACAGTACTGTTGGAAATAGGGGTGTAATGATGCATCGAGTACCGGTAATCTACAATATTTTTTTATATAGTCGTAGTTCCTTGATTGATAGTCTACATAATTTTTTAAAATATTTTTATGCTGTATATAATTATTTACAGTGATCGTTGTATCCAATGGAGGTGGTACAATTCACCCACAATGGGTACAAAACAAAAAAGAATGTGGATTCGTGAATCGAACCTCGAATCGCCACTTGGGCATGAATCGTTCCACCCCTATTAATAAGTAACAATCCCGTAACACAGGGACACAATACAGCATTGTTATAAATGGGTAACAATATGGTAAGTGTCAGACTCCGCACTCCGAAAGCTTTCAAATTCTAATTCGGACTAAGCCCGGTAAAATGACTACCACTTTGTTTGGACGTCAACGGAGGTTGTCGTATGATGGACATGTGGCATTTCAACCACTGGCTTAAAGCAGCCAGTGGAGATGAGCACTACCCATTGCTCACTGGAGCACGTGGACACTTTAACCTTGTTTAAATAATAATGTAGCATAGCACTAACATGCTCTTCGTAGAGGTCTACTGAAGTGTTCTGTAAAGTACATTCAAAATATGTACGTCTACCAACACTAGTGAAGTTCCCATTTCAGTACTTTACCCACCTCCGATTATCACGGTTGGCTACGTACGGTGTGAAAAGTTCAACGTGCATACATACGATACATCCACGTGGGCTACTCACGTGTACTTTGTCACAAGGCAGAGGACGGATACGTACATAATGAAATTGCTTAAACAGTAAAATATCATTTGAATTTATAAGGAGCTTAAATGTGCATCTTGAAGACTGCCTAAATAAAGGTTGTTGCTCGGCGCACATACCTACGGCGTTGCAGTATCATTGCAACATTAAAGTTGGTAATTGGAAGTCGTACCCAGAATTGTGCAGCTGCGGTATAAGATCCGTGACAGTTCCATATAGTAGCGCGAACCGCCACCGGTGTGTGTGAATGCCAAGGAAGGTGGTGATGAATGTCGATGTTTGGCGGCATCATGCCACGGCGCAGAACTGGCGGGGCAGAGCCCTACCATCTGCCACCAGTACCACCACCACGGAGATGGCAACGCGCTCCATAATCATCGCATGGTTGGTAAAAATTTATGTCCCAGTGCGATTGTGGCCAAGCAACGCAACCGATGGGCCGTATAGTAAACCACTAAGTCTGCGCTTCTTCACCGGATCTCGATATTGACCATTTAGCTCCTGACCATATTGCTGCCATCATTCGCAAGAATAGAATTCTGCTGCTAGCCGATTCTCCCAATGGCGAGTTGGGGTGCGCAGCTACGCAGACCTACAGATGGCTGTTTCGATTGCGGAAGTGCATCGGAAACGGGCATGAGTTTTTAAAAGCAGACAATTTTGAAGACTGCAAGCTGTGTGGGGAGAGAGCAGCGTGGGAGAGCACGGCCTGAGTGAGAAACACAAGCAAAGCATTTGCGTAAATAAGTGAGATGGTGCGGAAAAAACAATGCCACTTCAAGAAAAAAGTGTTCCGTCGGCATTTTTGTGGATTTGGTCACTTTCAGCATGATAACCCGGAACTTTCAGCTACTTGTTGCCACAAACCACAAGTATTCCTCATCGGAAAAATATCCACTCGAAGCAGAAGAGCCTCGTTTTGAGCCTGAACCTCCCAAACTGACATCACGCTGGCAAAGAATGTGCGAAAGCCATTGTCGTTGTCATGGATACCAACTCTGCAGGTCCTCATACCTATGTCTGTGCAACATCTGCCACTTCCTCACTCTAGCCCAATGTTCTTCGTTGCAAGGCCCGTGGGCCACTGGCTGCCCCTGGTGGCCTTTAGTGCGACCCCCCCCCCCCCCCCACAATACGCAAATGTGAAAACACTCCATGCTGTCAAACCCCAATGGTTTAAAATGTGTGGCGGCCCTCATACTGATGTCTTATTGGCGAAAGTGGGCCCCCCTCTGAAAATGAGTGAAGGAACACTCCTCCAGCCACTGCTAAGACTTTCATCCATGCCTTCATCACTTTCAAACTCTCCTATTTCAGCTCTCTCCTCTACTGCCTTCTAAAATTCCTCATCTCCAAACTCCATATAATCCAAAATGCTGCCGTCAAACGTTTCACCTGCCCCCCCCTCCTTGAACGAAAGAACATCACCCTGATGCTCCCAATCCTGAGATATCCTCCTGGTGGGTTGTAATCGATTCGTTGTCAAATGTGTGCTCATGAACGTGGCATGTGTGTGGGAATCCATGCCAAGTTTTTACAACCGCCAAAGTCAGTAGTTCTTCCCACCGCACATCACAGCTGATGTAAATGGATGGGCTTCCTTGACCCAGTTAATCTCATATGGCCACCTTACTAACAAGCCTGACCACAGATCTAACTTAACGAGCCAAAAAATGAATTCCAATTAAAGTTGATTTCCATGCCTGTCTGAAACCGGAGCTTCGAGCCTTTAATGCAGATGTACAGACACGGCACTGTACGTTTTTCTAAATGTAGGGCGTACGGTTTCAGGGTTTTTGTTGGGACGTGTCACATGTGCTTACTGTGCATTCTATTGTGTTGCACAACCAACAGGACGCGGATTGTTGTGCATATTTTCTGCCGCATCTCTCAGAGGAGACGGCGATCATTCCGAGGGATTGCAAGGAGTAAAAATCCTTGCACGTTGGGGTTTTCACGATTTGTGCTGCTGCTGCATGGCTCTGGCGGTGCGTTTTCGGGGTCGTTATCGCGAGTCGTTGTTCTGCACAATGTCCGACGTTTTGTTCCAGATCCTGGGAGCTACCGCTCCCCGTGAACATCGCGTAGAACATGCGGTGCAACCCGAAGAAATTCAATTTGAGCGTGCGAAGGCGCCAATGTTGGGGGATGTTAACTACCTTGCCTGGTATACAGGGAGTCCATGGGGTCCTCCCAGTGGTCTCGTGGATTTTGAGATCTGCGTTGTGTGATGGGAATGGAATGTACAGGTCGATTTCTAACGAGGAACAATGCTGTCCCGCATCTGTGAGAATTGAAAACCTGCGTGTTTTCGCGAAATGACTTCCGCAAATGTGGTTTACTGAGGAATTTGTCAGTGAGGATTTTCAAAGAACATAAACAGTCCTTTAGTTCTTTCCTGGCTTGTAGTCCGCATAACCAATTATATAACCTAAAAGCGTGCGCGTTAAGGCTTCGTTTTAATGTAAATGCGCACGGCACTGTATTGCACCTTCTGGCGTTTCACGTTTACACTGCCTCTGTACAGTGTTGCAGATGTTGTGGTGTGTGGGTAGATTGAGCATTTGAAACTCGTCATAGCTAACTGGCTATTTCACTTCTCCATTAAAGGGAATGATAGATCAACAATGAACTATTAGTGATAAAAAAAAATTAGTTTTACTGTGATGTTTTTTTTATATGGCATACAACGCATCACTTAGAACTAAAAGAGTATAGTAAAACAGAAGGTAATTTTGGGTTTGGCGAAGGGTTATTTACACGCTTTTTTATTAACTCACTCTGTTGTTGTATCCTCAAATCTTGTAACTCAAATTTAACCCACTTCCCAATGTGGTATCGACTGCAAACTTGGTATACTTATGTCATACTGATGACAATACCATATTCTATCATAAAAAAAATCAACAATCTTTTTTATATGTTATGTTTCGGCTTGGGTCTAATTGTCCCCACTCAACTAACGTTGGCTTAATTGATCACGGTCCCCTTGCGTTATGGCAAGCTTCGGGGCCACTTCTTGGAGTCGTGGAGTTCTTCCATTACTAGTACGGTACATTTCATTAAAGCGTGTTTTTAAAAAAGTTTTAAAAAATATTACTTATTTTTGTACAAACCTCCGATGTGCTTTCGGGGGTTGTGTGTATGTTGAGCTACTCTCCCACCGTACATAGCCAGCCGTGCCAATCGGAGGTGCCGGGGGGACGAAGAACAACAAACTAAACACAAAAAGGCAGTTTTAAAGAAATGTGCTTTTTAAATGTAGTATTGTTCGAAAGGATGTCTTACGAAAGAAGCTCCCAGCACGTGGAGAAGAAAAAGAAAGAAGCATGTGGGCATCTTTTTCGATTTAAAGCTTTCGTGACTGCATGGATTCATATTCTTGGTTCTTTACGGTAAAGTCACGTAGAAGGGAAATAATAAAGTAATAAAAATAAATTGCGTTGTGGCCAAAACGTCGTGAGAATTTAATCTTATTATGTTTCATTTTTATTATTGTATTATTTCCCTTCTACGTGACTTTACCGAAAGAACCAAGAACATGGGGACATCGTTGCTGAACAACGCGCGGTACAACCCGAGGACACATGGGACGGCTACGCAACACAATCGCGAATGCCTCTCGCACAAGTGCTTTGTTGACTGCACGTCTACGGTACGGTAGTGCCGCTGACAACTCACGTGCAGAAAGAGACACGTGGTAATCGTGACTGTCCAAAGCAGTGTACGCCTTCTTAATGTCTCACAATCATCGCTCTGTTTCCAGCCCAATGATCCACAGGGGTTGTATATCGGAGCCACTCCAGATTTGATCCGTGAGATGTTTACACAGCACATCACCAGCTGGAGGGGAACAAAAAGACCCTGTCAATTGCCCCCTCTTCTCCAGTCTGCTCGCTGCAAAAGCAGCTTATGAATGGCGTCATAATTTCCATTTAGGTTGGTGTCACAGTGCTGCGTTCCATTTGCTCTCTGCTTAATTTAGTTGTTTATGACATTGCTGCTATGGGCTTGAGAGAGAGAGAGAGAACCAACCGCTGGACCTCGCTCGACACAGCTTGGAGGGTTAAGGCTTTCTCATTACAGCAGTTTCACGATTAGCAAGCGAGTGCGTGAGCTTCCTTCTGCGTTCGCCGCACTTCCCGGCTAGGAGCTGTCTGGCCTCGGCGAGCCGTTGCTGATTTGAGCGTTCTAAACAAAATAATCGGCGCGCTGTGCGCACGGAGCGGCGTGTGCGTTGCGCGTTCGTCAGGTGAGCCGTGTGCCGAGTAGATTTTAAAGAATAAGAAGTTGGGGAGCTGTCATCGGGGAACACCGCCCGGCAGTCTTGCCAGCCGGAGACCTTAGACGGCATTTGCTTGCGTTGGGACGGAAGGATTGTCACTCGGCGGCCAGTAGATTGTTTTCGTCTTTCCCCGTCTGCAAAGCTGGCAGAGCGTGCCTGCGCATTGAGCGCCGGGGTGCTTGCGACAGAGCCTGCTTCTCACAGCGATGTCCAAGAAAGCGGCCAAGACCCCGTCCAGAGCTGCCGTATCCAAGCTGTGCGAGATGAGCTTTCAGTCGTTGTTGTGTCCAGTGATGGAGGAGAATGGTAAGCACTCGGAGTCGCATTGTGTAATGACTGTGTCGTGAATTTAAGTAATTGGTGTAGACCACCCTCTGTTCTGAATTATGCTTGCGGCATGTTTACTCCGCTGTGCGTGTGTGCGCGAAGACTGTATTGTTTGGCTGGCGGGGATCTGCTCTGTTCATGTTCCATAGAAGTCTGTTGCAGTTAGTACCACTTTGTGAAAAGTCAAAATTTAGTTCAAATGATAGACCATCCCCTGCCATAGGAATGTGGAATTTCCACGACCGGCTTAGAACACCGCTGCGGGTGAGCAGCAGCCAACATTCGTTTAAACAGAGAGACACTTGGTATCAAACATTTGTTATGTCTTCAATGGTACTGTAGTGTGCTTATTCATGGCATAGAAAGCATTTTCATTTAATTGTGGGGTAACTTAATTTTCCTTGTAGTCTTTTGAGCTTTTATGTTTAAAGTTTTCGTGAAAACGCTGCCAACAGCAATTGCGAATACATTTTAAAAGCTCGGCTAATGCTGTATGTCGTGCTCCGTTCTGGAGCTACGTTATGCAAATTAAAGTTCCCAATGGTCATGGTGGGAATAGTAGTAATGTATCGTGTAATTACTTTCACAAGCTAATACGTTTAAAAACTTGGCAATGGAGACCACGTGGGATTTTCAGAATCTTGGTACACTAATTTTATTTATTTAGTGCCAAGTTTATCGAATAAGTGTAAATGTGTGGCTGCTGATATGATCAGTAAATTCTATATCGCTGTACTTGTGTGTTTGCTGCATTTATTTATTGCATGTTCAATACCTAGCTGAATTTAAGAATGGAAAGCTAAATTGTCCTTCGGAATGATGATACGGAATCGGGTATATTAAAGAGTTGTATACCTTGTATATTTTGGGTTCACATGACCCCTGTTACTAACATAGGGAGGCCACTACATTCATTACAATGTAGTACACATCTAATCTTGCCCCTCAATTGTGACTACCATACTCATTTCATCGCGAAACATCTCATCCTTTTAAGATCCAGTGAAGTGAGTTTATTTGTGGCTGAACATAAAGTACCAGATCCTAATATTAATAAATCCAAATCTTACTGGGTATGTAACTGAAAAGTACCCATAACATTATTGAGTACATGAAGGTTTACATGTATTTTATTTCAAACAGCACACGCAAAGTACCCATAACATTATTGAGTACATAAAGGTTTACATGTATTCTATTTCAAACAGCACACGCAAATGTGTCTGAGAGCACTGACCATTTGCGCAACTTATGCAAAAACCATGGGCAGTTCCATAAAAAGTTCATTGTGGTTTTCCGTCCTGCACTGTTTTTACTGTTAGGATGGGTATTTTTCACGATTTACGGATTTGAATATTGAATTTTGCTGACTAACACATTTTTTCACGTGACTTTTCATCAAAAGTGGGGTTTTTACTGGCAGCAACAATTAATTTACTCAAGCTTGTTAACGTGTGTTGTGGAAATTGGCATTTTCTGTTAACGAACATGCCAGCTCCATGAGAGTCATTGAGTGCGGTGTTGTTGCGAGCTTGTGATTTTCAAGACTTCTGCGGCTTTGTGTTTTTTTTGTGATCGCCCATGTTTCTTGGCAGTCAGCCTCGCTTGATCGTTTTGGCCGAGTAGTGTTATTAACCTAACTCCCACGACCGCAAAATTGCACTTGTAATTCGTCTTCTAAGAAGACGGATGTTGCGAGCTCTAGGAACTTTTATTCACTCCGATGATATGTAGTCGGTCGTTGCTGCTGCTGTTCCCAGGCACACAATTTGTCTTCCTCTTGGTCATTTTCTTGATCGATCTTATTGATTTGCGTTATGTGTGGACCAGTGGGAGTGGGTTGGGGGGGGGGGGAGCACTGCTACTGCAATGGTTAGCACATTACACGATTAATCCAGAGACATCCTCAGTTCGATTCCTGGCAAATGGCTAGTGACTGATACCATCAGTAGGGAGTGATATCCAAACCAGTCATGTGCCCCCGCCGTCCCCTCTGCAGCAACCCACACTGAACGGCCTGGAGAAATACCCCTCATTGACCAACACGGCATGGGGGGGTGGGTGGGTGGCGACCTTCATCCAGCAGTAAAATTGACAAAGGGGCTTTTTTTCTTCGTCGAAGGCGCCGTCCACTGATCGCAAGTTAATCTTAGCCAACTGCAATTCCTGTCGGGGCCAAAATAAATGGTCCATATGAGGTTAACTGTTGGCAAACATGAGCGGAAGGCTGAACTAAATCATAGACTGCACACTGCGCATCGGACTTCCTCTACCGGTTTTCAGTCGCCAAGCTGGCGGTACGGTTAGTCCAAAAAAAATCAGGTTCCCCTCGTTTGTCCAGGAATTACGTTGGTTCCCGTAATGAGATACAGTATTGTGCTCACCGTTCTACATGTGCGTGTAGTTTTAACTGCAGCTGAAGTCAATATTTCTGGTGACAATTGTAAATTTTCTTTCTGTGGATTTCACACCTGATGATGATTGCTTGTGTTGCAGTCGAAACGTCGTGAGAATTTTTATTGTTTTATATTTTTATTACTTTATTATTTCCCTTCTACGTGACTTTACCGAAAGAACCAAGAATATGAATCCTTGCAGTCACGAAAGCTTTAAATCAAGAATTGTAATGCCGTTCAATACTTTGGTACAGTAACAGCGTAGCGTGTTTGTCACACTTGCTGGGGACGGAGTTCTCGGAAAATGTGTGAAAAGGTTGGATACCTCCACATCTGTGTCATATGGCAGGTACACCCAAGCACTGGGTGTGGAGCGGTTAATTGGTCTGGGTTGAGATATGTGGTAATTCGGTAGTTACTGTATTCCGATGCGTTCGGGCAGAGTCGACCGTAGGCTAGCCGCCCGAACAAAATGCTTCAATGTAAAAGTTCACATTGATGGCTTGTGGCTAAAATAGTTTCAGGGATAATTGTCATGGACAAAGAAAATGGAACAAAAGCTAAAAAGTACCCAAACCAGCATAGAGTCGCATACTGGGAATTGTTTTCCACTGAGAGACGAAAAGAGGAACTCTAGATTAGATTCGAGAACGTACGCAAGTTTGTGAAATGATATTGACTGCAAAGGAAAGCAAAAAGAGCTTCTTGGGCAGAGCACATCCACGGCTCGAAGGAACGATGGCCATTGGGGAAGACTAATGACAGAGTGGCAGCCCAAAGGAAGGAACACGCCCAAGAGGATATCCACCGTGGGCATGGAGCAATTTTTGAAATCGGACCTCGACGGCTTGTTGCATTGCGGGACTGTGAGAGATGGCGGGACAGGCTTTAGGAGGCCTTGGTCCAGCAGTGGATGAGATCACGTCCGACCGTGGATGACGCACCCAGCAGCCGGCTTTCTTCGTTTAATGCCAGGGCTGCAGATTGAGCTCCCGCCGTTGCCATGTGCTGCGTTCGCCCGGCAGCAGATCTGGCTCTCTGCCCCGGCTACCTCTCAGCGGGCCACAGATCCAGTCTGCATGACGCGGGCAGGGCTGTGGCAGCCGCACATTCCCTCACGCATGCACACATTGTACAATTGGCTTTTTAAATGCCTGTGGTTAAATGGAGTTGCATTTCATGCATTCCAGCGTGGCTGTCATATCTCATTAGCATGAGGAACAAAAAAACCTTTCTCGTTCAGTTCAGTGTTCCACAGTGGTGTAAACTGGCCTTTTGGGAGAGCCCTTTGGTGTGTTTGTGTTTGTTTTTTCCTCTTCCATTATTTCTGGTATCACTGGTCTGCGTGTGCTGCTGCTGCATTCCAAGTCTCTTGCGATGTTCGAACGGGGGCCTGAAAGGTAATTAAAATACTGATAAAACATTGGAATGAAAGGAATGCACTCTGAGGTTCTTGGCTGCGGTTGATAATGTCATCTGATTGCGCAATCTTCACTCCCCTCCTTGGACAGATTGATAAGCAACTGTGACGATCTTGAATTGCGAGGGGGGGGTGTGATTTAATTCAAGATTATATATTTTTTATATACTCTACATCGTGGTGCATTGTAGTTCCTTCGAGTGGCTGCAAGGTTCCCATTAGCAAATTGCTTGCAACAACTTAAAAAATTATCCGATTTCTCCCACGCACCTTTCCATCACTGGGCCATTCGATCACAGTGAGTGTAAGCGTCGATCCACCGTTACACCACTCGTGACCTTTAAGTGTGGGGGTGGACATAAACCCCCCTGGACTAGCATGGTGAAGTATGGTCAAACACCCCCCCCCCCCCCCCCATAACTGACATTGTTTGGGGAGGCCGTTCGCACGTGCCAATCGGTTTGATCGTGACTAAAATGGAACTGGGTTTGATTATTGATTCCATTGCTTTTGGAATGAATCATCGACTCCATAATCGATTGTGAGACAACATTTTATATATATAGATATTCGATTAACTACGCTGGTATGAATGTGTTCTTATTTTTTTATATAGTCGCTGTAATACGCGAGTTGTCATGTGATTTAAATCTCCATTTTATCCCGAACATTAGCGAAGGGGCGCATGCTTCATCGTGCGATGTGTGGAAACGACGCGACGCGCGTTAAGGCAGCAGTGCGAAAGAATTTGAGCCGACATTGCTCATCTTGCCCTCCCTCGCACTCCATCGGCTAGTGTGCCGTCGTGATAACGGTAATCCTCCGTCCACGGGGATCGCCAGAACAACGCTCGTCATCGTGCAATTTAAGCCACACGAGCCGTGCCGGCGTGATCGTGGCGAGGACGATCTCTGATCTCGTGGTGGTACTTGGGATGCAATCGCCGGCTCGGACCGTTTGATCACAACCCCCGGTGTTCCATCGCCATCTCGGGTGCTATAATATCCTCCCAGTGAACATGGATTTTCTACATTGTGCATCTCCTGAATAGAAGCACCTTGACACAAATGCCGCTGGAATGTTGCGGATCGCTGGTCATGTAGATTACGGCTCGCTGGCCAATGTAAGTATGAACTCAATGTGCAGTGAGTTGCACCTTAGCTCACTTACGTGGGTACAGTGTTTATATTTCTACGCCAATTATCCTTTGAACAGTAGTGGCCTGCTTGGAGCCTGACAAAGGGAGGCTGCAGCAAATTTAGATGCATTGTTGTCGCAGCTATCAAAAATATATTAATGCCAGTTTGTGTGTGCATATATATATGCGTTAATATATACGTTCTTGGAATGTTTCTGTGTGTATATATATAAATATATATGTACACCTAGAATTTTACTTGAAATGCATAATTCTGAAAGCAAAATTTGGCCTTTATGGAACCAAAACTGCACACTTTGCATTGTATTTATTTTTTACTCGCCGAGAACAAGCATTGAAATGGGTGGGAAATCGGGCAGGGTAGGGAGCTTGGGTGGAATTAATTGGGGGAGGTTCAGGACCAATTCATATATCGCTCCTCTGATGGTTAGCCTTGGCCAGGAATTTAACTCTGCAAGATTCGTAGCACAGTAGGCTCACCACTGCACCCACTGCCTCCCACATATCCCAGCGTACAAATACACAGATCCCCCATGTATCCTACATAAACAGTTGGCAAGTGCTGTGAGCGGTCAAACACGTGCACACACAAAGCTAGGTAAATGTTTCCCACTCGTTACTCGCTGATATCGAAAAAGGATACTTCTTGGGTTTAAAAACAAGCCGACTGCGCAAGATTTGAAATCCAAAGGCGTTACAGATCTGCATCACTTTGCACAGAGCGTCTTTTGTGTGGGCTGCGGACACGGTGTGCACAGCAGATTGTGAACCCCGTGACTGCCTAATGAGCTGTCGGGCGCACTCG
The DNA here is from genome assembly GCF_964198595.1 of Lampetra fluviatilis. Taxonomy (NCBI): domain Eukaryota; kingdom Metazoa; phylum Chordata; class Hyperoartia; order Petromyzontiformes; family Petromyzontidae; genus Lampetra; species Lampetra fluviatilis. The sequence continues at coordinate 6,261,201 of NC_136279.1, read as the reverse complement.
TTATTTTATTTGCTGAATCCGGAATTATCGCAGATTAACAGGATACTGTGCTCGCCGTTGTTGGCAGAGCATTCAATTCTCGATCGCAAGTGTCTTGCATTCAGTTCCAAGTCCGGAGGGATGGTGGGTCACCTTGATCAATCATCGCTCTGGGGTGAATAAAATGACTGCCTCTTTTGTGGCCAGTCACTCGTTGTACTTTAGGTAGACTTGACCTCGCTGTGTGAAAGTGGAATATCCACCACTGTGTGTAAACATTATCTAAACGTTTTTTTCATAATAATTTAGAGCGCTTTGTCAATTCACTGCCCGATTTGTAAAGCCTCCCCCACAGTGTCGGTTGTGTGGGTTGTTTAACCACACTTCAGCACACCTGGTCATTGCGGGTTGCTAATGGTTGCTGTCAAGCAAAAACCCCCATCATGGACATGGTGTGGAGACGCCTTCATCCAGCAGTGAATTAACAAAGGTCTCTATTTTTAACAACATTTGAACTGGGTTGTTTTACAGAGGCAGGCTCGTTGCTGCTGCACTGCTACGAGTGAGAGAGCGCCGGTGTTTGCATGATAATTTACCTCCACGGGCTATGACACAACGCATTAAAGATGCAGAAAGCTGCATCATCACGCGGGAGTGTGTTCCCTCGATGGCGATCCTCGTGAGGTATTCAAAGTGCCTACTCTGGTGTTGAATTTCTGGTTTTAGACCCGAGCGGTGGCGGTGGCGGCGCCGGCTTCACGGTCCGGTCGTGGGCAACATGACGCTCACGGATTTTTGCGAGGTTGTGAATGTTGCCGTGACGACCAGCTGCTTCTTCGTGGGCGTCGTAGTTCAGTTTGGTGTTCACAAGCAAAAGGGGAGAGCGAAAGGTGGTTATATATATACTTTTGGGTTTTTTCGGTAAAGTCACGTAGGTAAAAAAATAAAATAAAAAATTACTAAAAGTAATAATAGAAATGAAATAAAATAATAAATCACGACGTTTCAGAGGCAACACAAGTCTCCGTCATCAGGTGGGACCGTCACAGCTAGATTTGCTGTATCAAGTCACAGTTGCTGTATCAAGTGATACAGCAAATCTGGCTGTGACGGTCCCACCTGATGACGGAGACTTGTGTTGCCTCCGAAACGTTGTGATTTATTATTTTATTTCATTTCTATTATTACTTTTAGTAATTTTTAATGTTATTTTTTTTTTACCTACGTGACTTTACCGAAAAAACCTAAGAGTATGAATCCTTGCAGTCACGAAAGCTTCAAATCTAGAACGAAAGGTGGTTCTTGTGTCCGACCTCCCCCGGTGAAATGGCACCTTGCGGTCGCTCTGTACCCTCCGCCACACATCGTGCCGTGCTGTGCCTGCCACCGTTGGGAGCATAGACTGCCAAACGTTCACTTCTGACTGCGTTACACTCACTGCCTTCGATGCTTTCATTATGAATGAGATCAGCATTCACGTGGCATTCAGCTGCCTGTGACGGGTGCCCTTAATGCGCAACCACTGTGTATGCGCGTTGAACTTCTTTCGTACCGTACGTGGCCAAACCGCGCTTAATTGGAGGTGTGGGGGGAAAGCACAGCAAACTGAACACAAGAAGCAGTTCGAAAGAAACTGTCTCTGTGTATTCCACATGAGCTATATTTGATTTTGTTGTTGCAAATTGCTTTTTCTGCCACCAATTTGGTGTTTTTCTTACCCCAACAATGGTCTGTTTACTCGTCTGTCGATCGATCGTGGCAGAAGGTGCACGGACGGCAGGTGTGTAGTAAATAAAGCCTGAAAAAAAAACGTGCGGGCACGACTGTGACAGACGGTCTGGCTTTGCAAACCCTTGGCTAGGGAGGTGGATTGTACGATAGCCGCATCTGTGTATGGAGCGCCTGCGTCTGACAATTTGGCAGGAGGAAGCTCGGCAGCGTTGAGCCTCGAGATTGCTTGGAATGGATGACCCACAGAGCATGAACAGGCTTGTCACGTGAGCTACGGAGTGGGCAGGAGAGGGCAGTGCAGCAAAAGCAATTGTTGTACTGTACTTCTGTGCTCTCCCAGCCTACACCAAACCCAGACTGACCATTGTGGTGAAGTACGATCAAATTACATGCACGACATCGGGGAGGTGCTCATCCAGCAGTGGATAGACAAGTGGGATTGTACATCTGACATGCAATTAAACGGCAGCTAAAAGGCAATTTGGGGTATTTATAGGATGCCGTTGCTCACTTGCCAGACTTAAGAAGTCTGCAGAACCGTTGCTGTATCCATGTCACGCTGACACGGAGTGCAGTGCCCCTGGCTGCAGGCGTGTGCCATCGCTAGTCACAAGATGTGCCTTTAGTGCCCTACACAACCTGACGCTCGCAGATGGAGCAGGTAGTGGTGCAGTGGTTCATGCACTGCACTACAAACTAGGCCACACCTGAGTTCAACTCCTGGCCTCGGATAACATCGGTGGCAAGCGACATCTCAACCGGTCCTTGGACCCAACCTCCTTTACCGTTAACCAACGTGGTTAAGAATGGTCAAACAACCCACACACCTGATAGTGTGGGGAGGTCTTCATCTAGCAGTGGAGAGACAAAAGGGCTGTAAATAAATTAGCACTCTCTCACTAACACCTTTTTGCCCAACGGCCATATCGCCCGACTTGTGTCTTCTGGCTCTGCGAATAATTTACAAGGCAATCCATTTATAGATACCTCACTGGTTTGTAATAACTTTCTTACTTAACAGAAGAGTAGTAAAGGATTTAACAAGTTTACTGAGTGGTGGGAGACATGTAGAGGGTTTTTGAAATAAATACAAAATGTCCTCGAGTTCTCCCTAATATTTTAGTGTGGTGTCTGTAAATGGATCGCCCTGTGTTGCTATATTTGTATCGTTTGTAAACTCCGTCGGCTGATCGTCCATGCGTCATTTGTGCCGCCCCCCTCTGCCTTGCAGTGCCACCCGACCTGACGGAGGAGGAGCAGGAGGAGTTGGCCAGCATTCGCCGACGCAAGCAGGAGCTCGTGGTCGACATTCAGGTGCGGTAATTCGGGGCAATTCCTCCACATGTTCCGTTTTAGGTCGCCCAAAAAATATTTTACATTTTGAGGTCCAATCGATATTATAAAGCTCCCAATTGACAATTGAATCCAGTTGCATTTTTTTAGTAGAGACTGAACCGATTTGGCACGTGTGCCAATGTTCAATCCCGCACGACGCGTTCGAATGTGATTTGTCGAGCAGCATCCATCATCAGACACAAGTGACAGGACTCATCAGTCAGCGCATGGTACAGACAAAAGAACACGCACGCACAGACTTTATATTTTTATATTGTTAAATTTCACAATGTGTGCGACAAACCATATGTTGTTTAAAAAAAAAGTGCATGCAATCATTGCTCACAGAAAAAAAAATTAACAACCCTGCTCCGTTTTTACATCTGTTAAAGAGGCATATGGTGCCGAGTTTCATTGAAAACATTAAAATTCGGAGGAAACAGTTGGCTTCTTTGTTGTTCTCCCATTTAAATATTGGACGGAGCTGCTTCACCACGACTGCTACTACTACAACCATCAACAATAACCACGTGCATTAGGCCTGTGATGTGTTTTTTCACGGTCGAACTGTTATCGGAGCTGGAATGGGCCTCTTTACAGGTTTGCAGTTGTAATCGGATGTTACGTAACCGTTGCAATGTAACGGTGAATGTTTCCTCGTTGGTTTTTTCCCCAAATGTCATTCTTCACAACACTGTGCACTGCCATCGCCCTCCTTATGAACAAATGTAATGTGAATTGGGGAAAAAATACTATAATCCGACTCAAAAAGCATCGTAATACATGGCAGAAGTAAATTAGAGAATGCACTTTGTAACAATGCATCAGTTAATCAATTTTAATCGATGCCCGCCCTCGCGACACGTGAATCGAATTATTCGCGCAACACTCGTTCTTTTGGTGACCCGGAATCGAACTCGGACCACTAGGTTGACAGCCCATTGCTCCACCCCACCATATAAATTGGTAAATTCGGAGTGCTCTCGTGGCTGGAGAGCTCGAGGAGTGGACCAAGGAACCGCACGTCACACCTCCCCGCTATCCGGAGTCGCGGCCGCATAATGAGTTTGACGACACCGGGGCACGCGGCGTGGGCGGTCGCGTCACAGCACATTGGCGGCGGCGGTGGCGGCGGTGGCGGCGGCTCGCAATCTCACGGCTAAGGCGTCACTGGGTCAGCCCCAGTCCGGGTAACATCCCCTCTTCCACCCCCCCCCCGCCTCCCAACTCCGGTGCCCGTTCTACCGTGTCGGAGACGCAAAGCGTGAAATGGACGCGTGCTTTCGTGTTGTTGTGCGGTGAAGCTGTTGACGTCGCGTGACGTGCGCCCGTTTCAGAGGCTCAAAGACGAAATATCGGACGTGATGACCGAGATCGAGAGCCTGGACAATGCCGAGGAGAGGTACCTCTATGCACGCGTCGCTCGCTAACGGACTTCCACGTTTAATAGCAGTGGTTGTGTGGTAATGCCGCATGGTCACGATTGTTTTTAATGTCCTCGGGATTATGATGATGGGCATTGTGAGTGAATGTATATCCTAGGAACTCTGTGCGATTTTTCCTAAGCACAGTAGTGTAATGTGGAGCTTGCATATTCTAAACTGACACTGATATGTGAACATATGAACATGTAATGGTCATATTGCTCTTATTTAGTTGTCCTTGAGACGGCTGCAGAATGTATCTGTACAGCCCTTTCATCAATCTACTGCTGGATGAGGGCCTCCTCGCACTGTGCGTGTCGTGTGAAGGTTATTTGATCGTATTTCACCACACTGGTTAGTGCGGGTTGTTGAAGGTAGGGAGCATCAACGTGGAAGCGTAGATTACGGTCCAACAATGGATTTTTTTTGTTGCACTACCTTCCGCAACCCACCAGAGCCGCAAAGCAGCCTATAACATCCTGCTGTGCGTGGCGGTCGCCCATCCGACCACTTATTCGGGCTCAGACGAGCTTAGCTACTGAGATCTGACAAAGATTTGGCGCATTCCAGGTGATTTTATCAAAGGCCATGCTACAGGATGGCCTGTCAGAAAACCTTATTGGGGGTTGGTCTGAAATCGATGTGCTGCAATGATGTTATGGATTTAAAGCGGCGATACGAAACATTTTTTGTTCTGACCATCTGCCTCTGCATCCACCCAATTTCCCCCCTCCCTCCAACTTTGTACAGCAAAATCGTGCAGAGGAATAAACAAATGTCCATGGGGAGGAAGAAATTTAACATGGATCCTAAAAAGGTACATTTTGGCATGCATTGTCCGATTTCGATTGTATTTTGATGGTGTTTTATGTCGGTGCGCGTGAGCATGCATAAATGCCGAGGGCAAAGGACATTGCCCCAAGACTTGTCTGCTTTGGATATATCAGTCGGTCGCACGCTGGGTGACGCGTAGTCCTGTAAACAGCACGTACACTCCTTGCACAGGTCCACCGCTACTGTGAAAAATCCCGCAGCCTGTCTCTCGGTTTCATTGAACCCTTTTTGCGAAAATTGGTGCAATAGTAATTAACTCTTGAGGCTCTGTTATGTACAGGGATCCTGCTTTAGCTGCTTGGCCAGTTCTGTTTTTAATGAGCGTTTACGATGCAACTTGTGTAAACTGTACGTAACTTATACTTTCACTCACAGTTCAGAAGTTCATTTATGACAGTAATCACCAATGCTGCTAATGGACACATCGATATAAAAATGTGCAAAGCAGAGTAAATGGGTGTCACGCAGTGCCTGAAAAAAAAAATAACCCATGATAACGCCAAAAATCTCTACACATGTCGGCAACCTACTTGCTGTTCTGCCTGCTGTTGACGACTTTTGCTGTCATAACGTATTGGGAATCTTGATGCACATCGTGCTGATTGCCATTTTTCCAGGGCACTCTTTCAGGCACACGCCATCTATGGCCGCAGCGTCATGGCTTCTGGGGTCATCGCGAGTAGCGGTCAGGCTTTATTTTTTTCCTTTCTCTTTCTTCCGCTCGCCCCACGCTGTGGGGCAGTGCGTGTTGGTGGAGCCAGTCCCCCGGAGGGGCGAGGAGAATGGCTTTCCCGTGCAAGCAGATAAAATTGCACGCATAGGAGCATCGGGGGGGGTGGGGGGGAGCGGGTTGGGGGTGCGCCTTTATGGTTTCTCACCGGAAAACGCGCGCGTGTTGTGCCGTTTCCTTCGTCTGTAATCGGCAGCAGCTGTGCGATAGCTTGGATGCACCAAGGTCCCGTTAACACACGGCCCCTTTATGCTCGTGAATGCCGTTGCGGTCTTTGAGATGGAAGGCGTTTGCTTATTCCCGTGGCAGTGTCGAGATGGGAAAGGGAGTTATTTATTTATTCTCTTCCAGACAGCCTCATCCTCCTGTGTTGAGCCTCCAGGACTTTGATAAGCAGTGACCTTAATAGGACTTCTCGTCTCATCTCAACGGGGGGGCGGGGGGCGAAATGTGCTGCCCTTAAATCCCTTTAAAGTATTGTTATCACTGTGACACCACTGTGGGATGATGAACTACATTTCCCTCTTTGATATGTAACATTCGCAACCTCAACAAGCATCTGTTCTCAAGGCTGCATGAGGAAGGCTGCCATCGTCCTTGCTGTCGTGCTATCGTTATAGACAGTGATTTTGCTCCTCTGAGAAGTGCCTTGTGTGGCTTTCAAATACATTCTTGACCTCGGTCAGTCTTCATACTTGAGGGAGACTTATGTATGGAGATTACTTTTTTTTATATCCAAAAAGCTCTAAATATGACACAAGCAATAGAAATGTAGCCTTAAGTTGAAGGAGGATTATGTTCAAATGAAGAAATATTCACCAAAATCTCTTAATATTCTGGCATGAGGAGCTTTCAGCTGCAGAAATTGCTCGTGGGAGTGTGGATTTTTAAGTGGCACAGAACCACCATTGTTATATTTATTTTACCACTTTTCCCTCCATACAAATGAGCTGGGCCAGGGCTGCGGCGAGTCAGCCCCGTGTGGCGCCGCAGGCACTTGTTTTTATTCCCACTCCACATTTAGAAACGTGCGTTGAAATTATTTAGATTAATTTGCTGCTATAAATGTCCAAATGTGAAGCCACTTTGTTGAGCTATCATTTGTGGCCAGGTCGCTTTTGAAAAATAAGTTCTTACCTCCGTGAGCTTTGCCTGGTAGGATGGGGATGGTTTAGTTGTATTAGTATGTTTGGGTGATTTGTTTACCTTTCTTGTACTTTGCAATTCTGTTGTGTTTTTGTATTGTTTATTGTTGTAATGTTCTTACCTGCCCCTACTGGACATGTGTGAAAAGAGAGCTTTTCTAGCTCATCGGATTCTTCCATTATCAAGAAATATTCTGATTCTGATACCCCATTGACCAGGGCCCCTGGCCCTACTTGGCCCCAAGCCAGATTTATATATGTCTTGTGAGGCCAGATTTTCCTGGTTTTGGTTCTAGCTCGGCATTGCAAATAATACCTAGCAAAACCACCCACTTGAGTTAGCCAGTGGAAAAGGGGAATGTGGCTTGTGGGTGCACGTTCTGTTGCACTGTGCCGATATTTTATATTTATTTAAGACGGTGCCTCCCCTGGCTCAAAGAAGGAGTTTTGGGTGCCTCCGATCTACCAACCCTAAGCCTGTGGCAGAACTTGCGCGATGCTCTGGCAGTTTACATGAGACAATTACTTTTGAATTCCCACAAAGCGGTGTTTATTTTTTCGTGAAGCCTTATAGGATGTTTGGGAACAACACAGTGTCATGTCAAACGCCACGCTGGTCAGTGTTGGGTAGGTTGAACGCAGTCAATGAAATGTAATGCATTGCCCTCTTCTGCCCACCACATGGCCCTCGTACATGTTACATATTTCCACTTGCTTAGCCGTGTCTTCCCTTGTGTTAAATGATACGGTCTGCTGTTTGCAAGCGAACTCTCCTTTTTCTTTATCGGCGTCAGCCGTGGTCCTCGGGAGAATTGGCACTGCCTGATTCTCTGCATTAGCCAAATGACGGAATGGGTTTGCTATCAGGACTGCTCTGGCTTGATAAAAGCCCTGGCACATTTTAACATCGATACGACCAATTATCTGAGTGTGTGGAAGCCGCCTGGCCTCTTTTGAATGCCGGAAAAGCCCTTCGAAAGTGCCCAGCAGCTCGCGCACAAATGAGGGAGGACTCTTCAGATTTCAGACAACCTGCCAAGCGCAATTAAATCGGCCCTTTGGCATGCACACTGCTCGTCCGCTTTCCCCCGTTCTTTTTATAAACCAATCAAAACTCTCATCAATTCGGATGCTGTGTCGTCCGCGCAGCTGTATTATTCGCTGCGGCGTGAATGTCTTGAGGGTTTCAAGACCGGTCGGGGTGTCCCTCTGGAGGTGGCTCGCTGTGCTGATTGATGATGGTTGCTTGGTTGGTTTTTTCCATTTGGCTGTCCGACGTGGTGGGTCGATTTTATACAGTGTTTGGAAACGCCGAAAATGATGATCTCTTAAAATCGTGCCGTCTGCCCTGCGACAACGACACGTTCATGCAAATGAAGGGATATAATTAGCAGTTGCTTTTGTTTTTATTTGGTTACGATGTCCGATGTTTCGCTCTCCCATATGGTTGAAAGCTCCTTTCAGGAACTGATTATTGCAGTGCCTGAAGAAGCTCCAAGTATGCGGAGTGCTACATCTGGCACAAGGTGCAGTGCAACCTGTACAGTACAACAACAGATAACCTACGCAGGATTATTGAAGTTGTTCACGATTAATGCCTGGAAAGATGATCTATAAACAAAATGCTTTGGCAAACTGTTATTGGTTTTTTTCCACAGGGAATTAAGTTCCTGACAGAAAACGAGCTTCTGAAGAACACGCCCGAGGATATCGCGCAGTTCCTCTACAAGGGGGAAGGCCTCAACAAGACGGCCATTGGGGAATACCTTGGTGAAAGGTGAGGCTGGTTTGTGGTTCACACAGGCCTCGGGGCCTCCAAAACAACCAAATCGGCTAAATGATTACAATAGCTATTTTAAGTATATTCTAGACTATTCTCGATTTGAAGCTTTCGTGACTGCAAGGATTCATATTCTTAGGTTTTTTCAGTAAAGTCACGTAGGTAAAACATTTAAATTTAAATTAATAAAAGTAAAATAAAATAAAAATCACGACGTTTCGGAGGCAACACTTGAAGACGGAAGCTTGTGTTGCCTCCGAAACGTCGTGATTTTTATTTTATTTTACTTTTATTAATTAATTTTTTTACCTACGTGACTTTACCGAAAAAACCTAAGAATATATTCTAGACTAGTTTTCGAAAGAGTAGAGGCAGCAGAGGCAGGCTTTGCTTAAATGCATGCTGGCGAGCGACTGGTCTTACAGGTCCTCGCCTGTACGATATGGGTCCTAGTACGAGGAAAAATTATGAATACACAATTATGACTTTTTGGTTTAAGTCTTGGAGCTGGAATTTTTCCCAAATAAAGTATAAAAATCTAATTTAGCATTTCTTAGTGTGCAGTCATTGTCGATTGGGGCTAAGACTGTCAACTTAATGCACTTCAGAACCCGGTTTAAGCACGCGCATGTGATTTGGAAAACCCAGATTCAACACCGGGAACTCGGCGGTGCTGGCTCAATGCTCTGACCCCAGAGGCACCACCCTGGCCACTTTGCTTCACGTGGATTTGAATGGGTCGTGTTCATTGCATGGACGTGACCCACACTACGAATTTCTCGGTGTGACTAGCTCAAGTCGAGACAAAAAATAAGAAAGATTTACAATGACTGGTTAGTATGACTTGGACAGAATTTTCATGTACAGTAAATAATACTGTTGTATAGAACAATTGAAAATTGGTGCCTCTACAGCCCAAAACATATCCCCATAGCCTGTAATACATTTTATGCATGGTGGTGGTTGCTCAAACCACCAATATTCAGGCTCATTCCAGCTTAACTTCTGGGATTTGTTGAGATAGGATGAATTTCCGGGTGATTTGGTGATAAGCACCTGGTAAATACAATCCTGGTTAGAGTATATAGACCCTTGTATCTTGGGATCTTTAGCTCATTCCACGTGATGGTTTCAACTGCATCACAGCAACGTCACTCCGATGTTTTGCTGCCACCGCAGTGAAGTGACTAGGCAACAGCGGCATGTCTAACGGTGATTTTCAGTCTTTTTTTTTTCCCCAGAACGTAAAACTTAAAACTCTTATCCAGACAGCCTGCGATACACATCCTACATACTTGTTAACAAATCTAAGATATCTTGATATTTTGTTGCTTTATTAAAAAAAAAGTGGTCAATTATCTCTTCAATGATCTAGAGACACAAATGACCAATAACAAGGTGGCCTTTTAAAGAAAGTTTTATAATAGGTGACGTTTCAGGCAATGGTCCTTCACAACACAGAGAGGCCAGAAATGTGGAGTGAGCTGCAGAGCTCTGAAGATATGTAATATATTAATGGGGGTGGGGGGGGCAAGCCTCAGTTAGGTTTCATGTTTGGAACATTTTTGATTTGGTTAAGCCAAGTTCCTTTTCCTCGAGCCAGTTCCGCTTGTTGCTTGTTGCAAAATAAAGAAAAAATCAACTCTGCTGCTCAAATGGGAAAAATGCAATGAGTCATGTGATCAAATTATTTCCTGTAAGCCTAAAAAAAAGAAACTACAGTACATGCTGATGCTTAAAGAACTGTGTTCGACACCATTGATGTGTCATTGATTCGAAAAAACATTTGGATATGCCTTTGTTAATAATAAAACCATATTAAAATTTACTTGATTTAAAATAAATGTCTAATTTAATTATTGACTTTTAAAAAAGGGTGCATAAGTCTTTCCTGATTTTTTCCCTAGTTGAGCAGTGATGTCGATTTGAACTGTATTATGTACCAAGCATTTGCAATGCATATTTGCTTATATCCTTGCATCAATGCTTCTGTCTGCATGTATAAATAATGCGAATCACAGCACATGCACAACATCGTGAGTACGTGTCATTCCCAAACATATCAAAAGCAAAACCGCCCATGCGCCATAACAATGCAGGCACATGCAAAACAAAACATGCTGAACTATGTGTGCGATTTACCGACATATGCCATCGTGCACAATGCACATATAATGTGTATGCACTTATCGTAAGTATGACCGTGGATTTTTTTTTTTGCAATTTCTGGAGAGTCTGCCATTTACAAACGCTGACATTGATTGATCGGTCACTGCATATCCAGACCTCTGCTCAAAGTATCATAATTCATACATGCACGCATAATGTACACACACACACATACGCGCATCTAAAGCCAGAGAAAACCACATGAATCCTTTGTCATTAGCCAGCAGCTGAGTGGACATCCTGGTCTTGAGAATGATCCGGAGATGGGAAGGAAGGCTAATGGTAAAATTATGATATTTACATTTGCGTTTCCTCTTGGGCACAAGACCGGAATTTTATTCCCTATTCTGAGTTCCTGTGTCTCTGGTTTGGATAAACGATCAACGATAGGCGCACATTGTTTACTGGGCAATCCACGATGCGGTCTTAAAATGATGTAACTCCCGGCACACTCCGTTTTACATTCACCGATCTCGCTCGTTTTGTGGCCGGTTAGTTCCTCATCCGGCGTAGTTGACTTAAATTGGTCGGATTCATTGAGCGAATGTTTGAGAATGCATGTTTTTCAAATCGCACGTGAAGCTGTATATCATTTCATATCACCAGGCCGTGTCGGTCGTGAGGATTATTCGATTGTTACTTTACCACACTAGTCAATGTGGGTTGGTGACTGGTTTAGATATCATGCCACTGATGTCAGCAGTGACCGAGAATTAAACTCGGGTTAATGGGTTCGTAGCGCAGTGCGCGAACCACAGCAACACCACTTCGTCCCATCCTGTTATAATGTATGGTAAACACACCGTTAATACTAGCAGTTTAATAATGAGCATTAAATATTAAACTCGTCATTTACAGTCTATGTATTAATGTAATGCTCATTAAAAGCTAGTTTAGTAAAGAGAATTCAGATGTTGACCCAACGTTTTTTTTTTGTAATTAGAAACGCAATGATACGTGAAGTACTGTATATTTACATTTTCAGTTATTTTGTAAATGATTGCATTTTGTTTTTCAAATGAATAAGAATATACATAATTCGTGCACATTTTTAGATACATCGTTGGAACATTACCCCCCCCCCCCCCAGTGACCTCTTGAAATGGATCTTATAGGATTACAAATTGGCATTTATGGAATTATTTCTGGCCCCATTATGTCATGATACAAACTTGGGTCATGTTATCTGGTGACATTGAGCAGCTGTCGCAGAGCAGTAATAGACCATTTTGAGGAATAAGGAATTGTAGATGTAATCAGGAGGAAGAGGCAGTTATGATGGGTGGGGCACATTTGCAGAATATTACCGAGACAAGAATTTACAACAGGCACCCTAGAGGTCAACAGACAAAGCAGGACCTGAAGCCCTGGTCGTCGTCGTGGTGAGATCTTGAATGTCAGGTGCTGACAGGCAGGATAAGGCAGAAGGACGGAAGCAATTCTGAAGTGCTGTGTCACCGATGACAATGGCTATGAGATAACCTCTTGACCCTGAACTTCCCCGCCGAATTACGAATTGGCTCTCGAAGTAAATGGGCCGTTGTGTTTGCACGTGGGACGGCTCGCGTTTGACCTTCGCCTTCTCCCACAGGGATGACTTCAACATCCAGGTACTGCACGCCTTCGTGGAGCTCCACGAGTTCGCCAACCTCAACCTGGTGCAGGCGCTAAGGTAAAGGCATCCCACTGCACGTTCACGAATTCATTCTTTGTTTGTTTTGCACACTACCTTTCTGTTTGCTCGCCGCTGTTGGTCGGGGGGTGAACTTTGTCACAAACCTAATGCGGATAAGCACCAGCGCAGTGTTCCGTTTTATCCGTGTAATTTTGCCTTGTCAATAATAATTAAAAAAATCCAGCTCGGTCAGCAGCGTCCGTCCTTAGAGCTCCTTGTGGGTGCCCTTGGCAGGCAATTCCTGTGGAGCTTCCGGTTGCCCGGAGAGGCGCAGAAGATCGACCGCATGATGGAGGCGTTTGCCACGCGCTACTGCCAGTGCAACGCGGGCGTGTTCCAGTCGACTGGTGAGGGCCAGGTGACGCACAAAGACATCGGTCCCCCGTGTAGCCTTAACAGAGTGTTGGGGCAGGTGCTGTTAGCCAGCACCTAATGAAGGCCAGCACGGCACACGTGGAGGCAGGTGGCCAGCACCACGTCCGACCGCCTTTGTCTCCCCAGTGGCGATGTTTACACACCACACCAGATACTCATTTGAAGCGGAGTCGACCTAAGGGAGGAGGAGGTCCAAGACCAGTTCACATAGTTGCCACTTGGCTGTGAGCGAGAATCTAACTCGGGTCGCCAGGTTCCTAGCGCAGCGCACTAAGCGCAACACTACCGCATACACACCCACATACACCGCTTACGAGCAACACGATTGCTCTCCTGCATCGCAATAATTGTTTTACTTTAGTTTCCAGCGGGGCCACATAATACCATGTGCCGGTGGCCCACGTGATGTCAAGGTGTCGCGTAAACAGACGTTGTGACATCACACGGGTTTGTGGTGTCCTAACTCCCGGTGTATGTGGCTGCTTAATCTGTGTCTATTGTCTCCAGGTCTTTCTTATTTTAAGTGCCCTCATTTCACGAATTGCCGTTTCTTTAATTCTCTTTCACTCGAGTTATCTGTATCTCGTTATGTCTTGGTATGTCACTCGGCAGGCTAAAGCCTTTTAGGCCAATTCTAGAGCCTTCTCAAGCCAGATGTGGCTGCAGACCCCGCCGTAGAGTAACAATGAGACGTGCTTTATATCGGTGAGCTCGCGTTAAGAGCCTTTCGATTCTTTGTTCTGTATATTGGTAGTAGTTGGAGTAATAATGATGCATTTTCTCATCCAGCAAATCCTCCCTGAATATCTGACGTGATAGGAAACTCGAGAATCCAGGGAAAATCCACACAGACATGTCAGCAACCTATGGCTCTAGTGCCATCTCAACCTCATAGCCCTGCAGGTGGGAGCGTCACAACACGCTGCAATCTGCCCCATCCTCAAAGCCTCTCGATAACATAATTAACACTTTGTGGTTTGCTACTCACAATCCCCTTTGTGTAATTAATGATGCAATCGTGAAAAGTGCTTAAATTGGTTCTGCCCATAGCAAGGTGAATTCACTGCACTCGCTCAACGAATTGAGTTGTTTTAATTAGCTTAGCGGGTAGAGTGGTCCAACAAGAACATTCAGAATGCACCTTGGCATAGGCTAACCTTGAAAACTCGCTGAGAGACACCAAAGCATTGCAAGTCTGACATGTTCTCGTTGGATAGCAGGTGTCACTGCCACATTTTTGCTCAATTGCCTTGTTCACAAGATAATCATGAGCACCTTTGCAGGGAATATAAGTAACAAAATATCTAAGCAGACAATACGTCCCCTTTGTATATATCTGTTTCTACATCCATTTCCCGACATAGCAATTAAAAGTGGTTTTAACACAACCTCACAGCCCCACGGCCTTCTGGGAGTGCTTAATTGCACACAAAGGGCTTATGGGCATCATCGTGTCCAGCCGAATAGTGCATTTTTATTTCCGCAGCAATTGCCACGTCACTGATGGTGCGAGCATAATGCCGAGTCAGCCTTAGCCAGGGATTCTCGAGGTGAGAGGCAGCAGTCTGGAAAATCTTGCAACGTGTTGTTTTGTCAAGGTTTGCAGTAGATCAAATTCAAATTTTAACATCTACACAGGTCAGGCATTCCAATACAAATGAGGTTAAAACACATCGATAAAACGGTGGCATTTTTGGACAGTGGCCAAAAGAGGCAGTGGTAATGGCAACTGGGTTAAGGCATTCGCTCCTGTGCTTGCATACCCACTGCCACTGTGGTCTGGTAAGTTTAATTTCATTAAAAAAATTAAGCTTTGACTGGGAGTTTCCTTGTTGGAGCAGGTGTGAAGTGGGGAATAGACTGAGATGAGGTAGGAGAGTATGGGGAGTGGAGTGAGTAGAGATCAGAGGAGATAGGTTAGAGAGTACATTGAGGGCAAGTTGACTAAGATGAGATGAAAGAGGTAAGGGTAGGTAGGAGTGTGGAGGGGAGTAGAGGAAAATAACAGAAAAAGTAGGCAGCAGTGTAGGCAGCAAAAGCAGCAAAAGTTGGCAGCAGTCAAGGATCTTGAAGATTCTGAGTGTGCGATCTTGAAGTTGATCTATGATTGCATTGGGTGCTGGTGGAGGGGAACAGGGTACTGGGGAACCGCTGTCTCACATTGACCCCTGCTCGCCGTCTTTTTTTCTGGCGCCGTTGCGACAGACACCTGCTACGTGCTCTCGTTCGCAATCATCATGCTCAACACGAGCCTCCACAACCCCAACGTGCGCGACAAGCCCACCACCGAGCGCTTCATCCTCATGAATCGCGGCATCAACGACGGCGGGGACCTGCCGGAGGAGCTGCTCAGGGTAGGAGGCGACAGCCCTCATACTCCCCCCCCCCAACTCACCAGCTCGTACTACCGTCGCTGGCTATACCCCGAGCGACACGAGCTGCAACGAGCCGCCTTGCCTGGCACAAAGCCCGGTTGCGTACCGACTTCACGCTGACCGGCTGTGTCGGCTAGTGATGTGTGATTTTTGAGTTAGTCATAAATTTATGATGGATATTAATTATTCAGATGGGACGATGGTACCAGTGGTTAACACATTTCACTTTGAACCCGGCAACCCGAGTTTAATTCCTGGCCACGGCTAACATCAGTGGCGACTGATTTCTGAAAAAAGTCCTGGCCCCAAACCCACCTTCAGGGATCTGCAGATGATCACTGTGGTGGATAGAGGTCAATTAATCCGCAATATTTTGTATAATGTGATGAGGCCCTCATCCAGCAGTGGATTGATAAAGGGCTGTCCATTCAGGCCACTTTTTTAGCCCGGCAGTTTGGGATTCTCACTCGCATGATGCTGTCTGGCCAATTTACCTCCAGTTGGCTAGATTACAGGTGTTTGTACTGCCTTGCCTGGTAGTATAAGACCCTGCTACCAACCCATCCATTGAAGTTGCTGAATGTCACTTGGCAGACACAAAGACCTTTATTAACTGCCAATTTTTTGTTTTCTATTCTTTTATATCCTTCCCAATTTCAGGATTTTATAATGATCGTTGTAACACAAGTCAATTCGCACAATGGCTAAAACACAATAGGGGCATTCACATGTCGGTTACCTAAATGAGGATCTGAATACATAATTCATGACCACAGTAGCAAACATCTGGCCACAGTGGCCAATGAGATGTCGCCAAAGTAGATCCGTCCCTGTTTAAACCTGGCAGCAGAGAAACCATCTGCCGCTTGCTTAGAACGCATGCTGTTGGCAACTGCTGGTGGCGATTGCCACTCGTACACAAAGAGCACTGTGCTTATGCATTATTTAAACACCACAAAATGCTTTGAGTTAATTACACAATGGAGCAAAATTGGCACGTTGCATTCATAGCGCAGCCCTGCCGGTATCGTGTTTCGGACGAGACGTTGAAAAATGGAAGTGGCTTTGTTTGCGCGTGTTTTTTTTTACACACAGAACCTGTACGACAGCATAAAGAACGAGCCGTTCAAAATTCCCGAGGACGACGGCAATGACCTCACGCACACGTTCTTCAACCCTGACCGGGAGGGCTGGCTACTCAAACTAGGCAAGCGTTGGTGGCACGCACGGTTGACGCCGTGGCTTTCCTTCGACACCATTGTCCTTACCCAAAAGTCACAAGCCATGTTCGTTGTAGCTTTTTTTTTTTAATCCAAAGAAAGGTAGCCACACGCCCCGGCTTGGCATTGGCCAGGGGGCTCTGGGGCCCTTGTTGAGTATCTACATTGCCGATTAATTAGTTACACGTTCAATTTCAGAGCTGCTTTTCCTGCTGTAGTTCATGATGCCCGAGTGCACATGTTGGTGCTGTCTTGGTGGTGGTGGTGGAGGAGGGGGTGCGTGGCTATAGCGATTTCGAATGAATGTTTGATGAAAGGTGTTTTGCCATCTCTGAATTATGGACATCACAATGATATCAGTGCAACAGCAACAAATTGTAGTCTGTTTTAGCAGCACCTTCACATTGTTGTCATTTCTAGCTCCTCTATAAATGTCACTCCTTTGTTTTTTGTTTTTTAGGAGGAAAGGTGAAGACCTGGAAGAGGCGGTGGTTCATCTTGACGGACAACTGCCTCTACTACTTTGAGTACACAACGGTAAGGACATTAGTAATTATCATCATCATAATATACGGTCATAGGCCCTCTGTGGCTCCATAAGCCATTCGTTTGTGCCTTTCCCACACAAAGTACATTTTGTGCTGGGCTAAATAATAAATACGTCCCAAGACGCAGCCAAGACTGTTGACAAGAGGCTATACTCACAGGGCATGCAACGATTCACTCCACCTGTGATTCGATGAAATGTTACAATTCGATAAAAAAGTGAAATTGGTGTACAGTTTTTCATGAATTGTAAGTAATTCTCATGTGCATAATTCGATGTATATATTATCGTGACCATAAGAATCAACATTAATCGATGAATGATTAAATACGACATACTTAAGACGTTGCATTCTTGCTGTTTATACAAATTTAAGTAGGAGTGGTTCTTCGGAAAAAATGTGACCTTTGGGCCAGGTTTCCATCGTGACTATAGTGGCCTTAAATACCGTAATCTCCTTGACAGTAGTTGTCAATGGAGACGTGGGAGGGACTTGAGACTCGGAAACACTTTCCAGATACACGAAGGAGTTTATTGCATCTGGCGCGACCTGTGCCGTCTCTCCTGCAGGACAAGGAACCGCGAGGAATCATTCCCCTGGAGAATCTGAGCATACGGGAGGTGGACGACCCCAAGAAGCCCGTACGTGTTTACACGAAGGCCGTCGCGTGCTTTTGGCGCAGGCATCAACGGCCTTTGCAACTGAATATGATCACAAAAATTATCATTATTGTACACGATATATGGGCTTTGGATGGTGCTGTAGTGTAACGGTGAGCACATTCGACTTGCAATCCAGAGGTTGCCATGTCGATCTCCCGGCGTGGCGTTTGGAAGAATGGTGCACGTTTTTTAAAATCCTCCCGGCCTCCCCACCCGGAAGAAACCACAGTTTTGGCCGATGGGCAAATCGCGTGTGGTGTGGGTAAACTGTGGATACTCCCATCTCTTCTGAGATGTCTGGCCAGCATAGAAGAGGAGGCCAAAATACCCTCCAGAGGTGCCCTCTCGAGCTGCCTCTTAGAGGAGCCCTTTCATCAGCAGTGGCATGAGCAAGAAATTGCAGGTCTCCCCCTTTACCTTTTTCGTGTGTGCAGCAAAGGCAGGCTGCACGCCACCTTGTGGTTTATATGCGAAGGGCAAGTGTTGGAACTAACAGATGCCGATGGGATGGAAATATTACGACCAACAATTGTACAGTTTAACACGTAGGCTTTTGTAACCAATATCATCCATAATACAAGTTTTGTTGGGTTATATCGCGTGAATATATAAATGTGTCGTTAAACCCGCCACCACCCAATGCAGCCAAATTAGTAAGGTTTGTCACGTAAACAGACATTTAAGGAACGAAACGGGAGGATTTCTCCACAAATCTGGCTGTCGCCTGATGAAGCTAGTTGTACTTATTGGCAAAACGTCGTACTCTGATTGTAAATGTTGTGACTTTGCTCTCCAACATACCGGTTTGCTGTACTAGTAACGAATTGGCCACGTTCTGTTTACGTGACAAACCTTACTAATTGGCTGTCAGGTTGTGGCGGGTTTAACGACACATATTTACGCGAGGGCTGTGTACAGCCCTTTTGTCCGTCCCCTACTCCACGAGGACCTCCCCCACAGTATGCAGGTCGTCGGTTAATATCTTGCCATACTTCCCCGCTGATCAGTGCAGGTCCGTGAAGGCAGAGAGCACGGTGCAGTATAACAATTATTTATTCCGCTCAGCCACCTGCCGACCAACATCTCTGTACTGTGAACAAACAAACAAAATATCCAACGAGCAGTGCGGCTACGACCACTGTTGGTGGTCCTTGGGCAGTTATTTAAATTCTGTATTCCCCATGGCAGCGGCCAATTTATCAAGAGGGACAATCGCTGTTGACGTTGCACAAATTGGTACTCGTGTTGACCCCGAAAGTATTATTGGCCACCTGTCCAACCGTTAAACAGCTTTGGTGCGTAAAAAATATATATATTCTCGACCAAGAGTAAAAGGTGCGAATTAAAATCGCTACGCATTTTGAAGTGTTGGGACGGATCGATAGGGTGCTTAAGGACATTTTGAAAATGTGTCTCGTGTACGTGCTGCAGACATTTGCACTCTCGCTGCTCTCCACGAGATTCGTGAGTGATCGCAGACCATTGATTTTGTTTTGAGTTCGCTTCTGTTTTCCTATCTTTCATTCCTCATTGTTTTGCTCTCTGCAATATAAACACATTTGAGAGAAGTCATGCGTACACATGGATTAGGTCACGCTTTCCAACGCGTGTTCATCTCGGAGTGTGTGATGAGCAGCGTGGAAGCTGAAGAGATACCTGTCAGGACAGAATTATTTTTGCATATTTGCAAATGATAATTTTTTCTGGTTTATTCAAGTTTTGGGCAACCCTTTTGGTCAATTTGGCCGATTTTCAATCGGGTGAGACCCCGTTACAACAAAACAACCTTGTACTGAAGCTTGGCTCATTTGGGAGCTAGTTTACAAAAGTTATAGTGTGGCCCCCGCCATTACAGATGGTTGGACAGACAGACCGCAACAATAATACGGAGGCACTTAATTGATCTTCTTTCGTATGGCTGATGTAGATGCAGAGCAACAACCCACAATTCCACGTTCAGGTGGCCAAGCCAGATAACCGCATCGGGAGCAGCGGAGTGTATCTCTGTGATGTCTCCTTCGTATTTGTCGATCGGGCATTGCATCGTAATATGTGGTATGCTCTTTTGGATGACCGCAATCGCACATCGGAGAGTTTTACATTTACCATTTGTGCGTGAGGTATTCGCATCTGCCATGGGTTGTACGGATGCACTTTATATGGTGGGACCATGAGCTTCTTGGAAGATCAAAACCAGGGATCTTCTGCATTGAGTCTTTCACAAGGTGTTTGTTTGGTCAAGCAGCAGAGCGAATGGGAACCGTCGTGGTTCACGTTATGACGTGCTGCTGCCGCTGCTGCCTTCTCTGTTTTCCCACGCTTTCCGTGGCAGAACTGCTTCGAGCTGTTCCTCCCCAACAACAAGGGCGGGGTGATCAAGGCGTGCAAGACGGACACGGACGGCCGCGTGGTGGAGGGGAAGCACATGGTGTACCGCATCTCGGCACCCTCGCCTGAGGAGAAGGACGAGTGGATCAAGTGCATCAAGTGCGTTTACAGCAGAGCACACAACAGACAATGATTCCCTCCCCCGTATAGCCTTTTACAGATTGTTGGGGCAAGTGCTGTTAGCGCGCACCTCATGAAGGCCGGCACGCCCAGCCTGGGGGGCAAGTGCTGCTAGCGAGCACCTAATGAAGGCCGGCACGCCCAGCCGCCTTTGTCTCCCCAGTGGTGATGTTTACGCACTACACTAGGCACTCATCTAGGGGGGAGGCCCTGGACCGGTTCAGATAATCGTCACCGGTGTTGGCCGTGAGTGGGAATCGAACTCGGGTCGCCAGGTACGAAGTGTAATGCGCTAACCACTACACCACCGCAGAGCACCTCTGATGAGCACGGTTAGCTACGTAGGTTGCGAAAGAAGTTCTACATACAGAGTGCACAAAATGATCGTGTTTGGGCAGGAGCTAGGCGTGCGCACAACCACAATAGCCACCGTGCACCATTGCATCGCGGTGACATCGTAGTGCTCATGCCAAGAAAAGTGTACGTACACGCGCACACTTGTGTACCTGTGCAGTCTTTTTGTCAGCGTCCTGCTGGATGAGGGCCTCTCCATGCTTTTGAGGGTCATATTTTTCCAAGATGGTCGCTGTGCAGGCTGTTGATGAAGGTGGTGGGTAGCATTGACGTGGAGCACGACGATGGAATTGTTTGCTGCACTCCCCTCTACTCATAGTCGCACAAGCCCTATGATGACTACCTGTTTTGTGCACGGCGGTAACCCATCCAAACACTATCCAGGCTCGACCCTACGTATTCTTAGGTTTTTTCGGTAAATTCACGTAGGTAAAACATCAAAATTAATAAAATTTTGATGTTTTACCTACGTGACTTTACCGAAAAAACCTAAGAATATGAATCCTTGCAATCACGAAAGCTTCAAATCTAGAATCGACCCTACGTAGTTTCCAAGATCTGATGGGATCGGGTGCATTCCAGGCGATTCAATCGCATGCACCGATATGTACACGTGTATGCATGTATATTCGCAGTTGCGCGCGTGCACATGCCTGCACACATTCACAGCAATAGCCACCGTGTGCCACTAGGTGGTGGTGATGTCACCGAGGCACTTTGAGATCATGGTAAGTGGTGAATATATTGCCATCAGCCACACAGTAAGTAGCATCTTTCCCGAGCCTCCACCACAAACATCGATCTTTCACAACACGAGTACTATCCATCAGCAAGTGCACTTGGCTCTGTCTCTTCTATAGCCCATTCCATATCTGTGTAGCCCCCTTTGTCCGACTGTTTAGACATGTGGAAGCTGAGCATGTAGACTATAATTCTTCCAATGTATCCTTGTCCAGATAGTTTAGGTATCTGTGAGCTCCTTAGACATTTCCAAACAGTGATGAATAATGAAGTGGTGATTATCGCTCCAGGCAACCAGGAATTATCACTATCGAGGTCGTAACTTAAATTCCCAACTGGGAGTTGGCCTATGGTGAGAAACTCTTCCACACTCTAGCAATGTTCTGGACCACCAACAAAGATGGTCACTCCCCCACGCTCATTTGAGAATTGGTGGACACCGTCTTTTACACTTTTAACAGGTGTGAGCGTATAGCCATGTTGCCGTTGTGGTCAAAACGTCACGGCAGTCTTCGTGCTTTGCAGGGCAAGCATCAGCAAGGACCCCTTTTATGACATGCTGGCCACACGGAAAAAGAGGATTTCCATAAAGAAGAGACAGACATAATGGGGGACCTGTATGTTGCGAGTACTCAACGAATGTACATGCAAGTAAGAGGACGACTGCCTGCCTGCCTGCTTACCAGCTGTGCAAACCTTGTGAAACGCTTCACCACAAGAGGATCGCTGCAGGCACCAAGGAAAGTGACGCGCGCACAATTTGCGTGAAACTTCTGCGAGACCGCCGGATATCTGGGACGAGACTTCAGAGATTGAAAGACACTTGCACGCTCGGAGAGAGACGGTGGTTGGGGGGGGGGGATTTGCGCGTCGGCGTTTTCGCGCAGTGTGCTCGCAGGTGCAGCGTCCGTGCTGGTGGATTTTGTACAAACGCGCGTGTAAATCTTGTACGTGTGCAGCACATGCACGCACCACTCGCAAAGGGCCTGGCATTGGGGGGTGGGGGGGGGGCGGGGGTTTGAGTGTGTGGTGGCCGGTAACGCAACGCAACCGCGAATTGCAATCGTTGGGGTTAGAATCGTGATTTTAAGTTGCAAGCAACAATCTGGTCTGTTTGCCACTGGCCCTGGGGCTCCTGATCAAATGTGAACATGGCCATTACCGACGCTGAGAGTCGGATGCATTGGGTTCTAATACATTCGTCATTTTTGTTTCTTCCCCCCCATAATGGAGCTGCAAAGGCCAGTGTCAGGCATTCCGCTGTCATTCACACAGGCCTCCACTAGTTAAGATTTGGCTTCCTGAGCTGTGTGAGGACACTCGCTGGCTTTAGCCAGCGTTTCATAAGAGATCGGAGGAATATAGATGTGCATTAATTTATTTAAAAGAGCCTCGTTATTAGAATATATATGATATAAAATCATGCTTTCAGTTTTTTTTTTATAAACTCCTGTACACCAGTGTTTCTTGTTGCGGCAAATTTTTAAAAGGAAAATATTTCCGAAAATGATATTTAAAGAAAAAAAAATACATATATATAAAGTAACGTATGACCTTAAAAGCTAAAGTATATTTCAATTAAGGAAAAGATGCAAGTCATAATTACTGCAATTATTTCTGGCCAGGACCAAAACATTGCTATACAAAAAAATTGGTATACAAGGCCAACTTGTTTACAGGTCGATAGGGGTTTGTTTTTCGTGAGCATCGTAATGTGATGCGATGGACATTGTAGTGCTGTGTGCATTAACCCTTTCCCGTTCTGTTGACGTACGTGTATGTCATCAGTTTTCCCGATTCAGTTTCAATGACGTACGTGTACATCAAGACAAAACCGGAAGAAAAACTAAAATAAAATAACTGTGGTGCCGAGGCTCCCACAAGGCCATGCGGGAGAGCATGTGGCATAGTTTGGCGCCAGCTACCGTAGAGACCGGCCGTGTTGCTACGGTTCTCTGTGGTGAGTACAGTATCTTTAAAATCAACACCGGTGCTATGCCTCTCTAAATTAATGTCGAACCGCTTGCGCGGTCCGAGATTCAGAGGTAAACAGGACACCCACCCTGCAACTTGCAGACGTCTCGGAACGGGAAAGGGTTAAGAAGAGTGAGCACCAGTGCAGTTAAGTGTGAGCAGGGGGGTTCCTTGTAGTTGAGTGCGCGTGAAGACCTTGTCTGCAGAGGCAGCGAATGCTTTGTGGTCGACAATCTTTGTCGCTCTTGCTGTGTCTGGGCCCTGGCAGCAAGAGAGCACGACTTTCCAACCGGAATGTCGAGAGTTCAAATCCTAATTGGTGGAGGATTTACTCGACCCATCGTCGCAATGGGGCCGATTTTTTATCTGAATCAATTTGTGGCAATTCAACAGTGGTTGCCATATGAAGAAACTAATCTCTGCCATAGCAATGTGGAGTTTCTGCGAGAGGCAGAGGGAACCACCCAGGTTTGAGCTCTGAGACAGAGTTGTCTCCAAGGTGGAGGAGTGTGGGCATTGTAGGTGAATACTTGACTTCTCCCCAGGGGGCAGCAACGATGTCAAAACAACAAACGGGTGGCGTGAGCAGCAGCAGCAGCCCTCTTACACAATCCACATGGGGGGCGGGGGGAGGGGGCGATCGCATATCAACCACATCTCATCCACGCGGTTCCCATCAGCACGTGGGCATCCAACCTCGGTTTTTTTTCTTTTCTTTCCACACCGATTCTGGTAATTGCCGGATGAAAGTCTCCCGATGCCGCCATGTCAATCGTCGGGGTTGTTTGACCACACTCCGAGCAGCGCGAGTTGGTGAGGGGGGAGGAGGGGTGTAGCCGAGGAACGATTCGGACGTCGCTTGCCACGAATCTTAGCCGTGCGGCCGGGTATAAAATAAATAAAAATCATGTCGCCCGGTTCACGGCACAGTGTGCTCACCGCTGCGCCACCACTCCACCCCATCGGACCTTTGCACCTCGCGCACGGGGACTGTCGTCCGTTCCACGGTGGTCGCCAATTTTGGTTGTGATGCAATCGTCGGCACTCGTTTATCCCGGTCCCACTGCCGCACGTCGCGTCCACATCGCTCGAGAGCCACGCTGCACTGTTTACTGTTGACGGCGATCATGATGTACATCTTAACTATAAAGCAGGTTGCTTGTTACGTATAGCGAGATGAAATACCTTTTGCATGTTGTGTCCCGTTATGTCTGCTGACACACAAGGGAAATTGTTTACTCGCGCTATCATCAAGGGGCTGTCGTGTATGTTGGCAGCGCAGCGTGTACGGTATGTGAAACATGAAGGAAAAGTATTATATTTATTCACGCAATTGTATTCATGTTTATCCAAACCTCTTGAGCCGAGTTAGCACTGTTGATGTTTGCCCACTGATTCTCGCGATCAAACTTTGTATGAAATATTGAGCTGGAGCTTAAGACTGCAATTAATAAAATGCTTAGCTTTGTGTATATATTATTGTTCTTTCATAGCAAATGCTGTCTTCCTGCACAAATCTAAATCCTAAATTAATCTTTTTTTTCAGAAATAGGTATTCTTGTTGAATACAGCTTAACGATAGATAATATAATGAATATTTTACGTGTGTTCACTCTTTCCCCTTTAAACGTGTCTCAGTAGGAGCAAAGGGTACACGTTGAAACGACTGGCGATGTTACAAACCGTAAGAGCAATGGACAGCCGTGTCCAAACGAGCGTTCATGTAGAATCACAATCCTCCACTGGATGTATGTTGACCTCTTTCACCGTACGCAAGCTAAACGTGCTCATCAGAGGTGCGGGGGAAAGACAACAAACTAAACACAAAAAGCAGTTCTAAAAAATTTGGTTTCCGATCTAGATTTCAAAGTGCAAAGCTCCAGTGGCTTTCTCATATCGGAAGGAAGAGCGTTCCAGACGGCCTAAGAAGCGCATCTGAAAGCGTGCGATGCAGTTGACCGTCTTTCAACGTATTCTACGTGTGCATAATTCATGGTTTATTCAGGGTTCGATGTTTTGTCCACGTTGAGCATCGGCTCATGGTAAATACGTGTTTGCCTTAACAGTGTGCCACGCACTGTGGATGTGATATCCACTCGTGGCTTCTGGGTTCATTGATTCCACTTCTTAAGTTTGGCCGTCAACAGCAGGCATTTAGAAAATCGTATTTGAAACTATATTCACATTTAATCAGTAGAACACGGGAGTCTTGCATTGGGATTGGCAGGGTACAAGATGATGTGTTTATTGTCGGTGTGATATTGAGGCCAGGTGATACATGTAGTTGTTTTAGAAATCGTGAGTCGAGAAATTTGATTTATATGCCGTAACTGTGTCACAAAGTGAAATGACATTAGTACGATTACCATTAAGCTGCAAGCAAGGATGCTCTTACAAAGTAGTTTAACCAGTTATCAATCTTAAAGCATGTCCTGTATCACATTTTCCAGAAGCCACGGTAGAGTGCTTGGAAATTAAGAAATACATATTTTCTGCCGATGGCTCTAAAACGCATCGATGTTGTTTGCAGAGCTTTCAGTTCTTTCCAAAGTGGTTTTGGATGTTGAGTATCACAGTGCACATGTTTGTGGCTGCATAAGGTAGCCACTAGGCAGAGCGGTAAATACATGTGCCCACGATGCAAACCAATAGAATATATTGCTGGTATTTTGGGTTCTGAGAATTGAAGCCATTTGTACCAACGCCATGAACCGAAGTACAATTAAATTCAGCCCCAAGTAGTACAGATACAAATTTGCTGCAATTCTGCTCAAGGTCACAAGACGACATCTCTTGGTGCAAAAGCAAAGAAAAGCCTTTTCAGAAAAGCGTAGAATCTTCCTCTCTTTAAGGCTTAGCGTTGCTTGTGGGTTTGACAGGCAGGAGAAGCTGCCTGTCCTTGTCGGCTTCATTGGCCTTGGCTTCGTAACTCAGGGGGTGTCCTGGAAAAACTTGATAACCCACATTTTCTATTTCATATAACCCATGCTAGCTTCATTGGAAGATTTTACAATCCCCCCCCCCCACACACTTTTTGAAATATTGATTTATTATCTCTTCCCACAGATGTTCACACAATGAAGTTAATCAATTATTTTCATCCGCTTTATCCCATCCACTTAACCCCTTTTCTAGACAATGTGATTTTTTTGTGGGTTGTGTTTTTCCAGGAAGCATCTCAACTAATTTTTTTCATGCCACCGAACGGTTGAATTGCAACCCTCTGGTAATAAATTGTCACTGTCATTACTTGTTATATCAATATGATTTGTCTTTCAGTAAGCACCCGCATCGTGTAACGTCGTTCACAACAACTTAACCTCGATATCATTGGGCCATCTCCAGATCTTTATTGCAGTGTCTCTGCGTGCACAACGTGTCCCTTGACTTACAGCTTCACGACAATTTCAGTTTTGTTTACACACTGCGGTTAGGACCCTTTTGGAACGCGTGCTGGAATAAAAGTTTAACAATTAAACGTTGATGTTTTTTTTTATTTGGGCTTTCTGATGTCAGATTTTGTCATGTCGAAAACTTTTTGATTTGTGACTAGCGTTAATTTTGTTCACAATTAGTGACGAATGTATTCGTCGATGCATGTTTTTATTGTTTTAGTTAACGATTATTATGGCAACAAAACAGGTGTTCAGATGTTAAAACACCAAACTGAAACATTTTATAAGGAATCGTGTCTGCATTAACCACAATGCTTGTGGTCAGAATGCAAACAAAAAACTCTAATATATGCATTGTCTCTGAAACTGATTGGTCCACACCAGACAGCTTTCGAGCCTAGTCTCAAACGGTGTTAGACCAGAGGACGCCAAAAGGCGTAAAACAAGTGGAAAACCTATAAATGAACTTGAACTCGCAAAGGTCAACTAAGTCTCATTGACAAAAGAGCTTTGATGCGACTACATTCAAGCATTGGGTATGATTGGCAAGAGTATATACTTATATAAGCAATAAAGCTGTTATGGAACACGGAATCAAAACTATATTTTATTAAGGACAAACCTCAGATGCATCCACATGGAGTACTTTAGCGACAAAACGGACACTTGCAGTGCTAATTTATTCCGCGTTTATCTTTTATTTTAGCCACAGTTTTACTCTTTTTGCATTGGCGAAACGTTGGTGCTAAAAAAACATGTCCACCCTCCCATATCGAGGACTACTTACGAACGAGTTATGTTCAAGAGGTAAGTCGATTTGTTCGTCCAACTTTACTCCTGTCGATTCCAAGCATGTTGTACGGCGTGTACACAGCTTTACAAGTTGTATAATCTGCAGATGTAGATGCCACCGGTTCTTCATGTTCTGCAGATGTAGATGCCACCACCGCCATCTATTGTGCAGGGGTTGAACTTACGACTCTCGGTCCAAACAGGCATACGGACAGGTATGTTCGTATCTCAGAGTTCATGAGTAGAATGTTCTAAGTAGATAATTAATATGAACTCGGTAACTATTTTTCGACACACTGTACAGCCAATTGCCATGTCCGGCCATCCTCAGTGCACACGAGTCTCAAATAAAGTTACGAGATTATCTTAGTCTAAATCTTAATTTAACCTCGTTAATGTTGTCTCATCACCATCCGTTAAGCTTTTGCACTTTGGTCGGTAGCCGTGAGTCATGATTTATGCATTTCATCCACCTCATTCGGCTCTGAAATCGGGTGCAACCGCAACAAACAACAACCAAAAATATGAACCAAAAAAACATCTTAAGGTGAATATGTGACTGAGTGCAAACAGAAAATCCTTTGCAAGAATAGCAACATTTGTTAAAGCACCATTTTACCTTCGTAAAACTTTCCACTGGACTAATACACATGCCGGTGGTACGATGCCACATTGATCACAACGGTGATTGCCACAATATTTTACCATCAAGGTTCTGTTGAAGGCGCAATAAAGATGTATAACTTATTTCATATCCGTACTTTTCAATTCAACACCTTGTGACCATGCGATAGCAGGTGGCGGGTGAAACGCACAAGTCCATTCTGCTGAACGTCTTTCGCACCGTATTTAGTGCTAATAGGAGGTGCGGTTGGAAGGACAACAAAAATCAGTTCTAAAGAAATGAGTTTTTCCATCGAGATTTATTTTTTAAACAACTTACGATGGATTCTTTAGACTTGCAAGCTTGGTGGTCGCCGATTCGATTTCCCAGAACGGCATTAAAATGTTTTAAAGTTTCTTAACTGCCCTCACGTTCGTATCTGTCTACCTTTCCGTGTACAGGAGTACATCACAGTCGATCTATCGGCCTCGTTTGGTGGGGTAAAGTGTGAGTACCTCTTCCAAGAAGGTCCGGCCAGAATGAGTGCAGTCAAAATAGAAGGGCGCTCTAGAACGCCCTCTCGTGGATGGCCCTTCTGCCAGCAGTGATGTGAGCGAGCATTTCACCACGTGCGGCCGACTGCACATGACTTCAACATCGAAATGAGAGCAGTGCCTCAATACTACTAAATCCCATCTGTTCCCTTTCAATAGACGGCATTTCTCTCTGTGACAGTGGCAGAAGCAGTATGGGTCTTTCGGTAATGCCACGTAGATGGAAACATAATAAAAATAGAGAGAGCCCTCTCTCTCTCACTTGAAGACGATTGCTTGTGTTGCGATCGAAACGTCGTGATATTTTTTTTCTATCTACGTGGCTTTACCGATAGACCCATAGAATCTGTATTGCTGCAGTCACGAAAGCTTTAAGTCAGGATTCAATGTTTTCCCGTTCACCTCGGTGGATACAAGCGTGCCACCTGTGGTGTAATTCCAGACAACTGGCCAAAAACATCCAGATCATGAGCCAGAGCTGAAGTTCGTGCCAAGGGTAGTGGAAAATGTGTACGGTTACCAGTCCCTGCATATGGCTAATAAAAGTGTATTATGTGATAATAAAAAAATATTTTAAAGTATTATTGCATAATTTACTTTAATTTCCAATTTTAAAAATGTTGGTTCTACTCGTGCTTTTTGCCATCTCAGGCATGTTTGGCCCATGGACTTTTATTCCATCATTCCCGATGTACAGACTAGCTCCTACCGTGGAATTTTCCTCCACAGACGGATTGGTTGCCAGTGGAGAAAGCACTGGCCAAAATAAATGTCAGCAGACAAAACGACTTTGAATGCTCAACATGAATACTCTATTATTTTATTGAAATACGTGTATCGGTGCACAGGGATAACACCTCAGTGGATGTGCAGACGTCAATTATTTTTAATATAACAGATTGCATGCATGAAAGAAAAATCACATTTGTTTCATCAAGTCCTTGTCTAAAGCTCACCGCCTAATCCTCTCCCACTGCTTCCAATCAGTTTGTTGGCTCATGACACTTTCCGAGCCTCTGTTAACGCAGTGCAAATCCAGAAATGAGGACAATGGCTACAGCGTAGAGGATCTAAGCGGCCGGGTTGGAATTTGGCGCCGGTGAAGGGAAGCACCGGGACTTGTAAATCTTTAGGGCAGCCTGCGTAGCATTGATGGGGCTGACGTTGGAGTTGCGGTGATTCGGGATCCTGAAGAACGTTGGCGTCCGTGGTTGTCAGCCGCTGGCGAAAGAGACTTGGCGGGCGCATCCACAATCCCAACCATTCCCTTGGAGGTCAAATTCACCGAGGGATATCAAGGGCCGCACTGTCTCGCCATCCGGTGCGTCCAGCCTGTTCCAAGGCAGGGCCAACAACCCGCAGCCTTGGGCGGCGTTGGAACGCTTGCACGTCCACTGCTGAAATGGCACTGTGGCTCAAGTTCAAAGTGTGCAGGCCTGAGTCGACTTTGGCCCAACGGTTCCCCCTGACCTTAATCTCGCACATATGAATGCCGTGCTGGCATTCATATGTGCTGCTACTGGCTAACAGCACTTGCCCCAAACAGTCTGCTGAGGCTATACGGAGGGGGAGTCGTCCGTGGAAAACCTGTCAAGCCCTCATCAGTGCCTACCTTATTACAGACCAATTCAGACTTTATTGGTCACCCCCTGCCCCTTATTAATCTCAAGGTTCATCCGACAAAGTCCCATCACAAGGGAGAAACACAAACAAATAGACAAAACAAATATTTGCCATACGCCGTATGGACCTGAAACTCAAACCGTATGGGTTGACAGCAAACGTGCAACGTGATCTTAGAATATGAAAAATAAGAACACCAAACAGATACCTTTTGCAAGGAATCAAGTTCGCATTAACCACACGTACTTGTGGTGAATATGCAAACAAACATGCTCTGATTAAAAAAAAATGCATTGTCTTTCAAACTCATTGGCCTACACATCTTCATGGCCTAGTCTCACCAGTGTCAGACCAGAGAACGCCAAAAGGCGAACAATACAAGATAAAACATGTATTTGTTTATCACCAACAACGTCCGCAACTACGCCTTCTTTCGTAACATGTAACATCAAACAACAACAACAAACCCCCCTCCCCCCACCACGAATGATGTTCGTATTACAAAATGCATCGCACGGTCATGCGATGAGGCATGGTGTGAACGGTAGAAAATCCTGCCCAAGCTGCTCCTTGTTGGAGATGCACATTGTGAAGCCCCCACTGTGAACCCCTCGGCAGAGGCAGCGAAGACTCGTGTTACGACACAAAGACGATCCATTATGAGATCTCTTTTACCAGTGGCAAAATATAATAGTAGGTTTTTACCCTTTTAACTGGTACAAAACTGACACCTTTATTCAAGGCATCATGTTTGCAATGACCACAA
Source organism: Lampetra fluviatilis (assembly GCF_964198595.1). Lineage (NCBI taxonomy): Eukaryota > Metazoa > Chordata > Hyperoartia > Petromyzontiformes > Petromyzontidae > Lampetra > Lampetra fluviatilis. The sequence goes on along the minus strand of NC_136279.1, from coordinate 6,229,908 downwards.
CACAAGTAGTCAAAAAAGCAAACAAAAAGAAGCAACTCTGATAAAGATGATAATATGCACTGTCCTTGAAGTTGATTGGCCCACACCCGAGACGGCTTTCTTTAGAGCCTAGTCCCCATTGGTGTAGGGCCAGATGACACCAGAAGGCGTACAACTCAAACACAGTGCAATATCAGAGTATTGAGAGCTCGGGGTAAGCATTTACACTATGAGATCTCTTTTACCAGTGGCAAAATATAATAGTAGGTTTTTACCCTTTTAACTGGTACAAAACTGACACCTTTATTCAAGGCATCATGTTTGCAATGACCACAACACAAGTAGTCAAAAAAGCAAACAAAAAGAAGCAACTCTGATAAAGATGATAATATGCACTGTCGTTGAAGTTGATTGGCCCACACCCGAGACGGCTTTCTTTAGAGCCTAGTCCCCATTGGTGTAGGGCCAGATGACACCAGAAGGCGTACAACTCAAACACAGTGCAATATCAGAGTATTGAGAGCTCGGGGTAAGCATTTACACTATGAGTTTGTACCAGTTAAAAGGGTAAAAACCTACTATTATATTTTGCCACTGGTAAAAGAGATCTCATAGTGTAAATGCTTACCCCGAGCTCTCAATACTCTGATATTGCACTGTGTTTGAGTTGTACGCCTTCTGGTGTCATCTGGCCCTACACCAATGGGGACTAGGCTCTAAAGAAAGCCGTCTCGGGTGTGGGCCAATTAACTTCAAGGACAGTGCATATTATCATCTTTATCAGAGTTGCTTCTTTTTGTTTGCTTTTTTGACTACTTGTGTTGTGGTCATTGCAAACATGATGCCTTGAATAAAGGTGTCAGTTTTGTACCAGTTAAAAGACGATCCATATTAGAGGCGTTTGGTTAGATTAGCGTGAATATGTGTCGTTAAACCCGCCACCACCCGACACAGCCAATTAGTAACGTTTGTCACGTAAACAAAACGTGCCAATTAGTTACTAGTACAGCACACCGGTTGTGTGTTGGAGAGTAAACCCACAACATTTACAATTAGAGTACCGTGACGTTTCGCCAGTAATTACAGCCAGATTTGTGGAAAAATCTTCCTGTTTCGGTCTTAAATAACAGATCCCTGCGGGGTGGGCTGGTAGGAACGAACAAATGAATGGCTATAATAAAATGAAATGGCGGGGGTACGATACGAAGGGAGAGTTTGAGGCCTAGTTCTAGGCTTTAGGCCTAGCTGTAGGCTTTAGGCCGCTGTGAGTTAATTTTGAATTGAAATGTTTTAATTAAAAACTATCTCAGGGAATTATAAGGGAATGCTACACTTGTTTAGCCAGGAGAGCCTCCCTGAGTCTTAAGGTTGTTGTAGGGTCCAGCCAAGTGTTTGCAGTAGGGGGCGATGTTGCTACACCTAATCGGACATCGGACGGACGGACGATATAATCTATTGTAGGCTGGTTCACTTCGTTCCTACCAGTAACAGTGTACTTCTGTGCTCCCACGTCTGCGATCCCCATCTTCCTCAACCCGGCTGTCTTGTCTTTAGGTGCGGGGGAAGGCAGCACAGCTGGCTACGTACGGCGCGAAAGAAGTTGAACATACGTACAAGCCGCACTCACCGACATGGCGAAGTATGGTCAAATAGCCCCCCCCCCCGTGATCCGCACGGCGGGGAACTGACAAGGATCGTACGAACGAAAATGTATTTAAAAAAATATTCCGTGTAATGTTTATTTATGATAATTGGTTCTTTACCCTTCTATCTGGCAACAAAACTGACACCTTTTTACAAGGAGTCATGTTTGCATAGACCGCAATACCTGCAGTCATAATACAAACAAAAGAACATAACTCTGATAATGTGCACTGTCCTTAAAGTTGATTGATCCACACCCGAGACAGCTTTCCTTAGAGCCTAGTCTCATATGGGTTGGACCAGATGAGTTGTGCGCCTTTTGGCGTCATCTGGTCCAACCCATATGAGACTAGGCTCTAAGGAAAGCTGTCTCGGGTGTGGATCAATCAACTTTAAGGACAGTGCACATTATCAGAGTTATGTTCTTTTGTTTGTATTATGACTGCAGGTATTGCGGTCTATGCAAACATGACTCCTTGTAAAAAGGTGTCAGTTTTGTTGCCAGATAGAAGGGTAAAGAACCAATTATCATATTTTTACTGGCAAATGAGGTTCCCATAATGTTTATTTATTTATATTCGAATCACGCAAGCGCTCGTCTACATTATAGACATGACAGAGCGGTGGTGGCAGAATTACGAAATCCCATCTCTAAAAATATATTTCTACTCGGATATTTCTAATTGTCAATTAATGCAATGCATACTGCCTGCTGTGACATAGGGATCAGAAAACGTGGACATTAACTAAGATAGTAGAACATCTGAAAGGTGTGCACAAAGACTCAATCTTGCAATTACACTGACAGACAGAGAAGGGAACACGTGGATTATAGAACATGACATCTTCAAGGTTAAGGTGCAACCCTGAATTTCCTGCTCACGCCACTGCAGGGAGGTCCAGAGATCCCACGATGATCAGATGCATTGGAAGAGGTGGGAGTTCCCACATTTGACTGCAATTAACTCTGTGCTGTACGCGATGATACTGTGGGGTGGACAGACCGAAGGGGGGGGGGGCATTTAAGAAACCTGCACCGTTGTTTCAACTGCCTCTGGGATTGCAAGTCCACCACGTAATATTTTGAGTTCATAACATAATGGCACGAGTTCAGAGTAACATTGTGGTTAAAATGTAGTGCTCAATTTGACGCACACCTAGATTATTTATCGACATTACTCGTGACTCCAAGGTGATGTTTCATTTCAACCGCCGCATGTTGTCAAAATCAGGGGGTAAATTACTCGATCAAAAAATCTCATGTGGAGCGACAATGTTACAACGCAAAATAATTCGTTAAAAAAAGGTTGGCCTGTTATTAAGTATTTTTTATTGTGATTTGATGTGCATGGTGCCAATAGAGAAAATTCAGTTGTAAGGCTGAGCACAACTCAATCTTGCCATGGCTTTAGATTGGCAAATTACGTAGACGTTGTTTCATTGTAGTTTAAAGTGCTTTGAGAACCCAATTGGAATCATGTACACATACACACAAGCTACATTAAAACGAAACTTTTTTTTGACCAGGTAAGTCTCCACTGGCCACAAATGACAGCTCAACAATGTGCATGACCTTTATAGCAGCAAAATAATCTAAATAATCTCTATGCATAAATAATATCTTAATGAATCATCCATTCCCCTCTTTAATTCGCGACAAAAAATTCGCACGGTCTTGAAGGCGATTAAATATTTTATAGATAATAATTCCATGCAGCTTTTTTGCAAAATGAACCCAAGATTCCAGTGCTTCTGGCCCAACAACGTTCTGTCACTAAATTCGCCCTCGGAACAGCAATTGTGCAACGACACAGCGGCGATCCATAAACAAAACAATAGCGTGTAAACACGACACACACACACGCATAAGCGAGAGATGCGCCTTTTTTTCCGAACGGAAAAACTGAGTGAGGTTACAGTGACAGCTAGTGGCTGAAAGTAATTAGTGTAAGCAACTGAAACATTGTACCGAGAAAATACAAACACTGCAGATGGACAATTACAAACACGAGTAATCCATAATATAGGTTTGTTTGGGTTAGATCGTGTGTTGTTAAACCCGCCACCACCCGACACAGCCAAGGTTTGTTACGTAAATAGAACCACGGTTGACTATGTACACATTGGACGGGATGACTACTGGTCCACGGATGTCGAGGACCCCAGAATCCCTCTCGGGACGTGGCTTATAACTGCTGCGGCGTGACCCATGGCCACGCCCCCTTCCAGATCTTTCACGTGACCCTCGCACCCCCATCTGGGTCACGTGTCCTCTCGGGTTCACCCAGTTTGCGGAGTTTTCGCAGTTTGCGGGATTTGCGCAGTTTGCGGAGTTTGCTCACTTTGCGCAGTTTTCGGAGTTTGCGACCCGTACTTTTTACACCCCCCCTCGGAATCCTATAGAACGGCCGATATTTAATCCACGCAGAAACGTTCATGTCGGTCACTAAAAGCAAGGGAGCATAGATCGACGCGGGAACAAAGAAGTACAGGGAGAATATGCTCCACAGCAGTTAATTAGTGCTTCCGAGAGTATAAAATTCCTACAACCCTGATACTTGGGGAAGGTCACACCTCCCGCTACAAAGAACCACCGCTTCCCATATTTAATAATTACTTGCAGACAGTTCATCTGGAAAATGTTCTAAATTAACTGATGTAACGACTATATTTACAAGCAACACAATTCCCGAATTTTTTTCTCCAAACTTTTTATTCATGTTAAATGTATATAAAGGAACAAAAAGTCATTTCAAGCGTAAACACGACGCATTGTCACACGATGAATGCGATATCAGGTAGTTTGAACATGATTAATCCATCAAATGTATTGCATTTTGAACAAAAATTTGATCACATTAGTGTAGATTACTTGACATTGTACCACTCAAATCACAGCTATTACATTTACAATAAAGTGTGCTTATTTTTAAGTTTCAAACGCAGTAAATTACAATGTGTTCAAGAATGTAGTGAAACACGTTTCAGGGCCACTTCATATAAATTCAGACATAATGTTTTTGACCATACATGAGAAATCCACAGCAGTTAATTAGTGCTTCCAACAGGAATTAAATCTCTCCATGATTCTAGGAATTGTTAAGATTTGTAACTATAAACTCCATTCTTTTATCCTTGGCGTGGTACGAATGCATCAAATATAAAGCGATATTCATGATAGGAAAAAGTCGATTCTTACACGTGCAATTCCATACACTTAGAGTGAGCGTCAGAATCTGTTTTAAACGATCATCATATCCTCATTTCCTAAAAGAGCACTTGAGCACGATCGTTAGATGCAGGTCTGCTCACATGTCGTGGAATTACAGACAACCGATGATTAGTTCATATCCAACAAGTATTCAAATTGCTTTACAATTGCAGTTATTAAATACAATACCCAAGTTGATGTTAAAACAGTTAATAATATTCTGATGCAATCTGTTTCATGGCAGGTGCATGTAATACATCTCAAGCACTCTCTTGTGGTTATGGACTGGGGTCGTGCAACTCATACTTTACTGGATTTTAGTACAAAAAAGTGAATTTTCGCAAGTTTACGCTTGGTTGCTGGGTTGTTTACTATCACTTCCTTTGATTTTTATAGGAAGTATACCAAGTATAACTGAAAATATAGTTATGGGAACAATAAAAAAACAATCTCAAGCCTACTTCCACTTTGACACGTGCAGCGCAAAAACACACTTCAATGTTGTAAAACGTGCATGGGTTGGAGAAGCCGAGGTGGGATAGCAGCCAAGTGAATCTGGTGGAACAGGCTGTGAAGGTAAGTGGAAAAATGAGGCGAGTGGCAGAGTTAAGGAAGGAGATGGGGTAGCAAGTGGGTAAGAGGGGGGGGGGGGTCACTATGGGAATAATGAGATGAAGAAGTCACCTGACTTCCCAGTTTGGGCGAGAACAACCTGAGACGTAGGAAGGTGAAACGTTCGAGAACATTTAAACAGTTTTGCTGTTTAACAAAATTTGGGAAGTGTCGTTAAATCACACTTTAAAATCCAATGTAAATAGTTTAAGTATTCTGAAATAACATAGTTGAATCTGCAAATGGCACTATACAATGTATTGGAATATTTCAATGAGCATTAACACCATGATGCAATTAAGTTGGAAGATACAGGGTCCCAAGTATGAAGGAATGTAATATACAGAACCTCAAAATAGTTTAACGTAAAAAAAAGCTTCATGATTCACATATGAAATAGAATTTAAAAAACACACATCAGCCTACATTTTATATGCAAGTTTAAAAAAACACTCTCGGTATGCCAGTTGGTTACGATTACCAGAGCTGAGTGCAAATCAGTGTGCATCTGTGTGTAAGAAAGTCGTGCCAAGGATGACGCGAAGTGAAGAGTAGCTCAGGAACACTTCCAGACACAAACTGCCATACTGCCTCCGAAGAACATATACAAAATGTTCTTGGTCTCGTGAGTGATCTCAAAGCCGAATCCCTCGCCCACCACGGCATGCCAGGAGGATCCAAACTTCTTGTCCATTGACTCCTTGATCATCTTGGCTGCAAGCTGTCGCACAGGTTGGACATCCATCGACTCCACACACACAATGTTTCTCGCCACTCCAACTATGCTGCCTTACAAGTTACATCTTGGATTGGTTCAAACATTTTTCAGCTAAACGTTTACAAAGCTGAAAATTACAGTTTAAGCACACATCAATTAGATGTTTGATGTTGACTAGTCAACGCCTAGATGCCACTACACTTAACTGATGCTTTTTCTCCTATATCTTGCAGCTGTTGCAAAATAGAAACCCATCCATAAAGGTATATGCTTATGATATCTCACTATTAGGCTTTAGGTTTTCCCCTCAGTTGCCAACTTCTGGGTGCTACTCCAATTTCTGTCGTTACATTGTCATTCTAAAAACTACAACCTTCTTTTTACGGCTGTCTACAACACTTTGTGACCACGTCCTTCAAAAACTTCTAAATTGCTTGCCTTATGCTGACAATAAATTGGTAGCATCTTCAACATACACGAACAACACTTACCTCATTGTTGGTGCCATATTTCTCACATGCTGTGACACACAGTTCCATGGTCTCTGTCCTCATTTCTTCTGGCATGTCTGTGTGCTGGGGCACATGCACACAGGAGGAAAACGTACTGGCATTCATATTGAGATACTGAATACCTAATTCGGTACCAGGCCAGATAAAAATACGATGCTGAATAATTAAATATTTTCGTATCACAAATGATTAAATTCCTTTGTCATTGCACTGGATGAAGGCCTCCCCACATTGTGCCAGTCATGGTGGGTTGTTTACCCATACTTCACCACCCTGTTCAGTGCGGGTTTCTAAAGGCCCGCGGTGTAAATGTTGGCACATACTGTAGTCAACTTTATTTAACAGCACTGCCCTCTGCTGACAACATATCCTCGTGGATGTGCATACACAGGAATGGTTGAATACATGTACTGTAATACAGAGTATACGGTATATAATGTATACTGCATTTACACGACATTTACTGTGCCCCGTGACTACGTGTACATTACATATTCTACAATGTTTTAAGTCCAGCGTCTCCCTTTGTAAACGGGCGGCTCCCATCTCCGTCAGCAACTTTGAGCCAGTGGTAAAAACAAAACAAAAATCCACATTAGCATGGCCGGGCGAAGTGACTCTTTCTAATGGAACGACTGTTAAACTCAACACAAAGTGATTACTCGTTTTTATCGAGCCAGGGCGGACGATAAACCTGAGCCTTCGGAATGCCTTTTCACCACAGCGCCCTTAAGCGGGGGGTATTTATCAGAGGTGGGACAAAGTCATTGTTATGCAAGTCCAAGTCGAGTCGCAAGTCATCAAATTCATGACTCGAGTCTGACTCGAGTCCAAGTCACATGACTCGAGTCCACATCTCATAGGTGGGACAAAGTCATTGTTATGCAAGTCCAAGTCGAGTCGCAAGTCATCAAATTCATGACTCGAGTCTGACTCGAGTCCAAGTCACATGACTCGAGTCCACACCTCTGGTATTTATTAGATTCAAATATTTATTTATTAGATATCGTGCTACGGAAGAACTTGTAATAAAACAGTTAAGGTATTTGATAGTCGCCTTTTGTAATTGCTGAAGTATCAATAATATTTAGTACAACACGCGTGAAGTGTTAGGAACTACATTATAGTTGAGCGTTTATTTAGTAGTAATTTATTAATGACATGTGTGCAACTTGTTTAGTGTTCATTTAGTAAACAGTTAACACAATAATTTCAAGTGTAAGTAATAGCAGTAAAGCGTTCTTGCATACCGAGTAGTCAATTTTACGACGCCGGTGATTCAATTGTAAAATAACCCACGTTTAAAACTTTGATTTAGTCTTCTGGCCTTAGACGTTTGTTCGCAAGCATTATGTGTTTAATCTCATCATCGACCAGGCGTAGGCTACACAAACACTTTACCATGTTACTGGTGGCAGCACTCTGTAGTCTTCTCACCCCTGTTAATGTAAAGCACAATACGCTATGACAACCTATTTAGTTGGGGCATTTACTATTTATTTGGTATGTATTTATTTAATCGTAGAGTGTTTAGCGGTCCAGTAATTTGTTTAGTAATTTCAGTGTTGAGGCGTGCATTATATAGCAGTTAATCATTTAGTAGAAAATTGTCTCTTGCTTATTTATCAACCGCGCGTTACTTATCAGTAATCTATACGGGCAATTTAGAAGTGTTTAGCAGCAATTCGTTTATTCAGCAGTTGTTCAATCGCAGTGTTCATTGAACCTATCATTTAGCAGCGGATAGTTTATTCATCACTCAGCTCCATTATCATCGGCAATTAGTTTATTTATTGCTAATTCATTACTCAAATTAAGTAAATCGCCCGGCCTCTTGCCCCGCGGGCTCGGAGTGGGGGGGGGAGAGTCGCTCCCCTCCCCCCCTCAGCCTCTCGGCTCGGCAACTCAGGAAACACGGGAGGCTCATCGCCCGCCGCGAAGGCCGCGATCACCTCCGCAGGGCGCGAGCGCCGCTGCTTCTTTCAACCATTAAAATCGCTCGGCTGCAACTTCAATCCCCCCCTTCCTCCTTCACGGAGGAGGTGGCGCGTCGCGAGGCGGTCTACCCTGAGCAGAGGGAAGCTGTGCAGGCGCTTGTAGTCGGCCTCGTCGCGTCGGCTGTCGGCAACCTCCGCCATGGTCGCGTTGCCATGGAGACCGCGTCCGAGGGAGGGAGGGAAGGGGGGGGTCAGGGGTCACCCTGGCATAGACTCCGAATATTTAATCTTGATTCTAGATTTTATTTTATTCTTTATTTTATTATGTTTGATTTGTATTATTTTATTATTTCCCTTCTACGTGACTTTACCGAAAGAACCAAGAAGATGAATCCCTGCAGTCACGAAAGCTTTAAATCGAAATCTAGATTTGAAGTTTCGTGACTGTAAGGATTCATACTCTTAGGTTTTTTCGGTAAAGTCACGTAGGTAAAAATTTATAATAAAAATAATATAAATAATTGCCTCCGTAACGTCGTGATTTATTATTTTATTTCTATATTTTTTACCTACGTGACTTCACCGAAAAAACCTACGAGTATTTAATATTGATTTGAAGCTTTCGTGACTGCAGGTATCCATACTCTGTGGTTCTTTCGTTAAAGTCACGTAGGTATAAAATAAAATAAATCACGTTTCGGGCGCAACACAAGCGTCAATCATCAGGTGGGAAAGCATGGAATAACCGAATATTTAGTTAAACCGGAGGGGAAATCCGATGCGCTATAAAGCTCTTTTTCGCAGAATCAAATAATTTATACCGGAGGAAAATCCGATGAGCTGTAAAGCTCTTTTTTTAACAATCAGAATATTTCGTTATACCGGAGGGGAAATCGGATGAGTTTAAAAGCTCTTTTTCGCCAAAAAAGTATTTCGGAGGAAATCCAAAGAGCTATAAAGCTTTTGCACAGAATTGGAAAATGTATATCGATCGGAGAATCTGACGCACGATAAAGCTTGTTTTCAGAGAATCAGAAAATGTATTTATACCGGAAGAAATCCGATGAGCGATGCAAGATTTTTCACAGAATCAGAATACAGGTGTATTTAGTGATACTGGAGGAAATCCGATTAGCTATAAAGGTCTTTTTTCAAAGATGTCCAGCAGGGGCAGGTCAGATGTGCAGAGTATTACTAACAAGTATTACCTATAGATTACAAATAACATTTTAATATTGGGATATTTAAAAGCCCAACAGGCTAACATTGGTTGACTTTGGATAATAATATACTAAGGCTGCTGGTAATTTAAAAATGAAAACACAGAATAAAGTTATGTTAGCCAGTTTATTTCTTGACAAAACAGGACTAGCATACATGCTAAAATATTTGAAAGCATAAATATAAAACATATTTTAAATCTAGCATATATACAAAGCCATGTATAGTCAACAAACAGCTGATATATCTTTACGGAAGTCATATAAAACTATTTTACGGATTTCTCCAAGGTCACGACAGCCATTGGGTGCTGCCATACCATGCCACTGTCCTTCCTTCTGCTGCATGGCTCAGCTGTTGCAGTCAACATCCTCAACACTTCCAAGTAGTGGACCGTATCTTGTAACTCAATTCGTAATATTTTATTCTTGTCCCTTACATAGGCAAGAAGCTATTTTTCGAGTTCAAAAATTATTGTATTTTTTTAATTTATCAACTACTGTATTTAATGTCATGCTTGACTTAAGTAGTCATGAAAATCAAGGATAACGTGGAAAGCGGCATTGTTAAATATACACGGCATCAAGTTTTGCGTGCTTCCTTGTCCTTTATGGATCAGCAACTTCAACGCCGACGGCATCCGAGGACAGCTTCATTTCTTCGTCACCGAATCTCTTCACAAACTCTTGGGGGTATTGGTGGGATGACTTCATAGAACCAAAGACAAGGTTTTCTACCTGCATGACAAGCACTCACAACCAATACCATTTTGGGCATGTGGCTAGGCTCTCTGGACTTGACCATGCTGTTCCCGATTCTGGATGCCAGGGGGCACCCTGATGGGTGTAGAAGGCCATGTGCTCTTGGCTACAAAAAATGTACAGCTATTCTCGAGTTCGGAATGGAAAGCAGCTTGCTTTCAGGATTGCCAAAGACATATTAGATTGGCAGTCTCAAGGTAGATGCTAGGAACATTTTTCAACACGTGATTTAACTAAAAACTAGCGAATAAAATTGCATATGTACAGGAAATTAATTAAAAATGACTTTTCCTTACCAATGTTGCCAACTCTCATAACTATCAATTAGTGTACGACTGCAGCTAAACATTTCGTGAAGAGGTCTGCTAATTTTGATCCAAATGGTCCTGATTCTCTGAATTGCATAATACCATCTGGTTCAGCTCTTTGTTAAATGCTGCAAAGGGCAATGGTTACTCCTTTAAGCGTAACAACTAGAATTATTTGAGTCCTGGGATGACTTTTTGCAAGAGATCTGCAAAACAAAAGTAACAAAAAATGAAAGTGGACATGCCTCAATCATGGAATTATATATCATTCTTATATTCAAAAGTAAAAAAAAGAAAAAAATACTTAAATAATTACATTGTTAGATTATTATAAAACATATTAACATTTTTTATAACGATCATTGGAAACATAATGGAACATTTCGTAGCCAAATTTTGACTTAAAGCTTTCGTGACTGCAGGAATTCATATTCTTGGTTCTTTCGGTAAAGTCACGTAGATAGAAAACAAAAAGCAAAAAACCCACGACGTTTCGATCGCAACACAGATATTGTAGACTGCTTGTGTTGCGATCGAAACGTCGTGGGTTTTTTGCTTTGAATTTGGATTTTAGTTTTCTATCTACGTGACTTTACCGAAAGAGCCAAGAATATTTAGTAGCCAACAAACCACCTGAGCAAGCACGGTTTAAAAAAGTTCTCTAACATTGACCACATACTAATTCATATAAAATGCCATTATGCCTAGGTTTTGTAGAACATGAATAGGGAGTCATCTAAGCTCGAATAATCCAAGGTTAAAAGCTTCAAATCTAGAATTAATTTTTTTTAAATATTTAAATGCATTTACAAAAATAAAACAGCTACACTGAGGCCGCATGAAGACATATCCAACCTATAAAGTATAAGGGTAGTTGACAGAGAAATTAATGAAGGTGTCTGTAAAATGAGCAAAACAAGTCATATACAAGTTGACAAATATATCGTTAGAGAGATATAACTATACTCTTTGGTTCTTTCGGTAAAGTCACGTAGGTATAAAATAAAATAAATCACGACGTTTCGGGCGCAACACAAGCGTCCACCGAAATAACCAAAGAGTATGGATTCCTGCAGTCACGAAAGCTTCAAATCAAGAGAGATATAACTGTGAAACACAGCAGTGTGTGCATACCGAGGGCAGTTATTGAAGGTGGACTGGGATGAAAATGATGAAAACAAACAGTAGGTGAGAGTGGTAATGAAAAATGACCGGACGCTGAGCTGAATGACAGTGGCAGCCAAAGGAGGAAGCACGTTGAAAAGGATGTCCACTGTGGAGATAGGGTAAAGAAATCTGCTAAATGAACTTTTATTGCAAAACCATGAAAAATTGAGACTTGGGAAGGTCTTCACCAAGCAGTGGCTCGATCATGGATGGTGGCTGCAACAACAAGGACTTTTCATATCTCCACTATAATTAATATTTTGAGTTTCAATATATTTTCAGCACACTCAAGTGTCATACCTATATATTGCCAAAAGCCTCAAAAAGAAGTTTTGACTTAAACTCTTGCTCCTGTTTCTCCAGAATCATTTCAAGGTTTGAGGAGCTATCTTGCACCCCTGGAAATATAAAAAAAACATCACCTTTTTAACCCAACTCCAATATAGTATGTGTACATCATGACTTCTGTGATAGTTCATTAAATAAAATATTTGTACGATTAAAAATTTAAACATTTTCCAAATTATAATAAAGGATTTGTTTACAAGTGAAAAGACAGTAAATGAAACATCTAAAAAAATCCATAATTCATTCAAATTAAATTTGCAACATTTACTTGTCTGCTTACTTGTGTGTGCAACCGAGCTGTAAATGCTGCCCGATGAAAACATGACAGAACCAATTATATTTTTAAATCCTTGCAACCCATGTGTTGAATAAAGATGTTATGTTTTATTGAAAAATCTCCAACTGTACCTTTCAATGAGAGAGTGACGGTGCCAGGCAGCACTCTCAACAAGCTGGAGTACTCCAGACGGGCTGCTACCACAAAGTTTTGCTCTTCAAATGTGAACCGATACTTGAAGTGCATGGTGGTGATTGCAGCGTTGCGGGAAAAGCTGCCCACCAGCATATCCGAGAACTTGCTCTAAACAAGAGAAAACGACAATCAAAATGCACATTATGGCAATTCCTCGCCAACCGAGGGGGGTTTACATTCCTGAAAACCGCCGTTGGTTTTGCAAAACGGCGTTCAGCCTTATGGGAAATAGGGGGTTAGGGCAACCGTGGCCGTGGTCACACTCGTCAAAGCCGAACAAAGTTGCCCGTTTCCTCAATAAACAAAAATAAAATACACACCATAATAAAAAAGCAATAAATGTTCAAATAACAAAATACAAAAAAATTAAGTAATGTTATTTAACTTTAATACTGAGGGTTGAAGTTCATGGTAATTATGATGACGTTCATGATGGTGGTGGTTATAAGTGTAGTGATCAGCGGTGACGCCTTATGGAGATGGTTGGGGCTTGGGTACTTTGTGTGGGACTGGAGGGGCAGTTCGGTTTGTTGGTGTGTGGACACACACACGGGATGATTGCGTGATGCAATTGGGGAACAGCTGTATTTAATAATAATGGTATAATGAAGGGATAGCGTTCCACCTACATAAAGGGGGGAGCTCTTGGAGGATGGGTGAGCTGGTGCCTTGGCTGTGGCTGGGTAGCTCTGCTATATTTAATCTGTTTTTATGATAACTTTTACGTTATTTTAAATAAAGAATATCTGATGGATACCGAACCTCCTGTGGCCGCTTCAATGAACTCTGAGCCTCACCCACCACGTTGTAACAGAAGGAAGAGGGGCGTTGCCCACCCCTCTTGGTTGCACAATTTGAGGCCGTAATTAAGGGCAACATTATTGCAAACAAACAATAATTAAAGGTAAAGAAACATGGAATAATGCATAGCAATAGGGGTATGTGCACGCACATAACCATATTGGTGGGAAGAGAGCAGTGGTGGGAGCTGGAGATGAGATGATAAATAGACGGAATACAGATGCGGGTGATTTGAAATTACAAGTGCTAGTCCCCGTGCTAAACTGCGGATACATAAAACTCCATACTGCGGTTAGAAAATTGGTATGCCAAAAGAAACCCGTGGATACATAAATACCGCGGATTTCTGTATATGAAAATTCATATTTCAATTGGATATATAAATAGGAACAAAATATTACCGATGTAAATACAAAATTTCGAAATTAAGTCATAAGGCGATGTGCCCAATAAACTACAACAAGATTTATCAAATAAAAAATTAAGTCATAAACATTTCAACCAGACTGGGATTTGACACATCAGCTTTCATCAAATAAAAAGTCCCGTCTCATCTTTAAATGAGCATGCAGCAGTATCAATATGCATTCAGTCAGTAGTGAAATTATGAAGCCAGGGTCTCCATACCAAATTAGTATGAAATAAAATAAATCCATGGCAATTTCAATACTCTTCGTTCATCGTCTCATGTGTGACATGCGCATCACCTTGGTGCGTTCGACTTGCTCTCTGCGCGCAACAAAAGCATTGAGGTAATCGCCGAGGACCCAAATGAAATGCTGTAGGTTCTTGGCCAGGTGCTTCTCTGTCAGCTCCTTGAGCGGCACAAACTGCGGGAAGGAGTGTCGGAGCAAACGCGGAGGATCTTGCTTTTTCACCTCCACATAGTAGCTCTCGTAGTACTCGCCCCCAAATGCCGTTCCCAGCGTGAAAATCACCGTACCCTTTTCCCATATCGGCTGTGCAGTAATGCCTGGCAGACGAGGCATGAAGGACATTCAAACGTGTTAGGACATATGCTGTACCAACGACAATAACAACAACTGCCAGCATGTGGTTTATGGAGCTCAGGATGCACCGTTCAAATTGCAGTGACACTCACCATGACAGACACTGAATGACCACATTACTTTGTACTCATTAGAAGCTCATTAGCACAATAATGTGCATTTAAAGGGTATACTAACCAACCATATAGTACAGTATTTACAGTGTTGATTAACAAGGAAATTTTTCATGGTTTAGTTGCTTTAGGTAGTTAAATCCTAATGGATTTGGTGACAACACCAAACCAAATGGCGAAGCAGACATTATTCTTGTAGATGACAAGATAAAAAGCAAACTGTAAGTTTATGTCAAAATCAGGGAGCCTGGAAATTGTTTGAGTTAATGTGTAGTGGTATCCTTTAATGCTTCCATTGATTCCTTTTTGTAGTTCACAGGTGTTTGCCATGTGGTCGATGGGCTGTTCAGTATTATGGCCCCTCTGCCCACCTGCCAGACTGTAGAGATGCATTATGGATTGTAGTTTGATGGTTTTAGCCCTCAGGACGGCTTGCTTCTGCTCGGTGATGGGATCCCGCGGTATTTTCGTTGTAGGTGACTTTACCACATCTGCCAAAATCTTCACATACACACAAGATGTCAGTACAATTTGTGGCTAAACCATGTTTCATACAAATTCTACACTAACTTAAAATTTAAAAAGCACAAGATTTGTAAATATGGATGAATTTTATGGCTGTAGACGACAATACGTTACTTCAGACATGTGACATATCCCTATCAGTGACATGAAGGTTTCCATGTCAACATATTCTGTATGTGCATCACACATTTTTACCGAGAGTCCATATCATGTCAAAAGTCTGTTTTATTCACATTAGCAATTTCCCATCAGTAGTATCTGATTCCTCCAGTATAAATACATATTCTGATTCGAGTCGGCTTCCACCCTGCTGCCACTGCCCGATGTGGACGTTACATACCTGTCAAACCCTTTTCAGTGCCTCCCTTATTACAGACCAATTTAGACCTTATTGGTCACCCAGTGCCCTTATAAATCTCAATATTCATCCTACAAAAGTCCCATCACAAGGGAGAAACACAAACAAAGCCAAAAAAAAATGTGCCCGCATTTAATCGGCTGTAGCGCCGCACGGACCTGAAAAACGTAATTTCCCCGTACAAGAATACGGAGTCAACCCGCATGGAGTCGACAGGCAAATTGAATGATGTTACACCTTGCTGGGTCTGCGGGCGAGCTCCTTGCGCAGGGTGTCTCTGCGCCGACGCAGGCGAAGTACTTCGGCGTACGCGTCCCGCAGATCGTGATCCTTCCTCTGCGCCGACAGCTGCCGCCGCGCAAGCTCCGCGGCTCGAGCCTCCAGCGAGTCCAGCTGCTGTATGACGCCTTTGCAGGTTACGCACCAGGTTGGAATGATATTGTTGTTATTTACATGCAAGAAGTGGGCAGAGAGGGAAACCAGCATCATATTCACAGCGGTGAAGGTGCCAACCCGCGAAGCAGTGAGGAACGAGTTAAAATAAAGGGGTCAGATTAAAAGAAACTCAACTGCAAGAAGTCTTCCCACGGAGGGTCGAGCTGGGATCTCAGATTGAAACTCAACTGCAAGAAGTCTCCCCACGTCCGTTGTGGCAAAAAAGGTTTTATTTTGTGAATAAAACCTTTTTAAGCTATGAATTCCTTGAGAGTGCATTTTCTTTGGACTGTTCGCCTTTAAGCGTTCTCTGGTCTGACACTGGTGGTTGAGACTGGGCCCTACGGATGGCTGCTATGGAATAGATTAATCAGTTTCAAAGACAAGGCATGTAACAGTATCATAAGAGCATGTTTGTTTGCATGTTCACCACCAAGTACCGCGTGCGGTTAATGCAGAACTTGATTCCTTGCTAAATGTTTCTATTTGGTGTTTGAACATCTTAACACCTTCTAGATTTGAAGTTTTCGTGACATGCAAGGGTCCATACTCTTTGGTTTTTTCGGTAAAGTCACGTAGGTAAAAAAAGGAAATCAATTCAATCACGACGTTTCGGAGGCAACACAAGCTTCCGTCTTCAGGTGGAACCGTCACAGCAAACTTGCCGTATCAAGTGAAGAGTAATTGCTGTATCAAGTGAAGAGACCTCTAAGATAGAATTTTGCTGACGGTCCCACCTGAAGACGGAAGCTTGTGTTGCCTGCGAAACGTCGTGATTTAATTTATTTCCTTTTATCTACGTGACTTTACCGAAAAAAACTCCTGTTTTATTGCCAGAAAGGGGTTAAAAACCTATTGTTTTTCATAGTTTGTATTTTGTTACTTGATAAAATTCACTGTAAAGCGACAGTCGGGGTGGGGGGGGGAGGTTTGGCCGATGATCCATCATTCTCACTCAGCCGCAAGTCGCCTTCCTTATTCACAATCAGAATATTTATCTATACTGGAGGAATATGATGAGCCCCAAAAGCTCTTTTTTCACAGACGTTCTGTCCGGTGGCAGGTTATAACGTAACAGAACAACACGACAGCAGTGACCTTACCGTGGTTATATGCGGGCCTATTTCATTATCCGCCCACGTAATGTCGAGGACACACAGTGCATAGATCCGACGCTCCTTCCCACAATAAAAAAAAAACATTCTGAAGTGCATCGATTATTGTACGATTGAGAGAGTCATCCAAATCTTACCTCGAGTGAGAATCGAATTCGCCTCTTCCATCGCGGCCACGGCTTTTCTCGGCCAGCTCTATCACTTTGTGAAGTGCGGAGGCGAGAGACGTAAAACAAAACAACACTCTGCGAGGCTGTATTGGGGACGAGGCGAGTGGGTGAGACTTAACAAGAGGGGGGTGTGTTGACACACACACACGGTGGTGAGGCTGTAGATGGGTGAAGCTGGAGGTGACGATGTATACGAGGGCGAATTAATATGTATTGGGGATGTAGGCTGCGGTGTTGGGCCGTGAAGCTGAAGTATGATTCTTTACGCGATTTGATGAGTTGTGGATGTGCGAAGTTGCGGTTTTAGGCGGACGAGGCTGTTTGGATGGTTGAGGTTGTAAATGATAAGACTGACGCTGTATGGGTGTAGGTAAAGCTGTACGAGTGAGGCCGTGTGTGTATTGTTGAGGCTGTGTAGGTGAGGTTGTGTGTGAGCGAGGCTGTATGAGCGAGGCTGTGTATGAGTGAGTAATGCTGTGTGTGTGAGACTGTGTAAGCGACGCTGTGTGTATGAGTGTGTGAGGCTGTTATGAGTGAGTAATGCTGTGTGTGTATGAGTGAGTCTGTGTGTATGAGTGAGTGAGGCTGTGTGTGTGAGTGAGTCTGTGTGTGTGTCTGTGTATGTGTGAGCGAGGCTGTGTATGAGTGAGTAAGGCTGGTGTATGTGTGTATGTGAATCTGTGTGTATGTATGAGTCTGTGTGTGTGTGAGCGAGGCTGTCGTTACCGCGGCTGTAGTCGACGCCGACTTCCGCTCTCACTTTCAAAGCGAGGCGCGAGACGCGACGCGCGGGAAACTCGATTCCGCGGCTCCTATTGGTCGGTGCCGCGCACGTGGTCCAGCAGCGGCCAATCACACGCCAGGTTACGGTGACCCCTCCACCGTTCCTAACGAATCCTATGGAATCGCTTCGCTCGAATCGATGCCACAAGAATCGACAATGAGATTCTTGTATCGACCCCCCCCTCCACACTGTTTATATTGGTATTTGTTTTGCTGCGATACATTTCCATGTGGTGGTAATGATGATAAGCCACTTGGTCGGGCAATAATTTGTGATAGCCAGATCGCTTCTCTAAAATAAATTAATAGTGAGCCTTATCTGGTGAGATATTTTGTAAGTGATTTGTTTACCTTTCCTATAATTTGCGCTCCTATCGCATTTTGTTTGTGTTCTTGTTGTTCACGTTCCGAGCCGCCCCTTTGCTGTACATCCGAGAGAATAAGAAGAAAACGCTTTAAAGCTCCACGGATTTCTCCGGCAAATAAATATTCAGACTCCGTTCGCGGGTGACGTCATAATCTAGGCGACGTCAACTTCGCCGCCATCTTGCTAAGGGGAAGTTTGTGGGCGGGGCGCCCCACGTCAGCTGTCGCCGCTTGGGCCACGTCACGCCCCCTGCTCCAGCGAGCCGCACGGGGCAAGGTCTCCCTACGCAAGATGGCCGCCCGGGACGTTCTCTGCCTCTTCCAACCTCCGAAACGTCGTGATTTTTGTTTTTATTTTATTTTACTTTCTACGTGACTTAACGAAAAAACCTAAGAAGATCTTCCAACTTTGTCTCGGCGGTCGCGCCTCCACGTGTCTCGCTCGCACTCCCACACATAGCCACCAAGCCGCTCGCACGCCACACTCCACCACGTTCCAACACACTCCACCACACTCCACCGCACCCGCCTGGTCCCTACTTCTGTGCAGCAGTCGCTCAGAGAGGAGGCGGCAGCGGACGGGCGCGGGGAAAACAAAAAAAAAGAGTAGGTGGCGTTTAAGAGAGAGCCAGCAACGCGGTAAGATCTCTATTCGTAATTCTTCCCACAAATTACTCCCGTGACGCGGTTGTTCTGGCTTGGAATTGTGAGTCGTTGCTCTGCATCGTCATCAGCCGTACGAAAGAAGAGGAAGACGAAGGGGGCGGAGAAGCCAAGGACAGGAACCAGTGTGTGGGTAGATCTCGATGTCGGGCCGCCTGGTGCAGTACGTGGTGGTGCTGGGAGATCTGCAGAGCGGGCTGGGCTGGCCGCTGGGCGCGCTGGTGGCGCAGGCGTGCCACGCGTGCAGCGCCGCCCTGCATCTCTACTACGCCGAGGCGGACACGCAGCGCTACCTGGGCGACCTGGACACGATGCACAAGGTGGTGCTGCAGGTGCGGTCTCTCACCTCAAACAACAAAGATCCCCCGTGTAGCCTTAACAGACTGTAGGGGCAAGTGTTGTTAGCGAGCACCTATGAAGGCCGGAACGGTACACGACGTTTACACACCGCACCAGGTACACATTTGAGGCTGAGTCGACCTAGGAGAGGCCCTGGACCGGTTCAGATAATCGTCACTGGGTGTTTGCCGTGAGCGGGAATCGAACCCGGGTCGCCAGGTTCGTAGTGCAGCGTAGCGCTAACCGCTGCACCACCGCTCCTCACCTCGGGCCCATACACCGTGTGGCCCAAAAAAAAAACCGATGGTATCTTGACCTCAGATGACCCAATTCCATGTGATCTGACACCCACCCGGTCCATTTGACGACACAGTACCCGACCCCAACATGATCACATCCGATTTGACCTATCTTAACGCGACTGCACATGACCCCTAAACCAGATCCAGTTGCACCTGACCGCATGTGAACCCACGACCCAAAAACCCACGCCTCTAATCCAACTCGTGTCAGTGCCTCATCCGCTCTTGTCCAAGCGTTGAAGGATATAAAGCCACGGAATATTGGTTGGTCGGGTAATGTTAAAGGGAAGACGGTAGATGAAATGGGCGTTCGTTATATCACCTTACCAAGATAAATGTAACGTATCAACAACCTAAATTCGATGCGCGATTTTTGAAACCGTTTCTGCTTCCCCCACCGCCCACGCCAAACCCGCTGGGACCAACGTGAAGTATGGCCAAATCACCTCCACGGCGTGGGAGGCTTTCATGCAGCAGGTGGAGTGACAGAAACCTTTACATTCTCGTGGATCTGCTTTATTCCTGTAACATGAAGCAATTGCCCGAGTCGGGTGTCGTATGTGTTGACTTGCCTTCCCGGCAATAATGAACCGGTAACAAAAAAAAAACTTTACCGGCTTGCTGCACGTAATAACATGTCTAGAGCAATACACATAACACGTTTACCCATTTAACCCAGACACGTAAGAAGGGTACTAGCGTGAGTATAATGGTTAGCAGTACAGTACACCGAATTTGCAATTCAGCGGTCGTCGGTGCTGTACCATCTACTAGGCGCGGAAATTTAAAATATTGATGCATCATTCGTTACGATAATTCCATTGGAGTCGGTTACCAACCGAGCCCCCGAGACATTCGGTTTTCCTGTCATCTATTCTGAAAATTGTTATATAGATCCAGACCCTGACGCCGGCTGTATGTTTAGAGTTTGCGTGTCACTCTCCGTGTGATCACGTGGATTTTTTTCTCTCCACGTCCTCCGGTTTTTCCCACATTCAGAATCAACGTGCGGTTAGAGTATTTGGCCGCTTTAAAACGTATACATGATAAGCCACTTAGTTGGACTATCATTTGCTGCTAGGTCGCTCAGTGGGCCTTAATTAAAAGAAAATACGCGGTGGTAGCCCATCCACACACTATCTCGGCTCAAACCTGATTAGCTTCCAAGTTTGGGGACATTCCGTGTGATTGTAGACTGCAGCTGAATTGCATTGTAGAGTCATGTTACTTCTCTGCTGCCACGCATGTGGTCTCCACCTTCACCAACCAGCGTGGTAAACCTAGGTCACGTTGTGGGTAGGCCCTCAGCCAGCAGTGGATTTGCAAAGTGTGCTAAATGTTGCGTTGCAAGTCTTGTATATGGAATTGTAATTGGTTTAATTTTCGCATCATTGCACCTCTTGATATTCAAACTCCCGTGTTAGAGAAATATTCCCGTGTTAGCAGTAGGTTCAGCTACAAGTTCACACTAATTTCTGCTCATATGGAAAGAGATTATGGGCCTTTAAAATCAAGTACTTTATCCATTAATTTACAACTTCCCACAAATACACGTGCACATGTGGGGGAATTTAACAGTATTTTACCTGCATTTATCAATGAAGTTTGTTAAATTCATGGAAATTACTTAATGTCTTTGCCACTCCAAATAATTACTTTCATTTACTTTGACTGTTTTATTGGAAAAATAAATGTGCAATTTCATTTTTCAAAATGCACAATTAATCATCAGTCGCACCAAACGTTCATTATGACTAGGTTTCATGTAAACTTAGGTCTTGAAAATCATGGCATGTCACATTCAGCTGCATTGCACCTGGGAAACTGGCCGATAATTTATTCCACGTGGTCAGTTTTTTTAAATTAGAATTCTGAAAATGAATTTTAAAAACAATTGCTCTAGAATGTGGCCTTTTGACGCTGCCAGCGATGCTGTTTGGCTTGCAGGCAGATGACAAGGACGCCTTGATCCAGTTGTCAGAGAAGCTCACGGTGGAGAATATCCAACACAAACTGTGGGTGGAGCAGCCGGAGAACATCCCCACGTGCCTGGCCCTCCGACCGTACCCCAAGGAGCAAGTGCACCACTTGCTCAAGAAGTTCAAACTGCTCAAGTAACTCCAGTTTCGTGATCAACATCGATTAATGGACAACGGCCCCGTGATGCGTTTGCAATACAGATTGTGTATGGTTTCGTGGAAACTGTTGGGATAGTTACTGTGGTAAATATCTACACTTAAGAAACTTACAAATAGACCCTGAGAGATTTGAAGGGGTATGTCCGTTATTTAGCCATTTTAAACACAATCACTCTACTACTTTTTTCAAGTCAAATTCAGATGGCTAGTGTCACAGCAGTTCATATGCATGTGCTAATACTAATTCTGGCAATAAATCTGAGCCCAACTGAAATCTTTAACCAATTCAAATGTATTTAGTGATCTGCATCAGCCAATGCAGTGCTGTGACGTCAGTGTAGATGTCAGAACTCACTTCAGAGTATCAGCTGTAACACCTTGTACATCACAGCGAATTACTAATTTGCATACTCATCTGATATTCAACTTCATAAGTGTGAAAAATGCAGTTCCAGATGAATATTGCCATCATGGGAAACATGTCTTCCTACTGACTGAACATGTGTTAATTCCAACACCCAGTTATTAGAAGGGCGAACTGTGTTATAGGATAAACACATGGACACTTTCTAGTATTTGAAAATTTGTTTTACTGTTTAGATTTAAAATAGGCCCTGGTCATGTGTTGCAACGTTTCCCTCTCACATGTGTTGATTACACACAGTGCACTATGGATTCACTTTGTAAAAAAAAAATCCGAAAGGGGAAACATTACAAAGGCGAGCAAATAAAGAACACTGGTTCATTGTTAGATTTATTTACATTGTATTAATAAAGCTAACAAAAACAGCAAATGTAGATACATTTGAATGGCTTCTATCTGTAAAAGCTGCACGAGCTTTTGAGATATATATTAATAATAACAGTCATTAAGGGCAGGGCTTGTAAAAAGACAAATGAATGATAAGTCATTACATAAGACCCCCTCATACTTTTAAGTGTCTATATGCAATACGAACAGAAATGCACGCAAAAATGGACTCAATGCAATTTAAATGTTACATGGACTCATGCATACCTGTGGTGGAAAGCCAGAGAAAGATAATCATGAAGTTTTTTCACAAATCTCATCTCGTAAGCATCTCCCAACAAGACATGAACACATCGGATATCTTACAAATGTAAAAAAAATGGGGAAAGTAAGATTTGTTTTAGTTGAAGATTTCTATTCATAATAATATGCACATACATTGAAAACAGTTTGTATTCTTTTAGGCAAAGCAGTCAAGCATTATACACATTATTTAACTATACAAGCATTCCTGTACAAAATATTCTCATCAAGGGGAACATGTAAAACACTTCATAATCTAATAGACCTACGGTAAGAATAAAAAAAGGCTTCAGCTGTTCCGAACTTTACACACTTTCAGAAAATGTCCATTTCGTTTAAAATATATATTTCATATATTAATGAAAACATCTGCAATCGATGGCGCTAGCATTGCTCTTCCAACAATCACCCCGGTTTCATTCACTTCTTAGCAAAAACAAGTCCAATGCCCATGATTAAACGTTTTGCTCTCTCCTTTCTAACCACAATATTGACGATACACGGCTTCGGCATGAGTTTATTAATACGCCTGCTTGTTTATGTGGCCGGAAGAGCACAGGTGAAGCAAGCATTTTGCCATGACACATTGCTGCAAAGTACGCAGGGGGAAAAGTCAAAAAACGGCAAGTATCGATGGTGGTGCCATTGCGCGCTATGAATTTGGTTGACCATTAATCATCGTGTAAATCCATGTGAAATAAAATTCCCACGGTACCTATTCTCGCCTCCTGATTAATACATTAAAGTTATATACACAATCGACCTCATATGCTTGCTCAACAAATTGTCTAAATTCGCAAGACGCTGTTGCGTAGGTTGCATCGTGTGCGCTGCAGTGGGACGTGCCAAACATTCATAAACTCTCGTGTTACAACGGGGATAGCGATTACCGATGTTCATAAAACTTGGGGTAATGATGGTTTAGTTACATCGGGGAAAACTTCATTATTGCTATATCATTGGGCACACTGAAAATATAGCTCTCCGACGTGTTTTCGGGTTGTTACCACGTGTCGTTCAGATTGATGTTCGTCGTTTTGCTCCAATTGCTAAAGAAGCTCCCCCCCCCAGCACGTGGAGCGAAACGTCGGACCATAAGGTACGACCTGAATACAGAGCCGTACAGTATAACTGCGAAAACGTACGCAGTAGTACACTGAAAAGATGCTTAAAACTGCAAATTCAAGGCAAGTTGGGAGGTTATTTTAAAACAGCATGTCTGCGAAGTCGTTCATTGTTATTGTATTCAACAAATGCCTTGTGTGCAGTCTTAACACTTTTTTTAAACTGACAACAATACTGTGTATGCTGAAATTGCAGGAAAGCTGCCTTCAAAAAGCCAAATTCAGACTTGAATTACAGGAGAGGTGGTCCATTAGGAAGCCATATTACACAATTGAGGCCAATAAACGCAAGAGTCGAGGGCATGGGTAGCTTTTTCTAGACCAATAGGATCCACTATGCTGACGATTAAAATACATGCATTTTGTACACTCAGGTGTACATTCCCAAAGACCATTTTTTCGTGGTATTGTGTAGTGTCGTTTTCATAGCTGTCTTCCAGTTAAAAAAAACACCCCCCCCCAGCGGTCGGGCTTAGATTAAGTCATGCTCGCCCATTTGTCAGTTAAAATTCCTATTGTACGAGACTGAGGATTGTGTGATGCAATCAACCAACCTCCAGTGTGCGATACAAAATAAACTACAACATGTACACACTTGCATGAACAGATACGTTTGCATCGTTATTTACCCTGTTTTAATATGGCTATTCGGTTCAAATGACATTTTAACAATCCATTAAAATTATTGCTTCTCTTACGATTCAGACATTGCGCTCACACAAAGCTGGCATAAGCTAAAGGTGTACTCGCGTCTTCCCACTACCCCGCTAATCACAATCCAATGAAAATGTTTCACCTAACGAGTCGCACGCTTTGTAATTTTCTCTCTGTTGTCCTACAGCAAGCATCCTTATTTGGTCTAAGAGTGTAAAAATATAGCAATATATCTGTTTTGGGCGATTTTTATTTACAGCACATTGAGCAGACTGGGCACGCACAAAAACTAAGGAACAAACTACAGGAAGTCATAGAAACGTAAAAGCAATGCGGGAAAGCATGAAGCATTCAGACAGGATTTAGTGCATTCGCTGGAAGGTGAGGGAGGGGTTGGTGGTGGTGGTGGTGTTGCTCGTCGGGGATTGTGCTGCCACTGGGAGTGATGCATCTTGGCCGAATTTCATCCAGCGTCGCAACTACATTCACATCATCGTCTACGTCTGCCGACTGCCCCTAGGAAGGGGGAGCAGTGCGGGAATCCCATGGCTTCTTTTCAAGCTTTCTATTCCACCTCACGAGGTCACCCTGCCAGCAAATGACCACTCTCTCTGAATCGACCATTCGAGTCCTTTTATAACCAGGCGAGCACCCATCGAGATAAAATAATTTTTTTGCCAGGGTATGCTCCGGGTTAAAAATTGTTCCAATTTTTTTTTGCAGGCCATAATGAAGCCTTCCCTGCATGTCCTGAGTTCGTCCTTTTGCTCGGCTTCTCTGTGCCGTCAATAACAAAACGTTCGTGTCCCATTTCATGGGACATGCCGCAGTACGGGCGACGCTGCGCCATTCGTTCACACTTCACAACGACGTCTCAAGTCGGATCTCCATCCCAAGCTGGCAGACAAGTATGGCTTTTCATGATTTAACAGTCCGCAGCTTGCAGTTTGAAACTTATGAAAATAGTACGCATCAATAAATGGAGATGCTACTTTTTTTTCTTTTTGCAAATGAGCAAACACCATAATAGGCATGTAGTGCAGCACGTGAGCACAAATCACTCCGTTGGGGAGTTTTTGTTTTTTTGCGTCGAAGTAACATCTCTGTACCGCGTAGCTGGAAGCATTCTTGGATACGATGAGAAAAAGAGCACGATGCAAAAAAAACACGGCAACTATGCAACTTTGCTTCCTTGGGTTTTGAGAGGAGAGGTGGTTGCGGGCGAGGTTGTGGGCGCAGTACACGGGAGGCAACTCGCTCGGCACAGAAGACCTCGACCGACGCAGCGGATCTAGACCCCCGCGACGACTGCGGCCGGAAGAATTGCACCGGCTCCTTCGGCGCCCACGCGCAGAACAGAGAGGACGAGGAGGATGAGCAGCAGGGGAAGAAGTCACTCCATGAGCAGCTGCTGCAGCAGGGAGTTGCGCTGTGTCTGCGCGTTGTTTGCGTCCTCTGCTGCCCCCTCCTTGACCGGCGCCGCTCCGGCCGCTTGGTTGCCCTGGTTCAGGTAGGAGTTGCTGCCGAGCACGTTCACGGTGCACTGCACGTCCGCAAACACTTGCACCTGCTGCACCTGTTTTGATCACGCGCACGCCACAGGCAGGCCCCCAAGGAGGGCAGGGGGTTGGTGCTGGCCAGTCTCGATTATTCTCCAACGGTTTCCCCTCCCCCCCCCCCCCGTGGCTTTTCAAATTAACTTGAAAAAAATCCGCTTTAGCAGTATAATAGTTATAGCAGTTTGCCGACCGGCAGGTCGTGTGGGGTTAGAGTAAGCTGTGATGTGTACTTCCATCCCTTCCAATGTCTGACCAGCATTGGCGTGAGCGAGCACTTGCAGGGCTGCACCTTCACCTTATTCAGCTTTACATTTCTGAGGAGTTGGTGTCAATGTTGAGTGGTACTAACCCCACCCTCATCATGTACGTGTGCAGCCCTATTGTCAATCAACTGCTGGATGAAGGTCTCCCCACGTTGCCGTGGGGGTTATCAAACCACACCGCACTGGTCAGTGGATTGAACAGGGGAGCAATAAACGTGGGTGCATAGAAGTACAGTACGATAATGGCTTTAGCCATGCTGCCCTCTGTCCACTACGCACCAATAGCCCAGTGCCACCAATAGGAACATTGCCCACTGCTCGTTTGAATGCAGGCACACCTTGAATTTTTAAATTGTTACACCCATAAACCGTGAACATGCAGCATTGGCGTTCACTATTTCTACCCACAAGGAACTCGTTAACCCCAGCGTCTGTGCCACAGTTCTCGTCTCTGGTTGTTAATCATCATCACGACTAGGAGAGCAGTTCACGGTGAATTTCAACTTCACTGCTGCTGTTCTTTGTGAAACACTCTCACGATGAACGGTGAAGGAAATATTACCTTTTCAGCTTCGGACATGGCTGCAAACTGATCGTAGCGCGAGTGACCATCTTGGCTCATGCTCTGCCTCATTACACCTCCCTGTTTGAAGAGACAAAGTAAATCTGGTGTCAACCCTACACAAACACAGTCGTATGCATTTAACAGGGTAAAAACACCTCACTCACCACTTTCATAATTAACAATACCTTATAAGAGTGCAGAAATAAATCGTTGTTCTCCTTTACATCAATACCCCCGTGTCTGTCCTCCCTATGTTCACTAGCCTGCTCTGCCCAGCGTGGTGAAATTTGTTGGATCGCTAAAGGGCTGTTAATTATATATGTATTATAATACAAAACTACATATCGCGCAAACCTGTTGGGATTCAAAGAGCGGTCACTGCCCAAAACACACTAATAATAAATTACATCCCTGTCAATCTACTGCTTGATGATGGGTGTTATTTAACCATACCTCACCACACGCTGGTCTATTAACAGTTTCACAATCACACAAAACTGAATGCACCATCATCATCCAAATGCGGGTGAATACGTCAGATAAGCTGAGTACGTCCAACACTGCAGCTATTTTATGAGCAAATTATTTCCATCTGAATTGCAGCCAGAATGCGTTGACAAAACCACGCGCAAGTTAAATGCTTTTTTATCACGACACTAACGATTACTTATATCGGCAGCTTAGCGTGGTTGGCATCGGCCTTGGTTCAAGGAATGAAACGGAGTGCCCTGGTCCAAATTTCACTCCCCACCCGACCTCAATGCAGCCCGGCGCCCGGGCCCCAACAGCTTGTGGGCTCCCTGTGCAGTTGCACCGCCTGCACACTCGATCGCTAGGCCTCCGACGAACTGCTCCAAGAATACAGTGTTTGTAAAAAGAAGGCTACCCGTGGTTTATCTGCCGTACCTGCTCAGTGGGCATGGGCATAGGTCCGGGGCCCATGCTCATTTGTCCGTTGCCACAGGTGGTGCTGGCAGAGCCGGTCGTCATGGAGACAGAGATGCTCATGTTGTTGTAGAGGCTGGAGTCGCCCTCCTGCCCAAAGGGCTGCTGCGTCGGCGGGAACACACCGCTGCAGAGGCGGCGGTCAGGGCAGTGGTGGGGGGCGACACAACAGAGGCCTCAACATCCTGTGCTCACGATGTAACCGCAACCACCAGCAGCAGCAGCAGCAGCACTGGGTGCCTTTGCAAAAAAGTAACTTTGTTCTGATTTCTCATTGCTAGAGATTTTTGAAGGAATGTAACATCATCTCGTATTTGGCGATTTCCAAGAAATACTATAATTTTAAATAATATAATTAGGATAGGCTGATGACCAAATTGTCTGGGAAAGCACCCGCTCTCATCAAATCTTGGGACACTAAGCAGGGCAGAGTCCTGATAAGAGCTTCGATGGGCGACCACCTTGCTCAGATTGCGACATGGCTTGCGGGGCTTTGTGGTTGGCAGTAGAGGCAGTGGAGAAAATACATCTCTGCACTGCACTTCTATGCTGCATGTCTATGCTGCCCACCTTCACCAACCCTCACTGACCAGCATGGTGAAGTGTGGTCAAATAACCCCCATGACCCGCACGCCGTGGGGAGGCCCTCATCCAGCAGTAAACTGACAAAAGGGCTGAAAAATGTACATATAAACACAATATCAGCTTCAAAGGTTTTAAACTCTAATTGGCCGCCAAAATACCAATTTTTTTGCGATGCCTTCCAACTAATGGTGAAAGCGTTAATGCATTCGCTCTCTCCGTCTGAAGGAAGGTCGCACCATCATCCTCGTACAGATGATTCAATATTCACTATATAACCATCCAATGCACACAAAACTTTAGGATCAAGTTTTGTTGCTGTTCGGGACTGAGGCATTTGGCCTAAGGGTTTATTAAAACTGCGATTGAAGGATAATTATCCATAGTCGACCAAGACAATTTCCACGTGGTATCATCACGTGCGACTGGAGGCGGGGGAGTTGCAGGTGGTATAACGTTATTACCCCTAATTCAACACTTTTGAGGACAAAGGCTTGTTGGAAATTCGGTATCATAATTTGTATTAATTATCCGGACGTCGCCACTGACCTGTTGTTGTTGGTGAGGCCACCCTGCTGCCAGGGCCCCAGCTCCGGGGTGGTGGGCAGGCTCTGAGACTGCGGCATCCGCGCCCTCATGCGACCTCCGGGTGCGGTCGGGGAGCTGAACCCGGGCTCGCACGTCTGGCTCATGGCTGCTTGCGATGTCCGCGGTGGGGGGAGGTGGAGGTCAGGGCGGGGGTCATTGTGGCGACAGCAAGTTTAAAAGAATTAGTAAAATTTAACAGACTATCGCATGTTTTACGGATCGAAAATTAAAGCGAAGCTTGTGACGTTTTGCTGAGAATGTCGTAGGGTATTTACACAGCCGTGTGGCTGTTGCAATGGCGCATCAACGTGCGCCAGCACACGTCCACTCACAAGGTTGGAGCACAGTTTTGTCAACATTGTTACCGTAGTTTGTCATCGAATATACATTTTACTCTTAGTTAACTTACTTAAAATACAAGTCAGATAAACCATACACGTTTCAGTTCAATAACACGAACAGGACCTATAAAACACAATAATAAGGATGCTTCCAAAATTCAAAACTCGACCACAAGCTTGGACGCATAGGGATAGCCCCGGCGTGCACGCACCTGATCGCGGGAACTGGAACACATTCTGCTGCATCTGCTGCCCAAACTCTCGTCCCGTAGGGCTGCCCGCCGGGATTCCCATCATGCCTCTGTTCACAGCAGCCGCCCCTCTTCCCATGCCCCCAGGAAACATGGTGGCACTGGATGCCCTGGGAGATGTTGGGTAGGGCATATACTGCTGCTGCTGCTGTTGTTGCTGCTGCTGTTGTTGCTGCTGCTGCTGTTGTTGCTGCTGCTGTTGTTGCTGTTGTTGCTGCTGTTGTTGCTGCTGTTGTTGTTGCTGCTGCTGCTGCTGTTGTTGCTGCTGCTGTTGCTGCAGCTGGGGCTGTGGTTGTGGTTGAGGCTGGGGCTGGGTCTGGGGTTGAGGCTGTTGCTGAGTCTGCGTCTGCGGTTGTTGCTGCTGCTGCTGCTGCCCCTGGGGTGGCATCCGGGGCATGCCCATCATGCCCCCAGGGCCCGGAGGATATCCTTGCTGCTGCTGCCGTATCATCATGGCGCGCTGCTGGTGTTGCATCATCTGCCGGTGCCGGCTGATGAGCTCTCTCTGCCGCTGGGCCAGCATCTGCGCGTTTAACGGAGGCTGCTGCTAATGACGGTAGGGAGAAATAAAAACAGTTAAATATCCCCATCACGTACACAGCCTCCCGCTCTCCACGAGAAAACCTGCGTAGACTTTAGAGAATGAATACGGAGCCATTTTTTCTCCTAACCAAATTTTATGAATATGATAACACAGTTGGCTGTGTACGGTGCGAAAGAAGTTCAACATACATGCGTATACATTCATACAAATGAAAGGGCTGTGGCGATAATGCAATTATGTCATGTGTTTTAACATTTTCATGTTTTAACATTTTGGATGTACTAATATTGTACGTGAAGGATGCATTTTTCAATATATTAAAATAACAAATTACACAATAGTAATCATTTATAGCCATTTGTCAATCCAATGCTTGGTGAAGGCGTCCCCTACGCTGTGTTAGTCATGGGGGTTCTTTGACCATATTTCACCATGGTGGTCACTGCAGGTTTGTCAAAGGGGAGAGCAAGCAGAACCGATTCGGATATCACTTGCCAATGATGTTGGGAATCAATCTATGGTTTCCATATTCATGAAGCCAGTGTCCTAACCACAGCACTAACTGCTCCCCAGGAAGGTTACTAGAATAAAGTTACCGAATTTCGTAATTTAATGCCCTTTTTTCTTCTTCTAGGAATCACCAAGTTGAAGGAGTGTCTGACCACACCACGTGGGATGTTTTATCCAGTTCCTTTTAGTTAATGAGCGTTTTTGTGTGTAATAGGAAACCTGAAGAAAATCCACGCATAAGAAGGGATATACCAGGCATGTCACAAACCTACTCGGTATACCACTACCCAGCATGTTTCATAGCAACTCCTCAGACTTCACTAACTCGTCTTCCAAATCTGGATTACAGGCGTGTGTGTGCCACAACATGTGGCCGTTCGCATAGCAACGTGTACGTATGAATGTTGAACTACTTTCGCACTGTACGTAGCCAACTCTGCTAATCGGAGGCTGCGGCGGGGGGAAGGACAACAAACTAAACACGAAAAGCAGTTCTCAAGAAATTACTTTTCAATTTAGATTTAAATGGCTTCCTAATATTACTCTGCAACCGCGCTATCCACACGCTTCGACCTGGTGTGAACCCCCACCCTCCCCCACCGTGAGTGAGTGCACGGGCGGAGGTGGTGGCAGAGTGGCACGTACCTGGCCCGTCATCTGAGGAGTGACGCTGGCACGTAACTGGGGATTGGGCACCGCGCCGTACGGCCCCATCATCGCCTGCCGGTTCTGGTTCATCATCTATGGCGGAAGGGACGGCGCGCGGTCGGTTAGAATCCACCGGCTGAGGTTCAGCCACCTCTTCGTTGGGAGCCAATAACGGGCAATGAAGGTCAAGGGGATTGTAAAAATACCGAAGTAAAATCCGTAACGATCGTTGGTAGGAATTCCTGACCTCAACGCCAAACTGTGAGCAGCTATAGTATTCCAAATAAGAAATATAAACCATTGGAACCTCATTTGCCAGTAAAAAATATGATAATTGTTTTTTTACCCTTCCATCTGGCGCCTTTTGGCGTCATCTGGTCCAACCCATGTGAGACTAGGCTCTAAGGAAAGCTGTCTCGGGTGTGGACCAATCAACTTCAAGGACAGTGCATACATTATCAGAGTTATGTTTTTTGTTTGCATTATGGCTGCAGGTATTGTGGTCTATGCAAACATGACTCCTTGTAAAAAAGGTGTCAGTTTTGTTGCCAGATAGAAGGGTAAAAAACCAATTATCAAGAAATATAAACTTTGGAAATTGAACTTTCGTCACAAGAGAGTGACCCCCCCTCTTCCTCGTTGGTGATCGCGGTGGCGAGGCCTCATGGACAGGGCACCCCTCTGCCGGTACAGGAGTCGCATTTCTCTACATCCTCCTCTGTGCAGACGACAACTTTCACCACCGCGGGAAGATGTTAACTGTATGGCGTTGACAATCATTAAAAAAAGATAAGCGTCATAAATTGGCCTAAACATTTCTAAATGGAAAAGTGACAAAAGCTAATGTTATTATTGATGTGAATTGTGCAAGACTGATATATATGTGTATGTTATAATTCATTATTATTTTATTATCAATACCATTCATTGCCAAATAGAATTGAGGAGGCTGTGAATATGAAGACTCACGACGCCAAGTTTGGGCCACACCAGCCTATATTTCATGATAAATGAGACGTCTCAACGACAGAAAAGGGTGTCGCAGTCTTCATCAGTCTAAAATATCCGACAGTCACGATGGGTTCAAACACGAGACACGTGGCGAGGTGGTACAAGGGAGCAAAGGCATGTAAACAACCAAGAATACATTTGCGCTGACACCATGGATGTCAAGTATTTTGCCTGTGCGCCACATAGAGCTCTCGGCCTGCCAATGGCCCACAGGGTTACACTTGCATGACCCTTCAGACTAATGTGTGGCAAGTCGAACGTACGTATGTACTGGGGAGTGACGCATGGCTCCAATTTAGTCCAAGAATGCTTCTTCAGTCCCCTGGTCTTTCGGAACACTTGACACCGCTATTGCACTATTGCCCTTAGGGCCTCATTACCCCAAAGTAGTAAGGACTGCACGCAATGGGGTACACGCAATGACACTTCCTGCATTTGCATGCAATACTCCACTCTGACACTGCCACACTACGGAGCACAGTGCGAATTCTTTTTTGGCTGTCATCAAGGTCAACCACTTTGTCTATCCAGTGCTGGTATTAACACGTCACGGTAGGTACTCCATATACGTTGAGTCACATAAGAGAAGCCCAGGTCGCTGGCTTCGAACAGAGCAGTGCTCAACACTATGCTACCGTTTTAGCCCGTACACAAATACAACAAAGATCACCCCCTATAGCCTGAACAAACTGTTGGGGCAAGTGGTGTTAAGCAAGCACTTATGAAGACCGGGGGACAGCACACGAAGGGGTGGGTGGCCGACACCATATCCGGCCACCTTCGTCTCCCTAGTGGCGATGTTTACACATCGGACTAGGTACTCATTTAAGGCTTAGTCGACCTAGGGGAGGCCCAGGACCAGTTCAAATATTCACCACTGTTACTGATCGTGATCGTGAGCGAGAATCGAACTCGGGTCCCTGGGTTCATAGCGCAACGCGCTAACCATAGCGTCACACGCACACCCGCACACATACCTGCTGCTGGGCCTGCAGCCTCTGCTGCAGCTGCATGCGGAGCTGCACGTTGGCGTTGGGCTGCCCCGGCGGTAACGGCGCCCTGCTGCCCACCATGCGCAGCTGGGCTGCGTTGGCGCCCGGGTGGGGGCCCCTCATCGACGAGGCCCCTATGTATCCAGCCATGGTGGCTGGACCGGCCATGCGGGGGCTCTGCGGGGGGTAGCCGGCTGGCTGGGCCCCGAACGGCTGCCCGGCGGCCGCAGCAGCAGCGGCCGCCGCGTACATGGCCTTGGCCTTCTGGTCCAGGCTCATCACCATCTCCATGGGGAGGCCGCTGCTGCCGCCACCCTTGAGCTGCTGGTTCGGCAGCAGATCCAAGATTCCACTCTGCTGGAGTAAAGATGGGTAAAGAGAAAAGCCAAACGCACGCAACAAAGAATAATAATTGTTAGTCCTTTTGTCGTTTTATTAGGACTGAGAAACCAGATATGCGGATCCGTTGAAATGTTGAGAAAGCGTTGTTTCTACGAAGGGCCGCGCAAGGGATGCCAATTCGGTGCTATTCGCTGCCAGATTCTCGGTCAAAATGTCTTCACCGAGGTCAGTGAAACCCCAATAATACTGGCTTGGCAAAGCTGTCAGCATTTCCATGTGTGCGCCGTACTAGCCAACGGATTGTTGCATTCAATTCCACAGATGGAATTGATATTCTAGGAAGTTATAACCGAAGACGAAAATAATAATTGCTTAACGTGCTCGATACAATGTGGCACAGGTTAACACTGGTAAACATTAACACTAATTTTGATGTTGCACTGTACTATGCTCCAACGTCTATGCTCCCTACCTTCACCAACCCTGACCAGTGTGGTAAAGTACAGTCAAGTAACCCCCACAATCCACATGCCGCGTGGAAGACCCTCATCCAGCAGCGGATTTACAAACAGGCGATACAGGTGCTATTTTCGCACACATAATCAGCACCTCAGCACTATCTGAACCTCAAAACAAAGAGACTCCCTGCTTAACCAAAGCAATAAATAAGCCAGACTAATTTTTTTTATTTTGGTCATAAATGAGTGGTAAGAAAAAAAATTGGACAGAACAACCACTGGTCACCTCCCACAGTGATGCTGGCTCATGTTAATGTTCCTGGAGGAATTCCTAAGATATGACATTTCACTATAAAAAAAAACACATTACAAGAGAAGCAACTGCAACACCACAGTCTAAAGACGATATTTCTATTCTTGCAATCTTCAATTATTCTGCAATCATAAATTGTTAATCCAGTAACGCGACAGAGGGCAAAAGATGGGCTGTGTCAAGCCTCTGCTTTCATGAAACTTGTATCGAAAACTATTAGGTGAATGAATTTGTAATAAAATACTTATTCTTTACAATGTCCTGAAGAAAAGGGCGCTACAGCCAATGTAAAATATCAACATTTTGGCCGACGAGCCTTTGATTCAGATGGTGAAGACAAAGTCGTGGAGGAAGCCCTCTCTTGTTCACACCACTGCTGGCAGAAGGGCCTCCACCAGAAGGAGCTCTGTAGTGCCCCTAGAAAAAGGATTAACCTCTAACGTTATGTCAGACAGAGTTCACCGAGTATGCTTTACTTTTTATTGAAACAGGTAAAGCCCACTGAGCTATGTAGCTCTTTTTCAAAAGCGACCTGGCTATCACAAATGATATCTCAATGAAGTGGCTTGTCACGTGGACATTTATAGCAGCCAAATATGGTACTCTTAAACGCATGTTGATTCTAAATGTGGAGGGAAAAACCGGAGGACCCGGAGAAATATCCACGCGACCACGAGGAGAACATGCAAACTCCAAATATACAGGCGTCAGGGTCAAAATCTAACCCACGACCTCATGCATACCAGGCAAGGTAGTTAACATCTTTCCACTATGGCGCACCAGTATAAAAATTGTCCAATTTTGCCATGGAATATTACTTTTACTTTCAATACAATTTCGATTGAAATAGCGCCCACATCCTGCATTTAGGACACTGTAGAGAAACACGAGGCTTGTTTATTTCATTGAGGAAAAAGGAGCAGTCAGTGCCTTGAGCCAGGACTTGAACAGAGGCAGGAAATCAAGACCTTCGTGGTGGCTGGGGAAAGTGAGTTCCAGACAATGAGCGCAGCAGAGGAGAACGAGCGACCCCCCCCCCCACTAAGCGAAGGTTGATTAGGGCTTTGGTAGAAAGCCGTGATTGCTCGCGCGGGGGGGGGGAATGCTTGGAAGGCAAGTGGAGTGAGATGATAGGGGAGTGGCAGAAGAGTGTGGAAGGGAGTGGAATGCGTCGAGCTAGAAGAATACGCGGAGTGTGACGAAAGCCAAGCAGGGATGATGAATCCATGCAGGATCTCGAAGATAGTATGATCATGAAATTTGAATCAATATACACGTGCTCTGATCTAGTAAACGCTTGTTCCAATAAACTCTTCAATTCTCCCTGGGTGATTTATTTGTGCTTATGAAAACAAAAAAATCGTCGTTTATATGAATATCTGCTCCTCACTCTTCGAGGGTCAGAATGGGTGCCAGTATGACTGCACACACATCAGAAGGTACACCGATTACTTTAAGAAGCAATACTGTACAATCGGACGATACAATCTACATTCGAACCCGAATTCTACACTGGTTGGTAACTATACGTTTTCAGTGGGGTTATTTTTTATCCGGGTCGCACCTCCCCGCCGTTGCCACCGATAATTAATCCATAGTTCCTTCAGTAAATGGGTTGCACTGTCGAGCGCACTTCAACCTCACGCTGCTCGCCAAACGAATACATTATAAGGTCGCACTCGCCCAACGAAGATCCCCCGTATAGCCTTAACAGACTGTAGGGTGCAGTGCTGTTAGCGAGCACCTATGAAGGCCGGCACGGCACAAGAGGTGGTTGGGTGGCCAGCACCACGCCTGGCTGGCTCGTACGAATGTATGTTTGAACTTCTTTTGCACCATACTAGCCAACCGTGCTTATTTCGAGGTCTATGTCTCCCCAGTGGCGACGTTTACACACTGCATCAGGTACTCAGTTTAAGGCCGAGTTGCCCTAGGAGAGACTCAGAACCGGTTCAAATAGTCAATGATTGTTGGCCTTGAACGGAAATGTAACTCGGTTCTCTAGGGTTCATAGCGCAAGCGCGCTTAACGCTACACTACCGCTCCCCATAAGCGACACTTACACTCACACACACACAAGCTCAACGCTTTCACCCACACTCACCCACATGGGTTACACGCTCTCACGCAATCACCTGTACGGGCTACACACACACTCACTCACCCACCCACCCACAGGAGCTACACACTCTCACCTGCACGAGTTTGTCAATGCCCAGGGCACGGTCGATCTCTGCCAGGTCCACCTCGTCAGTGCTGCTCAGCAGCGAGTCCAGCTGGTCCAGCAGCGCCTTCTCGTTGTTTTGCGCCTCCAGGCTCGTGGGCGGGCACAGCAGCTCGTCCAGCGACGGCGTGAAGGCTTGCCTGCAGCAACGAGACGAAATTGTCATCAGGAACTCTTGACGAATCAGTGGAAATGGTTGATGTTAGGGGAACGGTCCACAGAAGCGAATATCATGGTTCTACTTTCCGAGATCGTTTCAAGTCGTCTCTGGTCCACATGGCAGAGAGCAACACTTTTCCAGAGCCGGAATCTATCGATTGATCAAGTACTGAACCAAATTTAATGTTTTTTTGCGGAGTTAATTGTCACTGGGATGAGATCCTCAACCCAATTACACTTGAACACCCCATAACACAAATTCTGCTGCTTGCCGAGTAACAGTTTGGATTTGAACCCAGAAACCTCAGTGACATTGCCGCAATGATCCAACACGGGCATTGTGAGCCCATCTCAACAACCTTAGGGTCATACCTTTCTTTTTTAAATAACCTAACACGTTTTCCAAAGGCAACTCATTATTTATTTACAAGCACTATGGTGGTGGTAGCTAAAAATTAACAAACTGCCCTGCACGTGTTACAGTAAAACAAAAACAAGCAGCAGTAGCGAATGCAATTGTGGTGGTGGAAGGGGAGGGAATGAGGGGTGGGAGCCAACGTGGGATCGTCGGGAGGGGGGGGGGGGGGAGACAATCGCTATTGGATTCAAGACGTGCATGCCTTTGGCTGCACGAGCGATGAAACGAGCACCTGCTGCTTCTGCCGCTGCGGACATTGGTGGTGCTGCTGGGGAGGGGAGAAGCAGCAGGTTGCGACTCTGGCTTCTAAGCCGTACCCCCCCCCCCCATGCACAATACCAATTTCACACGCTGCCCTTTTCTTAGTGAGCCCCGCTGTGGAATCTACCGACTTTTCTACGAGGCTCAAATGCACTCCTGCATAAACGAAGCCACGCTCGGTAGCCAGTGGGTAAATATATCGGTGGAAGGAGGACAAGGGCAGGAGGGGGGGTAGGGTAAGCGGTGAAGGGAATGTAAACCAGTTTATAATCTTAATAATGATCAGGTAACATAAAGGTTGATTTTTTTTCCCTTGAGTGCGACCTAGCCCCATCGAGTCTCTGATGCACCAGCACAGCTGAATACAGCGATTATTATTATTATTATTTTCTTCACAACCCCATTGTCGATCAACTGCTAGATTAAGGCCTACTCAAGCCACGATTGGTCGTGGGGATTGCTTGACAATACTTCACACAATGCCGGTCAGTATGGGTTGGTGAAAGTGCGGGAGGGGCAGAAGGAGAATAGATTCAGATACCAACTCGCCGCTGATGTAATCCGTGGCCGGGAATAGAACTTGGGATTGCGGGGTTCACCGCACAGTGCAGCTCACCACTGTGCCACAGTTATAAATTATGAAGGTATAAATGCCCGGGAAAAAGGAGTGAATAATATATGTGCACACTGTTTCCTACAACTTCTCCAGACGTGGACTGTTGCATCGTGAAACCGTGGCAAATGGCGACGACTTGCGGAGGCCTTCATTGAGCAGTGGCCAGACTATGGCTAATGATGATGCTGAAGAAATGGACTGTTATCTGCGTGTGAGATACGGTGGTGTGGACCGGTAATCACACACAATCTGCAGCGTTACAAAGTGGCCAGGTGTTGGTAGCATAGCAGCTAGGTTGCCGATATAAACATTTTTTTCGTGCCATTTATTCACGTGTGCTTTTTGCCGTACTTTATTTTCCTCACAATTTGCAATAATAACTATGACACATTTGGCTATATATTCTCACGCAAGAACCTCCTGCGACAGGTCTTGAGACTCGGCCTGACTTTGTGAAACAAATAAGCAGGGCATAAACCAGGGGGTCGGCAACCAAAATAACAAGGAGAGTAATTGTTTTTTAGAATTCGGTAAAAAAAACCCCAATATTTCCAGAGCAACAATGCAATGTAAATACGAGACGTTGGCACAATAAAAAATAACCTCAATTTCACAAGTCCCAAGAGAGCCGCATGCGGCTCCGGAACTGCAGGTTGCGGACCCCCCTGGTTCAGAGTTTTAGTTTTGCTCACCTGTTTGCATCTGCCATTGACCCCTGTTCCAATCCCATCATGCTGTCACCGTAAGGAGGCATCTGATTGGACGGTGGCTGCTGGCCATATGGAGAGTTATTCAAGCCCAGCTCCATCTCGGAGGGAACTGCAGGGACACACAACAGCCAAAGAGAGAAGTCTTAGAAACCAGCACGGACATTTACAAATCATCCTCACGTAGCAATCGCATCCAAACAATGTACGCATTCGCGATCAAGTTGTTTTGGATTAGATCGCGTACATGTGTCGTACACCCACCTCCACCCGACAGAGCCAAGGTTTGTACATGCCAATGTGTTACTAGTTTAGCACACGGGTGTGCTCAAGAGAAAACTCACAACAGTTACAATGTATGCTCTCTGACATTCACATGATCTAACCTAAAAAAATATGCTGTCATGAATAATATTGGTCGTGAAAGCCTACGTGATGGATTCGCATACAATACAGAAACAAATGGATGTTAACATTTAATGCTGCACAATAGAAGCCATGCGTTTTTCTTCAAAGGTTCAAAACAGCATTTCAATATCAAGGCAACATTACCAATTTTGCAAATGTCAGAATAAAAAGGTATCTGCCAAAATGTATTCTCTATGTTAGGGCCAAGATACTCACATTTACGAGACCCAATATTACTGCAGCCAAGATGATGCACAATACAAACATCTGTGACAGTTGTAATATATTAACTGCAATACAGTCATCGTGCACTTTCAGATGCACTTCTGCGGCCATCCGGAACGCTGTCTTCCTTTCGACATTAGGAAGCCACTGGAACTATGCACTTTTAAATATAAATTGAAAACTCATTTTTTTTTAAACAACTTTTCGTGTTGCGTTTCTTATCCTTCTCCCACACCTCCGATGAGCATGGTTGGCGATGTACAGTGCAAAATAAGTTCACCATACAATGCAGGAGGAATATAATTTCGTAATAGTTGAAGGTTTTCAATCATACAATGTTAGAGTGTAGTGGATCTACTGAACACATTGAAACACTGGCCTTGAGCATCATCAATAGCCCAGATCTCTCCACTGCTGGATGAAGAGCCTCTCCACATCGTCAATATCCCTCGTATGGTCTTGCGATGCTGCATCTGGCTCCGACACAGGCGCTGATCCCAGCTCATTAGAAGGGATGATTGTGGCTGTCATCCCTCTGAGCCCTGTGCCCTGCCTAAGCCCATTTACCTTCATGATCACTCCGTACAATGTGTCGAGTTTGAGTTCGTTTTCTGATCGGTGTTGTTCCTCTTTATTGTTGTTCAGTGTAATTGATACTTATTTAGTAGGCAACATGGACTGATTGAGTCGGACCGCTACATTGTTTTTCATTATCAAATCCCAATTTCCAAACAAACTTCAACCTGTTCTCACTCGCCTCCCTTGCATCATTTTTATATTGGCTTGCTATCAATAATTTTCCGCAGATTCACACAATTCGTTGGGTTTTCCAGTTGGGTCTCGGCCCTCCAAAAATTATTTTATTTGGTTCATCAAATCTGCTTTACTTGACAATTTATTCCAACTTTCCAGCTTTGTTTGTGATGTTCTTCAATCGTTCCCTGTCATTATTTTCCACTGGCCACGACAATGAGTATGGTGTCAGCAATTCTGAGATGGATAATTACTTCATTTATATTTACGCCATTATTTCTCCAATCATAATTTCAGAAAACGCCTTCCATGAATGTCTTCGTGAGAGCACATCGCCTCACATGACTAGAGGGTTGCGGATTTTACACCACTGCCTCAGGACCGTCAGTGACAGGGAAACACGTTTGACCTTGACTTATCGTACTAATCACGCAGCACGGTATTAACACAGCCATGAGCAGCTTAATTTCAGTCGAGTCTGTGTAGGTCGGCAACGTTAATTAGAATCCGTACCCCGGCACGGCACACCACATCCAGTATACATCTCGCGATGGCTGTGACTATTTGTCACATGGCTACTTCAATCCACCAGTGACCCAGAAAATGCATTCAGTCTTAAATTAAACTTATAAACTATTTACCAGGTAAGGCCCACTGACCTTCACAGGTCTTTTTCAGCAGTGACCTGGTCACAAATGATAGCTCAACGAAGTGGCTTATCACGTGGAAATTTATAGCAGCCAAATACTCTTAAACGCATCTTGATTCCACATGTGTGAGGGAAAAACCGGAGGAGCTGAAGAAAAACCCACGCGACCATCAAGGTGAGAGAGAGACACCGCAAACTCCAAATATACAGCAGGCATCAGGGTCGGGATCGAACCCGCGACCTCCCGCACACCAGGCGAGGTAGTTAACATCTCGCCACTGTGGCGCCGCCCCCCCCCCCCAACACCGTGGCTACACCACGCCATTTTTAAACAAAGCCAAGATGTGCGCATCTTCCCACGTGGGAGTCGGCGAAGCGCTCACCCATCATGGGTGGCGGCTGCTGTTGCTGCTGCTGCGACAGCGGGCGCCCCACCGCACCGACCCTTGGCTTCATGGGATGGCCCACGGGGCCACACGCGGCGCTGGGACACGGGGCGGCGGCCGGGGATGACGGCATGCCGACCCCGCTCGCCACGCCGGCCACGGGCGACACCTGCGCCGCCCAGGAGCCGCCCTCCGCCTCCGTCATGCTCGCTCGTCGCGCCGGCACCGCCATGCCAGCTCCCGCCACCGCCACACCGCCGCCAGGCCCCGGCATGCCTCCCACCATGACCCCTGCGTGAGAGGCACGGTGAGGAGGGGAGGGTGGCGGGGTTTAGGGGGGGGGGTGGCCGTATCAACGGCACGCGCTGTGCCACGCGCCACGGGTTCCGGTTACGCGGCCAATGATGCAAGCAGCCAGTGTATCGCGTTACGTTGCAGCGCGGTCACCGTGCGGGCAAACGGATAGCACCCGACGCGTTTGTTTGTTTGTTTGTTTTTAAGGAGCGCGTGTTCTTTTTCTTCAGCACTCACAGACAGTTGCGCCCAACCTGGGTCTCATGGGCACGGAGGAGTGACAGCGTCTCATTGTGAAGTTTAAGTGAAGCCTTGGGGGTTTAGTGCAGGGAAGATGCACAAGGGGGACGAAGCATTACGAGCTTAGAGAACAATACAGAGCGGCTTATAAACGCTTCCGTATGGGAGGTGGTAGAAGGAAAGTTAATTTTCCCAGTGCATGTATTGGTAAATCAGGAGCCACAATGGTAATTATTTTATTTTTTTACACTTGTGCCACAATGTATCCTACTGATCTCCCAACAGTAAACAAAGTCTCCACACATTCGTAACCACGGTCCCACATCCGTGCCAAACATACTCAAGTGCGCGGGCAAGTTACCGTGACTGCCCGCGTTGCCCTTGCTGTTGGCCACGCCAGGCTGCCCCGGCTGGCATGGGTGGCAGGCCTGGTTGGCGGACACCGAGCGTAGCCCGGGAGGGTAGGGGCTCGGTCCGCGCCGGCTCGGCGAGTAGACGCCGGGGCTGCATCGTGGTCCCACGGCCGCCGGGTCCATCGACACGGAGCGCGAGAAGGATGGCCGCAGCGCGGGGGAGCCGGGCATGGCGCCAAAATCTTACCGCACAAAACAATCGCACGCGAACACGCGCACAACGCAGTCCGTAAAGAACATCTGCATGAGAAATTTTGAATAAAAAGCGGCAACATTTACATGCGCGCTCTGCTTTTAATGACGGCAGCCCCTCCCCCTCCCACCGATGCATAATCCCCAACCAAAAAAATGCAATGTTGATTTGACTGCTGGCGCTGGGACCCCCTCCCTTGACATCGGGCTCACCTCTCGCACTCTAATGCAAGCGACAGTCTTTCCAGGTGTAAAACCTGGCAGCAGATTTCAACTCTCAAGCGCTCGCCACCGGG
The DNA here is from genome assembly GCF_964198595.1 of Lampetra fluviatilis. Classification (NCBI taxonomy): domain Eukaryota; kingdom Metazoa; phylum Chordata; class Hyperoartia; order Petromyzontiformes; family Petromyzontidae; genus Lampetra; species Lampetra fluviatilis. The sequence continues at coordinate 6,186,915 of NC_136279.1, read as the reverse complement.
AGAACGTCAGGTGACATTAATTTAGAGGGGGGGTCCCTAAAGTAAATGTTGTGGCCCTGCAACTTACTCGTCGCTCGTGCCACTGCTGCCGGAAGGGCCTCTGTCAGAGAGGGAGGTCTAAAGAGCCCCCTCTAGACGGTGTTTTAGCCGACTGTTCTATTCTGGCCAGATGCCTCGGATCGATTAGCTGTGGTATAACCATTCATTCTGTCGGATGGACAGAGGCGGTGGCAGGGGGGGTGGGAGATCTAGTAGACTGTCCCATTTGTTACAACGGCCGCACTGGAAGATTGAAACGGCGTGTCCAGTATTGCAACCACAACATCCACGGCAGCGTTCTAAGGCAACGACGACGCCGTGTCTCTACGTCAACAGGTGAGCACAACAAAAAGCATTTTTAGATTCTGCCGAACGTTTTAGTTTTCACTCCGCATGGAGGGCGACACTCTCTCCCCCCCACCCGCCTTACCATTGGTGGGTGCGGACGGCTTGTTCTGTGCCCTGGTGGCGCCGTGGCCGCCCATCTGCGCCGGCTCAAACCCAGCCGTGGTCGAGGACAAGGGGGTGATGGGTGGCACTGGAGTTGTGGGCGTGGACGCAGTGGTGGCCGCCTGGGACCGACCCTCGGCCACGTCCCGAACAGCCGCGTCGGACGTCAGGCTCCGTAGGAAGCTGTCGAGGTTGTCAAAGTCGTTGGTGGAGTTCTGCAGGAGACAAGAACCCGTTTTATCGCGCGAACTCAACATTTCTTTTCTCTTCATTTGATGGCAGAAAAAACAAGGGGCGTATTTTTCGCATTTTCCTTCCAAGTGTGTAAGTGTTATAAATTGAATCGTCCATTGCTCCCCCAATGGAACGATCCATATTTTATGTATTTTACCAGGTAAGGCCCACTGACCCTACACAGCTCTTTTTTTAGAAGCAACTCGGTTATCACTAATGCTAGCTCAACGAAGTGGCTTAACGCATGGAAATGTACAGCGGGCAAACACTAAACGCATGTTTCAGTGGAGATAAGAGACACTCCAGTAGTTCCTTCTTGGAGGATGCCGAGATTGACTTTTGCAATTGCGCTGGATATGTTTTTTCGGGTTTGTAACGCGTGTAGTTCGGCATGAGGTCCGGCGCTCCCGGCACGTGCCGAGAACCAGTGAACGTTACGCCCAAAAAAGCACATCGGAGAGTGACATTGGACTCTCGTTGAATCATAAACATCGTCACAAAATAAAACGTTCATATTTAACCCACCGGCCCTAGCTCCACAAAAAAATGCATCTCACGACGACGTGAAGCGATAACCCGTTATTATTCATTCGCTATTCCCCACTAACCGAAGCTATCGCTCAATGTCACTCGTTTCGTGACCCGCTGAGAAGTGAAAAAAGGAAACGCAACTCTTTCTTTCTCCGCGGGCTCCGTCTTGATGGCGCTGCTGCTGCTCACGGAGCACGCGTCGGCACCCGCTGATCGCGAGCCGCTGCACCCTCCCGTGGGCGACTCCTCGACCTTCACCGTCGCGCCCGCCGCCTGTTCCTCCTTCTGCACCTTGCCACCCTCCTCCTTGTCCAGCAGGTACCGCAGCAACACGTGGTCCTTGTCTCGCTTCTGGGGGCTGGCTTTCTCCTTCTTGATGCTCGCCATCCCATTCTCGCCGCCGCCGCCGCATTCTTTTTCGGACACCGCCTCCTGCTTGATTTCCACCGGGCCCCCCGGCAGGGAGGAGGAGGAAGATGACAGCGCCGCCGATGGCGACGTGGACAGATTTTCTGTCTTCCCTGCGGCGACCACCTCTCCAATGATTTTATCGGCGTCCAGAGTCGTCCCGCTCTCCTGCAGCAGCTTGTGCAGGATCTTGTGTTTCTCCGTCAGGGAGGTCATCCCCGATGAGCCGGACGCCGACGAGCTGGAATTTGTTGGCATCCCGTTCTCTCCGGCTTCCACCTTTATGGGCTCGCCCCTGCCCCCGTGCAATTGGTCCCTTCCTGACTGCTCAGAGCCGCCCCCACCACCACCTTCGCCAATCAGCAGCTGCAGCAGCTTCATGTTACCCTTGCCCTCGGCCGAAGTGCTCCCCGGTTCACTCGAGTCCCCGCTGCCAGATGCGGGGTCGTCCTTTCCCACGCAGCCACTGGTGCTGTTTTTGCCGCTGCCACCACCGCAACCACCGCCCACTTTCTGTCCGAGAGAATCTGCTTGTCCCGACTGGGCAGCAGCCTCCGACTGCCCGAGACACATGTTGGGCGCGCCACCTTCCACCTTAATGCTGCGCAACATGGGCTGCTGCGTCGGTGTGCTCGCGGACGATGCCGCGCCGACGTTCCTCTGGCCGGGCGACGACATTTTGGCCATGCCGAAACCGCCGGGCTGGGCGTCCGCGGCCGCGCCGGGCTGAGCGGCACCGGCGCAGCCCCGACTGCCGGCGTTCATGGCTCCCAGCGGCGAGCGCATGTTCCCCATAGCCTGGGGCGAGCGCATGCCGCCTGTCGAGCCGGCGCTCACCGGAGAGAACGGCATCCGTGGGGCCTCGAACGAGCCCTGGGGGCTGCTGTGCGCGGGGTTGGCCGCGCCGGGGCTGCACCTCTGCCTCGGCGACATCATCATCGCGGCCTGCGTCACCATCGCGCCGGGGCTGCTTCGGGCAGGGCTGCCACCCACGCTCACGTTAGTGCCGCCCTGGTTACCCATGACGCCGGCCATGCTGACCGTCCCTTCGCCGCCGTTCATTCCGCCAAAACGGTGGCCCACCGAGTTGGCTTGCGCTGCCGATGGGCTCCTGCCCATCGTGGCATCGTTAGGCCCTCCAAACCTGCCCGGTGCACGCCAGAAACCGGGCTGGCCTGTAGGATGGCCTGTGGGATTAGACGTACTGTAGCCTTGGCTGCTGACTGGCTGGTGGTGTTGTTGCTGCTGATGCTGCTGCTGCTGTTGTTGCTGATGGTGGTGATGTTGCTGGTGATGTTGGTGCTGTTGCTGCTGCTGTTGTTGGTGTTGTTGGTGTTGCTGCTGTTGTTGCTGTTGCTGCTGTTGTTGGTGTTGCTGCTGTTGTTGGTGTTGCTGCTGTTGTTGGTGTTGCTGCTGTTGTTGGTGTTGCTGCTGGTGTTGCTGCTGCTGTTGCTGTTGATGATGTTGTTCCTGGCTGGAACCAACAGGTAACATCGGCTGTTGGCCTGGCAGGTGTTGGTGCTGGCTGCTATTGACCATGACGTTGCTGTTGTTTTGTTTCCCAGCTCCAACTGCCTGTGCCATTGCGTCTTGACCAATTATCGACTTCTCTCTGAAAGAGATAAAATAAAATATATAAACACACACATAAGAGTTGTCAATTAATTTACGAAAATGCATTTGCAACCAGCACTATCCCATGATTAACAAAGTTTATCAATATCTCAGGTGGTGCTGCAGCAAAGCACTTGTTTAACAATTCGAAGGCTGTGCATTCAAAACTTGATTTCCGGAGTCGATTGAGCTCATCGTACCTCCAGGGTCAATACAACAACAGAAGCGAATGACCGGGCTAAAAATCAGAAATACAGTTAACATTTTCCCCTTCTATTTCCCTATTTAACATGGCTAACGATGCATGCATTGACAAAAGCTGTCCACAGCCTCATGTCACCGCGGGCTGGATTAAACGAAGTCATGGGTCCAATCCGGCCGGCAGACTGCAGATTTCCGCAATTCCACTCGACAGTTTCCGTCTTGCTGTGGCTGGGCATGGAAAGAGGGATGCGGGGAGCGTGGAAGCCAAGCCGACCTGACAACGTTGTGGATGGACTGCACCATGTGCGGCTGCGTGGTGGCGTTGTTGCGGAAGAGCTTGCTCTTGGTCTGTGCGATCACCACGGTACCGTCCGCCAGCTGGAATCGGTACGGTGGACTCGTGGCCATGCCCTTCATCATCACTGCACACCCCGCACGTGCGCAGACACGCGTGTACACACGCGCACGAACACACACGCACGCACATGCACAAATGAGATCAGATCACGGTGTCATCGTGGCTAAAGCCGTCGGCGCCACCACAATGTGCCGACGACAAGTTCTAACTTCGGACAGAGTATACGTCGAGGGTCGATAAGCTCAATTATAAGTAATACAGCCAACTGCCCAATGTGTTTCAGGTAGCACAGCGTGAAAACACACCACAAAGCCATACAGCACAACCACAAAAACCAACACGAAGGGCTTCCCGGATAATAAAACAATTAAAGACACGCTTACATGAGGCTATAAACCGCATTTATTGCTTATACCTGTTTGGAATGAGGGCGAAGACACAGAAAGGATGATTTTGTTTTGACTGTAATTAGTCACTTTACTTTCTGAAGTGCTTGCTGTGAGAATCAGCGAATAATTAAACCAGCGTGTATGTAAATATATCTTAGTTGGTTTAAGCAGGGTTAATCTACAACCTGGATGATTAATCTGAGAGTTTACTGTGGTAATAATGTGCAACCCCGAGTTCTCCCAATGCCATGTTAGTCATGGGGGTCTGTTGACCATATATGTATAAGGAAAGATATGGATACTGGATGCTTATTTTATAATAATTTATTTATTTGTATATTACTTAACATGGCAATTGATTATTGTTGTGTATAGAGCTGTCTATAGATAATAATAATAACAATAATACAATGTTATAACATGATGACTTTACCAAACTGGTCAGTGTGCGTTGGGAAAGGTTAGGCCCAGGACTGGTTCAGATACGAGCTGTCGTTGCGGATCGAACTCGACTCTGCGAGTTCATTGCGCCGTGCTCCAACTACTCGGTCACAGCTCCACCCCAAGTCAAAGTCTAAAGTTTCTCCGTGCTCATATGAGTGATAGGGTGAGCTCACTTCCATGGGCTGCATGAGGCAGTGGTAAAAATACCACATTCTTAAAGTGGGGGGCCCCCGAGTGCCTCCATACGCCTGCGACTGTTGCCTTCCATACAAAATGACAGATTTTACGGTAAACTTGAAACCTTCTGATTCCAATGGAGCACTTGCAGAGGCCAATTAAAATCACCGCAAAGATAAATTACAAGAACAGCTCCACCTTGTCACGTTCGTTTTGGATTGGACGTCAAAAGCTACACCTTTGTGAAGTGACAGTTAAAACCCAAGCCGCAGAGCTTTCACCCCTGAATTTTAAATAAAAGAGAGGAATATATCTGTTATAGTCTCCACTCTCCAGTATTAAGATGATAAATCCTCAACCCTACACAAACTACACGTTATGTGTATATAAATACAAGACAAAGAACCCCCGTATAGCCTGAACAGACTTTTTGGACAAGTGCTGTTAGCAAACACCTATGAATACCAGCATGGAATGAGGGGCTGGGTGGCCAGCACCATGCCCGGCCACCTTTGTCTCCCCAGTGGCGATGTTTACATACCGCACCAGGTACTCATTTGAGGCTGAGTCGACCGAGGGGAGGCTCAGAACCAGTTAATCATCACTGGTGTTGGCCGACCATGAGCAGGGATAATATTCGGGTCACCGAGTTCATAGCACAGTGCAATAACCACTGCACTATTGCTACCCACTCTGTATATATACACACATACATACACAAGACTATTCCATTAGCCTGTCGCTGTGCAATGCCAGAGTAAGAGCGTCTTTGGCATACATGTGGATGTGCGTACCTGCATCGTGTGAGCGAATGGACGTTTGCATGCGGGCCGTGCGTGCATTGCTTCCGTATGTGCGTGCGTGCGTACGTACCTTCCTGGTGGTGGCGGCGTGCGAGGGACATGTTGGCTTCAGCTGCCTGGTAGAACACCTTGATGGATCTCCGCACCAGGTCCTCCCAGCCCACGGTCATCGAGGCACGCAGGCTGCTCGTGTCGATTGCCACGATTTTTCCTGGACAATAACAAAGATTCCCCCCCACCAAAGAGCCTTTAATGCACGGCTGGGACAAGTGCTGTTTGCAAGTTGCACCTCTGAAGGCGGGCACAACACACGAGGGGGGTGGGTGGGCCAGCACCACGTCCGGCCGCCTTTTTTTCCCGAGTGGCGATGTTTACACATCACACCAGGTCCTCATTTGAAGTGGAGCCAACCTCGGGGCGGGCCCAGGACTCATTCAGAAGGACAAAGACGGTCACTGCAGCGAGCGCTTTCAGATGCGCTTCTGCGGCCGTCTGGAACGCTCCATTAGGCACCCACTGGAGCTGTGCACTTTTAAAACGAGATTGAAAATGTTTCTATTTAGAACTGCTTTTTGTGTTTAGTTTGTTGTCCTTCCACCGCACCTCCAATTAGCACGGTTGGCTAGGTACGGTGCGAAAGAAGTTCAACGTACATACAAACGTCACTGATGTTAGCCTTGGGCGGGATTCGAACTCCGGACAACAGGTTAATAGAGCAGCGTGCTAGGCACAGCACTCCAAAGGTGTCTGCAAATCACCCACTGTGAGCCTCCCTCAGCTGCCCAACAGCAATGTGGCATCGCAATCTTTCCGAACACGCATGAGGACAAGGCAATGATGACCAAAGCACCTTCAGCTACATGCATTCCTATTACTTGACATTCATTAAAGTGTTGCAAACAACTTGTTTCAACATCCCGTGTTTAATGATAAAAATAAAAACACAAAATATAACCGTTATTGGCCAAACATTGCAATGCAAAAAAAATGGTCCTGAAAATTACTTTATTAGAATTGCAAGCAGCAACATCGCCTGACCTCCATGCATAAAAGGGTATCAGGACTGCAAAAGCATCCTAATAACATGCAAAAAAATTATGAACAATATTGCCTGCCTTTTTTTGACCGTGTTAAAGAGTTCTCACCTCATGCCATTTGCACAACAGCTTGGATGTAAATATCAGCACTTTCGTATGCCAGCAAGTGACCAAGAGGTTTTAAAATGTTGTTTGAACAACAAGAGTATATTTCGGTTGGCTGTGCGCATCCACACTGGATCATAAGTGCAGCCTCCACCCAGCACAAACAGTGCCACTGATGTGACTGAAGCCAATCATCAACCAGAAATTGACCGAAATAATTATGTCATCAATAATACCGGATCATCGCTGTGGCGAGATGTTGACTCCCTCATCTGGTATGCAGGAGGTCGTGGGTTCGATTCTAACCCTGACGCCTGCTGTATATTTGGAGTTTGCGTGTCTCTCCCCGTGTGGATTTCTGAGTCCTCCGGTTTTTCCCTCCACATTTCGAATCAACATCACGCGTTGAGAGTATTTGGCTGCTATACATTTCCACATGATAAGCCACATAGTTGAGCTATCATTTGTGGCCAGGTCGCTTCTAAAACAAGAGTAATATAGCTCAGTGGACCATACCTGGCAAAATAAGTATAGATTAGTTTATTCACTCCACGCCTTACACCACGGGGTCCGTGTGCAGCGTGCAAAGCCCAAGCGCTCACGCCGCTGCAGCGCCCGCATCAAATGCTCGGCGCACACCAGAGGTGGGACAAAGTCATTGTTATGCAAGTCCAAGTCGAGTCGCAAGTCATCAAATTCATGACTCGAGTCTGACTCGAGTCCAAGTCACATGACTCGAGTCCACATCTCATAGGTGGGACAAAGTCATTGTTATGCAAGTCCAAGTCGAGTCGCAAGTCATCAAATTCATGACTCGAGTCTGACTCGAGTCCAAGTCACATGACTCGAGTCCACACCTCTGGCGCACACGTTCCACGTTTTTACGCCTCCTCTCATTTGACCATCAAACGTCAAGGCTACTTCATTTTACACTTTGTCGGGCTTGCCGACTTATGCTGCGCTGCGTGCCCTTGCGCAACGGCGCGTGAGAAAGAAAAAACACACAAAACTGGGTGAGCAGAGAGAAGACGTCTTGTCTTAGGGTATGGACACGGTGGGGGGGGGGGGTGGAGAGGTGTCACCTACCCGTGGGATCTTGCCGCGTGGAGAACGATTCCGATCTGGGCATGGGTCGAGCGACGCAGATGAGGCAGGACTGCAGGTCTGCGCGCACACAGTGGAGGGGGGGGGCACAAGCACGCGGCATACGTTCACCTCCTGCCCGCTACCGACAGCGCCACAAAACTGTGCTGGTGGCATGACGAAGAATGTACCGAAAATTTTATTTTGTTTTCAGCAGACCGAGGAGGCGCGTGCCTGACGAAAGCATTATTCAGCCACGGGTATTTGTTAGTTCCCTCGCCCAATCACCCAAAATGCGTCAGATCTCGAGAAGCCAATAAGCAGGTATGGATGTGCCAAGCGAGTGCTTGGATGACTGACCACAACGCATAAAAACAAACAGCTCCTGCAAGCTGTTACGGGGCTAGAAAATATCAGCGTTGTATTTAATGTACTATGCTGCGAATAACCCTCATGGCCCATGCCGTGTCGGGAAGCCCTCATCCGGCAGTGAATTGACAGAAGAGCTGGACATGTGCACCGTCACTTTTAAGCGCGATCGGAAAAACTATCGATGCACGTCTACCATCGTGGATAGGTCGAGGTCAGGAGGTCATCATGAACAATGCTGTTGGTGCCACCACACATAGCCATCTCTCCTTCCTTCCGCTGGTTCCCGTAGTTGTTGTCAAGTCAACCACCCGAGCTTCCATGTCCACTCTTGCAGTATCCCACCATGCTGGCTTTTTCTCAGGTTGTGGGATACTGTACGGTATTACTGTGATGTACGTGTACAGCCTTTTCGTCAATCCACTGCTGGATTAAGGCCTCCATACTTTGCGTAGGTCATAGGGGGTTTATTTGAATATAGTTCAACAAGATTGGTCAGTGCTGGTTGGACAAGGCAAGGAGCATAGAAGTACGATACAACAATGGATTTTGCTGCACTGTCCTTTGCTGCCCGCAACCAGCCTCGAAGCCGATCACGCCTGTGATGCACGGTGGCCACCTGTCCATCATCCCGATAGTGTCAAGAGACGAGAACCACTTCATCGGAAGTAAACAGGGGGTCATTCCCTACAGGCATAAAAATAACATGGACTCAAGACGTGCAGCCAAGGGTAAACGGCTCATGCTAGAGGCTTAAGTAGCCAATCGGCTTCGACCACGGCAACTCCTTAGCAGACGAACCTTCTCCCTCCTCCTTGATGGCGCGTGGGTGCGTGACGGCAAAGCACTGCATGGTCTCGTATCTCTGCAGCTCCTCCTGGGCGGCCCCCGGTCCGCTGCCCCGAGCCGCCACCCCAGTGGACCCGGCTGCCCCGGCCACCCCGACTGCCCCCGGAGCCCCGGCTGCCACGTCCGTCTCCGCCTCGGAGTCGTGGAGGGGCCGCACGAGCATGCGGCACGAGAAGGTGCAGCTGTTCCTCTGTGTGGTGTCGCTGGGCCACGGCACGCCGTTCACTGCGTGGAGAAAACAACGAACGGGCGCGCACACGCACGCACACACACACACGCACGCAGCAGGCGCTTGAGCCACGACTCCCCGACGAAGCAAGGACAACACGACATGACTGCCGTCGCACGCCCGGCCACACACACCACCCCGCGCCAGTGTTTTTATTGTAAATAAAAGACGGGAGAAGGGGCGAGGCTAAGTTGACGGGCCCTGGTCTTGGCAAGTCGACTCGTAAATTTTGTGATGCGCGTTTTAACCCTTAAGGTGTTTATTACAATAGTGCTGGCATATACGGTATATAACTGTAAGCGGTTGTTGCAAGCCGTATGCCCAAGGACACCCCTCGATTTCGGTGGCAAGATCTTAACTGCCTCGTCCGGTATGCAACAGGATTAAATCCAGAGCCAGACGTCAGTTTGCGGTGTGTCTCTCCCCAAGGTCGCGTGGATTTTTCTCCGGGTCGTCCAGTTTTTCCCTCCACATATGGAAACATGCGTTGAGAGTATTTGGCTGCGATAAATTTCCACGTGATAAGCCGCTTCGTTGAGCTATGATTGTTGGCCAGGTCGCTTGTGGGCCTTACCTGGTAAAATAAAAAAATAGTTTATGGTTTAGTAGACTGGAGGCTGCACCCTGCTGAAAGTCGTAAACAGATCTGGCGTGTGAAGTCATGGCATCTTGTTTAACTTGCGCTGCACGCCAAATCTACACTAATTACCGTGTCACATCTTGCAAAATGCAACGCACACTCGTGTGCTCATATTACAATTGTAATTATTGACGTGATAAACAACGAACGTGCCATTTCATTGCACGCATCCATTACACGGGGGTTCTGTTCAGATCCTCTGTAAATAAAGTCAAACATTTATTTTAAGGAACAATGACATTTCATTGAAAGTGGTTAACCAGGTCTTTATCACAACAGGTAATGAATTGGCTGATGGTCAAGATCATGATGTAACGGCAGCCAAGAAATGTCTCCTGTCCGGGAGTACGACGACCAAGGAGATGGAGCGATGAAATCAGTTCGTTTGTAGATGCTGTGTGGATTATTACACCGGAGAATCGTGAGAGGTAGTGGCGGCTTTGGGAGGCCAGTGGATTGGCCACGGCCGATGATAACGGTGATATAAAAGCATCGTCAAACTGGTAGATCCAAGTAAAATGAGAGAATAGACATGCAGTCTGTGCATTACCACATTTAATTTAATTCACAGCGTCCCCTCCAGGGATGCTCCCAGGCAGACACTCTTCTAATCCCCAGTGCTTGCCAACAATAACCATCGATCTGCTTTAGCCAGGAGAGTTGTGACCTCTTCCTTGGGCTCCTCCAACGAGGTTTAATCCTTTTCAAAATAATCCTGCGTGAGAGATCAATCGAAAGGAAATAGGCCACATGCCCAAAGCGCTGTAACTGGTGCAACCCAGATGAAAACCAAATCGCTGGTTTGACACACAGTGGCTCCGGTGACACTCCATGATCCTCTGGAGACACTTGGTAATGATGGGAGTTCAGCTTCCTCGTCAGGGCAGCATTGAATGGATTTCCAAGAATTACTCACGATGAAACACAGGCACCGTGAAGATACATAGCCGAGTCTTTCTGCATAGACGCCTAGAGCACCTGACGATTGACTGAGCCAGTCCATTGTACCAGAGGCCAGAAAAAGATGCTAAATGACCTCCAAGTCAAACCCACTATTTACCAAGGATGATGCTAGAAGGCAAGTAACCCTATTGAAGACCTCAACAACAACAGCCACCATTCGCCACTAAGTGGCGGTGCTTGTGCCAGGCTCGGTGCACTCTGAGGCCACGCGTGTGCTGAGGAGCGGTATAGTGCAGCGGTTAGCGCGCCGCGCTATGAACCCGGCGACCCGAGTTCAATTCCCACTCACAGCCAACACCACAGACGATTATCTGAACCGGTCATGGGCCTCCCCTAGGTTGACTCAGCCTCAAATTAGTACCTGGTGTAGTGTGTAAACATCATCGCCACTAGGGAGACAAAGGCGGCTGGGCGTGGTACTGGCCACCCACCTCCTCATGTGCTGTGCGCCAGCCTTCTTAGGTGCTCGCTAACAGCACTTGCCACAATAGTCTGTTAAGGCTACACAGGGGATCTTTATCTTTTGGTGTGTTGAAGACCTCAACACACACACAAATATACACCACGAGTGGATAGCATCACTGAGTACGTCTCTGAATGCCTGGATTAGGCCTTAAGTCCAGAAGACCTTCAATTCCAGTTGACTTGCCTCCTTTTTAAGAACCTCAAGGGACAAGCGCCAAGCTCTTGGAAGGACTCCACAAAAAAAAACATCGCATCGTCGGCAAAAACGCCAACAGATGCACTACATCTCTGGGTATGTTAAAGACAGATTTTAAATCGGACTCCATCACACACTGAGAGCAGGAGAGTGTGACGAAATAATAAAAGTAAAAATGAAAATCTCAATCTTTTTACAAAGTTCAAGTAATTACAAGTAAAACTTTGTGTAAACAAAGCATTTACATGAACCTTTGCTCAAAATCATGGCAATGTCAATTAGCGGTACGCCGAAGCAAACGCATTCACACTCCACAGCGTAATCAGCTGACGAACAAGTAGACAGGCAGGGAGTAGAGTAGCAGAACTAATGCGATTAAAACATTCCAATGCAAGTCTATCTTGTGATAATTAAATTGTCATGCCTGTGGTCAGGTGTTAAGGCAAAACACGTGACAAACTGAGCAGGCAGACAAGCGTGTCGTGCACACATACCCACAGCTCTCCGAGCTCCAGGCACGAGGCCAAATTGTCACCATGCCTTGGGGGCTCCATCCTACCGACGAACCACTTACCATCCACAGAACATTAACCGCCTTTTGAATTATGCCGTCTACGAGACTTTCTATAATATTTACAAAAAAAGTTTTTCCACTTTTAACCCGCTCGCGAAGACAACGTTCCACTTTGTCTGTGCGAACCACATTGTTTGCTCCGCGGTGGTGAAAAAAACATCACATTGGGATGCCTGTGGGGGCAGGGACCCTGAGCGGGAGCGGTTGCGTGCAAGAGACGCCGCACTGCCCAAGTTGAACCCTGGCCAGGAGTGCCGTGCGGCAGACACGGCGCTCCTGGGGTGTGTAAACAGCGGAAGGCAACGCCACCCTCGCGCAAAGAGCGAGAAACAGTGGCACGTGACAAGTATGAGGGTTTGCATCTCCTGAGCCATTGGAGGAAAGGTGCCTAAAAGCGAAGCAACTTTGGAGGCCTTCACATGCGGTATGCCAGCCAGTGCTGTGAATATGTTTCAGAAAGCCAAAAAGCAAAGTGTTTCCATGCTCAAATGAGCGTCGGAGTGGTGGAAATTACACATTCCTATAGCCGTTGGGACTATAGGAGTTTGGATTTCGACATCGCAAGAATGTGAAGGAAGAAGAGGCCATGTCTAAATCTGGCAGCGTGAAGATAATGACTGCTGATGATGTGGCAGGGTCCAACTTTTACCCGATGTCAAGACACAGTTTTGACTTTCCATGAAACAGTATTCATTTTATCAACCCTGGAGGGGTGATGTCCGAGGCGATCCCTTGTCGGGATTTGAACTTATCGGGGATTTGAACATAGCACGTTCTGACGGCAAGTCAATGGGCGATGTGCTGCAGCACCGCCCGACCCGAATCGTATGCAGAGTGAAGCGCGCGAGTACTCAAACGCTGACATTTGACAGCCGCAAATGACGAAGGATTGGAAATGCCGACATGAAAGACACAACCATAACCCTAAAAAGAGAGGGAGGGGGGTGCACTATCACGCTCAACCGTCTCATCGCACATCTCACCGAGCGACTTGGGCAGGAGGTTGCGAATGAAGTTGGCGTGGTCGCCTACGTGCAGGATGTTGTAGACGCTCTTGTTCATCAGCTCATCCTGGTTGTACTTCAGGTAGTTCTTCACGTTCTCGGACACGAACACGATGTTGCCCTCGCGGTTTACAACGAAGAAGAAGCCGTCCAGCGCCTGCACACAAATGCACGCCAGGTGCGGTCATTCACAAAGAGAAGTACAAAGATCCCCCCTTGTAGCCATGACAGACTTTTGGGGACAAGTGCTGTCAGCGAGTAGCATCACCTATGAAGGCCGGCAGGTCACATGAGGGGATGGGGTGGCCAGGAACCACAACCGGCTGCCTCTGTCTCCCGAGTGGCGATGTTTACATATCGCACTGGGTACTCGATTGAGACCGAGTCGGGCCTAGGGGAGGCCTTGAACCAGTTAAAATATTCACGACTGATGCTGGCCGTGAGTGGGAATCCAACTCGGTACGCTGGGTTCGTAGCGCAGTGCGCTAACCGCCGCACTACACACACACACACACAACTCTTAGCTGCCACGTTCTTTCATCGAAACGCATCGTCGACGAGACATCACCGACATGAAACTAGCTCAAGAGCTATGAGGGGTCAGGTACCTCGAGCAGCAGCGGGCCCAGGGAGTCCTTGTCGATGAGGGTCTGCCTGCTGGACGAAACGTCCGACTGCTGGATCTCAGGGGTGCGAGCCGTCGCCTTCTCTGCTCCAGCAACGAGCGCGAAGATAGCGGAACGCACGAACGCACACAATGCATGCGACACGAGACACACGCAGGAGATACACACACACAGACACACAGGCATACGCAGACGCAAACACGCGACACACACACACGCAAACAGCACAGGCGCAAACGCACACACATATACAATCATGTTAGCATGTGTGCACACAGATGCGCACGGGCAAGATTATGAGCTCCGAATGCAGTCAAAGTGACCGGTGGTATTCGGGAACAATGGGAGACAATACCATGAAGATGAGAACTTGGCGCTTGGCTCAGACATAGTGGGCATAGCTCTGGGAATATTTGTAAATGATTAGGACCCAAGCACAGGTTAAGCTCAGAAAGCTGGAAGACTTTCCTCGAACAAAGAAAGTGGTAAAAACCTTTGGATGTTTATACAGGGTGCTTAAAAAAAATGGTAACACTTTTGAGAATTTGCAACAATAAGAAATGTTCCTCTGGGCTCTGGAGACAACCCGGAGAAAATTCCAGGCATGTGTTGACAATGATGGCGAACAAGTGTTGTTTGTTACGTTACGATAGTCCCATAAAAAGTGTTTAAAAAAATTGAAGCGCCCTGTATAGGCACTACATAATGTCACCACGCACCGATGATTACGTTGCATGAAAAATTTACATCGCTTTGTCAATCCACTGAAGGACCAAGACCTCCACACTTCTTGTCCACTACAGGGGTTGTTTGAACATACTTCACCATGCTGGTCACTGCGACCTGGTAAAAAGGACTGGTTCGGATATCCGTTGCCGTTGATGTTAAGCACGGGAGTGAATCGAACTCGGCTCACCGAGTTCAGAACGCATTATGCTAACCACTGTGCCACTTGCTGCACCCCTGAGTACTGTAGTGTTCAGTCACGGAGCATAACTATTACACATCTATGAATGCATGTGTACACGCCTGATCCATGACATATTGATGGAAGAGTTTAATAGGCACGATCAAACAACACAAAAATACAATCAGGAATATATTTCTGGGCTGACACAGGGAGGGTGTAGGGGCCGGTGGATTTTAGAAACTTGCACCGTTGTTTCAACTTCCCATTAAGACTCACAGCAGCATCCAAATAAACACCACGTTGTCAGCTGCTGTAAATAAATTAACTCGTACGAGTTGTAACGCACACACGTGCAAAACATGAACCGCTGCTGCTGGGACACAAACCACCCACGCGGACGAGCCATCCCCAGCCGGAGCTCAACCACTCCGCTGCGCCCATATGTCCCGGCAGCTGGCTCTCTTAGCCCGCGACTCCATTTTACACAAAGTTGACTGCGCATGCTTTGCTCCTCACGTGTGACATATGCTGACGGAACGTGCGCGAGTCCAAATTACAAATTGGATCGCCCCCTCCCGCGCCTGCCCGACCACACTAGCCTCCCCCCACGCTCACCACCGCCCAACTTCCACCACACGAAAAGAATAAATCCCTTCTTCACCGTTACGGACGGCGTGAAGATTCTAGAGCCTCGACGCGCATCCCAAACGCTGCGACACGGCAAGCCGCAAATACTGGTGCCGCCGCCGCCGCTCGTGTTCCGCTCGTGTTCGATGTAAATTCAAGAGTTTAAACTGTTCACTGTTAAGAGATCTCAACTCACAACACTGCCGTGCAGCAAATGAGCAGCTGCATTGCTGCACAGAACCCTTCTTTATAACCCAATCAACAATTCTGTCGCGTATACCCCCCCCGCCCTCCACGCACAAATATCCTTAATTAACGAATGTGGAGCATGCGGGTGGGCGTAACGCTGTGGGGCTCGACTGCCACCGCCGCCGTAGTAATGTGTAGCTCTTGGGTCCCCCCCCAGGGGTCAATAGTAGGGGTGGGGTGGGGGGTCGCGTGCTCTGTTTATGCACAAACACTACGGGGCATCGCAAACAGTGGCGTTGGACCTGCTCCCACCGAACCCCCGGCATGTGGACCTGTTCCATATCTGCGATAGTCAAAGCCGGTGTGGCCAAGCAAGTGCCGCCCTCCGCCCGCCAACTGCGGCCAACGTTCAATTACGTTCGGCCTCTTCGTAAAGGTTTCAATTGAAAAGGATCGGCCTTTGTATGGGTCGTACATCTTGGGCACTTGTTTGTTCATCCAAGGTCAGTGAGAAGTGTGTGTCTTGATGCTCAAAAAACACATGGGGCGGTGACGCGGTCCACCCCCTGTCCAAGTGCAGGGTCAAGACCTTCGTATTTTCCCTCTGCCGATGACCGACTGCAAACTTCTCTCCATAAAATAATATATATGCCCGCTGTTTCTGTGCATTGTCCTAGGATGCGGTTGCATTCAGGTGCAATGTAGATCAAAACTTTCATATCCACGGTGCAAGACGGCCGTTGCTTCGCAACAAAGTGGTACTATCCTCGTTTTAAAGAACCCTCCCAAACCCAAAATAATGAGGGATGATGCCGATGACTGGACAGATGCTTGTGCGCACAGCCGAGCTTGCAACCCATTCGGTGAGAGCATTCGAGCCGCTAATCTTCTTGCAGTGTCCTACATAGCGAGTGATGCCTTTCACTTGCCAAGATGTTAACTCCCTCACCTGGTATACAGGAGGTCATGGGTTTCATCCCGACCCTGACACCTGCTGTGTATTTGGCGTTTGTATGTCTCTCTCCCCGTGGTCGCGTGGATTTTTCTCCGGGTCCTTCCAGTGTTTCCAACCATATTTAGAATCAACATGCGTTGAGTATTTGGCTGCTATAAATTTCCACGTGATAAGCCACTTCGTTAAACTATCATTTGTGGCCAGGTCGCTTGACAAAGAGCTCAATAGTTCAGTGGGCCTTACCTGGAAAAGAAATGGTCGTAGTAGTGTGTTGGTTAATCGATGGCTATGATCAACTGTACCCCACCGCCAAAGCCTGACCAGTGCCATGTAGCATCGGGGTGCGATTGCGCAATGTGGCTGAATGTACTCTGCTGTGCAACGCAAACGAAAAAAATCTAGCGTTGTTAAAATGTTGGCAGTGCCGAGGGTGTAGAGTGCAAAAATTCCCCCGCCCCCACTACCCCCCAGTGAACTTCCTGAGCATGCGTTACATTTCATCATTTCTTTTTGCTGGTTTTTAGAGCCATCAATTGGGGATAGTAAATGAGTACATCAAATATGCCTGTCCAGATGCAGAGTGCCCTTCCATTACTAGGTTACAATAACAGATTATTCTATTTCCAGGACAAACTTTAAACATAAATAAATCCAGCTTTACAAATAACTTTGCTGAAATACAGTAGAATTTGCCTTCTCAACATCAGTCTTAAATGCGAAGAAGAATGGAAAAGAATCCGCTCCCAGGCTTGTATTGGGATTCTGCATTTACGTAATAAAACAGGAGTGAAACTCCCAACTATTCGCAAATTCGCGGCACCCCTGCAGTTCGTGGGAACTTCAGCAATCCGCAAGCTTTCGTACATTTCTGGGTTTTTGGAGGCAGTTGCGACCTCTGCACATTTTTTGCCGATTTTTGGAATTGTGGCTAATTCCTGCTAAAATTCACAGCACACCGCAACTGAGATATTTTTTTTGTTAATGCACAGAAAAGCATAGAAACACGTGGAGTTTCAGAGGCAAACGGCGATGCAACGAGACATAAGGGAGTGTGCTTTGAAGTGAGCGGCGTGAACTTACCTGCTACAGAAAATATTTTTTGATGTAACCATCACCAAATGTTTTGCAAATTCTTGGGAATATTTAGTCATGCATGGTGCAGACTCCTACAATGTGCACATCGTTGCAGTCTTGGGGCTAGAAGTTTTTTAAGTCAGCAGAATCCACAAGTTTTCAGTGTGGATTTTAAAAATATAATTCGCGCTGTGTCGTGCATTATAAAATCCGTGAAAAAAACAATCCCCATATCACCGTGGATTTCTGGAATTTCGCTGTACTGTCTTGCTGCTGTTTGTGGCTACGTGTTAAGACATTTACTACATACACTGGCAATGGCTGCTTCTGGAATCAGAAAGGACCATGGCAGTATTCGTGGCTATTTCCCCCGCTGGTCACGTGAATGTGGTCCATGTGAATGTGGCCCATGTGAAATATAACAGGCGAAAGGTGCCATTGTAACACAATAACAACCAAACAACGTGTGGAGACGTAACACAATGCGTACAGTATAAAAAAATACAATCACCCGACTTGTGTTTCTAAGGGCATGAAGCCCTTAGCCGTTTTCCTACAAACTAAAATCTCTCGCAAACAAGGGTCCCTGTTTAAGCGTGCACGACGCTTGGGGTGAAATGAAATACCTTCACCAATTAAAAAAAAGTTCCACTTTCAAGGAAGTCAGTGTTAAATGTTGGCCATCAGGCCACGTCTGTGTATGTGAGTGCTGCCACATGCTGTATTCTGCAGCCACAGAACCCCATGGGACCTGCCTGCTCATGCCTTCCTCCTCTAAGCCAGTGGCACGCCCACTCAGCAATCAACATCCTACACTGGACAGTCCCACTTCATGTCAAATTCCTCCCCCCTCTCTCTACACCCCTCCCTAACTTCCCTCTCACTACTCCCCTATACTCACAGCTCTCCATTCTCTACTCAATATACTCCTCTCGATGTGACTCGTACTACTTCTCCCCTAATCTCACTTCACTCCATTTGGTACACTCTCTGTACCAGCAACCATGGCTTCTCCTATTGGAAGTGTCCAGTCAAGTTAATCTTCGCTCAGTACGGTGTCGTTCAGCCTCCACTGCTAACCCCATAGTCTGGAACTCCTTTCCCACAGCCATGTGTGTGTGCTGTCGACTCCCTGTCCCGGCTTAAGGCCAGCCCCACACGCCCCTTGCTTTTTTGCTCTGCCTATGACTGGCTGAACATCTCTCGACAAATTAAACATGCCCACTGTGTCTGTACAAAACATTGACACGTATAGACGATATTTAAACTCAAATTATATGATATACATTCCCATGAAAGCACTTGGGTCCAACGCACGTTATTCAAGTATTAGGATATCAGATCAACATCTGTTCCTCCCTGACCCTGCTAACTCTACGCCGCAGTGCGTATTGGCAGCACACAGACGAGAGAGGTGAAGAGAATTTACACAGATTCGGGGAAAGAAAAATCTTGAGCTCAAATCAAGTTTCAAGCTTATTCCGTTGAACCAGCTGAGAACTCAACAGACAAAGGTATATTGTCTCGTTTGCACGAGCGACCCGGGTCATCGAAATGACAAGTAAAAGCAAACATAAAGTACATGCTAAATAGTGTGAACAGTTAACCAAATTAATAAACAGGCATTCTACGGGCCGTGCCCAGTGGTGATTTCGAAGAGGCCGTGACTTGGGGAGGGGCTTCGCTTTAAGTTCATACTGTGTGTGAAAAAGGACCTCGGTAGGAACGGGTCGGTCAAGTTTGCACGAGCCGAGACGTAAATAAATGCACGCCACAGTACAAATGATGGATGTCCTATTTTGTAACACGGCGGTAGGTTTTGCGCTGCGGTGGTGGTGGCGCTGCAAAGGAACTTGTTCGACCAAGTGCTCTAACCTGAAAGCCTAACGGCTATTGCATCATCACGGGAGAATATATCACCACCACACGTGTACATTAGGCACACTGCGTACAGGCTATGGATACAAACCGTACATGCGCATTAGAATGTGCTGGACTCATAATTGCAAATCATAAATGCATTTGCGTGCTTGTGCATATGTGAAATGTTGCAGGTATGAACAAGCACGAGTGCATCATGTGTAAGTGGGATCCAAATTCATGGGTCCAGAGAGGTTATGTTACGTGCATTTACCGAATTCTCCAGATTATAAGAGGCTCCGAAAAGTAAGACGCATCCTCAAGATGGTGTCTAGTGTCAATGAAGCGATACAAATCCGGTCACACGTCTATATCTACGGGATTATAACATGCACCTCAACTTTTATTCATTAACCACATACGATAATTCACAGACACATCACCCATCATCAATCACTGCTGGATGAAGGCCCCGCCAAGGCGTCGCCATCTCTCACGTTCCCGTGATGTAATGATCCATCTGGCTCCCGCACACGAGCTAATTTCTTAATTTCATCTCCGCAAAGAACACAATGTAGGTCAAGACGGCCCACGGTTTTAACCAATGCATGTTTGCAATGTTGAACCTCCAATGTGACCACGGATAACGGGCTACAAGAAGTGCCACCGAGTGCATCGTGCGTCATTATTCATCGGCGTTAAATGCGTTTGCCATAAGTAAATATTTTAATCAACATAATAAATACGTAGCAATAAATACGAATAATGTTTTTTTTATTGCCTCTCTCGGGGGTTGACTCAGCCCTTTCTCCCTTGAGGATCGATGAATGAGGCTTTCCAGGCCAGAAGTCAACAGCGGTTATCGTGCGCATAATTTGTTCCTGCCATAAGAACATGGAATTTTCCATTCATCTCGCAGGACACCGTATAAGAGGTCAGAATCGGCCAACGTTCAATCGAGCGTTGCGATTTCTTGCCCTCTTTCACCCAAGTAATGATACATTGATTCAAATCAATTCTTAAGCTGGAAATAATACACACAATGCATTTGCAATCCTTGTGTGAAAAAGAGTCAATGCATTTGACTTCGTTCATGTTGTGTGTAATGAGCTCACGTGACCCCTCCAACCACAAGAGGCCACTTGCATTCATCACAATGTGTAAAAAAAAATTTGAATCTTGAAAAAAATCGTGATCCTGCATCGCAATAATTCATTCAATAGAGTAACACGAATAAATATATTTTGAGAGTCAATTCCCACGACCAAGTGTTGTTGGGAGAGGCTTTAATCTAGCAGTGGATTGACAAAATACCGTACATGCACGCACATTTCACAAACTACCCGACGTAGGCATAATTTTTGTTTTCATTCATTCAGTGGATGAAGTAACGTGACATTTTTTTTAAAGTCTCAGTTTCACCATGGAAGGGAAACCTCGATGTACAATGACAATACTTCTTTCTGGTACGCGCTACAAAAGAACAGCCCTCAAAACTCCGGAGAGAACGGACGGAACGTGTGTCCATGGGGCGCATTCAACATTCCAGCGTCGTTACTGAAGAGGTTTTCGGGGGGGGGGGGGGGGGGGCAAATAACAAATCAGGAACTTATTGTAAAAAATAATATCACCCGGCTCACTTTTAACTGCAAAAATAAAACCACACAAGAACCCCCCCGACCCCCCCCCCCCCCCAAATGCACGCTAACTGCAGCAGCTGTTTGCACACAAACTTGCTAATTAACTGTTTCAGTAAATATAAACTACACGCTACAGCTTTGTGAGTGTAAACCAAAGCAGACAGATGCAAGCCACAGCTAACAACTGCCCGACTAAAGTTTTTTAAATTGCCAGTTTCTCACCTCTTGGAAGTCATTTAATATTTTTTTCATTTCATTTCTTAAATTTATATTTTTCTCCCGGAATGAATGAGGCACAGAAAGTTTTTACCTCCAACTCTCACAGCGAGCAGCGCACCACCTCGTACCAGAGAACAGTTTCTACAGAAAAAGGCATCGCACAACTGCGTGCGAATGTCGCTTAACTGGGCCTCTTATTTCCCAACGGGCAACGCACTCACGTGCCCCGTGGGGAGAGAGAGTCACACGCGAAGCGAAAACATTCAGCCCGCATAATATTCCATATTCGGTGAAAAAACACACTTTTAATGCCGCATATTTTTAATGCAGTCGTTGGCGACCGAGCTCAGACCGTCAACTTCGCTACCGCCGAGAGCCCTGGGTTTAATCAGGGGCGGCCGAAACGCGAACGCGAAGCGGAGGCATCGGCGGTGCCGGCCGGAGCACCCAGACACGGTCGCATTATCTCCCCGAGCCTCCCTGGAGGGGAGCGCCACTCAACGTCAGCTGTCGAACAGCGGCGAGCAGCAGGGTGCATGGACGCATTCCGTGCCGCAAAAGAGGGCCCCCCCCCCCCGCTGGGGCCGCTGGGATCGCTGGGGCCGCAGCCTCGAGCACTCGCCCACTTGGGAAGCTGGACGGGCGCTCGGCTCGTCCGTGCGAACGTTCTCGGCTTAGCCGAAGCTCTCACAGGGCAACGGACCCTCCTCTACACCCCCATCCCATCGTGCCAAACAGGCGGTGCAGATTTGCAACTGCCAGACAAAATGACTGGACAACACTGGATTTAAACAATAACAACAACACAAATACACTTACTAATTGGTCTTGCGAGAAGAGTTTTGGTTACTGGTTGACTGGGTTGGTTGGCCAAGTGGCTGATTATATTATTTAGCTATATGGATTTTCTCCTTTGAAGTGGTTTCGCCATGCTGCAATAGATCTCCGTGGATTCTTTCTGTACCCTGTTGTTGAAATTTTTCGTTATCGTATGCCCGGCTGGCATGTTGTCATAACAAAAACATTTTTAAAAAATTGCAATATGGCTGACTAGTCGATTAGTTCTCGGGGAAAAATGAGCAAACGATACGACACAAAATTCTATCTTTTTTAGGATGAGCTTAAATTACGTACAATGAGAGGTTAAAAAGGACACCCAGGATAAGAAATACATTTCCATCATTGTGAATCAGTTGAGAGCCCTTTATTACAACATGTAATGATGTCTCTGTGCAGAATCATAATCTTTATTTAGAGTGGAGGAATACGATGAGCTATGAAGCTCTTTCTCACAGACGTCCAGTTGGGGGCGGGTCAGAAATGAATGGCCTGGAAGACTAATCTGGAAACACGAGTATGCATTGTTCCGAATTAAACTGTGGGAATTGTTTTACATTTGGTCAATGGACTGTGATTACCCAATGCCGAACTTGTCCTGCCATTGTTTTCCTCTATTTACAATGCAGGAATTTCCCCAACACCCTTCTCACAATTGCCACATAAGAAAATAAAACAGTCAGGGTTTTCACATAAATGCATTACATGACAACGTGTGTATGAAATGCGCACACACGCACTTGCAAGCAAGTACAGTATGGAGCATTTAGAAACGCAACCATTCTTACCACAGCAGTGGGGCAACAAAACAGCAAGTTACGCGACGCTTAAGCTAAACGTTCAGACACATGGAATCTAGCCGCTGAAGCAACATTGAATATGGAGTCAGCTTAACCTCGACATGAAATGCCCAAGTGGATTTGCAGAACTTGCGATGGGAATTCCACCGGTATCTTTAGAGAGAAAGGAGAGTCATCCCCGTCAGAGAAGAGATCCAGGGATACGCTTGTGGCCAACGTGTGGCAGGTATTCGTACACACTTGGGCGCAAGAGCGCTGAAATCCAACACTTAAACGTGATCATGAAAAATCCAGATTTTGGACTGGTTCAGCAAGAGGCAGCGGTGTCCAATTTTCGAAATATCCGTCGCCAAAGACACCTGAACAGCGCGACCACAAAAGCCAGCTGCGGATGGGTCGTCTTCGCAAACCGATGGGCAACATTAGGCCGACAGCGGCTAACGATACATTTAAAATACAGTGTTCAAAGGTCACCGAGATAACAAAAGTCTTTAGAGACACCATTGCACAAATCCCCCATCTCCGCCACTGTCTGCCCTGTTTAACCGGTTTCTTTGTCGCCAGCTTGGCCAATTAAAATGACCTTAAAGGTCCACCTTGCGGAGAATCTTCAACCGTGACCACCACAAAAAAATATATCGCACAGTAGCTGGCATCTGCCGTGGCCTTTGTTGTGGCTCAGCATCTGATAGGTGTTTATACTTTCTACAATGAAGCAGCCTGAGATTATGGGACCAGTGGAAGACACAAAAGGCCTATTTTGTTCCATACTGGCAACCGGGTGTCTTTAGAAAGGAAGAAATCAAACCTGTCAAGAGACAGAATCAACAGCGACTAAATATGTTAAGCCGTAAACAGTTACTGCTGGTGGAGCGATAAAAACATCTGGAATAACAAAGTTAATACGTCAACGGACCATTCAGTGTGAGACGACTTTCCAGTATAAACAAACAGGAAACAACAGGTTGGTTTCAGGCTGGGGACATGCAAATACACGGGCCTCTCGTGCCGGGTGAGGGGGCCCCTTCACACCAAAGGGGATCGAAATCAGAGGGGGGGGGGGGTTATTTGACAAAACTTCACTAGGCAGCAGATCAGTGGAAGTATGGTGGAAAGTGGGGAGCCACAGACATGCCAGCGGAGAGGTGCCGTTTCAAAAAATTTATTTTATTGCACGGCCCCTCCGGTTGGTGGCCGACTGCCACAACAACAACAGCCCCAGGGCTGTGTTTGACAACCTGGCAGGCATGGTGGGGTCACCCATCCAAGCACTACGCAGGCTCAAATGTTCGGTTCTAAGACTGACGAAGTCAGCAAGCTTTCGGACGATTTGAGAATCGGCTAACATTTGCTGGGGGGGGGAAGGGGAGATCAAATATACAAACATGCAAATAAAATGTTTTAAAAAACATGACACTTATTTAAAATTCACTTCTACGTTAAGATGCACTTCTTTTATGGAGTGATAAAAAATATGGTAATGGTTTGCATTTATTTTAATACAATAAATGAGAAATCATAATAATCATGAACCAAATCGAATGTCAGTCTATCTCATCTGTTACATGCACATAAGTGCTTAAGAAGCCATCACATAAGTTACATGTTAAACAACTTAGAAGAGTAATTAAAAGCCGTGTAAATTCACTGCTGCATGAAGGGTTCCCCACACCATGTCGATCGTGGCGATTGTTTGGTCATCACGCTGGTCAGTGTGGGTTGGTGAGAAAAGGGACAAGCCCGGGGACCGGTCTAGATATCCCTCACCACTGATGTTATCATTTTTCACTGACATTAGCCGTCACCAGGAAATGAATTCAGGTTTCCAGGTCCACAGCCCAGAAATCTAACCACTGCTCTTGCGCCGTTCTAATTTACGTAACGTAAAAAAAAATATTGCATGGTATTATTATAGAAATCTGGGCATTTCCCAGTTCACTCATTTGTTAACCCATTTTTCACGATAAACCAATCAATGGCTCAATCACTGCTAGTGTAGCTTCAACATCAGCGAGTTTCCTCTCTTGGCATTTTCGTAACTTTATTATTATTCCACTTGTTTACAAAGGAAAGCCTCACCGAGTCCAAATATTCTTTTACGGGAGGGGTTCAGCCACATTTTCTTGCAGTGGGAGGCAATTTTGCTCAGTGTAATCCCAAAAGAGTAATTTTCAGTCAGGTGATATTTCAGTATTGGGATGTTTGGCTAATGCCGATTACATTGTGCGCATTTTTTTAAGCTATGGGAGGAAACCAGTGGCAAACCCGGAGGAAACCCAGGCAAAACATGGGGAGAACGTACAAACGCCGCACAGAAAAGGTGCCCTGAGTAGGGAGCTGAACCCAGGGCCTAGTAATTACTCTGAGGCTTGAGTGTTACCACTGAGCCGTCTGCCGCCCAAATGTAATTTTATTTGACTCCGGACATTTTTCAAAGTTATTTGTCGGAGCCAACTTTCGTACAAGGAAATGTATTCAATTGTAACATCCATTCATGTTGAACAGTATTTTATATTTTCTTCTGTAATGTATTTTTTTTGTTCTGACTCATATTTGATTGTTGCTTTTGATATCTGCTTGGTTGTTGCACTTAATGCTTTCGTCATTTTGGCGCCCCAGACCACTCTTACAAATGAAGTTATCCCAGTCTCTTGAGCTCTCACCTGGCTAAATAAAATAATCTTGATCTTCAGGCCTGTGCAGGTGGGAGATTTCTCCACAGTCATTTCCGTTTGCGTGCGTGCGAGCAAGCGGGCACAACACGAAACAATGGTACTGTATATGCCGCTCGGACATTTAGGCAATTACTAATATATTATGGCGTTGGTTTACGTGGCTGTGCTGTAGAGAGATCCGATGCATCTTCGACATGAAGGGGAGCCCTTTCATCCAGCAGTGGATTTCAATACTTCGTGAAAGAGTCTATGTGCAGGCGAGTAAAACCATGCGACAAAAGAACTTCACTTAATAGTGTTTCCTAATTTACTTATCATAATTCTAGACTAGCGTTGACTGAGCCCGTCATCTCACCGAGGTCAAAAGAAATGCGTTCTACTCTGAAGAAAGTCAAGGATTGGTGGTCCGATGGATACCCTGATCCAATCACAGTAACGTGGATTATCCAGCACTGGCTCAGGCCCATCAACAGAGATGACAACTGCCGTCATTTAAACATCCCTTCCCCTCCCGTTAAAACTGAACAATTTCAGCCAAGAGAGGTTTGTTGTTTTTTTGGCAACGAATTACCACAATATTATTACCTTCCAACCTCATCACTTGGGGAGGGGGGGGGGTCGACTCAAACGCCCACGCCGAAAAAAGTGCAAGCTTCATCAGACGGCACGCATCGCTTCTCATGAACCCAAAACGCACAGAGACAGACGGAACAGATGTAACGCCAACGGGAGCCGCAGCTCCATGCCCATCTGCCACCGGGCCCCCCTCTTGGCAGCGCATGCACTCCTACCACGGGCAGCTCCGCAGCCTGGCTGTCGCTCCCAGCCTTCTCCTCCCAGGGTGCGTTGCTGGTTCCACACATGCTACTGTGTCTTCGGGCAAAACCGATTATAATTTTGTTCCCCTTTGGTTGCATGTTTCCACTTAAAAGAATATATATACACATAATGAGTCAGTGCCCCCTCCCCCTCCCCCGCCACCATATCCAAATAAGTATTGAGGCAGCAGTGGTGTAGCTGTCAAGCGTGCAGGCGGTGTAACTGTACCAAGGCCCACGCGGGCTATAGGGGGGGCAACAGGCAGGGCTGTGAAGAGGGTTGGTGGAGGGGAAAGGGATGGGAAGGGAAGGGAGGGAGGGGTCGCCAAAGTTGTCTCACTTAATTGCTGGCTCCAGGGCCCATGCCAACCAGGCTGGGCCACTGCACTGAGGTGACTATTATCTCCACTTTGATGCTCCAAGTAGGCCGTAGAAATTCCACATTCCCATAGAATGGGTCAACCTTCTGTCGAATAACCACCATTGACTTTCAATTGGGGTGCTACTTCGTTGACAACGGAGGGACGAGGGTTCGAGTTGACCCCTGACTAGGATTTGAACTCGTGCGCTTTCACTTGTCAGTCAAATACTCTGCCGACAGAATTACCAACACACAAGGACCAGAGTTAGATGCAAATTGCACGCAAATTACACTGGCTTAATCATAAGACACGACCAAGATACTTGAAAAAGCAATAAACCTGTTTATTCCATATTACTATATTTGTGTTGTATTCGTTGACAAATTACCATTTGTTGTCCATGGTGGTTTGTTGATATAAGGAAAAATTGGGCCTTGAGGGACAATGTACAGAACCCCCCAGCTGTGCCTGCACAGTAATGAAAGAGATCCTTAAATAGCAGCAGCGTGTGCATGCAACACTCTCTGCGGCGTATGAATTTTTTAGCGAGCAGGTTTGACAAGTTCCGCCGTGTGGATTTGAGTTTAATACAGAAAGCTGCTGGCGGCATTCCACGCCCATCTCCATTTAGTAAACCGTTTACCATACCATAAAATTACAATTGCAGAGGTATGATACGTACTTTAGTGTACTGTTAAGTTTTGTTTTTAGATTATAAAAAAGGTGCAGCCCTGCAATTGCTTGCTCATGCCGCTGCTGGTGGAAGGGCCTCAATGAGAGAGGAAGCTCTCGAAGAGTTTTTTGGCCTCTCATCCAAGCTTGCCAGACGTCTTGTAAGAGGTGGGAGTTGCCCACACTTTGCTCTAACACACAAGAACCACTGCTGATTGACCAACTGCGACGTACCCACTTCCCGTTGGGGCGGATAAGAGTTTGGGGGGAATTAAGAATCTCAAAAGTTTTGGTACCTGTGCAAATATCGAAGTGGCTGGTTGAAATAGAGAAATTACACTGTGATGCGTAGTACTGCAAAGCCGAAACCTGCAATGCCAGCACAGAATTTTGCCACCAACGCCATAACAAAAGACCCCCCCTGCGTTAGCAGCGCCTTGCGTTGCCATATGTCTCCGCTCAACACCGCAACCTTGCATCTGTGAACCAGGCCTCATCGTTGTAGTCAGGTGTTAAGTGGACGAGATACACTTGACCAGTTCGGTGTTTTGTTTCTATTTGGTCCCCCCCCCTCTACCCCGTCATTGGCAACACTGACAATGACAGAACAAGAAGCAGCAGCAAAATGCACAAAGAAGCATTACACTGACAGACTGGGAAAGGTACATGTGGACCATGTGGACGAGAGAACACATGCAAAAGTTAGAGATACCAATCAATGACACGTTGCATTAACTGTTCAGGAAGCAAGTGGGATGGGGGGAAGGGTAGGTCGCTAGGATGGGATGATGGCCGGTGATGGAAAGACAAGTGACAGCAAATGCCAAAGGAGAGAACACGCCTGAGACGATGCCTACCATTGCTAATGGAGTGGTGAAAACAGCCCACGTGCAGGTGCAAGATGGATTGTTGCACCACAAGATGAGGAGGGATGCTGCCAGACAGGCCATCATCCGACAGTGGCTGATGATGGCAATGGCTATGGAATGCTGCCCCTTTCTAAAACTGTACCCGTGTGCTGGTTTCCGCAACTTTGGTAGATGGGGCTTGTGATTCTTTAAAATTCCCAATGCAATCCCAATGGTTATTTGTGGTCTGATTTGGACCCAACAATGCCCAGGGATTGGCTATGCCCCTCTTGCTAACTGGTAGGGGCAACATGGGCGAGGTAATATCCAACGTGCCACTGCCATACTGCTCCATGGTGCTGTGCTGCAACATCTAATCAAATTATGTGTCAAGCTAACAATGTTTAAATCGATATATAACTTAATAACACTGAACGTCAATGAACCATGCGTCACTTTGTTTTTATTAGATATGATATTTCTCAAATTATACTGTGTGTTAGTTATCCTGGTAAAGCTTCAAATACCTAGCCTTGTACATACTGAACATGGCATATACATTAACCTTTAAATTGCATAAACCTTTTTTGCCAATTGCTCCTACAACTGAAGAACTAAACCATTAATCTACAGAGATTAAGAGGATTGTTAATTGCTTAATGTATCTCGATGTGCGTGAGCGCTAAGCGGTGTCTAAGTGCGCCATGTGGTCACGCCGGGTCACGTGGTAACACGGGGTCAAATTCGACAGGGGTCAGCACGAGGTTGTTGCTATAAGCTCACGGTTCAATCCCCACGTGTAACCTACATTCAGAAGGATATTCTCGCCAACGACGAAAAACCCGTGCTTTTCAAGAGGTCCAGATTTCAAAAGCAGTTTTTTTTGGCTTGTTTACTTTAATTCACTTGTCCCACGAAAGAGACAATGGTAGTGAAATTTTGTATTCCAGTAGCAATGATGCAATTGATAAAGAAAATACAATAACTGTCTCCAACAACGCCTCTTTGGGCGATCAATTCTTATTAGAAACACGACCCTTCATGTACAATGTACTTGTCTATTTCCAGCGCTAGTAATATTGTCGTATATATTTTTTGTTAAACTACACATTAAAAAAATGTATGCCTATCAATTGTCATCATGACTGGTTAGATAATAAACAAAGGGGCTGAGTAGACAGAGATGAACAGGGAACAAAAGTTATATTTTAACTTGCTCAAAAGCACTTCCAGCAAGAAAGCAAACACCAAAAATGCATTGCCACTGTCCCACTGTCTCCTCGTGGCTTTAAAATCAACAGAACTTGTGGAAGAGAAACAGAGGAGGGGGGTGTGCAAACCACTGCAGCGTTATGCGTGTGCGCTAATGCTCCCGTTGTGCAGACACTGAAATAAATACTTGGCAGGCCCCGCACTACGAACCGAGTCGCCCCCGTGCCCGCTGTATTATGCCAAGGAGGTCAGACCAGAACAAATGGCCGGGCTAATTTGAGCAGGACTGACAGACGCAGGTGGAGGAACAGAGTAGATATTCATCAAAATTGGAAGGGACCATGTGAGCAGCCGCTGGCTGCAGTATCGGCCTAACTCTGATTACCACGACAGGTACCTGAGTAGCGTAATAATGCATATCACCACAATGACCGCGATCGTGCATGCTAAGTTAATTAACGGTGTGAACCTCAGGTCTTTTCTCCACCTCCCTCCCTCAAATGGGCATTAAGGGAACGCTCATCTCCCTGCTTATAGCCCTGATCCGGTGGGGAACATTGTACATTTATGATGGCAGAAGCGAGTCTGAACATAGGGCAACCAATGTAGACTTCCCCACAAAGCAGTGCCAATTTTACCGACCCCGGAAAGATGATGGGCCGAGTCAACCTCTAACCAGGATTTGAACTCTAAACCGTCTGATTGCGGGCCACTCGCTCTACCACCACAGAGGCCCTCCCCCCCTCTCCACCCCGCCACACAATCGCACACAGCACAACGTCCTTCGTGCGGGCTCGCACACCACGCCACAAGATTAGTTGGCAGGAAGCTGAGAGGTGTGCGCTCGCAATTCCCCACGCACTGCGGCTTACCGGCGCAAGTGGGACCAGCTCTTCAGCAGGTGGTCAAATAAAGGCAGCGTGCCATAATTTGCATACATAATCTCCAGCCTGCTTTCGTTGTGAACCTTTGGGATCTCAAAGGCTGCCCAGGGGGAGTTACTGTTTCTATATCGTAGGGGGTGTGGGGGGGGTTGGGGCCATTTCCAGCTGGAGCCATTTTAGGCATCCACCTACGATTAGGCACCAGCTTGGCCGACGAGCCATTGCAACGAGAAAAAAAAAACGCGACGGCGATTAGGCCACTGCACTCACAGATAATTTACGATGGCGCCTACGCACGTACATTAGGGATGCGTTCCCAATTTTCAGATTAAGCCGAAATAGATCCAGCCTTGATAATAGACTGTGGATGATGTAGCATTTTGGGATTTCACTCGAAAATATGACATCATCGACAGTGCTGTCCGTTTTGTGACTTTCGTGACATCACATCCGTGGCTTTTCCCACAAAAAGCGCCATCACTTAATGTAATTTTGATGATGAGGGATGACGTCAGTCTTGCTGCTTTTGCGTTTAGTTTGTTCTCCTTCCCCCGCACCTCTGATTAGCACGGTTGGCTATGTACGGTACATGAAGGAAGTTCAACACACATATGTAGTGACTGTGATTGTCACTGTGTGGTGCCGGGCTTATGAAGCCACGCCGGATGTGTTAACATTGCGTGTAGCCCGCTTACAGGGCGTAGTACCAGCCCTAGCGGGGCTTGGGTGAGCGCTGGTCAGCGCGGAGGCACCGCGAGCAGTGTGCGGTGCGGGCTCCCGGTGAGGGAGCGAGAGGGAGCGTCAGCCAGCCAGGGTTATGTTGGGGCGTGATACGCCGGTTAACCTGCTGACATGTGACCGGGTGATATTGGAGGGGGACCACCGGTGGACGGGGGCCGCTGGGCGGTCACGTGGTCTAAAAGAGCCCTCGGGAGCCTTTCGAGAAAGAGCTCGAGAGATCTGGAAGGTGGGCGGGGCGAAGGGCGGAGCCAGCCCCAGCCCAGGGGGATATAACGGAGGCCCGTGAGGAGCTCGGGGTTCTTCGTGTGCTGGTGTCAAGAAGCTCCACGTCGGGGAGAAGAAGCCTCTAGCCACGCGGTCCGGGACCCAGCTTGTGGTCCGGGCCGGGATAGCGAACCGTGTCTAGTTCTGCCGTAGCGTGGCTGGATGGGCATTCGATACCCGAGTGTAGATTGTGTGAGGTTACGTTGAAGTTGCTTAATAAATAGTGTTGCTCCCAAGAGAGCGTCTGCGACTCAGTTGGACTCACTACACATACAGACAATAAAAATTACTGCAATCAACTCTTCTCATGTTGCCCATGTTGTCACTGTGGAGCTTCTTGGAGACAAGGTTATATTTAGGCGGTTCAAAAATCGAAGTTGTGATGTTTAACACACAGCCATGCTTGAATCAGCTGTCTAACCACCAGCAGTCAAAGGACTGGCGGTAAGGCCCAATAGACCAACTCTGCTGCAGCGATGACTACTGAGGAGTCTTTCCTCTAAGGTACAAAGAAGCGAGGACACATCATGTGAAAAATAAAAACTCACAATACCGGAAGAGGGCTAGAACCACATGGAAACGCATTGTCTTGGGCGGTGGATTGTTATTATCATCATGATTATGCAACTGACAAACATTTGGCCAGCCATAGAGATTTCACCGGTCAACTACCTAAACATGGGGACGATCCTGAGAAAACCAGGATGGGTGGTAACCCTGAGCCATCCTCATTTTACGACCTCATGCGTCAGTGCCTGCACCACCGCATTCGATTTTCCACCAACGCTCGAGCGTCCTCCACAAAAGCAACCATCGCGACTGACGTCAGCGTTTACTTTGTACTGTGGCACACGAACTGACCGCTGACTGATGACCAGTGGCAGCGCGTGCGTGGGGAGCACGAGTGCAACGGTTAACGCCGCTGCGTTACCAACCCGGCAATCCCAGTTCGATTCCTGCTCATGGTAACAATCTGAACCGGTCCTGGGTGTCCCCTAGGTCGACTCAACCTAAAATACGTCCTTGGTGCGAAGTGTAAACATTGCCACTGGGTAAGAAACAAAGGCGGCCGGGCGTCGTGTTGGCCACCCACCCTGTCGTCGTGTGCAGTGCCGGCCCTCATAGGTGCTCGCTAACGGCACTCACCAAGTCTGTTAAGGCTACACGGGGGATCTTTGTCTTTGTGTGCGCCCACCCAGTACTGCTGCAGACCTGACTGCGTGAACACGTTTGCACAAACAACGGCAGGAAGCACTCTTCAACAAGGGTGTCACGTGACCCGGGAGCTTAAGACGACAAGGCGCTCGCACTGAAACACCGAAATTCTATGCACAATTAGCACCAAGCACAAAAGTGGGACATTTGTGTTTATAGCAATGGTTGTTAAGTGTTGTTAATAAGCCCTTCCAAGTAGGAGCTGAGAGGCCATAGGGGAAGAAAAACACAGTTTAAAATAAGAAAAAGAGGAGCGGGGAGAGATGGGGAGAGGAAGGGGGGCATTGTAACAATGTTTTTAAAACTCAGTTTTTATTTTACCAGGTGAGCACACTGCACTGTATAGCTCTTTTTTCATTAGCGACCTGGCCACAAACGATAGCTCAACGCAGTAGCTTATTATAACACGTAGGCTTTCGCGACCAATATTATTCATAATATAGGTTTTTGGGTCAGATCGCGTTATTTATAAACGTGTTGTAACCCTCCACCACCCGACACGGCCAAACAGTAAAAAATGTGTCACGCTTTTCAAAGGACAAAATAATTCACTTTAGCCCACCGGTGTGCTGAAGAGAGAATCAACAGCATTTTTTAAATTTGAGTAGTACGACGTTTCGCTGATGAAGCTGATTGTAATTATCAGCGAAACGTCGTACTCAAATTAAAAAAATGCTGTTGATTCTTTCTTCAGCACACCGGCAGTAGCTTATCACGTGGAAATGTATAGCAGCTAAATACTCTAAACGCACGTTTCTAAATGTGGAAGGAAAACCTGGAGGACCCGGAGAAATAGCCACGCAACCACGAGGAGAACACGCAAATTCTAAATATACAAGCATCAGGGTCGGGATCAAACCCACGACCTCCTGCACACCAGGCGAGGGAGTTAACATCTCGCCACCGTAGCGCCCATTCACTCTGGCCATTGATACACATCTCAGCCATTATGGAAAATACACCGCTGAGAAGATGTCCTCCGTTGAGGATAACTGCCAGTGAAATGTATACTGATATGTCTGAAACGGGTATAAAACTGAAATGGAAGTACTGGGCAGGAACCTTAGCGCAGTGGTTAGCATGTCGCGCTATGAACCTGGCTAGCCGAGTTCGATTCCCAGCCATGGGTAACATCCGTGAGCGAGTGATATCTCCACCGGTCCTGGGCTCTCCCGTGTCACCAACGTGCAACGAAGAGGCATGGTGAAGTATGATTAAGCAAACCCCATGACCGGAAGGCATAGGGGAGGCGGTCTTCCTCCAGGAGTGGTTTAATAAATGGATGAACTTCACATGAACGTTCAGCATTTTTTTAGAGGCCCACATGTTATTTGTGATGGCTGAGATGCTTGGACTTGCCACTTCCAGTAAACGGGGATACTGTTCAAAACTTATCCACTGGAAAACCCTTTCCCTGAACATTCTTGTTCAATATTAAAACACAAGACTATCAGATTTAAGCCAATATATGAACTGAAATCACCTCATTAATATCTTCACAAATGCTGCCTTGCGTACACGGACATTCCACTGCTGGATGAGGGCCTCCGCATGCCATCCAGATCATGTGTGGTCAGTGCTTATCGGTGAAGGCGGCAAGTACAGACATGGGAGCAATTAAGCACAGTGCGACAATGGATTTTGATACACGGTCTGATGGGAGCCCACAATATCTCCCTGTAACACTGCCTTATTACAACTAATATAATAGGTATATATAAATATAATAGGTGAACAATTTGGGTCATGACCTTTGCCGAGGGAGGAGAAAAAAAGCCATTGTCCCAAATGTTGGCTGCACTTAACTTTTCTGCTACAAAGGCAGTCGGGAATGACAACAATGCTAAGGTGTTTTTTTTCCCTAGGGGTTGAGCGATGCATCAATTAATCAATGCATATAGATCGTTAAAGCTCGCAAGATGTGTGTCGAATAGCATAGAATAAAAGTAGGTGTTTGTAAATTTGTTTTGTTATGTAATGGGTTTACATCACACCACTGCAGACAGCAGAGCCGCTACCATAGAGCAAAACAAGTAAATATATATATAAATAAAGATTCGTGAATCGCAACGCTGATTTGCAACAAAATCATAATTCCTGGAGGGCGTGAATCTTTCCACTGATAGTGTTTTTAATGTCATTGTACACCGCCACCAATGCAGTTCCCTGTTTTCAGTTAAAATTTTAACATAAAGACAATACAAACAAACACAGTAAACGTGGTAAAGTTTTCCATTTAAGTAAATGGCGTCTCGTGTTCTCTATACCGTGGGCTCTCGCTGGGAAACACACATCGCTTCCGGCCCGGTCATCAACCCACTTGCTGTACTGCTATTTAACGGACACTGTCAACCTTGCAGTAGTTTGGCATCTCATCTCTGTGCGAGCCAAAATCCCCCCCGCCGCCTCCGATTTGCCGGATTACAAGCACTCGCACCATCTACACTGGAGAAAAGAAAAAAAGTACAGACCAGTTTTGCTACCTGCATGCCTCTGGTACCAAAGCCTTGAAGGGTGCCACGTTTTCGTAAAAGGGCCAATAAGAATTCTCTGACAAGGCAAATCTGTTTCACGTCCGAGGGTCACACACAGAATGCATGAATTAAAATATACTTACACAACATCTTACCAGCGGACACTTATGCAGCTGACAAAGCGTCGTGAGGCCAAGCTACTGCCGCCACTTCTCTGCCGTGGGGATGTATGTATGTAGAACTTATTTTGCACCGTACGTAGCCAACCGTGCGGGGAAAGGACAACAAACTAAACACAAGAAGCAGTTCTTCAGAAATTCGTTTTCAATTTAGATTTAAAAAGTGCACTGCTCAAGTGGCTTCCCAATACCGGAAAGGCAGAGCATTCCAGATGGCCGCAGAAGCGCAGTTGAAAGTGCGCGATGCAGTGACCGTCATTGTTCGATAGCTCGCCAAAAGCCGCCGCGAGGATGACCCGAGTTCGCGTGATGGCTTATGCTCCTTGACGACATCAGCAAGGTGTTGTGGTTCATTTGTGGCAAGCGATTTGCGTGCAACGAGCGCGACCTATCAATGTATTCGTTTGGCGAACCAGAAGCCAATGCAGCTCAGCGAGCGCTGGACGGACACGGTCGGATCTTGCAGCAGTACCCCGTCACAACACGTGCCAAAGAATTTTGCACACGCTGCAGCTGTGATTATGGTTAGCACACCACAATCCAGTGGTCGCCAGTTTGATCTCTTGGTGTGGCACTTGAAACAACGCGCACGTTTCCTAAATCCAACCACCCCCCACCGCATCCTGCTTCTGTCCACCCAGCAGTATAAACAGTTGCACGAGCTCAACGATCGGTAGGTCGCACGTGCTGGGGCAACGTGTGCGTATTCCCACCTATTTGAAAGTATCTGACCAGCATGGAATAGTAAGTAAAATACCGCTTGGAGGCTCTGTAGAGTGCCCTCTGGTGAAAGCCCTTCCGCCAGCAGTGGCGTGAGCACGCAATTGCAGGGATGTACCTTTACCGTCACTTGTCCATGCAATTTCCAGCACTGTAACATCACAACAGAACTCCAGTTTGCCAGTTCACGTTGGTTAGAGTTACTGCTCTTCCAACTCCAATGCTACTAGACTCATCCGCAATGTTCCTCCGTCTTCAAATCACTGAACCAATTGTCTGACATGGCCTTAACATATGCAGGTGACCCCCTACAAACAAGAGCACGCAGCCTGAACACAAGTCTCTCACTATAAATTCGATCACAGCTTGACGCTTGAAAGACATGTCCCTCTTTAGCCATTTTGTTTACGACAACTGCAGCGCTAACCATGCGGCTTACAAGCGACGCGACACGGGGGCTTGCGGTAGAACAACCGTTCGAGGATCACGCTTGCCCGGTGTAATGTCAACGTAACGAATAATTCTCCCTTGGACGCCTGCAATGGTGACCGAAAACGACGAACGTGCGCCGCAGAGGCGGTTTTACGCCACACGGATGAGTCTCGTTGTAGACGCAGTGGTTACTGTAAGACGCGAGCCATAAGAATGTGAAATTTCCTGAGATAAGCATCGCCCGTAGGCTCGTTTGAACAGCGGCACGACTTTGACCATCGATCGAAGCACCGTTCTCCTGCCGCTAAAACCAAACGGTTCAATCCAAACGACGTTTTCCCTTCGGTGTAAACGGAGATGAGCATGGCCGCGTGGCCGTCTTGAGCGGGGAGTAACACTCTGGAATAACATAAACACACAATTGACAGTGGAGCAGAGCAGCAGCTGCCCGAGAGCGGAGCGGCACGAGCCGAGAGCGAGGCGGGTGCGCGCGTTACCTTGCTCGTGCCTCTTGATCTGGCGGATCTGGTTGACCGTCTCGCGCAGCACAGCGCACTTGTCGGGTTTCACGTTGAGGCTGTCGATGTCACTGATGTTGGCCGAGATCAGCTCGGCCAGCTCCTCGATGTACTTGTTCTCTTGTTCGCGCCATTGCCGCTCCGGCGTGCACTTCACACTGTGGCGGCACAGATCGCGGTGGATGGGGATGGGGAGGGAGGAAGGAGGGTGGGGTGGGTGAGTGGGAGAAACATGATGATATACACACACACACGTTTACACCCCTTCTTTACTGGCACATACGAGTCCAGCCAAGCACTGAGCCTGGTACGGGTGGTTTCCGGTTGACCACATGCCGTGCCAGAACCAAAACGTGCTACGCTGGCCTCACAAGATATCCGAGCCTGGCTCGGGGACACAGGCTCAAGGATGGGGACTAACGAAACGCTCACTGCGTGTGACATCGATCAGTACGCCGAGGACACAGCGTCACTGCGTCAACTACACGTGTCTCCATGCGTTCATTTGTGAATCCTGACCCGCGCCGACTGATTTGGCACGGTCCCGGCACGGCTTACACGTGCCAGTGGGGCGGTGGAGCGGGTGGGAAGAGGAATACAAGCAGGACGACAAGACGGTGGCAATGTCACACGATGCAGATGCTGAAGTACGGAGCCGCAAGCTCGCCACAATGAGTCTCGATACAGCTGTGTGGACGACATTGTATTTTATGAGTAATACACTCGATGGTGGGGTGCAGCTGTGGCACGCGGTGGTTAGCTGACGGAGCCAATCACGCAGGGGATATCCGAGCTGGTTTGAGGCAAGCCCCTTCACCAAGCCGCGCTGGCCAGTGTGGTGAAGTATGGTCAAAGTGAGCCTGTGACCAACACTGAGTGGGGGAAGCCTTTGTAGATGGGACAAAAACCGTTGTTAATTATTCTCCTTTGATTGGATGCTGGTGCCAAGCTAGAATGCTCAATTCACTCAGAAATGTGTGAATTCACATGCTGGCCAATTGTCCCTTCTAGTTTTATACACGATGCACCACTTTGTTGGAAGTCGCCAGCAGTTGACCTTTGGATAAACTGGCAAATTCTACCATCGTATTGCGGAATTCCCATCACTGGCTCAGGGTGGCCGCACACTGCTCCATACTTGTTTGTGCATGGAGACACTCGACTCGTTTTGTTTTGATGTGTTTTTCACATGATCGGCCAAACAAAAAGAACACTAAATAGTTTTCAGTATTAGCATCCGAGACCCGCTCCATTTACTGGCTGGCTAGAACAACCGCACGCGCACACACACAGAATCTCCTCCCATATATATTACATTAAATGACCATTAACATTTACAAATACAAATTACCGTACAGTCGGAATAAACACAACTGAAATTGAAATAGTTTCAGTAAAGTAAGAAATAATTTAATGCTAGCAAGTGGCCGCTTCTGCAAGGAATTTGTTTTCTTCTTTCCAACTGCAACCTTTCAACGACGAAAAAAAACAACACGAAAAAACACAGGCGCACGTGTTGTTTTTTTTCTTCTAATTTCTAATAAGAAACAGAAACCCTCCAGTTATCGTTGCCGCAATGTCTACCCGCTGCTGCCGCTGCTGGCTCCGTGTAAACGCAGTGCGGCAGAATGTGTGGGACGATGACTTTGCTAAATTCCTTGAATGTATTCAAATTTGTTCATTTTTATCAATGGCCACCCGTACCAACTAATGCAGACAACAAAAATGGCCTGTGATTAGCTGCAAATGAGAAAAAAAAACCCAGAGCAATCGACAACAAACAAATACTCGATCCATTCGTTGTTGTATCTGGGGAGGAAATCTGAAGCCGGTGTGTGTTCAGGCTACCTGGTGCGCAGCAGAGGGGAGTGCAACAAAACAAATTGCTGTATTGTACTTCTACGCTGCCGACTCTAGCGCTGCCCCCCGCCCCCCACTTTCACCGAGCAGCGCTGATCAGCGAAAGCGTGGCCAAATAACTCGGGCGACCCACACGGCATGGGGAAGGCCCTCATCCAGCAGTGGACTGACAAAATGGCTGCTGTGTGTGCACATACCTGGGCCCGATTGGCTCGGAGCCGGAGAGCTTGCGCTTGCGGGACTCGGCAGGGCCTGGCTCGGCCGCCCCCTCCCCGACACCGCTCATGATGCCTCGCTCACCTTCTGCGATCACAAAGACACAGACAGATCCCCCCCCCCCCATGTAACCATTGATAAGGACTTTTGGGGCGCGTGCTTTTCGTGAGCACACACGGACGCAAGCAAGGTGCTGAAGGCGGTGGTTGTACGGCCAGCGCGGAAGCCATCCGCCTTTGTCTCCCCCGGTGCCAATGCCATGACGGTGAAATATTTATTACCAAGTCAACCCAAAAGGAGGCCGATTGCCAGTTCTAATATTGCTCTCGCCACTGAAGTCAGCCGTAATGAGGAATCAAACTCAGATGGCAGCGTTGGTAGCGCAGTGCAACACGCACTCTCGTACCACACGTACACAAAAGCACCGTTAAGGTTAAACACTTTTACTTATAGCCGCTTATGTGCAAGATTATACTTGCAAGACCAGGAGTCCAGAATACTGTAGCAATTTTTTTAAAAGTTGTGCCTGATCACAATCCCCTCCTCATAAGCCCTCAACAATGTACACGTGCCTCCCCCTTCGTTACTCAGCAACTTGCAATGCGGTCGCACACCTCCGATTTGCATGGCTGGCTACGTACGGTGCGAAAGAAGTTTAACATACACATATGTTTTATGAATCCGAACTTCACCTCAATGTACCATTCTATGAATCAAGATTCGTATTATCCATTCACAGTCGTGTGATTCGTACACAAAACATTTCCCGCGTATTTTCTCGGAGATCAAAATGTCAACGAGTTTTCACCGAGTCCACGAAGGCCCGCTTGCACAGGACGCGAGGAAGAAGGCGGTAGCGGTCACCTTGGCTGCCTCTTATCTCGGTCCAGTTAGACACAGAGCCAAGCAAACTATTATTAAATCTGAGGATAGCCATGCAACGGGAGTTACCGACCATCATAATAATTATCGACCTTAAAGGATGCATTTAGCAATCAGAGATACCTATTGAAACGTTGCATTCGTCTGCGTTGTATGCAGAACGTGCAAAAAGCGAGTGAACTCTGACATGTCAAACCTACGCAAGCTACTCAGAATCATCACCTTCAGTCATGATCTATAGTCTATACACTGCTGGATGAAGACTTTCCCAAGCCATCACCGTCTCGCATTGATTTACAAGGCAAGAATCTAACAGGCACCTGCGTACGAGATTATTTAATGGCTTTATCTTTGCGGTCTGTTCTCTCACCTTGGCTGCAACTCCATCGATAGTCTCCATTGTACAACAGAATCAGAATCTTCTTCTTGGTTCTTTCGATAAAGTCACGTAGAAAGAACCAAGAAGATGAATCCCTGCAGTCACGAAAGCTTTAAATCGAAATAGAATCAGAATCTATTTAAACTGGAGGAATCCGATGAGCTACGAAGCTTTCACAGATGTCCAACCCATTTAAAGAGAATACAAAAATATACCCATACACAGCAAGATACGAATGCTACCTCTACATTTCCATAATAACCCTCATCAACCATGTATGATGGCTTGTATTCATTCCAGCACTACTAATCACCACTTTGTGGTCTATTGTTTGCAAACAGCACTGTGGCTAATTGAGAATAAATGAGGGCTTGTCGCTTCTTATTGATAAAACTCATCTGTTCAAGGCCCAAACAATGCAAGGATGATGTTTGCTACTGAATACTGCATCCTGAATGGCAGATATTGTGGTCTGGCAAACTTCGTGGCAAAGTGCATATTAGTCTCGACTGATGAATATTATTATAATAGTATTATATATTTCTTAATTGCTATTCTCGCAAAATAACATTTGATCCGTCGGTGTCATGGCATGAGACAGAAGTATCCTTTTGATTCTCTAGCAGAGCAGCGCAACACTTTGTGTTAGACAATGGTCCATGTAAGCAGATATCAGAGCTCTGCAAATGGCTCTGCATACACAAGTGAGGTTCGTTGCATGATTCTTTATCTCAGAGCTGTAACAGAACCAAATTTCATGCAATGTTATCTTGGCAGAGTCATCGGTGACCAGGTTGAGACCATTATAACTCGCCACGCTTGAGGAACCAGGCAGCAGCCTGGATTCAAACCTCGCATCTCAGCAGTTACCAGCTCATTCCTCTGACCCCTGGATTCAAACCTAGCATCTCAGCAGTTACCAGCTCAGCCCTCTGACCCCTGGATTCAAACACAGCATCTCAGCAGTTACCAGCTCAGCCCTCTCACTGCTGGATTCAAACCGAACATCTCAGCAGTTTCCAGTTCAGCCCTCTGACCTCTGAGCCACCTGGCCACCTCTCGTCCGAACATTACAATTGAGACCTTATTGCCATATAAATCTTTAGGCCAAACACCGTTTAAATTCATATTATTGTTTGCTAGAGAATGCACGAGCAGTAAGTCAGAATGCGCAAAGTTCATCCGGCATCACATCCCGTGGCAATCTGAGCACAGCCAAACTGCTCTTCTCTTGGAAGCTCGGCTGGAAAAACGGACTGCGCTATCTTCCTCAACTTGTCCCCACCTCGTGCACAAACTCGGCGACACTGCAATCGACGCCTCCGTCGAGGGGCGACCTCGACGAGCTGCAGCCGCTGGCTCGAGGGCGAGGCCCCGCCGCCGCGAGGTTCACAGCAGCAGCGGTCCGAATGCTTCGCCACGTTCACAGCCGCACACCACGTCAAACCCGCAGTCGCACACAACTCGAAGCAACGATATGGACGTAACTTGCATCGATGTGTTTTAGTCCTCGGTTGAACATGCCAGGTACAGCAGTGTTCTTTGCAGGTAGACGTAGAGAATGTAAGCATTGCAACAGAGTGCGAGGAAACGCCAACTTTCAGTGCCGTACGTAATTGTCGTGAGTAATTGCACGAATCAAAAACACACATCACCGCCGCTGTCATTAACTTGTCAGACAATGTGTTCCATATCCAGCTACGGTTTGGGTAATGGCCCTACTTCACAGCAGCAGGGAAGTGTAGGTGTGCATTCACCCATTGTTTAGCATCCAAATGCATTACGTATATGTATGCCTGCAATGGTGTGCTGCTTGATTCTAATACAAATGAGAGCTTTACCACACACGTATATAATTCAAAAATTTAGTGCCTTTGGTAGTGCCCTATGAAAGACATGTAAATCATATTCCAGTCCTGCCAGCTGCAGGAACATGGCCAGCTCAACCGTACAAATCAAAATGTGAACGATCTGAATTTCATACCTCCCAGTTAACACATGAAATACAGGACCCCCTCCTCCTGTGTTCTCTGGCATGGAGAGGACATCGATGGCAGAGTTATAAGAAATCAAATCACGTGCTTAAAATCCAGAATCATGCGTAAAAATGTGGCGTGGGAGTTGTAGCGTAGTTATTCAACGTCAACATCCCAGAAGGTGGCATTCTAGCAAAAGGATTCCACAGTTCACTGCCAACAATTCGACATCACCGCTACCACCAACAACCCGAGCCCCCAAACTGATCTTACTAATTATCATTTACTACTATAATGAGCCAAGAATGTCTGTGTGTCCCACGCGTGACGACACTCCACGTCGGCCAGCCCCCCTCATTAATAATCATGAGCAGGTAAAGTCCTCCAAATGGACACCCCTCCATTAATAATAATTAGCGGGTGACGTCACTCCACATGGGGGAGCCTCTTCCCCCCTCCTCAGCGTCAACTTACACACCCTCACGACAAAGGCAGAACCCTCACGTCACGCGATCTCCGTAATGCTATTGAGATGTAGAAGTAAAAAGAGCGTCGTGATGAACAAGGGATTATAACCTTTTAATTAAATAAGTCTGTGTCACCGCGGCCTTACAAATTGCACACGAATTGATACAATGAATATCACGTCGCGGTCTGCTTTTCGGTTGCAAGTTTCAGATTTACTACTGCAATACACCCGTCCTTGGACGGGCAAAAGGCTAGTTCTAATATAGCACTATAACTGTACGACTGAGAACAGCACACGGTAAACATTAATGTGAGCAACATCTCTTTTATTGCATTAATTTCCTTAGTAAATTCCACCATTACCAACCAGCTTGTGCCAGACACCTGTAAATAAAATAAATAACGTGTCTTTATTATCCAGGTAGTTTAACACGAAGCAGGTTTCCTCAAGTTCGTAGCATTTGTAACCTGATAAAAATTAATTGTTACATCTGTGACTGTCTGAATGCCGCAGTTCATTGGATGATTGTTTTGATTCGAAAGAAAGAGGCTTATACGGGTCATCTATAAATGTATAATTGACGCATTATTAAATAATTATAATCTGACAGCAATTTCATCTACGTAGTTAAAATGTTCATAACATATTTCGCATGTGCTTATGTTTTTTTTATCGAACAACCCGGGCGATCTTCAAGATCACACTGCAGTAATATTCAAAATGAACGCAGCCGAGATGCTGACAAAACACACAGCACTCTCTCGACTCTCAATGCGGCCCGCTTCGCCAACGCCATGGGGTGTGCACGCCGAGGTTAAGCGATGAAAAACTTGTTCGCTAAAATCTTCATGCAACCAAGTGCATGTGGAAATATATATACAGTTGTATTGACCTCACTGCAACTGCTAAGTATCATCCTTTAATAATGCACGATACCTTTATAGACTGGCTGCTTTCTGAATGACACGACGGGGTCACTGTGAATGGATGTGTGCACATACTGTGCCTATCAAACATCGATGCACATTTCCAGCACTTAACGGCCATCGATAAAGGTGCTGACTTTTTTTTTATCAGAGTCTCCACGATTAAAACGGACGAGGAAATGGATGACGCATCACCTAAAGTTTCCCCCCCTACAAAAGACCAAATCACCCGGCGAGTCCGTTGAGTGCGAGGTGCCCGAGTGTGCGAAATGCGAGGAACGTGTCGGCCATTCGCAGTCCCGAGATCGCTCAGTGGTTCCAGAAGGACGTGAACAATGATAATAATCACATTTTTTTAATATTGCGTGCATAACGTCACAAAACATCGCGACAGCCCAGCTTTTTTTAATATATATCCTCAGGGACCCCCCGTGACTATTTTCGTTTATCAAAGAATGCTCAAAGTCAAGGCAATCCACTCGCTGTCAGGCAAACGCCTCAAACCATCACGTGAATTTAGGTGAATACTGGATATGGGAAGGTCAGCGAATGAAGGTGGAGAGACCGAGCTATGAATATCTCATGAACATATTGGAAATCTATCACCGGGAATATTTCTAGACTTGCCGAAAGTACCTCCTTGGCAGCTTTTCTGAGTCCAGTTTAACAAGCCACTGGCCATCTTGAGCGTGATTCCCTAAAAAAAAGCGTTTACCTTTACTGCGGTCTAAAGAAAAAAAAGACAGAAAAAGG
This sequence comes from Lampetra fluviatilis, assembly GCF_964198595.1. Classification (NCBI taxonomy): domain Eukaryota; kingdom Metazoa; phylum Chordata; class Hyperoartia; order Petromyzontiformes; family Petromyzontidae; genus Lampetra; species Lampetra fluviatilis. The sequence goes on along the minus strand of NC_136279.1, from coordinate 6,142,538 downwards.
CAAAGGTGCAGCCCTGAATTTTTTTGCGAATGCCCCAACAGGCAGAAAGGCCTCCACTAGAAGGAGCTCTAGAGAGCCACTCCGGAGTGTATTTTTTGGCCTACGAGACTCGGCGTACCTAACACTTCACCTCGGCACATGCAACCTTCGATCGACTAACTGTGGTGTAGCCATGTATAGACTGTTGGGTGAACATAGCAAAGTAGATTCAAGAAACTTGCCCAATGTTTAACAGCTGCCACGCCGATAGATCGAACCGGTAATCTCCGGATTGTATGTCCACTGTGCTAGCCATTACACCGCGCAGCGTCCCCATGAAGTAAACTGCCCTCGAAAGAATGTCACACGCAGCAATCTCACATGCTCAATCAAAGGGGGCTTTTAGCAATTTACTACACACCTCACACCAGGGACAATGCTTAAAAAAAAAACAAAATGAACACAAACTCTATTTGGAAAAGACTTGTATATACGTTTCTGTACGAGAAAAAACCATTAGCACTGTACTTACAGACAATATGATCGTGGTTTCTCCCTCAATTAAGTTAAATAGAAACGTTTGTCCGTTTTTTTATGTCTTTTCCCCCCAGTTTATATGCCAATTGTGCCATTAGTATCGCGTTACGCGATGAAGAATTCATCCGGATCTCTCACAGAGCAGTGCAGTCTGTTTACTGCCCAGTGCTAATGGTGGTAATTCCACATTTCTATGGTAAGGGGGGGGGGAGTCTTCCCACAGGACAAGCGTTCTTGAACTTCCAACAAAGCAGTACTTGTTTTATCACCCCGACCCCCGATGGGGAGTTGAATCCTTGTGACCTTACATTCGCGAGCTGCGACGATATTGCACTTATTACAATCAAAACATTTATATTCTTTGGGTCTTTCGGTAAAGTCACGTATACAATTCTTTTTACAAAAAACTACGACGTTTCGATCGCAGCACAAGCAATCGTGTTGCGATCAAAACGTCGTAGTTTTTTGTTATTTTTTTTGTTCTACGTGACTTTACCGAAAGACCCAAAGAATATGAATTCCTGCAGTCACGAAAGCTTTAAGTCGAGATCAAAACATTTTGTTGCCCATTGTGAAACCAGTAATGGAAGATATCTATTTTTTTTAAGCTGTATATTTTTCTTAAGGGTAATAATATCTACAACACGGCTCACCTGGAGAGGGCAGAACAGTAAACCATCTCTAATCTAAATGCCAGCAATAAAAAAAATAAACACTTAATGGCTCTGGGTTCCCCCCCCCCCAAACTGCCCACTGCCAAGACACAGCCCAAACACTGAACATGCCTTGACTTGCCTCAAAAGCCTCCTAAAGCCACGAAAGTGGGCCGAGCCAATATAACCACCGGGCGGGCGGAGGGTGTAATCATCTCCGCAACTCTTGAAGAAAGTGTACCATCAAAGCAAAAAATATATAATAACCTCTCCATGAACGCAACGTCAAAAATAACAGTCGGTGTGACAAGACACCGGGCTGAATATTTCTAAAACGCGGTAAAGCGTTTTTGAATATCGAGACGCGACAAACTGGGGAGGGCCCGGTGGTGGAGCAGTGTTGTAACGGGCGCTCTGCACACTGAACTCAGCACCGTGGAAAAGCCATCCCAAGTAATACCGATCAAGAGAGACGGACAAATGAAGATTGTTCAGGATGGAGAGGCATAGGGGCGACGGGGCCTGGCATAAGAGACAGCAGACGAAGTGAACCAAAGATTAGAAAATAACAACAGAGGCGTGCAAACGTACAAAAAAAAATTTGAACTATTTATCAACCGTTTCACTTTTACTATAGAAGTTCAAGGAAAGATCGCATTACGTAAATTGGCCACGAAAGCCAAGTTACAGAAACCGAAGGCTTGCTGCCCCAGAAGGCACGCCACTGACATCTCACCACTCCCTCTGCACAACTCACAACGTGGCCCAGATCTTCTGACAGCACTTGCCCCAGCACTCTGTTAAAGTTTACACGGGGGAGGGAGGGGGGCTCTTTGTATTTGGTGCTCGCTCACAGCACTTGTCCCAGCAGTCTCCGTGGCTGCTACACGACAGAGATTAATTGTGAGTGTCGTGGCATCCAGAGTTCGATTCAAGCTCATGGTCATCAACGCCAGTGACGATTTATTCGAATCGGTCATGGGCCTTCCCTCGGTCGACTAAGCCTCTAACGTCTACATGGTGCGGTGTGTAAAGACATCAGCATTGGGGGGAGACAAAGGCGGACGAGCGTGGTGCTTAGGGCTGGTCACCCACCCCACCGTCCGTCCGTCGTGTGCCGCGTGCTAACCTTAAAAATGGGTGCTCACGAACGGCACTTGCCCTAAACATGTCTTAAGGCTGTATGGGGGATCTTTGTCTTGTAGTGTTGAGTGTGTGTGTGGGGGGTAGCAGTTAGCGCAACAAACCCGGCGACGAGAGTTCGATTCCCGTGTGCCGTGCCGGCATTCATGTGCTGATGCTGCTGACAGCACTTGCCCCAGTTTGACGAGGCTATATGGGCGGGCGGGAGGGGGGGACAGTCGTCTTTGTGGCATGGCTGTCAACCCCTTATCAGTGCCTACCGTATTACAGACCAATTCAGACTCTTATTGATCACCCAAGTGCCCCTTATGAATCTCAACGTTCATCCGACAAAGTCCCATCACAAGGGGGAGAAACACAAACAAATAAGACAATCACATCTTCATGTTTTGCCCGTTCTGAAACGGCTGTACGCCGTATGGGCCTGCAAACTCGATTTCCCTTGCACGAGAATACGGAGTTAACCCGTGTGGGGGTCCACAGCGATGTTGCTGGTGGTGATGGTGATGGGCAGCCCTCCCCAGGGCTTCAACTCACACAGCAGACAGGACGGAGCGGCATCTCAACACGTGCCCGCATGGTGTCGTTGTTGTTGTTGTTCAAACACCCCCCCCTACTCCTCCTCAACGCAATAACAACAACAATATCATAAACACCGAGCCACAATTCTAGATTTGAAGCTTTCGTGCCTGCAAGGATTCGTACTCTTCGGTTTTTTCGGTAAAGTCACGTCGGTAAAAATAAAAATAAATACAAATGAAAAGAATAGAAATAATAATAAATAATAAAATAACAAATCACGACGTTTCGGAGGCAACACCGAACCACAACCCATCCCCGTCAACAAGGAGGAGGAGGAGCAGGGCCACCACCACGACCACCACCACCACCACGACCACCACCACCACCACCACGACCACCACCACCACGACCACCACCACCACGACCACCACCACCACCACGACCACCAACACGACCACCACCACCACGACCACCACCACCACCACGACCACCACGACCACCACCACCACCACGACCACCACCACCACGACCACCACCACCACCACGACCACCACCACCACGACCACCACCCCACACTCAGCAGCCTCCAAGTGACCGTGGGTGTCCCTGGCGTTGTGCACTGCACCACCACCCAGTGGGCACGGAGATTCATCGGCGTCTCTCGCTTACACAGCCCAAAGGGGCTCCCCGTGTCGTTGTTTTATTTTGTTTTAATATATCTATGTTATGTCATAGCAGTCTTGAAACCAGCACGATGTTACTGTTTGCAAAGGAAGTCGGCTTTTCTCCACGCGTTTGGCATCAGACCGCACGCGCGCAACTTTTTATAATTCTCTCTCTCTCTCGTCTCTTCTCTCTTCATCGACCGACTTTGGCAACGAGACAATAAACAACAACGACAATGCACATCCATAATCCCAGCTCAACCCCCTTATCATTGCCCCCTATAATCACGGAACAATTCAGACCCCAATAACTGGCCACCCCGTGCCTCCTATAACATCTCGACGTTCACTTCAAGTTTCAAGTTCATGTATTAGGTAGAGCCCTGTGAGCCATTCGGCTCTTGAATCGGGTGCAACCGCAACAAACAAAAAACAAAAACATGAAAACATCTTAAAGTGACTCTGTGACCAAGTGCAAACAGAAAATCCAAGAAAAGATAGCAAAATATTGCAGACAAAACACCGCACACCATCCCTACCAAGTCCCCGTCACAAGGGAGAATCGCAAAACAAATAGACAACAACATTTGTGTTGATCACATATCGAAACCGTCTGACCTCAAAGCTCAGTTTCCCTGCACAAGAACACGGGGCAGAGACCGCGCGTGGGCTGACAGCTGTGCACATCCATCACGGAACGCGACTTCAAGTTCGATAAAACAACAACTTCTTGGTTCTTTCGGTAAAGTCACGTAGAAGGGAAAGAACCAAGAAGATGAATCCCTGCAGTCACGAAAGCTTTAAATCGAAACAACAACACCAACATCATCATCGTCCGTACCCGACACAGAAACCTTCCCCCCTCTCCTCCATGCCATGATGCCAGTGACGACATAAGAGGGGGGGGGGGCTGACTACGTCACAAAGGCCCCCCACTACCAAACGGCAGTCGTCTCTTTAAACACGAGAGAGAAAGGTGATGGTGGTGATGCAAGAGAGAGATGGAGGAGGCTTCTCCAAAGAATGAGTTCCACTATTGCTTGTGGCAGGCAGGCAAGTAAGTAACTAAGTAACTAACTAAGTAACTAAGTAAGTAACTAAGTAAGCAAGTAAGCAAGCAGGCAAGCGGCTTGTCACACGCATCTCGTGGCATTGGTCCAGCAGCTGGCAGCTCCAGCCCGATGAAGAAGAAGGGTGGTGGGTGGGTGCACGACACACACCCCACCACCACGCCGCTGTGGTGTTACTATTCAACTTCCTGCATTACCTTCGCTGGGTGGCGAACGCAGAGTCGGTGGCGGTCGGCGGGTGGCCGGCCTGCTGCTACAGCAGCAGCTACAGCAGCATCAGCAGTAACAGCTGCTGCAGCTACATCAGCAGCAGCAACAGCAGCTGTAGCAGCTACAGCAGCAGCAGCAGCTACAGTAACAGCAGCAGCTACAGTAACAGCTGCAGCTACAGTAACAGCTGCAGCTACAGCAGCAGCTGTAACAGCAGCAGCATGGACACCGCTAAGGAGCCGCTGCACGCCAGCAGATTGCTGCCCCTCGCCGTCCGCGAGCGACGAGCGATGCCATTTGGTGTGGGGGGGTGTGGGGGGGGGGTTGGTGGGGGGGGTGTGGGGGGTGGTGTGGGGATGGTGTGGGGGGGGGTTGGTGGGGGGGGGTGTGGGGTTGTAGGGGGTGGTGTGGGGATGGTGTGGGGATGGTGTGGGGTGGGAGGTGGTGGGGGGTGGTGTGTGTGGGGGGTGGCGTTGTTGTGTGTGGTGTCGTGGGGGGGGTGGTGTGTGTGGGGGGGTGTTGTGTGTGGGGGGGGGGTGTTGTGGGGGGTGGTGTGGTGGGGGTGGTGTGTGGGGGGGGTGTTGTGTGTGGGGGGGTGTTGTGTGTGGGGGGGGTGTTGTGGGGGGTGGTGTGGTGGGGGTGGTGTGTGGGGGGGGGTGTTGTGTGTGGGGGGGTGGTGTGTGGGGGGTGATGTTGTTATGTGTGGTGTTGTGTGTGGAGGGTGATGTTGTGGGTGGCTGCCGTGGCGTAGACAGCAGTGAGTGGTGGTGGTGGTGGAGGGACGAGGGTCGCGCTGGAGATGTTGATGCCCGCACGCCGCTTTGGGGCAAAAAAAAATTGCGAAAGTCTCCCGACTGTAACGCGAGGAGTGACGAGGAAGTTGCGTGGGGCACGGGCCCCGGCCGGGGAGAGTTGCAAGTGGTGGTGGTGGAGGGCTGGTGGGGGGGTTGGGCATGGCGGGATTGATTTGTACAGTATCCACAGCTCGCTTCACAAAACCTCCCCCCCCTCCTCTCTCTCTCTCCTCTCTCTCTCTCTCTCTCTCCCTCCTTCCCCTCGCTATCCAAAGCAGCAGCAGTAGCTTCAACAGCAGCAGCAGTTGAAGCTGTGTTTGCAGCAGGAGTTCCAGCAGCAGCATTCGTAGCAGCAGTTAAAGCAGCAGTTGTATTAGCATCAATTGCAGCAGCATCAATTGCAGCAACAGTTGCAGCAAGCAGTTGCAGCCAGCAGTTGTAGGAACATAAATTGCAGCAGCAGCAGCAGTAGTTAAAGCAGCAGTTGTATTAGCATCAATTGCAGCAGCAGTTAAAGCAGCAATTGTAGGAACATCAATTGCAGCAGCAGTTGCAGCAAGCAGTTGTATTAGCATCAATTGCAGCAGTTGCACCAGCAGTTAAAGCAGCAGTTGTAGGAACATCAATTGCAGCAGCAGTAGTTGCAGCAGTTGTAGTTGCAGCAGTAGCAGCAACAGCGTCCATCAGCATTCGTTTGAGGTTACATTTCCCTCTCGTTGTTCAGGACCATTCCCAGGCGACGTTAGACACACAACGTGATATATCCAGCTTCAACCTGAACTAATTCAATACACATATTAGGTAGTGGATTTTTTTTAAACAAAAATAATGCTGTTACATGTTGAGCGAGATGCCTTCCGACCCATATTTAAGTCTCTAAAACTGATGGGTTTTTTTCTCTCTTAAAGGTTAATTTAAAACAGAAATGAATATGCAAAGGCAAAAATGTTAAGGGTCAATTAATGGGGTGAGTGCACAGCCAATAATATATTGGAAGTCACACTGCCATAAAGTATTGTTTTTTTTTACCGTTCTGCAACGAGCTGGCCAATTAAAACATATTGAACTGCATCGTGTGTGTTTTAAATCATTTATCAAACTGAACACTGCAAGAGCACACGTACGCGCAAGAGATGTCACACATTGCATTCGGACAATAGACGGGACAAGTTCAGCACATCATCCATCTGCGGTTGATAAAAGAGTGTACCACTTTGTGGAGTCGATTACAGAGAAACCAGCCCCCACTTTTTTCATAGTGCAACATCCAGCGTCATGGACGATAGAACAGCGGTCGTATATTTCACAGTACCGTGGAAAAGTGGTCTGCGTTTATACACAGACACACAAATCCGGGGGGGAGGGAATAAAATGCGAAAATCCAACAGGGGGAACTCACAAAGCTTGAAATCTCACGCTTTATCCAGTTCCCTGCATAACCGGTCAGGCAGGCCCTGCTATTGCTGATGCTGCTGCTGCTGCTATTGCTGCTGAATTCTTTATCAACATTCTGCATGTCCACTGACAAGACACCCTCCAATCCTACTCACAATGCGGCACTTTATTGCAAACCGTATGATTATTTTTTCCCCCAGAATTTATTTTACATTTTAAACTCCACGGTTGCAAGGAGGGTCTCGTGAAAATGTTTCTTTTTTTCAAACCCACGTCCACACATGTTTCCCGTTGCTGCTGGCAGTCGCATCACAAATGTTGCAACGCGGATTTAGGCGACATCCACTTCGACGGCGTATTTTGAGGAACCCATCAGCTCGCTTCTCAAACCCTGCTGACTTTTTTTCATGAAATGTAGGAAATTGAAAAAGCTAAAATTGCGTTGCGTATTATTTAAGCGCTGCATTATGTAACCGTATCCGCCCAATCGTCAATCCAAGAGTTTCCATGTGGGCCACTCACCGCGCCATGCGGGTTTTGTGCGAGGCTTATTTGACCATACTTCACTCACCAGAGGTGGGACAAAGTCATTGTTATGCAAGTCCAAGTCGAGTCGCAAGTCATCAAATTCATGACTCGAGTCTGACTCGAGTCCAAGTCACATGACTCGAGTCCACATCTCATAGGTGGGACAAAGTCATTGTTATGCAAGTCCAAGTCGAGTCGCAAGTCATCAAATTCATGACTCGAGTCTGACTCGAGTCCAAGTCACATGACTCGAGTCCACATCTCATAGGTGGGACAAAGTCATTGTTATGCAAGTCCAAGTCGAGTCGCAAGTCATCAAATTCATGACTCGAGTCTGACTCGAGTCCAAGTCACATGACTCGAGTCCACATCTCATAGGTGGGACAAAGTCATTGTTATGCAAGTCCAAGTCGAGTCGCAAGTCATCAAATTCATGACTCGAGTCTGACTCGAGTCCAAGTCACATGACTCGAGTCCACATCTCATAGGTGGGACAAAGTCATTGTTATGCAAGTCCAAGTCGAGTCGCAAGTCATCAAATTCATGACTCGAGTCTGACTCGAGTCCAAGTCACATGACTCGAGTCCACATCTCATAGGTGGGACAAAGTCATTGTTATGCAAGTCCAAGTCGAGTCGCAAGTCATCAAATTCATGACTCGAGTCTGACTCGAGTCCAAGTCACATGACTCGAGTCCACACCTCTGTCACTCACCATGCTGGTCGGGTTTGGATTGGTCAAGTCGAGTGATCAAATACGTGGGAGCACAAAAAGTACAGTACTGCAAGGCATTGTACAAGTGAAGTTTCTGCAATGCCCCCTTCTGCTCGCAATGTAGATCACAGCAACTAAGAACAGGATGTCTAAGTCATGGTGGTCACGCATCCACGCATCATCCAAGCTCAAAACTGCTTTAACTTCTGAGATCTGATAGGAACGGGTGCATTCTGGGTGATATGATCAGAGTTAAAATCCATTACAATTCACTTCAAATAATTTTTAATCAACCTATGATGATTCAGCAGTGAATATAATAACCAAACGAGTGATGTCAAATATAATTCTATTGTAGAAGGGCTACAAATTGGACATTTTGTAACAGTATAGTGAAGTCATATCATTTTATTTATTTAGAACTGCTTTTTGTGTTTAGGTTGTTGTCTTTCTCCCGCACCTCCGATTAGCACGAATGGCTACATACAGTGCGAAGAAAGTTCAATATAAATACAAGCCTATGCCTCAAACTAAAAACGTCCAAAACTATTGCTCCCTCGAAAGATTGTGGCCTTCATGATGGTTTCACTCACAGGACAGAGGCTACCACAGGACGCCAAAAACAGTGTTAGACGTCCTGTGGTCTAACACCATTTGAGACGAGGCTCAAAAGAAAGCTGTCTCTGGTGTGGACCAATCAGTTTCAATGACAATGCATATATTATCAGTGTTTTTTTGTTTGCATTCTGACCACACGCATCGTGGTTAATGCAGACATGATTCATTGTAAAAGGTTTCAATTTGGTGTTTTAACATCTTAACAACTGTTTTGTTGCCAGAAAAAAGGGGAAAACATATTATCATATTTTGATACTGGCAAAGGAGGTCCCATGATGCTTTAAGTCTGTTGCCAACCATCGCTTAAGAATATACGATGGAAAACACAAATTAAACCAAGTCATTTACATCCCATGGAGTGTGACAGTGCAGCTGAAAAGTGGCTGACTCTCTCTACCGTTTCATGGTATTTATGGAACATAAAAACAGCCATCGAAAGGAAGGTGGTGAATATTTATGAGCCATCTCCACTTAGCAGGTACCGCAAAATGTGCCAGAATCCACTTTTAATTTCCCCCTGACATCAGCGTCGTTCAAAACAGAAAAAAGCGTTTTGTTATGATCACGAAAAATATTATTTGAGAGACATTCATTACACTTCGGGGTTTCACGCGAATAAATAAAGCGGTTAGTTAGCGCTTCTACCAAGTAACTGAGAATTAATTCTCAACGAGCCCATCTCGAGCAAACCTGCGCGTTGGAAACCATTGTACTTATTTTTTTTCTAGAAAACAGCTTGCATTCAAGCGTCTCTGCACGCGCGTGTGCGTTAAAGGGCTGCCATTGTGCGGGGCGTGAAAAAGTCCCCAGCGCCGATTTTCCAACTGTTTCAAATTACCGCCTTCCTGCCAAGACAGAGGTCCACGAGAATGTTTGATCGGCGAGCAAACTTTTCCACCGAGCGGCCGCTTTTCTTCGGGAAATGCACGGCAGACTGGCGCGTGCCCCGCACACGCAACGTTTAAAATGCGCACTGTGCGGAATTAAAAAGTTGGAACTTGGAGGTCCTCGTTGGCATGGTCTGAAATCTCGAGCCAACCTTTTCGCCAGGCCATTGGCAACAGAAGAGGTACATGTGGGGCCACGCCACCTGAACCCGCACTCTTACCACGCATGGCCCTCGTACGGCTTTACTCACGAACAACACTTACAAACTCAGGCCAAACCCCCTCAGCGCCTTTCTTTTCCTGTCCTTTGGGTTCAAACCCAGGACAGACAGAGGGGAAAAGGGAGGTTAGTGAAAGGTGAACAGATGGAGGCGATGGACATGGGGGGGGGAGAGAGAGAGGCCGGTCAGAAAGCAAGAGAGAGAGAGGGGTGGATCCGACTCGGGGGCGGGTGACCCACAAAACAAAGGGAAGTGGCAGTTGCAGGAGCTGTGTCACACACCAGGCAGTGGCTTTTGACAGCTTCTGGTTTCCGATGTGCGGCCTCAGCAGCCAAGCCAATGCCCTGATCGGCAGAAAGAGCTTGCTTGGCTTATGAACGCACTCCTCCGTTCCAAACCTGGTAGCCCCCCCCCCCCCCATGGCACTTATTTTAATCGCCGGCATGGCCAGTCGCGTTTGATGTCTATTCAAGAAGTTTTATATTTACGCGCATTCTTGGCTACTATTGATTTCGAGCAGAGGTTCAGTAGTGCCGCTGTGGCACATGCGTGCTCGACTCGCGATTGGGGGAAGGTTGCAAGTTCAAATCCTAGTCGTGGCTCAACTCGGTACCATAATCTATTCATGATAGATACAATAAATACCACTTTGTTGGCAAAGGTACAAGCGAGCCATTGACCCCCACAGGAATTGTCGTGGGAAGAGAATGAAGTGGCCGAGGCAGAGAATGGCTCGTGGCATATGAATGTGGAATTTCACTATATCATCCCTGGATAAGAAGGAAAAGATAAGGGACACTAATGGCCATACAGTACGTGAGGACTTCTCACTTTCGATTATAAATAACGTGACTTTTATTACTATTGATCGAATGTACGACGTTCATAATCAGCGTGTGGACTGCGCAATGTATTTCTGTGCGTGAGGAGTTGAGGCAGCAGCAGCAGCAGGAGCACTTTTGAGCAGCGGACGTACCGTAACGAGCAGTGATTTACGTGCGAGGGCACGTCACACATGCTCAGTGTCCACAAGTTAACGAGACAATCTGCTTAACGCTCCGCCAGCAGCACGGCAATTCACACATCTCCCACGCAGCGCGCGCGCGCCGAGGTTGGATTTTGACCCCAGTGAACCTTGAACGTGGAGGAGAGCACTGCCGCATCAAACGCAACTGTGCCCCCCCCTCCCCCGCCCCACCCTGCCTTGAAGTGCGGCCAAAAAGAGCTACGCTGAACGCAATTTCGTTCTCGTTAAACAAGCTACAGCGCTGACCACTTTGTCCCTGCTCGGATCCCTTCGCCGTGGCATAGCGGTGCGCACGCCTGCGATTCATCGCTCGTACGGCGAGATTAGCCGATCCTTCAGGGATCGCGTTGTTCTGCGAGACGCTCCTAACCTATAGGGAGAGATACGAGGCAGCCACACAATGACAGGACAGCAGATGGGTTGGGTCCTATCCGTGTGGATTATCCACCACTTGCGCACCCCGACGTTGAAACATCTGCAAGTTTTCTAAATATTTCTATACGCAAAACAAATACAAAAGTCTTCATACTCTTCGAGGCCTTCTTAGAAAAAAATAAAGGATTGTTATTAGTGCTGCGTTTTTTTCCTCCCTCTCCAACTTCGGATGAAATAAGAGTCGGCGAGTTCAACGGCACAATTTATGCAAAAACATCTGACAAGAAACCCATCACGAAGCCTCCACATTATTTATCCAAGACACCATTATGGGCTTGAGAATAGCTTAAGCGAGGTATTACGGTGCTGAATTAAATCAACACGGATTCGCTCAACTTTGCAGCAAAAACAACACTTGAAAGCGAAGACATTTCCCGACACCGGCGGGCACATGAGCTCCCCCCCCCACTCTCTCTGTGCCGCACTGTGCAGTCCGGTATGTTAATTGATCCTCACATGCATGTGTCATTCCTCAAAACTGTGAAGGGCCTGCGACCTATTACAATCTGCTATGCTCAAGTTAAACATCGGGTGAATCTGCGTGCTGTCCCTCCCCCCGCCCCACATCCCACGGATCTTCAACGAAAAACCGCACCCCAGCTGCAGGCAATGCGGCGCAGACACAGCTATAATGAAAAACCCCTGGCCACTGGCGCACACCAACCTAAGCGAGTAACCTTTGAATTAGCGTACGGCAGTTGGGAGCAGCTCCAGCAGCCTTAGTTGCAGTGCCGTAGCGCAGTCCCCTGTCATGCCTGTTTACACAGGAAAGCATCACCCGAGTCTCACGACTCTTTTCCAGGAGGGTCCTGCTCAGTTTCCACATCTCGCAGGTTCGGGATCAAACCCACGACCTCCTGCACACCAGGCGAGGTAGTTAACATCTCCTAGCCGCCGTGATGATGAGAGAGAGAGACACAGATACCCAAATATACAACAGGACTCACGACCTCCTACGGATGACAATTGCCATGTATAATCCTAATTGAACACGTAGGCTTTCGTGACCGATATCATCCATAAGAGGTTTTTTGGGTTAGATCGCGTAAATATATAAATGTGTCATTAAAATCCGCCACCACCCGACACAGCCAACTAGTAAGGGTTGTCACGTTAACAGAACGTGCCAATTCGTCACTAGTACAGCACACCGGTGTGTTGGAGAGCCAAGCCACAACATTCCCAATAGTACGTGACAACCCTTACGAGTTGGCTGTGTCGGCGGATGGTGGCGGGTTTTAACGGCACATTTATCTATTTATATATTTACGCGATCTAACCCAAAAAACCTCCATTATAGAATCCCAATTGAGTTACGTTGCTTTTTTCTGAAATGAAGTGTTCTACGTACAGAAAGCAAACAACTGTAAGACAACATCATGAAGTGCATTCCTCCGAAATTAAATACAACTGCGTCCCATCAAACCCACCAGCTGAACTCTGCAAAGCATGTGGAACTTGACAACAATAAATGACTTTCGTATGTTCTCCACTCGATATACAGATAATTCATTTATTATATAAGAATGCATAACTCTGCATGATTTTTTTTACTCTACAGACATGAAGACAGTATTTCCTTGCCGAAATATATTTTTGCTCCGGCTAAAACCAGAGATATCTCCACGTCAGGTCAGAGAGTTACCCTTATGAAAATGAGCAAACTCTCTTTTGCCGTATTGAGCCAGTGGTGTTAATTCCACATTCTTATGGCGAGGCAAGTCTCCCTGTCGGTAACTACTGCCGACTTTCCCACAACGTGGTGCTTATTTTTGTGACCTCAGGGAGCTGTTATGATAAGGTCAGTGTAAACATTGTGTGCACTAAGTTTCAAACCAATGTTCCCTGTAAGATGGCGCGACACCTGTGAAAACTGAACGGCAAATAATTTACAATTCTTGCCATGTTTCATTGTACCGATGTCCCCATTACTACAGTCGCAAGTTCAATGCAACAATTGAATGGTCAATAATGACCATTAAAAGGTTTCTCATTACGGCAGTGCAAGCTTAAGGCGTCTGCACCGACGTTGAGAGGATTTAGTTATTAGCGAGAAACAGCCAAGGTGGGTTATTACACAGGTAGAGAGAGATAGCGACGGCTTGCGTATGCTCTCACGCAGCGGCGGGACTGACTAATCATGGCTGATGATGACAACGATGAAGATGACCAGGACTGTAGAGAACTGTGCAATAAGCCGACCAGCAATAGCTGGACTCCATTCTCATGTCTCTGTCTAGAAGCGGGTGCAAATTAAGCAGCTACATCCACTTAGAATTCCAAGTCCAATGCACGGTGTTCATTTGGAGCGTTAACGACTGCCAAAGTGTGGGGAGGGGGTGATGTATGAGTACGTATTGGGTGGGAGCTTGAAACGTTGGACATCATGCTAAACAACATGTAGCATCACAACCCAAAAAGCCAAACGGCACAACCACCAATGCCTACGCAAGCATTGCCACTGTAATGGACCTCGGGAATACATTGCAGAGATGCTGTTGATATTTGAAAAAATCTACGTGAGGTTAATAGAATTTACAATAAAAAATCCCCGACTTCCCAAAGCTATTAACAACCACGGCACTTTATAACAACTATTAAAGCTACAAAGACACTTTAAAGCGTTTCATCCACAAGGCCTGGCTAATGGATTTTTTTTTAAGAAAGTGACTTTTGCAAGACAACTGCTGTGGGTGTGTAACGCCCCTGATTATTTACAGCGCAAACGGACACCAAGCGGACCTGGCCACTTGCAACCCAATTCCATTAGTCGAGATTCATCTTTTATGGCCATCTCCATTAGCAACCTCTGCATACAAATTTACCAGTGGCTTTATATTTAGACACAACACAGGCTCGGAACAATGCATTGGTCAAAAAAGCACAAAGTGACTTTCATTCAAGAGGGCCTCGTTGAACACACACACACACGAGTCACAACGGTTCATTGGCTAAAAACCCGGCACAGAAGATTTTGACCGATGAAATATTGCACGGTACAATGTGTAGCTTTGCCCAATGTCCTCTGGATTACAAGATGCACTTTTTACCCCTGTATTTTAAAGAAAATGTCCGACAGACCGGTAGGTGTGTGTGTGATAATATTTATTGGCTCAAGTTTATGGTGCACACTACTTTCCGAAGCATCTTATAATCCGGTGAATACAGTACTTCAAAGCAAAGTTGAAGGGGGGTCAAAACTGGCTTAACTGACAATTGGCAGCTCAACCAGAGGTGGAAATTCCACATTCCAATGGTGAGGACCAATCTCTATATAATCTGCCCACTCCTGAGTTTCAATAAAGTGGTACTCACATTTATCAACCTCTTCCGGATGAAAGCCCAAGTCAATCCATGACCAGGACTTGGACTCGGAAACATTCGACTGTGATTCTATCACCAAACATTGCCACCGGCTTGATTAATTCTACAGCACGCGATTAAGCGCAATAAAAACATGAGCAGGCTTCTCTCAATCCGTATAATCAAAGCTAACGTCCATAGTCAAAGCAGGGTTTTCCGGCCTTGCATGCAAGGCACCCTGCCCACCCTTCCACCCTCTCAACGAACAGGAAGGAGGAACGCATTGCCCTTTCTAGCCTTACATTTAAAACCCCCCAGCGCACGCAGCCTTCCGTTCACCTTCCTCAAAAAGCCCCGCCAGAGCTCAGCCTACATTTGGGGACGGAGCGCGTGGGTGTCGATGACCCCGAGGCATTGCGCTGCCCCTCTGGCGAGTGCGTGCGTTCGTGGGCCTGTGCCTGTTGGCTGGCGTCAGCAGATAACCACCCCATCTGTCGATAGCGCGCCACGTGCAGCAGCGGCGGCAGCAGCAGTGTCGTGGGACCTCTTTCTATACAGACCCTAGCACTGGCACTGCCTCCGTTCACTGGCGTACACAAACGCACGCGAGCGAGCGGTGCGTAGCGCTAGCGACCTGGGAGGTGGGGGGGGCGGAGGGAGGGAGATCCGTGCCAAGCGGAGACAGATGGTGCTGGTGAAACAACACGGGAGAGCGGAAATCCCGCGAGCCGCAGCTGCTCCGGAGCTCAGCGGAACGGCGGTACCGGGAGGCTGTCTCTGCGTTCGCGCGCGATGCGTTTACAGGGCCGCGATGGAGGCCGGCAACGTGGCGCATCTTCACCGACGCCAGCGCCGACACGCAGCGACATCAGCTGCACAGAAAGCAACCGCGATCACAGCAAATGCCTTTCGACGCAAGTGCTTTGCGGATTCTTTAAATTTCAAGAGCAACAGCTACACCACAGCTTATATATGTAGGTGTAAAAAATAGATTGAGAATTTCTTCACCAGCCCCTCACTGACCAGCGTAGTGAAGTATGGTCAAGCAATACCGATGACTGCTACGGCATGCGGATCACGAAAGGCTTAACATAAAATATTATTACATTTCAATTTGACAACTGTATTGAACGATGAAAAAGGTCATCGGGACAAAATAACATTCACCAAAAATACCCAAACACAGTGACCCAATTGCCCTATTAAGCACGAGTGAGAGGCGATCCACAATAACCCCAGTTGTCTGCAGATAAACACTTCCTATTATGAGCAAAAAAATCACAGATAAACAAGTATCATGTGAAGATGACCTCTAGCTTGCTCACCAACACGGTCGCTCACCCACTCTTCCATGTGCCTCTCTCTCTCCCGCGTACTCACTCTTCCATGTGCCTCTCTCACGTACTCACTCTTCCATGTGCCTCTCTCTCCCGTGCACTCACTCTTCCACGTACCTCTGAGATACACGTTTTGCTTATCCAATCAATGCCCCCCCCCACCCCCCGGTCTTCAGCATGGAAGAGAGGAATTTCAGTGCAGTGCTTTTTCATTTAAAAGTTCTACGTTACATGGAAATAAGCACGGAATAGAGAAAAAGTCGTGCAATTTTTTATACTACTTTTACGCTGCAATTATAGTAAAAATAAATTAAATAAAAATACCGTTAACCTTACGAGTATTATTTTTGCACAAGCCGCTGTCTTAGTATTCCCCTTTTAAAGTCACGCATTGTTCAAAAATTGCTTTAGAACTTTAATCCACGTCAAATAAACAATCGCAGACTTCCCCTTTCAACTTAAAAGGAGCCACAGATTGCCGTGCGGCCTTGCGGACCCCGCGCAACCCTCGGATCGCTTCCACGACGTCCCTGGCGCTGGTCGGTCAACAATCTCCTGCCTTGCCTTCCACCTCACAACGACGGCTCCCTCGTCAGGGAACGGCAAAGCAAAAGCACGGGTACATTTGGCCATCGCTAAGAGTGGCGGGTCAACCTGGCAACCGACAAAGTGCTTGCCACAAATGAACCGCAATACCTTGCTGATCTTGTCAAGGAGCGTACACCATCATCGCGCAAACTCCCGTCATCCTCACAGTGTGCGGCTCTTTGGCTAGCCAACTTAAAAGGAGATGCAGATTGCCACGTGGCCTTGTAGACCCCTCGGATCATTTCCACGACGTCCCTGGCGCTGGTCGGTCAACAATCCCCTGCCTTGCCTGCCACCTCACAACGACGGCTCCCCCCCCCCCCCAACCGTCAGGGAACGGGCAACAAAAAGCATGGGTATAAGGTGGCGAACTTAATTTAATTAAGGCCTCGACACAGAGGCGTGGTTTCTCTGTGTGCCGATGTATGTGACTCTCTCTATGTATCTCTGTGATATCTATCTCTACTTATGTGTCTGTCTATATGTCTCTGGTTCTGTGTTTTATCTCTCTCTCAAATTTAGCATTCTCAGGAAGAACGTAATCAACCAGGTAGGGTGTTGACTGTTATGTTATCCGACTCTCTGTTGTATTACATTACATTTCTAAGTCTACTAGATTTGTGTTTCTATTTCATTAATACCTGATGACGATTGCTTGTGTTGCAATCGAAACGTCGTATGCTAGGATTTAATTTATTATTTTCTCTTTATACGTGACTTTACCGAAAGAACCAAAGAGTATAAGGTGGCGCTCACGACGCACACAAAGTGCTTGCTACAAATTAATCGCAATACCTTGCTGATCTCGTCAAGAAGCATAAACCATCATCAGGATTATCGTCGCAGCAGTGGCTTTTGGCTGGCAATCGAACAAAGACGGTCACAGCATCGCGCACTTTCGGATGTGCTTCGGCGGCCGTCTGGAACGCTCTTCCTTCCGATATTAGGAAGCCACTGGAGCTATGTCCATTTAATTCTAGATTGAAAACTAATTTCTTACGAACTGATATGTGTTGCAATTATCACGGTTGGCTGTGTACGGTGCGAAAGAAGTTCAAACGTACAACCGGAATATGCCCGATCTCACCAATTCTCAGAAGCTAAGCGGGAATTGAGCCTGCATCGATGGGTGGGCCGGCAGAGGGAAATGCAGCAACATCGATTGGTGTGCTGCTTCAACCAACCTGCACTGAACAACGTGGACGAGAGTGTCGTCCACCTGAAATTCATGTGGGTGGACCGCAATCCAGGAGTGGACTTGTAAAAGGCTGTCCATGTACATACATGGACTAAACCACGTCTCTTTCTGTTTATGCCAGGCACACACACACCTACTTACACCTAACAGGAGCTCCATTCAGTCAGTTAATTCTACCATTTACAGTCTTACAAGCGCACATGTTCTTGAACTTCTTTCACACCGTACATAGCCAACCGTGCCAATGGGAGGTGCAGGAAAGCGGAGGCATACCAGACACTATCACACCTCCTTGCTGACCCGCCCATACTGGACATCTGTGAAAAAGAGCTTCATAGCTCATCGGATTTCTCCAGCCCAAATAAAGATTCTGACCTCCACCTGCTGGTGTAAGCACACAGGGGGACGACGCGACACCAAACCATCTTGGTGTAAAAATGCAACGCTCGTCTGGTTCGATGCCAATTGCCGTAATACCACTCCTGTGAATTGACCAATTATTTTTCTGCGCGGCATTATATTTTTGGACATATTTAAAGGGGGGGGGGGGGGGGAAGAGTAGTCACCATATCTTCAAAATACGCAATATGAATGTTGTCTCAAAATGTACTTTAGCCCATGGCAGAGAGAAACACTACATACATCAAATGGTCCCATGTGCACAAGGCACGCTTTTTTGTGTGTAATGAACTCGTGCTGAACTTGACGCAAACAGCTTCACTCTGCAGATGCCCGAGGAATCTTAATGGGAAGTCATTACTTACAAGGATTAACACATTTCTGCACAGTTTCATCATCGGCCAACATCTATCCACTGCTAAATAAATCCTCTCCCCCAAGCCTTCGGCACCTCCTGCGATGCAACAATCCACCTGGCTCCTGCGCACGGCCTGATTACCATCGCTCCATCTCCGCGGCGGATGTTCCTCTCGGGCGCGTTCCCTCCTTTGGGTGCCACTTTCCTCATGAGTCGCGATGACCGGCCATTAACCCTTCCAGTGACGCGAATCCTTGCCAAGCCCATTTCACCTCTCGTCGGAGTCAATACAACGTGTCTAACTGGCGCACGTTGTCCGATCCACGTGCTCCGCTTTCCGTCTCGGTCTAATTCCAAGGATACGCATTGACAAGAGGCAAACACACCGACGAAGAAAATGGAACGAAACCTGAGAAGTGTGAACCTTACTGAGGAAGACACTTTGCCCAATTTACAGCCTCGTAAATTCCTCGCACGTCCAAGCAGGCAGAGTTTGTACCGAGTTTTCTTTTTTACAACTGAAATATATATATTTGAAAAAACTAATTTAAATGTAATCAAGATTCTACCAAGCTTCTGTGGCGTGTGCGGAACAGACCGTTCACCGAAACTGTGCCACTAATAACCTTCATATAAAGCCTCTGATGTTTTGTACATGAGGGCTGTGACTATTATAAAATGCATCCATCCCAAGTAGCAGCAAATGAAAACTAGGATTTGAGTCTCGAAACACCAGAAATTTGGGGCAGAGCTGACATACGTGGCACATCAGTAACATAGTAGGACAGCGCTCACTGTACATTAATTTGAACTTAATTTACTAGAACTCTGCTCTGTGCCAACTGTTATCAAGACCAACAGAACAGAGTAGCAGCTGTTATTGTATCTAATGACGTCTCAAACGGTGGTCTTTAGTCAAGAATTCTAATTGCTAGAAAAAAAAGTTGTGGAGTATTGCTTTACAATTCAAAGTTTGACCTCAGACAATTGAGGTTAAACAACTGCATTTGTATAAATGAGGGGTGCACCAAACAGCATTTTTTTTTATTTTCAACCAAATATTGAAAACCTAACCAGGTATTCAGCTGAATTTGTATTGAAATACGTGTCTCTGTTTCAAGCTGGTTGGCACAGTGGTAATAATTGCACCTCACGGCAAAGAAGGGCCTGGGTTCGATTCCCAACATGGGTGCCTTGCGTTTGAAGCTTGTATGTTCTCCCGCTGTTCTGCATAATGTAAATGGTATTAGCCAAACATCTCACTGCTAAGAAAATACCTGCAAACGACTACATTTGGATTATACAAATCAGCGACATTGCTTCCGATTGCAAACACTTGAAATCACCCTCCTCAAAAAGAAGTCCTGAGACTCAATGTCTCTTGTCTCTTCCTCTCTGTCTCCCCATCTCCCCCCCTCTGCCTTTGTCACCCCCCTCGATCTCTTCTCTTGGATCTCTCCGTCTCCCTACATCTCGTGCTGTCCCTAACTCCGAGCTTGTGATCAAAGTTATAGGCAACGTAGTTCCCATTCCTGTTCCTTGCACACGCCTCCTCCTCCCACCACCACCACCACCCCCACAAGCTGCGGTGGGTCACGTGACCACAACGGCTCGTTGGGTGCTCACAATATTCCACTTCTCGTTTTTGCCTTGACGATAACTTAGGCCTAATAAGCACGCAAAGATGTGCAAACACGTTGTACAAGAGCTCTCTCGGCCTTATCCAGACCACCAGCTCAAAGGGACTGAATGTGCGGCCATTTTGCCATTGAGACCACCGACTCAAAGGATTGAGAAAATGTGGCCGTCCCAAAAGGCAGCGGTGAAACAGCCAACTGTAAGACCAGTTTCGTCCTTATTAGGACTCCTAATCACAGAAGAGTGATCATTGTTCACTGCTGCCATACGCCTCTAGGAGCCCCATAAATGGAAGATGAACCTTTAGACTCAGGGGGACCCCATTAGCACCTGCCTAAAGGCAACTGTATTTCAAATCTCTAAATGAAATATTTACAATGATGCCAAATACTGTCCAAACACTACCAAAAAAAACAACTGATGTTCACCTGAATGTCGGTGGAGGAAATATTCAACACACCCCGAGCAAAAAAAACCCAACGTAAGACACTTTCTCTGAATCGTCCATCGTTCGTTTACATTGCAACATACCTGGCTTACATCTGCGACCTAAAACTATGCAAGCACAAAATTCGCACGTAAATCCCCCAAATTGTACGCGGATGTCACTGCACATTTTCACTCAATGGACGCGAATTATGACATCACGATTTCCATGTTGAACGCTGTACATTCCAACCTAACATTACAAAACTATGACCAAAATTACCCCGAATGCTCCGGATATCATCCGATTTCAGAAGGCAAGCAGGTTTGAGCCAGAACAGCACTAGGATGGGGAGACTACCGCACCACCGGTTAGCGCGCTGGCTACGTACAATGCGAAAGAAATTCAACATACATGCATACTACCATCCATAATAACAGGTGATATAGGCAGCGGGACTATGTAGAGGGCAGTGCACCGACATCAATTGTTGTACGGAATATCTATTCTCATGTGTCTATGCTCCCCACCTCCACCAACTCGCAATGACGAGCGTGCTGCAATATGGTTAAATTACCCCCACGACTTACACGGCACGGGGAGGCCCGCATGTACTCATACAGCATTACACGAGAATACACTTTTGTACTCTTAGGTTTTTTCGGTAAAGTCATAGAAATAAAATAATAATAAATGAAACTAAAGCAATTTTCATTTATTATTATTTTATTTCTATTATTATTATTTTTTACCTACGTGACTTTACCGAAAAAACCTAAGAGTATGAATCCTTGCAGTCACGAAAGCTTAAAATCTAGAATTAATACACTTTTGATTTAAACATGGACGCTTCCCCAGACAAGCCAAACCAATCACCACTCGCCCACCCATTGGATGCACAGTTTGACCCGAAACTCATGACTGAGCACAGCAAATGGCAAACCTTGACTTGTGAAGCCTAAGTGTGCTGGTAGGAGGCATCAACTCGAGCTCAACCTATTGCGACTCCTTCATTTCTGCCATAGCTCAAAAAACGGCCCGTTGCTTTGGTGAAGGATTCAGCGGCTGTTCCGATGACACGCACACTGTGCATCTCCGGGGACATCGGTACCCGGAGCGGGCGGATGGCAACACCGCACATTGTACTCTTCCGTTACAAGCGTGGTGTCCGTCAGGAGCGTAGAGCGAGCACCGCAAGCAAATCAGTTTGTGTGATCGCTGCAAGCAACGTCTCAATTGTTATGGACCAACAAACACTGAGGCTTCCAAGTCACTCACCGTGAGGATATAGTATCAACTTGCAAATGTGCACGGTATTCACTCGCTCTCGTTGAGAGATAATTACTCAGAGACACGAGGAACCACAGGTGAGCATAAGGGTAGCGATGCGATAAACCGGTGTCAAAAACTGTCCAAGCTCTGCGGTCCTCTATATGTAACAGCTTTATCGGCGAATTAACAATGGTAATATGCAGACCTTCGTGAACCCGTTTCAGGATAAGGACCTCAACCTACGACTACGATTTGATCATGCGGGTATGTTGGACAATACCTCACCACGGCTGGTCTGTGCGGGCTGGTGAAGAAAGGTGCCCGTTACCGGTTGCGATATAAATGACCACTGATGTTAGCCGTCGCCGGCAATCGAACACGGGGGTTAGTGGGTTGACAGCTCAGCACGCTCGCCACTGTGCCACGGCGCCCAGCTTCTTGAAATAAGTGCCATTTATTATTAGAATTTTGACTTCACAAAAAATGTGAAAGGACTGGTATGAATGTATGGTCCCTTCAAGAAATACATATTCTACTCGTGAACAGGATATTTATGAAGGCCATTATATTGTGCGGAATACTGTATTGTCAGTGTGCAGCAATCGCGTTGCAAGTCCAAGGAGATAAAACAGCCAAGCGCGTTCCATTCCCGGATACAACCAACATCGGTAGCGAGCAATATCGGCACCCGCCTTGCCCCCCACAACCCAACCCTTCACCAACCCACACTGCCCAGTGCGCCGACGCACGGTCGAGAAACTCCTATGGCCGACATGGCTTGGCGAGGCCTTCATTCCAACAGTGGGAATAAAAACGGCCATCATTTATCTATTGTTGTTTGATGATAAAAAAACACGCACTGTAAAATCAACACGTAAATCAGCAGTGACGACTGAAGTTAAACTATTGCGTTTTTGGAAAACAATGTTTCTCTGCTTTAAGGGAATAAATTTAATTTAAGGAAATACTGTACGTTTATTAATTCAAGGAAAGTTCGTTCTGTTACCTTTACTGGAAACCCCAACAATGATGCATGCTCAACTCTGCTTCGTATAGAGCGCTGTGAATTACACAGTTAAAGCATTGTCATGAATTTTAATTACGTGTTACAGAAGTTGGAAGACAGTCAAGTTATGTCACTATCCTGCCTGAGAACCCCCCCCACCCTTTATCTCCTTTCCTTGCTCAGTCCCTCCCCTCCCCCTCCATCGTGCGTATCTCTGCAGGCTGCGTTGGCTTTTGCCTCCATAGTGAAGCAAATGACGAAGGTTTGGACTTTGCTTGGTCAGGTACTCCAAGATAGTGGCTGGTCTTATTCGCTAGCTTGGCTTGAACCACCACCATCATCAGCCATTATCGATCCACTGCTCGATGAAGGCCTCCCAAAGCCAAAACCACCATCACCCCACAGTCCTACGATGTAACAGTCCATTCAGCACCTGCAAAAGTGACCGATCTTAATGCCTTGGCCATTCAGATATAATTACCACCTGAATTTGATGACGGCCAAGTAACCTTGATTGTTTAGGTCTATTCAAGATTGAGAAGTCTTCGTGAAATCTTTTTCTCCAAAAAGGAGTCTCCGTCGCTGGCCGAGTGCTCGGTGGAGAACTTTGGGAAAGTTTTTCATGGATCGCTCACGTGTTTTCTTGGGCAAGTCCCTCCTGCAAATGTCATCCTTGTCTGAACTCTCTGTGGAGTACAACTCCTCTCGGCCACACATCTCGCACAATGCTACATTGCCACTAGACAAACAAGGGGGTGAAGCAGGAAAAGTTCGCCAGGGCCACAGAGAGGGGGGCGGTAGATGGAGCATTTTTGCCCAAGGCCTCTAATCCAATGGGTCCTCACATACGGCCAAGGGGACCACGTCTACTATTTTTCGCCGGGCCTCCAAAAACCTTCCTGGCATCTCTGGGTGTCACTGATCAACCACATACTGACATGTCCCCAGTGACGATACAGTTTCAGTTTCAGCAGCTTCCTGGCTGTAGTTCAAACCCTTGAATAAGCAGTTAAGAACGACATGCCTTAGCAATTAAGGTCACTCCTGAACACGACAGAAAGTGAGGAGTTGAATCCCCTATATTACCCACTATGGCCTCCGACACAACATAGGCAGCTGAGGGGCCAGGACTTCCCTGGCTGCAGAGTAATTGACTGTGCTCTCTGGGCTGGCATGGGGCGGGTGAGGTACAGACAAATGTGGACATCATGGGAGATGAAAATCTCACAATACCAGAAAAGGGTAAAACTAGAAATGAATGCATTGTACCGAGTGGGGTACCATCATGCAAAAAACAGGAATTAAAATATCCCAAGAAGACTAATAGAATTCACAGGACAGCTATTCAATAAGAGGGAGTCGTGGGAAAAAAAAACTAGGACAGGTGGCAACCCCCAGGTGGGGTCATAAAGAAAAATGGACAAGTCTGGCTGGCATCGCAAAAGCACTCCAGGACTTACGCAGGGGATAGGCACTGACAACGCGAGAACGCCACAGGCGAGACGTCTTTCGGGTTCATGTCACACGCCCGTACGCATGGATCACGGGGTGCAGATGTTCCTCGTTGCCAGCGCGTTTGTTGCAATTTTGACATGTACACGGCCGGGAATGGCTTTGAAGGGGCCGTCGCTCGTTTGTCCGTAATGCGCAAAAAATGGGGGAAGGGGGAAAAAAAAGGCCGATGAAAACGCAGTGGGGGATTCTGTGCACTGCAAGGGTGGCTAAGATCAACAAGGGGCTCGTTTCAGTTACAAAAAAATTAAGCGCACACACGCGCGCACGTGTGCGCGCTGAGCAAAAAATGGTGGGCATTACACATACAAAAAAAGCAGCCCACTATGTCGTCAATTAAAATAAATACTGCACAAGGCGCACCGTAGAGAATGTAATTAACATTAGATCATTTCCCCAGAGTTCATACCATACTATGTAAGCTCCCTGAAAATTATTTATAAAAAGGTGCTATTAGGAAATTTTTAAAAAATCATACCCATGATCTGTTCACGAATCAATTCTATCAAGCGGTCACGGCGCTTACACACTCTTAATTCTCTACCATTTTCAGGTATTCCTTCACTTCTTGGTTACTTAAAAACCTCATTCCTAATACTGTACCAGCTTTTGTTGTTTCTTCGGCACTTTTTCAGGGGCCCAGCCACGGCCCGCTGAAGTACGGCTCTCGCGATCTTCAAAGCTCAGGAGATCTCGAAAACCCTAGCGAACTGAAAACGAGCAGCGGCGTTTTTCTGCCGGAGGGCGATGCACGGCCTCGGGACTGAACCTCCAGAGGGCATTATCTATGTTCCATTAAGGGGCAGGGAGGCATCATTCGTAGCTACAGGGCCTGCCGTGCTGCTCAACGGGCCCCCATAGTTTTAATAAGAGTACCCTTTGGTATAATGTCAACCAACATTAGCGGCAGTTGTTTTGTTTGGCCTGGCTTTGCTGGCGAGACTCGAAACGAATGTGTTTTTCCTGCTTCCGTAAATGCTGCTGTAAAACAGTGGTCCAGAGCAATTTTTCAAATATGAAAAAGAATAATAGGTTTTACCCTTTTGACAATAAAACGGGTGTTAAGATGGTCAAACCGGAAACAGTTACCTTTGGCAAGGAATCAATATTATCAGAGGATGTTTGTTTGCATGTTCACCACAAGTATGTGTGGTTAATGCAGATTTGATTCCTTGAAAAAGGTTTCTATTATTTGGTGTTTGAACATCTTAACACCTGTTTTATTACCAGAAAGGGTAAAACCTTTTCATAGTTTTCATTGTTTGATACTGGCAAAAAGGTCCTATGATAATGTAAAAATACATACACATTCCACATATGCTTTCTCTACATTCATTACATGTTCAAAATGGATTTCCTGTCTCTTCAGGAAGTCTGTTTTATTACCCATGATCCTCCACCACAGTACAAAATTGATTAGTTTTACAGTAGCTGCACTTAAAATACACAAACGTGACGTTCACATTCAAGGAGGTTTAGAATTTAGTGATGAATTGCACAGGTTTTGCAATCTGTGTCTAACAGAGGCGATCAATGGTGAGAGCCGTCCAGCATTGCGTACTTCCGTAGCGGGGAGCTCATCCTCCTTTGGATCGTGGCAAGAGTGAGGGTGACACAGTGACCTGCAATTTGTGGCGAAATAAAGTGGTTTTACTTCAAAAAGTATCTACGGAAAAATGTTTTGATTTCAATAACTGGCTCAGACTCATCAACAAAATTGAGCACTACTCAATACACCTTTGAGAATAAGTACATCGTAATTATGCAAAAAGGTTTTTTTTTAATCCTAAAGATACATATTTTTAGGCAAGATTTCAAAACGACGTGCCGAATTTCAAAAATAGCCAGCGCAAAAACAGCATTAAAGAGGTGGTCAAAGCCGAGTGGTGAGCACGCTCACCACTCGCCAGCCTGCAGCATGTAATCAAGGGTTTTGTTTACACAGCTGCTTGGAAACTCATTTATGCTGGGAATTAAGCTCCATGCACCACCTGTTGTCGTGTGGACGTTAAAGATTCCCCAGTTATTCAAAAGGGCAGCCCCTTTCATTCTGTGCCGCTGTTTCAAACCAACTCACAAATGTAAAAATAAAAAAATCCGTCAAATGCCATGATGTTAATTAAATACCTGTCCTTAAAGCCACCCAAGGCCAAATCTAGAAAGACTCCTTGAACTATTTTGTTGAATGAATTACAAATATTATGTTTACTGTATATAAGACCAGTTTAATTTCCCATTCATTGATTCCATTATTTTTTTTTATATAAAATGTTTTTATATGCGTTGGCAGAAACCAAACATCAATATGATATCATTTATTTATTTTGTTACAGACCCGCTATTAAACAACCCAAATGAATGTTAACTTTTTCCAATATGGCATTGTACAATACAAGGTCAGGACAACACCGCACAAGCTTGGCTCAACATAATCGTGTGGCCACACGAAAACAAACCCACAATTACCGCTAGCAGACGGCCTCTACATGCTAAACAGCATATTTATGCTTTTCATTCGTTATATATATTGCACAAGCTCATTTCATTCCCACATCGTCTGAAGATAGAACCGCTCGGGCCACTCGGGAGACCTATTTTTATGTTCAACAGACTCCGTCACTGCCAGGACTGTACTCACCAGGAGCTCGCAGACTGTCTTGCTGGACTACAGCAGGTTGGTTGGGTACGATGACCAGCAGGAAGTGGAGCAAAAAATCAAGACCCACCGAGCAATCACAATTGATCGGCAAACGCTATGTCTACTTGTAACCCCGTTGCTTTGCGCTGATGGCCAACAAATTAATCAGCAGCGGAGGTGCTTTGAGAGCTCATGGCAATGTTTCCTGCAGACAAAGCACAGCCAATTTAGTCTTAAATCTTGACTTAAAGATTTCGTGACTGCAGGAATTAATATTCGTTGGGTCTTTCGGTAAAATCACGTAGATAGGTTCAAAGAAAATAACAAAATAACGTACTTTTATTTTTGCACGCAAAAAAAATAACAAAATAATGTAGTTTTTTGTTACTTTTTGTTATTTTCTTTGAACCTATGTGACTTTACCGAAAGACCCAACGAATATAATTGATTCTTGTTTGATATAACTTGGCAGCATTTGTTTCTTATGCGTTGTCCTTTCCGCTCTCTGCGATTTTGTTTTTCAAGGTCAGCAGGTCGCGGGGATGCGGAGGCAGGGAAAAGGCGATGAGACGGGACATAGGATGTACGCCTAAAAAATAACGCATCTCACAATTACAGGCCACACCTGTTGGCCCACAACGGCAGGTGTGGTGGAGCAGCAACGATGGAATTATATTACTCTCATTAACTTTTCATGCCGCGATGGGCACACTATTAACCGATTAAATAATCATGCAATTGTTGCAAACACAACAATGGACGGTAATGATATATTTTTTTACTCAGAATGATCACTGCAAGTATTGGCCCCATCACGATCGGGTCAGCGGCGGTGGCGGCAACAGACGGTGGAGGATTACGCGAGCGGCGGCGGCGGCAGGAGTTATTTCCAACACAGACAAAATCTCATTATTGCACTTAATTAAAAGAAACTGGCTGGGCATCGCACTGTGCGACGCGAAACGCACAATGCCCGAGACTTGGCATTTACAGGACGGAGGCAGCGAACGCTGTAACACGAGATGGCCGGCCTGGTTTATATCGAGTGACACCGTCCTGCACGCGCTGCGCAGTAACAAGCGGTGCCCACATCTGCTGCGCAAAGAGACGCCGCTGACACGTGCGCGCGGGATGGACGCATGGCGGGCCGAGTGTGCCGCTTGCGCGGCGTGACCTACGCGGCTCACGGGACAAGGGCCGCGCGTTGTCTCGACGACGCACACACGCACGGTGGTTTCGGGAGCGGCAACTGTGGCTATCGAGCGTACGGGGGAAGTGCAACTGCGCCGAGGCCCGCGGGTCGGCGGGGGTGAAGGTGTTGGGGGCTATGAAGAGGGAGAGAAATTGGACGGTGGGGGAGGCCACCATTTCATTCCTTGCACCGGAGCCCACGACTTACCGCGCGACGCCGAGCCACTGTCTTGTGGCTCTGTGGTCCGCCTAGAGCAGGGGTCGGCAACCTGCGGCTCCGGAGCCGCATGCGGCTCTTTTGAACCTTGACCGCGGCTCCGGGGCGGATGCTAGCGAGGGGAGGAGGCGCACTGTGACACCTGCTCTGGCGTTGCCGCTGCTGACAGGTCGCCGCTCAGCTCCACACTGCCCGCCCGGTGACAGGCAATAACGTTGCCGTTGCTTTGTCACATGTTTGGAAGAAGTAAAAACCTTCCTGGGCAGCAAAGAGCTCACCTTTGCTGAGCTGGAACAGCCAGAGTGGCTGGAAAAATTACATTTTATGGTAGACATGACAGCACATCTAAACACGCTAAATACAACCCTTCAGGGGAAAGGAGGCACAGCCCTGCACATGCTGGAGGAGGTTTTGGCATTCGAGCGCAAGTTGACAGTGTTTGTCAAAGATTTACAGAGAGGTACACTGTCTCACTTTCCCTCTTTGAGAGAGTTCAAACAAAGTCATGATACGATAAATTTGGAATATTTCAAGTCTGCAATCACCACAATGCAAAGTTCGTTTGGGAAACGATTCTGTGAGTTCAGAGAGGAAAAAACGACATTATCCTTCCCTGTCACTCCCCTGGCGATCGATCCATCCCTATTGAATATGACTGCATTTGCAGGTGTAAGTCAACCTGATCTTGAGATGGAACTGGCCGATATAGCCGACAAAGATATATGGGTGTCCAAGTTCAAATGCTTGACCGCTACTCTTGAGGATGTTGCCCGTCAGAAGGCCATTCTGGCTCAGAATCATAAATGGAGTGATATTGAAAACCTTCCCAAACAGGACAAACTTGTATTCGAAACATGGAATGCCATCCCCAACACTTATATAAACATGAAAAAGTATGCATTTGGAGTCCTGTCGATCTTCGGCTCCACATATGTATGTGAGCAGGTCTTCTCCAACATGAACTATATTAAAAACAAACATCGATCACGCCTCACAGATGACAGCTTGCAAGCCTGTGTGAAAATGAAGGTGACGTCTTACAGCCCTGATGTGCAGACACTGTGCACTGAGGTTCAGGAGCAAAAATCCCATTAACCAGGTAATTTAGCTATTAATTTGCAAAAATATATTTTACATTGTTAAGTGAAAAAGTCCTTTTTTTATTCAGATTGACAGCTGACTGCACGATCCTGTATATAGCAATAAGGTAAGAAACAATATATGCAGTGTTATATTTGTTTTAATAGTTGCAATGGTTTTGCGGCTCCCAGTTTATTGTTTCCTTCGGAAACGGGTCCAAGTGGCTCTTTATGTCTTAAAGGTTGCAGACCCCTGGCCTAGAGCTATGCGCTCGTCACCCACAAAATATGTCCAAGCTTAGCGTTCGCGCAAATTATGTAATAATGTACAAGTCAACCCACATAGACGCAGGCCTTTTCGTGGCGTGTCAGTCGCAGCGAACGTTTGACCATACTTCACCACGCTGGTCGGTCGCGGATTCGTGAAGGAGTGGGGGGCCCCTAGCCCCGTTCAAATATTGCTCCCCGCTGATCTTTTGTCGTGGGCCTGAACTTAGCTCAGGTCGCGGGGTTCGTCATGCAGTGTGATAGCCAACGCGGAAATCGCTCCTTAAAAAAACTAAATCTATTTGGCTGGCCGGTGCTGTGGCTAGAACTATCGACTCATTACTGTAAATATGGAAGGGAAGTTCAAGTTCGGGTAGGGGTCAAATTGGCTCATCGTCCCTCCGAGGTTAATACATTGAGTCGTTGACCTTTGTAAAGACCAGGCCTTGACAAGGGAACATGTAATCTCTACCACTGGCTCTGGGCCACCAAGAGAGATGAATGCAGGTCCATGGTCACTGAGCAGGGAGACATTGGCTTTGTTTTATTTTTGCCGAATACAGCTTCAATCAATCCGCTCCGACCAGCGTGGTCAAGTATGGTCAAATAGCCCCACAACTCGCATGGCACGGGAAGAGTCTCATCTAGCAGTAGTGAATGTGCAACTTCCATGCATGGGGTTAGGGGCCTCCCCACACCATGTCGGTCATGGACGTGATTTGACAGTACTTTACCACGAGTTTACCAAATATAATGTTAGACAGTTTTTCGTTGTCGTGTTTTATTACTATAGCAAAAATGATGTCAATTGTGAAAGTCTCTCTCCGTGCAAGGTATTGCATCAAAATGTGCATTGCAAACAATGTAAACTCAGCGGTTTTGTTTTACTTTCATCATTAAAAAAGTGCACCGACAACAATCTTTTTATGAGTAAATTGAATACCTGGCACGGAACTAATACTTAAATTGTAAAGTGGTTCCTGGAATGGGTTTGGAATATGTCTCCGACAGCACTATAACACCCATGGTGATAAATGTCCCGGTGAGATTAACATATTTAAGCGAAGATCATTTGCTGTTATAAAGTGTCACTTGCCAAATTTCCAGGTATAAATGTAGGATTACATAATGACACGGGTCTCAGGAAACTCTGCAGGGTAGCCCGCATATTCATATCTAACATGGCTCGAAGCTCAACAATAATATTTAGTTAATGCTCTTTATATAGCACAGCAACATAATGCTGCATATATATACTGTTTATAGATAAACCAGAAACAAACAATGGAGCCAACAAAATATTTGACTGCTAATTACGTGGTTGCGGAAAAAATAAAATTATGTCATTTCATTTTGACCATGCCAAAGTCATAATGCTTCTATGCTTTACATGGCACACTGGGTGGCGTCACCTTCACTGGCAGTACTGGGTCAGTCTTAGAAATTCAACAGTCCCATGGCAGCGGCCCGTTTGTCAATAATATTCGGCTACGGTACGCAGTGGTCCCAAGTTCATTTCTCGACCACTGCAAGCACTGGTGGCAGGGCGAGAAGGCAGGATGGGGAAAATCGGGGGGAATGGGAGGTGAGGTGGGGGCGCAAGACAGGAACAGTTCGGATATCATATCACTCGTCAGGAACATTAGCCTTCGTCAGGAATCAAAGACAGGTCACCAGGTTCATGGCGCAGTGCGCAATCCAATGTGCCACTACTTCCTCCCATGTTCTGCATATTTATTATTTACCTGCACCCATTGGATTTGATCCGCGACAGTGAAACAAGTATCTATCCATTGTGAACAATGCCACCATGCCTTTTAACATCCGATGTACAGCAGATAAGCCCCTGCAGAAACTGCAGGCTCCAAGCAGAGAAAACCACTCCGATGGAGATGTAAGGACGGCCTCTCCTCTTGTCGGCCCAGTGATTGCTGATTTCCAGAGTGAACTTGTGTTTGCAGAAAATATGCCATTAGTTGACAGGAAAGAATGAAGGTGACTCGTTTGTCCTCGTGCATACGATGTCCTCAAGGGCTGCTTTAAATCCGGCATTTGGGGATTTTGTTTGAAATTTCAGCACAGGAATGGTAAACCGTCAAAAATGCAAGAATTCGCCCACGAGGCAATTGAATCTCACACGATCCTGAATCACGTCGATTCAATTCAAGAATCCAATTTGTTTTTCCATTGTGATGAATGTAGCGGCCGTAGTGGCCCCAGGGGGATCACGTTAATTCCATTAAATTGCAACGTGTACGATTTTAAATACATTGCCCCTTACGTGCACGCTTCGACGCAAGTACCATGAGCTTAATAACCCACATTAACCTATGAACCGATGCATCACTATACCCTTAGTTAACAGGGTTACTGTTATATTTGGAGGAGGCATTTGACATGCGGAGAATAATCAACAGTATCAGTCGGATGCAAAGCAGACACCTCCATCATGCCGATCCCTCACCAAGTAGATGGAAGGGTTTTAAAAGGTGGCCACAGCAATACCATGACCGCATCGCCTTGTTTCAGTCGTACTCAGCGGCATGAATAAAAATTATTTTTTGAAGCGATAATCATTCGTCCACTTCTACTTTGTTCAGCAGATCGCCGTTTTGAAAGTGTTGAAAAATCTTTGAAGATAGACGCTTTGATGCACAGTCGCTCCGTACCAACACATCGGCAATTTATTATCCATAAGAGGTTTTCTGGGTTGAACCATCTGCTCCTTGAAAATCAATTCGGCTTGAGTGTTTTTGTTTATTCAAATTGCATACCAGCCCATAAAAAAAAGGTCTGAGAAACACAATTATATTGCCTGTACTTGCTTCCATTACTAATTAAGTCTGCATAAGTAAATTATATAAAAACGGACCATCGCATATTATGTGCGCACTGGCAGTTTTGCACAGCACTAGGGGACTAACATCCACGTGACACGCCTCACGGTAACTTTGAGTACATGCCCGCCCACCTCGTGTGTTTATTTGACTTATTGTCAGGCCATTTTTTTTATAAATTCAGAGAGCATAATAAGGCAGGTTCAGCTGTCAGGGGTACTGACTTGAGCACTCTACATTCATATGCCCGGGGCTTAACATTGGTTATGCTAAAATATTTTCCTTTCGCCAAGCAGAGCCTTTAACGAGCCGAAGAGTAAAGCTCAGGGCTTTTCTCAGAAGCCGCATTTGGGGGAGATTTTCACGCAGAACAAAACCACCGGTGTCAAGACAAAATTGCGTCCTTTTGGACAGAGTTCATTAAAAGGGGCCTCCCCCTCCTGAAAAGTACAAAAATCAGGGAACGTGGTAACATCGTGAGGGCAGCCTTCTTCTCGCCAAGCTGCACACGCCGAACGTGACAACTCCACCGCCCGACGGCCCCTGCACCTCGCACGCAAACAACAACGACCTTGCCTCCTCCATTAGTGGCGCTGAAGCCGCCGCCGTCGCTGCCGCTATAAGAAATATTTTTGCTGCGGCTTGCATCTCTCCCCGACCGACCGACCGACTGACCGAGATGGTGGAGGGGGTAAAAATCATGAGTTCAAGTTGGTTGACGGACGGGCGATTTCGGCCCGCTTCAGACTTTGCTACGGCTGCGCCCTCGGGGAGCTCGTCGCTTCCCGGAGGACATGCCCGTACAGTGGTGCGCGCTCACGTTACCACTACCAGCTTCCCCCCCCCCATCCATCGACCTATTGGGATAAATTTAGATCGCCAAATCCATCGCTGGGGAGGGGGGGGTGTGTATGAAATAACAATAGTAACTGTCCGGTGAGTGAACAGGGGGGAGAAGGGGCGGCCCGTATTAGCCAACCGATTAGCGTACGTATGAAACTGAACACACGAGTAATACCCAGGCAACTGATAATTAGGCCCTAGAAACGTATTTATCGCTCGCCCGAGTAGTAAATCGGTCGGCGAGCACACGCGCGAGGAGCGGCTAATAATAGGAGCAGGGCTCGTGCAAAAGGCACAACAGATGAGCGGTGCAATGCCATATTTTACTTTTCCTTCACCTTTTGCAAGCGCGGTCGATGCAACGGCCCGCATAATCGGCACGGCGTGAGAATCGGGAGCAAAGGCTAGTTTTCTAAGACGACAACAACATGCACGGGGGGGTGGGGGTAGGCTGCCGCGCAAAATAACAATGTAGAAAATGGGCCGTGTTCTGCTCAAAGGGCGGTTGCCTCTGACACACGGGCATGCGTTTTATGCCCTTAGAATAAAGCTGGTAACTGCAATTGTTTAGGGGTTTTTTGTTGTTAAACGAAAGGCTACAGTTGGTTTGGAGAGCTCAATATGCAGGCAACGCTTTCTGAAACAAAGTCGTCAAGAGTAGAGATTTAAAAATATATATATACTTGGGTGACACAGGACTTTGCTATCACCAAAACTTGAGGCTGGACTTTCTCACTGGCTAACACGTGGTCCACACACACTGATAACAAAAAACCCATTGCACAACCTCCCAGCCTGAACACACAAACACGAATGTGCTGCTTTTGAGGAATTTACAGTCCTTGCCACTTATTTTAGGGACATTTAAGTCTCAAACAATTCCCACCTCAATTTCACGAATGCTAAGAATCAAATTAAAGAATCGATTGCTTTATTTAACATTTGTGGCAAATGGCAGTGCTACCGCATGCAGGGGTCACATGAAACCCGTTACAAGCAAAATATATGAATAAAAACTAAGTATCGCTCATGTAGCTCAATTCATGTATCATGAACTTAAAAATGTATATTAAATGTATGGATCGATGCATAATTCCACTGATAATTAAAGCAGCGAGTTGAAAAAACAGACTGTATGTAGGTTGAACATCTTTCGCACCACACGTAGCCAACCATGCTAATCGGATGTGTGGCATGGTTACTGTGCAGGAGAAACTTTCGAATGTGGACAGGGGAATGTTTGCGCCAGGATGCGTTGACAAAACACACTCATCGACCAAATATGAAAACGGTGGGGCTGGGGGGTGGGGCACGGAATCCGCTGGCCTTGACTGGGGAGCTGCCACACCAAAACTATTGATAAATGTAAAACAAATAATCAAAATATGGCTGCGGGCGGCAGGCACTGATATATAAAAACCGCTGTACTAGTTAGTACAGATGAGTGCAAAGAGGTGCCCGATATGTATGTGCTTTGTCAAGTAACAGGATGGTTTGTATTTGCTTCACCTCCTCTCCCCATGTGGGAAGGCAAGTGTAAGTTCCCCCGCACCCTCAGAACACAGCCCACAAATGCAAACATAATATTTATTTGAATGTATTCCTGGTACCTTTCCAGTATATATCATTACCTGCAATATGGCAACATTTCTGCCAGTTTTTCCTGCACCGTTTACTGCCAAAAGTTTAAGTAAACTCTGCATTCTCCCCACTACTCTGAACAGAATGAAGAGGGACACAAAATCACTGAACACAACTTTGAGATTCGAGAAGTGACAAAAGATTCATCTGATGCAGAGACCACAGTCCTAAGGTTTCTCTACTGTAGGCCATATTGAGCCCAGCACTGGGTTAAGACCTTCCTGTGCAACCCTTTGTTGATCCACTGCCGGATGAGGGCCTCCCCATGCGGCGCAGGTCGTGGGCGTTATTTGAGTATACTTAGCAGGCTGGTCAGTGAGGCTTGGTAAAGGCAGGCAGCATACACGTGAGGGCATAGAAGTGCAGTACAACAATTGATGTTGCTGCACCTGCCCTCTGCTGCCCCCCTTGGATAGACTAAAATCTTGAAATCTAATACATATAGGAAATAGCGCTGGGGGATTTTTGTCAGGAATCGTATCCAAACACCACGATTCCATCGTGTAAGATTCCTCTATGGGCGATGCTCATATTAAAACCTCCAATTACTTGAATTAGATTCTTGCTGCGATTCTGCCGTAGATAGAACACCCCAATATAATCCCATGTGTGGAATCGCCATTGAAATGAATGAGATTTCTTCGAGAGCCTAGGAATGAATCATCCACTTTATCGTGGTCAATACCAGCTGGCTGATATTGGGCTCAATTGAAACATTGAAAATCGTAACACAAACACAGGCGCTGGCCTATGTAATACCGCATGTCGCCCATACATGAGCCACATGTTTCAATGGTAGGTCCATTCGGCCTGCCAGGCCCCATGGGGCCCTCCCTTCTGGCCTGAATGTCATGACAGGCTCCGTGCAGCTCAGCCCCCAGCCACGATTCCACAGTTCTGCCCATCCCACGATCCCACAAAGGAATCGCCGTATTCAATACTGTGACTTGAATCGCAATTCCAGGAAGCCAGTGTGGAATCCCCCTCCACGAACATAATATTTGTGCCTAAAAATTACAATTAATCCAGCAAACTTTGATGTTTTAATATCACTTGAAAAGTCATTAACATCCCTTTAAATATTACTTCAGTGACAACATGAAACATTGCAGTTTAAGTAACTTTAAAATGCGTTTCATGGTTCAAAATGTACATTCTATTGCCTCACTTAAACTGCTGCTGCCCATTATGTAATTAAACGTACAATTAATATTGCTTTATTGGCTGGCAGGGTGTCACAAGTTTCCCGTTGCACAATGCTGTGGCACAATTCTGAACATTGCTTTTGCAAAGTTTGTCGGTGTACAACTTTTCAGGTTACAAAGTGAAATTGAAAACACCACAGCTCGCGAGCGCCGAAGTTGTCAACAACAACACAACTTAATACAACCCAACCTCAGCGGCGGCTTCAGCATATTACCAAACCCGCACGCGCCAAAAACCTAGGGCTGCCACCTTTGAATTCAACTATATGTGCAAAGATCACACAGGAAAGTTCCACGCTTCAACATCATACATCCCAGCAATCGGTGTTCGGTGCGAAGGCTTCAAATCACGTAGGCCAAGAGTCAAGAGTTAAAATATTGGCAACAATAAGCAGAAGCAAACATTTCTGGTGGAGGCATATGCTCAATTATGCCAACCAATCGAAGACAAACCTCTTTGGCCTCTCTATGACGCTGCAAAAGGGGGCACTGCCCAAAACGTCGCCTGATTAAACTTTCGTTTTTAACACCCGCAGTGCTATTGACGAACGCGTCGTCGAGTGTGTTTAAGGCGAGAAAAAAAACACCTCATGATACGACCACAACAAACTAAGGCGCTGCTAAAAATCGTTAAGGCGTAAACAACCCCTTGACATTTTATTGTAAAAATAGCCAAAAGGAACTGGAGCAAGAGTGCATGTGTAAAGCAGCGCTGTTTCGCACATGTGCAATGTGCACGCAGTCTGTGGAGAAAGTATTTTGAAAACAACCGGAGGCATTCACGCTATGAGAAAGAAAAAAATACCCCTTGAAACCAAAGCAGGCTATTTTATACTGTACTTGCCTTGTTACACATTCTCCACATGGTTATTTACAGCCAATCTAAAAAGAGATCGACGTGGAAGTAACCAGAGGTGGGACAAAGTCATTGTTATGCAAGTCACAAGTAAGTCTCAAGTCTTTGCTCTCGAGTCCCGAGTCAAGTCGAGTCAAAGATGAGGCAAGTCCAAGTCGAGTCTGAAGTCATCAAAATCATGACTCGAGTCTGACTCGAGTCCAAGTCGCATGACTCGAGTCCACACCTCTGAGGTGGGACAAAGTCATTGTTGTGCAAGTCACAAGTAAGTCTCAAGTCTTTGCTCTCGAGTCCCGAGTCAAGTCGAGTCAAAGATGAGGCAAGTCCAAGTCGAGTCTGAAGTCATCAAAATCATGACTCGAGTCTGACTCGAGTCCAAGTCGCGTGACTCGAGTCCACACCTCTGAGGTGGGACAAAGTCATTGTTGTGCAAGTCACAAGTAAGTCTCAAGTCTTTGCTCTCGAGTCCCGAGTCAAGTCGAGTCAAAGATGAGGCAAGTCCAAGTCGAGTCTGAAGTCATCAAAATCATGACTCGAGTCTGACTCGAGTCCAAGTCGCATGACTCGAGTCCACACCTCTGAGGTGGGACAAAGTCATTGTTGTGCAAGTCACAAGTAAGTCTCAAGTCTTTGCTCTCGAGTCCCGAGTCAAGTCGAGTCAAAGATGAGGCAAGTCCAAGTCGAGTCCGAAGTCATCAAAATCATGACTCGAGTCTGACTTGAGTCCAAGTCGCATGACTCGAGTCCACACCTCTGGAAGTAACTTTTGGCCACGTTAGTAGTCGCAAATGCAGTGGGGGAAGTCCTCTTAAAGAATTACACCGGGAAAAAATAAAACATTTAAAAATACATCATGGGACCTCCTTTGCCAGTACCAAAATATGAGAAGAGGTTTTCCCCCTTTTTTCTGACAACAAAACAGGTGTTAAGTTGTTAAAACACCAAACTGAAACCTTTAACAAGGAATCATGTCTGCATTAACCACAATACTTGTGGTCAGAATGCAAACAAAAAACGTACTCTGATAATATATGCATTGTTTTTGAAACTGATTGGTCCACACCAAAGACAGCTTCCTTTTGAGCTTAGTCTCAAAACGGTGTTAGACCAGAGGACCAATCAGTTTCAAAGACAATGCATATATTATCAGTGTTTTTTGTTTGTATTCTGACCACAAGTATTGTGGTTAATGCAGACAAGATTCCTTGTAAAAGGTTTCAAGTTTGGTGTTTTAACATCTTAACACCTGTTTTGTTGCCAGAAAAAAAGGGGGAAAACCTATTCTCATTCAAAAATAATGACACAACCAGAAATCTGGCATCTGTTTACATATTATACTATAATTAGCAGCTGCAATAAGGCATGTTTTTAAAGACAGTTGTTGACAGCAGTACAGCACAAGAATTTCCACCATGTTTTTTATACTCGATGGACAGTAAATAGTCTGCAGCTGAGTCACGACTTGTTATTTATTTACAAACTCCAAGTCTGGTGGTACACAAGAGGTTAGTTGCGGATAGACAACAAAAACAACAAGCCACTGCGTAGATTTTCGCGGCTCTGCTGAATAGTTTTCTGATGTGTTCGTTTTTTTGGCACGATGTCAGACATTTCGCTCCAAGTGGTAGCATCTGCTGCAGCAACCGATTATTCATAAACAGATTCAGTTCGTGAAGAAGGCTCACAAAAGCACGTGGGCCAAACGTCGCAACACCGTGCCCAAAAACATGCAATGAAAACCAAAAACAAACCACCAAAGAGCTAACCGAAATAGCATCCTCACAACCACATGCCGAGTTAAGGCCACCCCGGGCAGCACTAACGGCTGCACCTCAACTACAGGGGCAGTGAGTTACCCGTATCAATACAAATTATTTAGCAATGCATAACCTCACCGAAGTCTCTGGAGTCGCGTGTTCGGAATAGCCCTACATTGGGATGTTTGGCCATTACAATAATAACGAGCGTTTTTGCTTCAAGTGGGAGAGGCTATAAGTCATCGTCGTCGTCGTCATCATCAGCTGTGATCTAGCCACTGCTGGACGAAGGCTTCGCCAAGCCGTAATCTCTCACCGGCCTGCGATGCGACAATCCACTCAGCACTTTTATTCCCGAACTCACCCCATGAACCTTTAATCTCCCTCTTCTAACCACTTCATCATCTCTCTCCGTGGCCTGCACTGATTCCCCATCCATCCAATCAAAATCTGACTTTTTACTTAATTCGCGCACCACAGGTTCGTCCATTACATCCTCTCATCCATTTCATTCGCCTCATCTTCACGCACTGCATTCGTACGTACCATTGTTAAGTTTCTGTAAAGTGCCTTCGACAAGATAACACTTTGCATGCGAGCTCATTTCATCGCTCCTTCTCAGCACAGATGGTGTACGCCGGGGATCAAACCGAGAGCTGCCATCTCTACGTCAGCACGCTTTACAACACCCGCCCGCCATACCCTGGTGCCACCCCTATCCAAGTACTTACTAGGCTAGATTTGAAGCTTTCGTGACTGCAAGGATTCATATTCTTAGGTTTTTTCGGTAAAGTCACGTAGGTAAACGTAACTTTACCGAAAAAAACCTAAGAATACTTACTAGGCTCCTTCCTGCTTAGCTTCCGAGATCAGACAATATCGAGTGGATTATGGCGATTCGGTGAAAGGGATGAGCTGGTCCCATGCCATTTTTGAGCAGCATTGCGACAAAGAGGATACTGGCCGTCTGTACGAAGGTATTAAACTAATGACGACTTCAGCTCCCTTGCAGTTAATAATATTTTCGGCTCTAACCCCTGAATGTAGAGAGAACACCCCCACAATAAGATACGGCGCATTAATTTTAA
Source organism: Lampetra fluviatilis (assembly GCF_964198595.1). NCBI lineage: Eukaryota > Metazoa > Chordata > Hyperoartia > Petromyzontiformes > Petromyzontidae > Lampetra > Lampetra fluviatilis. The sequence continues at coordinate 6,102,483 of NC_136279.1, read as the reverse complement.
AGTCACGGTAATGTCCTGTACAACCTTTTGTCAAAGTACTGCTCGACAAAAGCCTCCCCAAGCCGTGTCAAGGGTGGTCAGACCGTGCTTCGACCACGCCAAACTGATGACCTGGGTTCGATTCCCAGCCGAGTCCGACATCGGTGGCGAGTGATGTCTGACCAAGGTCCCCCACTTCACCTATCCTCACCATTACCGACACACCATATGTAAAATAAGTAGCCAGGTGAAGTCAAGAGGGGTTTAAACTAAAAACTAAACTATTTGTATTTTACCAGGTAAGGCTCACTGAGCGAGAGCTCTTTTTCAGAAGCGACCTCACCTCAAATTATATTTTCTTGGTTCTTTCGGTAAAGTCACGTAGAAGGGAAGTAATAAAATAATAAAAATGAAACATAATAAAATCATTCTCACGACGTTTCGGCCCCAACGCAAGCAGCCGTCCTCAGGTGGAGAACAGGTCCGTCAAGTAGACGGCTGCTTGCGTTGTGGCCGAAACGTCGTGAGAATTATTTTATTATGTTTTATTTTTATTATTTTATTACTTCCCTTCTACGTGACTTTACCGAAGAACCAAGAAGATGAATCCCTGCAGTCACGAAAGCTTTAAATCGAAACGCAAATTATATCTCAACGAAGTGGCTTTTCATAACGTGGACATTTATAGCAGCCAAATACTCCAAACGCACGTTGATTCTCATTTGTGGAGGGAAAAACCCGACGTCACGGTACCTTTAACGTCCACTGTTAAGCAGGCGGCGAGTAATTGTGTGGTCAACAGGCCCGTGGCATTCATCACAGCGGCCATCCGGAGCAAACCGCAAACCTCTGCAACTGCCCCACTGTCAATTTCACCGCTAGACTGATGTCTTCCTGGCATCTGCACAACAGGTGAATTCATCGCTCCACTTCTCTGATGAATGTATTACCACCGCACAACACTATCTTACGCAATCTATTATCACCTAAATTACAAAACTACAAAAAGCATCCCCTAAACCTGGGGTCGGCAACCAAAGTAACATCTTCCGTTGAATTCGGTAAAAAAAACTCAATATTTCAAGAGCTGTTTGGTGAATACGAGACGGTGATGGTCTTTAATAAATCACGTGTCACGAAGCAAGTCCTTGAAGAGCCGGAGCCTCGGGCTGCCGACCCCTGACCAAAAAAACGCTCAACGGGTTACGCAACACCGGCCACACAGACAAATCGACGTCAAACAACAGCCGACAGATTTGCCGACACGGGCGCCAGTTAACATTCAAAACGTTCGGACAACACGCAACAACAAAGAGATACTTGCGTAGGGAAATCCCCAGGATAAGCAACAAAAGAAACGATCGTTATCAGTGGGAAACGGCATGAGACGTGTCCACTTAACAATTGCAGGTTTGGGCGAGTTGCTGTGGAGAGAGAATGTTGAGTTCACAAAAGTGGCCGATTACTGGTTTCGAACAATTGCTGCAGTGGCATTGCGAACAGACGCCCGAGTGTTTCGTTTTTGCTGCTGTTGTTGATGGCTCCTTGCCGATAGTAAGCGGCAGTGCAATGCCGTTTTCGTTAAATAAAAAAAAGCGTTAAGCACGAGAGGAAAATCTTTGGCAGCACTTCCACAAGTTATTTGCTACCGCAGTGGTGTGTGTGCGGTTTACGGGGAGATAGCGAGGTACAGATATGAACTGCAAAGGGCTTCCCCTACGGTGCAGAAAGTCGGGGGGGGCAGGGGAGTCACAAGTGGCTTTCTTTAATGTCTGGCAGCATATTTCTCTGTAATTGTTTCCAGGCAAAATGGCAGGCAGCTCAGTACTGTATTAAAAACGTCTCCCCACCTTTCACTCCACTATCCCCCAACCCCTCCCTGTCCAGCAATTCCACAAACAACCATCTCCGTCTTGCAGGCAGTTAAGTGTTATGCTTCGTAAAAATGTAGTGACATCGTGGATGTCATTGTATGGTGCCGGCCCGGAAGGGCCATGCCGTTCGATGTTTCTACATCGTGGACAGCACCGTGTGGGTGGCTGTGTGTAGTACCAGCCCTAGCGGGGCTTGGCAAGCACCGGGATAGTGCGGGCACCACGCACAGCGTGTGATGGGGGCTCCCACGAGGGGGAGTGGGTGATCGTCAGCCCAGGAGCAGGTGTGCCCCGGGCCGTGGCACTCTGGTTGACCCCGTAGACACGTGATCCGGAGTGTCCACACAGGGGGCCCCAAGTGGGGGAACTAGTGGGTGATCACGTGTCCGGGGAGAGCTCTTGCGAAGGATCGAGAGAGAAGGAGAATGCTCGAGAAGGCGGGCGGGGCCGAGGGCGGAGCGGCCCTGACCGGAGGGGGATATAAGGTGGGTCCCTGAGAGGGACCGGAGTCGCTGCATTCTACAAGCTGGAAGCTCTACACCTCCAAGCTGGAAGCTCAACATCTACAAGCTGGAAGCTCTACACCTACAAGCTGGAAGCTCAACATCCACAAGCTGGAAGCTCAACATCTCGAAGCGGGAAGCTCTGCGTCTCAAGCTGAAGCTCTTCGTCCTACGAGGCAACCACGTGGTCGGAGACTCGAGTGAGGGTCCGACCCTTCGTAGCAGTAACCCCTCTGTGTAGCGTAGTTATCTGGGTGGTCCCCAACCTAAGCTGTATCTGGTAAAGGGGCAGTTACCCCCTTTGTTACGGTGTTACAATAAATGTGTTGCCTCTAAAAGGAACAACATCTGCGACTCAGTTGGACTCACTACAAAAACAAGAGCACTGGAAAAATTGCCATTATGTGTATGTATGTAAAACTTCTTTTGCACCGTACGTAAGCCAACCGTGCCAATCGGAGGTGCGATTGGGGGGAGACAAATAAAATGCAAAAAAACAATTCGAAATAAATTAAGTTATTTATCTAGATTTAAATGTGCATGGCTCCAGTGGCTTCTTAATATCAGAAGAGCGTTTCAGACGGCCGCAGAAGCGCACCTGAAAGCGCCGCGCGATGCAGTGACCATCCCTTGTTAGATGGCCAGCCAAAAGCCGCTGCTTTTGGGAATGAGCATCTGCGCGCCTGGGTTTGTCTGGCGTGGCCCGGCAGTAGTGCCGCTCGCCAACTACTGCGGAGGTTCGAGTTTCAAATCTGCAGGGCCGTCATCCTCATTAATGGCGGGGGTGCATTAACTGTAAAATACTACGCGTTGTCTGCTGCAGAGTGGACGCTAAAGATCCTGCTATGTCAATCGAAGAAGACGGGATCAATGTGTGTCAGCGTCACTCGCAAATAACGTAAATAGGAAGTCCAGAGCAGTGTTCACCCCCTACTGTTAAAACTTAGCAGAATCTTCGTGAAAAAAAGCGTTGCAACTTTCCGGGTAAACAAGTTAAATTGATGAAAAAAGAGTGTCAAAATATTCTGTTGTAGAAAAACTAAGGTTTAAAGATACCTCTCAGTCCAAAGAAAGCTATAGCTCCGTGGAGTAGAGAGCACTGCATCATTGAATAACATAAACTCTTAAGCTCACAATACATGCACAGAATCGCATGTGTAAGAGCATAATATATGCAAGTTGTATAGTTGTATTCAATGGGTTCACGCGAACACTCCAGCCACTAGAGGGAATAAGATTTTAATCACAATCCTGAATCGGAGCGATTCATATAATTGTCAAGGCAGCAAATCGGCGGAAGTAATAACAGCGTAAGGTTCTCGGGATGCGACTTCAGATGGGAGGCGTGGTGTCCGTTATGACGGCCAACGCGTAGCGTACTGCAGAATGCAGCGTAGAGTTATCCTGCTTCTCCTCAAAATTAATGCTGTACACGTTTACAGTCCCAGAATGTATTCGTGAAAATGTAAACGCACTACGGAAGATAATGCAGTCACGTATTCAGCTGTGAATAAAACATTTGCGCAAACCCAGGCAACGTCATCCAAGCTATGGCGATGAGCCATCGGGCATAAACTTAAGACAGTGAATTAAGACCCCCCCATCCCCCCACCGCTGCTTCATGCTCTTACAAAAGCAAAAATTAAAATGAGATGTCACGAACCTGGGCCTGAGTAGCTACGAGTAGATTCCGTTTCGTGCAATCCGCAGCGTTGTTCACAACAAACCACGCTGCCGGGCAAAACACTCCGCTTCCTTCCTGCTGCGTCTTCCGTCACACTGCTCCACACTTTGTGGAGTTCCCAACTCCCGTCGACTCTTTTCACAAGATCTTAAAACCTTGCTTCAATTGAGGAAACACAAACTCGTACCTAGTACGCCATCAAGAGTGTTGTTTGTTGCTGGCCCATTGGCGATTCACGCCTCTGATCCCTGGGTTTAACTAACTGATAAAAATCAATTCAACAATAGATTGTTTTTCGTCTTGTTTTTGCCACCTCAGTTGTATTGGTTGTTGGGTTTTTTCCCCGTCTCGTTTGTACAGTCGTATCTGCATCCCATTGTAAATAATCAATTCTGGCGTGTGCACATTTAACGCGCGTGTCACTATCGTACGTGACGATTCCTGATTTTACGGGCACGATTCTGCGCGACCATCGTGAAGCGTGCGAATCAGTTTGAATCGATAGATCGCTGCATCGTTATACGCCCAACAAATACGGTAAAAGGTGCTTCCTCTTTCCCACAGTGCACCCCACATTTAATTCATGAAAGTTATAATGCAGAGCCCTATGTGAGCTCAATGCTGATCAAAATCCTCCTCCTCCTCCTGCCACTCCGTCAGAGGAGATTGCTTGATAATTATTTACCACGCTGGTCTGTGCAGGTTGGGTAAAGGGGGTGGGTGGCCCAAGACAAGTCCTGCTCTCACTCACCACCGGTGTTAGCCATGGCCCGAAATTGAGCTCATGATACCGAGTCCATAACTGTATTGCGCTAACCACTTCACCACCGCTCCACTACACTCCCACAGTAGCACATTTTATAGCCTCCGAGTTAAAAGATAAATCCATACTTCCTGTAAATGTGTCATCGATGTGTACAGCGTTGTTACAATGTATGAACTGCTAACAAATCCGGCCACTTTTTTAATGCTTTCCAACTCAAGGTCGAGAGCACAAATGGATTAGCTCTTTCAATCTGCTTTTGTTTTCCTTCTGTTACGATAACACTTATAAAGAAGATGCATTCTGAACCAAACTGTGTTGATATTTGGGGAAACACAACATAGAAAACCAGCCGTATCGTTTAGAGGATTGCCCAAAACTTGAAGATGAAACCAGCGCTAAAAAACGTGTCTGGTGCATCCTGACCTCCGCACCAGGGCCACTATCCAAGCTCCGCTGTTTTATTGGAGCATACGGTCGTACTTCCTGCGCAACAGACTCAAAAGCGACCGTTATTAAGACGAGTTCAACACTTCCGAGAACAAACGGATGTCGGAAAACGTTCCAGAATGCACCATTTTTATACCTTGTTTCCAGCAGGTAAGACAATTTCCAGCAGGTAGGACAACTTCACCTCCTGCCTGGCAAGGCGTTGAATGATGCTCTTTCGGTGTCAACTAACCCGCTGAAAAAAAAATCTGCACTAGATTTGAAACCATCCTTTTTAGTGCTTCTCAAGACAGAATTGCGACAGATTTCAAATGCGAGTCTTGAGCGGTGCTGACATCCTCTTAGGCCTGCGTGTTCTTCCAAGCATTCCTCTGTTAGCACATTTCAAACAACGGCACTAGTCAGCACTCATGCAAGATCCCCGCCAGCCTCCCTGGCGAGCCCAATAGGGCAAGTGTGCGTGCATTTAGGGGACACCTCACACTGGTTGACAACAACAAAAAGTTGCGAAAACTTTTGTTGTTGTTGTTTGTGCATATTTGCTTTGGTGCCATTTCTTAATTTGTTTATTCATTTCTGTTTTTACTTGGTAGTAGGGCTTTCCATTTGCTTGGTAGTGGCTGTATATGGGGATTTGGTTGTTACATACGATTCATGTACAGCGTTGTGGGATGCTATTAGAATGAATGTAAGATCAAAGTATTATTATTTTTAACCCACCAGTCAAGGTGTCTCAGCGGTAGAGCGAGCGGCTCGCAATCGCAAGGTTGCGAGTTCAAATCCTGGTTGGCGGATGACTCGGCCCATCATCCCTCTCGGGTCTCTAATATGGGTACCACTTTGTGGGGAAATGAACAGCAGTTGTCCTTATGGATAGACTCAGCCCCTGCCATGAGAATGTGGAGTCTCCCCACCACTTGCTCAAGGCAGTACACAGAAGGTAAGCACTGCCCCAACGCTCATTTGAGCAAGTAATCACCTGTACTTTTTATGCCCGACACTGGATAACAAATAATAAATTATCCCTTTTCAGTGACTAACAGCTAAAAAAATTGAGCTGCTATAGACAGCGCATTCAGACCCACAGCTTTATTCACTTGAAAACGTTCAAATCTGGATAGGCTAAACGGTTCAATGGGGGTTTGCTGAATGCTAAAAAAAAAAATCTGCAAAAAAGCAAAATCAAGCAAGCTGGCCATTTTTGCAAATACATATCACTGATCTAATCCAAATGTGGGCCAGAGCAGTGGCAAAAGTGTTAACCCATAGTGCTGCAGGCCACAGCTAAAACCATTGACTAGTGAAATCGAGACCAGTCCTGGGCAGCCTTCTTTACCACCCAACCTGTAGTCAAATGACCCCTATGACAGACATTGCATAGAGGCCTTCATCCAACAATGCATTGACAAAGGGATGTGATTAATAATTTATACATCATCCAAATATCATCATAAAATACCTCCAAATGTAATAACCACTAGATTGTGTTATGGACCCCATTGTTGTATCTAGACAGCATGAATGTCCTCAAAGTTGAGGATATTCACATACTGCACTGAGTACTGATTTGAGGTCAATTCGATCTAGGACCTGGGGGAGACCCAGAACAGCCTCAAGATAACAACACTTGGCACCGATGTAATCTAGGCCGGGGAACCAAACCGAGGTTGCCAAGTTCATAACACTGTGCCACTGTAAAAAAAGTGAGCAATAATAATAATGATGCAGCAAATGATATCGCCACACCGTATTCATAATTTACAATGGGATTTCGGCGCACACACTTGTCACCAGGTTGAGAATTACACAAACCATACAGGAAGAACCTGTTTGCCCTCATGTGGGCACCTGGGCATTTAAGTCGTGGGTCGAGGTGGAACTCTTGACGCCGAAAGAAGGCTCATTAATTGCCAGCGATGTTTTGGCAGTCACACTGAATATATGTTTTAATTCTCAGAGCTGGGATTGTCAAATCAGGAGAAACATCATATTTTAAAATGGATGGGGGTGTCTTTTTACTGCAATGACCAATGAACTTGGCTGAGACCATCAACTCGCTTCACATTGGAGCCGTCTATGGAACAGACCTTTACAGCTCATTGGATTCCTCCACTATAAATACATATTCTGATTCTTAACTACGGTTGGGCTGTCTGAATAATACAAAAACCGTCTGGATTCGATCCGAGGATCTCGGCTCTCTGACCCGTGAACCACCCCGAGCGACCACCTCGCGGTGTTTTATTATTATTAAAGAAACACCATGTCGAACGCTTTACACTACGACGGAGTAGACAACGAAGAAATTAGTTCCTAAGACTTCACAAGGTGTTCGCCAACCAAGCCAGACTCAGTAGAGCAGAAGCGCCATTTTGATTTTTTTTACAGACCAACCACAACTCATTTTCTTCTACATTACACATCACGCAAGGGGTTGTTGGCATTGAACCTGTTACTTAAAAGGCCCTGAAAATTCAGACTGGCTCGCTCCAATCCATCACGCTGTCCCGGCTTGCCCAGCCTCGCGTGGCCAACGGCGCCCAGTAACCTCGTCCAAACCTCCCCGAGTCGGCACACGGACCCCCCCCCACCACCCCCCTTCTCTTCGAACAAGCTGGCGAATTGGACCGTGATTACGCATGATTTACGGAGAGTATTTGCGCAAAACACCGTTAATCACCTTGCGCGCGCTCACACGCAAGCGGAGAACCTCCGCTCCGGGGGCGGGGCGGGGGTGCCCCTATTCTCAAATTGGAAACGTGGCAATTTTGTACACAACGATTATTTGTTGGTTTTAACCAATACACAACACTAAAAAAAAACACACACCAAAAGGGGGCGAGAGCCTCTGGCAGGTGCATGATTTTGCTGTTGATTGGTAAATTGAGCGTAGAAGGAACGAGAAGCCTGGCAGCATTTATCCAATAATGACTCCGCGTTTCCTCTGAATAATAGGTTTTTGAAAAAAAATAATGTACGCGTGCGCTCACAGCGACAGACATAGCTTCGCTGTGAAAAAAAAAACCCACGAGCGTGCATATATGGAGCACGCACGGCATGGACCGGGGCGCGCTATGCTGTAAATGAATGAGGCAGAACCTGTTCCTCTGGCTTTGATTACTGCGGGGCAACTTACACAATACTTACAAAACCCTCCCCGCCGCCACCACCACCACCACCAAACCTCTTCTCCTCCAGACCACCACGGGCCGCCTCTGTCTACGCACAGCGGGCACGCAAAGAATGCGTGGAAGGAGACAATGGCAGAGAAGGACAAGGCCAATGCGGCAACGCACCTGGATTTGGGCACCTTGCACTCGAGCGATGAGCCAAAAGTCCCCCTGCCTCAACCATCCCACGCCACCGTAGGCAGCTCCATACGATGAGACGCGCCACAATTTTCTCACCTGGGTCGTTAAAATATAAATAACGCTTTATTGGAAGTTTTACATTACATTTTTTTTCGAGAAAAAAAAAACCTTACCGATGGGTATAAACCAGGCTATGGATTAAGTTTTAGGCTAGCCCTTTAATATGTGTACCGTTCAAAGAGATGTTGCTGGTACTGTACGCAGTTTGGTAAACAGAATTAAAAATAACTGTACTGACATGGCTCAAGTGGGGGATCAGGGTATTGAAGCCTTCAGCTTATCTTTACAACAACAAAAAGTCCATAATAGAGGTTTGTTGGGTTAGATCGCGTAAATAACCCGCCACCACCCGACATAGCCAACTAGTAAGGGTGAGGTGAGGGAGGGTGGGGGGGGAGGTGAGGGAGGGTGGGGGGGGGAGGTGAGGGAGGGTGGGGGGGGAGGTGAGGGAGTGTGGGGGGGGGGAGGTGAGGGAGGGTGAGGTGAGGGAGGGTGGGGGGGGAGTGAGGGAGGGTGGGGGGGGAGGTGAGAGAGGGTGGGGGGGAGGTGAAGAGTGTGGGGAAGGGAGGTGAGGGAGGGTGGGGGGGGGGAGGTGAGGGAGGGTGGGGGGGGGGAGGTGAGGGAGGGTGGGGGGGGGGAGGTGAGGGAGGGTGGGGGGGGGGAGGTGAGGGAGGGGGGGGGAGGGAGGGAGGGTGGGGGGGGGAGGTGAGGGAGGGTGGGGGGGGGAGGTGAGGAGGGTGGGGGGGTGAGGAGGGTGGGGGGGGGAGGTGAGGAGGGTGGGGGGGGGGAGGTGAGGGAGGGTGGGGGGGGGGAGGTGAGGGAGGGTGGGGGGGGGAGGTGAGGGGGGTGGGGGGGGGAGGTGAGGGAGGGTGGGGGGGGGGAGGTGAGGGAGGGTGGGGGGGGGGAGGTGAGGGAGGGTGGGGGGGGGAGGTGAGGGTGGGTGGGGGGAGGTGAGGAGGGTGGGGGGGGAGGTGAGGGAGGGTGGGGGGGGAGGTGAGGGAGGGTGGGGGGGGGAGGTGAGGGAGGTGGGGGGGGAGGTGAGGGAGGGTGGGGGGGGAGGTGAGGGAGGGTGGGGGGGGAGGTGAGGGAGGGTGGGGGGGGGAGTGAGGGAGGGTGGGGGGGGGAGGTGAGGGAGGGTGGGGGGGGGAGGTGAGGGAGGGTGGGGGGGGAGGTGAGGGAGGGTGGGGGGGGAGGTGAGGGAGGGTGGGGGGGGAGGTGAGGGAGGGTGGGGGGGGAGGTGAGGGAGGGTGGGGGGGGAGGTGAGGGAGGGTGGGGGGGGAGGTGAGGAGGGTGGGGGGGAGGTGAGGGAGGGTGGGGGGGGAGGTGAGGGAGGTGAGGGAGGGTGGGGGGGGGGAGGTGAGGGAGGGTGGGGGGGGGAGGTGAGGGAGGGTGGGGGGGGGGAGGTGAAGAGGTGGGGGGGGTGAGGGAGGGTGGGGGGGGGAGGTGAGGGAGGGTGGGGGGGGGGGAGGTGAGGGAGGGTGGGGGGGGGAGGTGAGGGAGGGTGGGGGGGGAGGTGAGGGAGGGTGGGGGGGGAGGTGAGGGAGGGTGGGAGGGGAGGTGAGGGAAGTGAGGGAGGGTGGGGGGGGAGGTGAGGGAGGGTGGGGGGGGGAGGTGAGGGAGGGTGGGGGGGGGAGGTGAGGGAGGGTGGGGGGGGGGAGGTGACGGAGCGTGGGGGGGGGTGAGGGAGGGTGGGGAGGTGAGGGAGGGTGGGGGGGAGGTGAGGGAGGGTGGGGGGGGAGGTGAGGGAGGGTGGGGGGGGAGGTGAGGGAGGGTGCGGGGGGAGGTGAGGGAGGGTGGGGGGGGAGGTGAGGGAGGGTGTGGGGGGAGGGAGGGAGGTGAGGGAGGGTAGGGGGGGGAGGTGAGGGAGGGTAGGGGGGAGGGAGGGAGGGTGTGGGGGGAGGGGAGGTGAGGGAGGGTAGGGGGGAGGTGAGGGAGGGTGGGGGGGGGGAGGTGAGGGAGGGTGTGGGGGGAGGGGAGGGAGGTGAGGGAGGGTAGGGGGGAGGTGAGGGAGGGTAGGGGGGAGGTGAGGGAGGGAGGTGAGGGAGGGAGAGTTCGACTGTAACCCCGCGCGTCAACAGGATGAGAGTGCGTCTCTCCTCGCGCCGAGGACACCACTGGCCGTCC